>NC_058080.1:26163513-26789944 GCF_014858855.1 Bufo gargarizans | reverse complement strand
GATGTTCGGTTCGAGAAGTTCGGCCGAACATCCCGGAAATGTTCGGGTTCGGGATCCGAACCCGATCCGAACTTCGTCCCGAACCCGAACCCCATTGAAGTCAATGGGGACCCGAACTTTTCGGCACTAAAAAGGCTGTAAAACAGCCCAGGAAAGAGCTAGAGGGCTGCAAAAGGCAGCAACATGTAGGTAAATCCCCTGCAAACAAATGTGGATAGGGAAATGAATTAAAATAAAAATTAAATAAATAAAATTAACCAAAATCAATTGGAGAGAGGTTCCATAGCAGAGAATCTGGCTTCCCGTCACCCACCACTGGAACAGTCCATTCTCAGATATTTAGGCCCCGGCACCCAGGCAGAGGAGAGAGGTCCCGTAACAGAGAATCTGTCTTCATGTCAGCAGAGAATTAGTCTGCATGTCATAGCAGAGAATGAGGCTTCACGTCAGCCACCACTGCAACAGTCCATTGTCAGATATTTAGGCCCAGCACCCAGGCAGAGGAGAGAGGTCCCGTAACAGACAATCTGGCTTCATGTCAGCAGAGAATCAGTCTGCATGTCATAGCAGAGAATCAGGCTTCACGTCACCCACCACTGCAACAGTCCATTGTCATAAATTTAGGCCCAGCACTAGTGTTGAGCGGCATGTCCCATATTCGAATTCGCGAAATTTTGTGAATATTCGAAAGAATATTCGTAAAATATTCGCGATTATTCAAATTCGTTATTATTTCGCATATGCGATAATTCGAATTTTCGCATCGCATAATACATATGCTATGCAAAATTCACATGTGCGCTAATGAAATCGCCTTACGAAGATTCGCAACTCAATTCAATCACTAATGTATGAATGCAATGCCCTTTGCCTCTGTTCTGGGACAAGTGTAGATATTCGCATGTGCGCTAATAAATCGCCTTACGAAGATTCGCACCTCAATCACTTTCTAGGGAATGTGAGACTTTTGGGAATCAATCGAGATACAGTGGGGGGTGATGACAGTAGTTGACAGAGTACAGATCAATGTAATCTGTAAGGTGGAAAGTAAAATAAAAAATACGAATTTTCGTTAATCGAATTTTACGAAGTTCTACGTATTCGCGAATATGGTGCTATACTATATGAATGCACAGGCCTTTGCCTCTCTGTTCTGGGGACAAGTGTAGATATTTGCATTTGCGTTAATAAAATCGCCTTACGAAGATTCGCAGCTCAATTCAATCACTAATGTATGAATGCAAAGCCCTTTGCCTCTGTTCTGGGACAAGTGTAGATATTCGCATGTGCGCTAATAAAATCGCCTTACGAAGATTCGCAACTCAATTCACTAATGTATGAATGCAAAGCCCTTTGCCTCTGTTCTGGGACGTGCCGATATTCGCATGTGCGCTAATAAAATCGCCTTACGAAGATTCGCGCCTCAATCACTTTCTAGGCAATGTGAGTAAGATCTGAGCTGTTGGACCTTTGGGAAACAATCAATTATATGTGTACTGTAATTTGTGGGGGGGGGGGGGGGGAAACAAAAAACGAATATTCGTTTTTACGAATATATAGCACTATATTCGAAATATTCGCGAAATCGCGAAGTTGCGATATTCGCGAAAAAAATTTGCTTTTCGAATATTCGCGCTCAACACTACCCAGCACCCAGGCAGAGGAGAGAGGTCCCGTAACAGACAATCTGGCTTCATGTCAGCAGAGAATCAGTCTGCATGTCATAGCAGAGAATGAGGCTTCACGTCAGCCACCACTGCAACAGTCCATTGGCATATATTTAGGCCCAGCACCCAGGCAGAGGAGGGAGGTCCCGTAACAGAGAATCTGTCTTCATGTCAGCAGAGAATTAGTCTGCATGTCATAGCAGAGAATGAGGCTTCACGTCAGCCACCACTGCAACAGTCCATTGGCATATATTTAGGCCCAGCACACACACAGGCAGAGGAGAGAGGTCCCGTAACAGAGAATCTGGCTTCATGTAAGCAGAGAATTAGTCTGCATGTCATAGCAGAGAATGAGGCTTCACGTCAGCCACCACTGCAACAGTCCATTGGCATATATTTAGGCCCAGCACACACACAGGCAGAGGAGAGAGGTCCCGTAACAGAGAATCTGGCTTCATGTCAGCAGAGAATCAGTCTGCATGTCATAGCAGAGAATGAGGCTTCACGTCAGCCACCACTGCAACAGTCCATTGGCATATATTTAGGCCCAGCACCCAGGCAGAGGAGGGAGGTCCCGTAACAGAGAATCTGTCTTCATGTCAGCAGAGAATTAGTCTGCATGTCATAGCAGAGAATGAGGCTTCACGTCAGCCACCACTGCAACAGTCCATTGGCATATATTTAGGCCCAGCACCCAGGCAGAGGAGGGAGGTCCCGTAACAGAGAATCTGTCTTCATGTCAGCAGAGAATTAGTCTGCATGTCATAGCAGAGAATGAGGCTTCACGTCAGCCACCACTGCAACAGTCCATTGGCATATATTTAGGCCCAGCACACACACAGGCAGAGGAGAGAGGTCCCGTAACAGAGAATCTGGCTTCATGTCAGCAGAGAATCAGTCTGCATGTCATAGCAGAGAATGAGGCTTCACGTCAGCCACCACTGCAACAGTCCATTGGCATATATTTAGGCCCAGCACACACAGGCAGAGGAGAGAGGTCCCGTAACAGAGGAATCTGGCTTCATGTCAGCAGAGAATCAGTCTGCATGTCATAGCAGAGAATCAGGCTTCACGTCAGCCACCACTGCAACAGTCCATTGTCATAATTTAGGCCCAGCACCCAGGCAGAGGAGAGAGGTCCCGTAACAGAGAATCTGGCTTCATGTCAGCAGAGAATCAGTCTTCATATCATAGCAGAGAATCAGGCTTCACGTCACCCACCACTGTAAGAGTCAATTTTCATAAATTTAGGCCCAGAACCCAGGCAGAGGAGAAAGGTCCCGTAACAGAGAATCTGGCTTCATGTCAGCAGAGAATCAGTCTTCATATCATAGCAGAGAATCAGGCTTCACGTCACCCACCACTGTAAGAGTCAATTTTCATAAATTTAGGCCCAGAACCCAGGCAGAGGAGAAAGGTCCCGTAACAGACAATCTGGCTTCATGTCAGCAGAGAATCAGTCTTCATATCATAGCAGAGAATCAGGCTTCACGTCACCCACCACTGTAAGAGTCAATTTTCATAAATTTAGGCCCAGAACCCAGGCAGAGGAGAAAGGTCCCGTAACAGACAATCTGGCTTCATGTCAGCAGAGAATCAGTCTTCATATCATAGCAGAGAATCAGGCTTCACGTCACCCACCACTGCAAGAGTCAATTGCATATATTTAGGCCTAGCACCCAGGCAGAGGAGAGAGGTCCCGTAACAGACAATCTGGCTTCATGTCAGCAGAGAATCAGTCTTCATATCATAGCAGAGAATCAGGCTTCACGTCAGCCACCACTGTAAGAGTCCATTTTCATAAATTTAGGCCCAGCACCCAGGCAGAGGAGAGAGGTCCCGTAACAGACAATCTGGCTTCATGTCAGCAGAGAATCAGTCTTCATATCATAGCAGAGAATCAGGCTTCACGTCACCCACCACTGTAAGAGTCAATTTTCATAAATTTAGGCCCAGAACCCAGGCAGAGGAGAAAGGTCCCGTAACAGACAATCTGGCTTCATGTCAGCAGAGAATCAGTCTTCATATCATAGCAGAGAATCAGGCTTCACGTCACCCACCACTGTAAGAGTCAATTTTCATAAATTTAGGCCCAGAACCCAGGCAGAGGAGAAAGGTCCCGTAACAGACAATCTGGCTTCATGTCAGCAGAGAATCAGTCTTCATATCATAGCAGAGAATCAGGCTTCACGTCACCCACCACTGTAACAGTCAATTTTCATAAATTTAGGCCCAGAACCCAGGCAGAGGAGAAAGGTCCCGTAACAGACAATCTGGCTTCATGTCAGCAGAGAATCAGTCTGCATAGTCATAGCAGAGAATCAGGCTTCACGTCACCCACCACTGCAACAGTCCATTGTCATAATTTAGGCCCAGCACCCAGGCAGAGGAGAGAGGTCCCGTAACAGACAATCTGGCTTCATGTCAGCAGAGAATCAGTCTGCATGTCATAGCAGAGAATCAGGCTTCACGTCAGCCCACCACTGCAACAGTCCATTGGCATATATTTAGGCCCTAGCACACAGGCAGAGGAGAGAGGTCCCGTAACAGACAATCTGGCTTCATGTCAGCAGAGAATCAGTCTGCATGTCATAGCAGAGAATCAGGCTTCACGTCAGCCACCACTGCAACAGTCCATTGTCATAATTTAGGCCCAGCACCCAGGCAGAGGAGAGAGGTCCCGTAACAGAGGAATCTGGCTTCATGTCAGCAGAGAATCAGTCTGCATGTCATAGCAGAGAATCAGGCTTCACGTCAGCCACCACTGCAACAGTCCATTGTCATAAATTTAGGCCCAGCACCCAGGCAGAGGAGAGAGGTCCCGTAACAGAGGATCTGGCTTCATGTCAGCAGAGAATCAGTCTGCATGTCATAGCAGAGAATCAGGCTTCACGTCAGCCACCACTGCAACAGTCCATTGTCATAAATTTAGGCCCAGCACCCAGGCAGAGGAGAGAGGTCCCGTAACAGACAATCTGGCTTCATGTCAGCAGAGAATTAGTCTGCATGTCATAGCAGAGAATCAGGCTTCATGTCAGCCACCACTGCAACAGTCCATTGGCATATATTTAGGCCTAGCACACAGGCAGAGGAGAGGTTCATTCAACTTTGGGTAGCATCGCAATATAATGGTAAAATGAAAATAAAAATAGGATTGAATGAGGAAGTGCCCTGGAGTCCAATAATATATGGTTATGGGGAGGTAGTTAATGTCTAATCTGGACAAGGGACGGACAGGTCCTGTGGGATCCATGCCTGGTTCATTTTTATGAACGTCAGCTTGTCCACATTGGCTGTAGACAGGCGGCTGCGTTTGTCTGTAATGACGCCCCCTGCCGTGCTGAATACACGTTCAGACAAAACGCTGGCTGCCGGGCAGGCCAGCACCTCCAAGGCATAAAAGGCTAGCTCTGGCCACGTGGACAATTTAGAGACCCAGAAGTTGAATGGGGCCGAACCATCAGTCAGTACGTGGAGGGGTGTGCACACGTACTGTTCCACCATGTTAGTGAAATGTTGCCTCCTGCTAACACGTTGCGTATCAGGTGGTGGTGCAGTTAGCTGTGGCGTGTTGACAAAAGTTTTCCACATCTCTGCCATGCTAACCCTGCCCTCAGAGGAGCTGGCCGTGACACAGCTGCCTTGGCGACCTCTTGCTCCTCCTCTGCCTTGGCCTTGGGCTTCCACTTGTTCCCCTGTGACATTTGGGAATGCTCTCAGTAGCGCGTCTACCAACGTGCGCTTGTACTCGCGCATCTTCCTATCACGCTCCAGTGCAGGAAGTAAGGTGGGCACATTGTCTTTGTAGCGTGGATCCAGCAGGGTGGCAACCCAGTAGTCCGCACAGGTTAAAATGTGGGCAACTCTGCTGTCGTTGCGCAGGCACTGCAGCATGTAGTCGCTCATGTGTGCCAGGCTGCCCAGGGGTAAGGACAAGCTGTCCTCTGTGGGAGGCGTATCGTCATCGTCCTGCCTTTCCCCCCAGCCACGCACCAGTGATGGACCCGAGCTGCGTTGGGTGCCACCCCGCTGTGACCATGCTTCATCCTCATCCTCCTCCACCTCCTCCTCATCCTCGTCCTCCTCGTCCTCCAGTAGTGGGCCCTGGCTGGCCACATTTGTACCTGGCCTCTGCTGTTGCAAAAAACCTCCCTCTGAGTCACTTCGAAGAGACTGGCCTGAAAGTGCTAAAAATGACCCCTCTTCCTCATCCTCCTCCTCCTCCTCCTGGGCCACCTCCTGTTCCATCATCGCCCTAAGTGTTTTCTCAAGGAGACATAGAAGTGGTATTGTAACGCTGATAACGGTGTCATCGCCACTGGCCATGTTGGTGGAGTACTCGAAACAGCGCAACAGGGCACACAGGTCTCGCATGGAGGCCCAGTCATTGGTGGTGAAGTGGTGCTGTTCTGTAGTGCGACTGACCCGTGCGTGCTGCAGCTGAAACTCCACTATGGCCTGCTGCTGCTCGCACAGTCTGTCCAGCATGTGCAAGGTGGAGTTCCACCTGGTGGGCACGTCGCATATGAGGCGGTGAGCGGGAAGGCCGAAGTTACGCTGTAGCGCAGACAGGCGAGCAGCGGCAGGATGTGAACGCCGGAAGCGCGAACAGACGGCCCGCACTTTATGCAGCAGCTCTGACATGTCGGGGTAGTTGTGAATGAACTTCTGCACCACCAAATTCAGCACATGCGCCAAGCAAGGGATGTGCGTCAAATTGGCTAGTCCCAGAGCTGCAACGAGATTTCGCCCATTATCACACACCACCAGGCCGGGCTTGAGGCTCACCGGCAGCAACCACTCGTCGGTCTGTTGTTCAATACCCCGCCACAACTCCTGTGCGGTGTGGGGCCTGTCCCCCAAACATATGAGTTTCAGAATGGCCTGCTGACGTTTACCCCGGGCTGTGCTGAAGTTGGTGGTGAAGGTGTGTGGCTGACTGGATGAGCAGGTGGAAGAAGAGGAGGAGGAAGCCGAGAAGGAGGAGGTGGCAACAGGAGGCAAAGAATGTTGCCCTGCGATCCTTGGCGGCGGCAGGACGTGCGCCAAACAGCTCTCCGCCTGGGGCCCAGCTGCCACTACATTTACCCAGTGTGCAGTTAGGGAGATATAGCGTCCCTGGCCGTGCTTACTGGTCCACGTATCTGTGGTTAGGTGGACCTTGCTACAGATGGCGTTGCGCAGTGCACACTTGATTTTATCGGATACTTGGTTGTGCAGGGAAGGCACGGCTCTCTTGGAGAAGTAGTGCCGGCTGGGAACAACATACTGTGGGACAGCAAGCGACATGAGCTGTTTGAAGCTGTCTGTGTCCACCAGCCTAAATGACAGCATTTCATAGGCCAGTAGTTTAGAAATGCTGGCATTCAGGGCCAGGGATCGAGGGTGGCTAGGTGGGAATTTACGCTTTCTATCAAATGTTTGTGAGATGGAGAGCTGAACGCTGGCGTGTGACATGGTTGAGACGCTTGGTGACGGAGGTGGTGGTGGTGGTGTTGGTGGTACATCCCCTGTTTGCTGGGCGGCAGGTGCCAACGTTCCTCCAGAGGCGGAGGAAGAGGCCGAGGCGGCAGCAGCAGAATAGGCCGAGGCGGCAGCAGCAGAAGAGGTAGCAGGGGGAGCCTGAGTGACTTCCTTGGTTTTAAGGTGTTTACTCCACTGCAGTTCATGCTTTGCATGCAGGTGCCTGGTCATGCAGGTTGTGCTCAGGTTCAGAACGTTAATGCCTCGCTTCAGGCTCTGATGGCACAGCGTGCAAACCACTCGGGTCTTGTCGTCAGCACATTGTTTGAAGAAGTGCCATGCCAGGGAACTCCTTGAAGCTGCCTTTGGGGTGCTCGGTCCCAGATGGCGGCGGTCAGTAGCAGGCGGAGTCTCTTGGCGGCGGGTGTTCTGCTTTTGCCCACTGCTCCCTCTTTTGCTACGCTGTTGGCTCGGTCTCACCACTGCCTCTTCCTCCGAACTGTGAAAGTCAGTGGCACGACCTTCATTCCATGTGGGGTCTAGGACCTCATCGTCCCCTGCATCGTCTTCCACCCAGTCTTGATCCCTGACCTCCTGTTCAGTCTGCACACTGCAGAAAGACGCAGCAGTTGGCACCTGTGTTTCGTCATCATCAGAGACATGCTGAGGTGGTATTCCCATGTCCTCATCATCAGGAAACATAAGTGGTTGTGCGTCAGTGCATTCTATGTCTTTCACCGCTGGGGAAGGGCTAGGTGGATGCCCTTGGGAAACCCTGCCAGCGGAGTCTTCAAACAGCATAAGAGACTGCTGCATAACTTGAGGCTGAGACAGTTTCCCTGGTATGCATGGGGGTGATGTGACAGACTGATGGGGTTGGTTTTCAGGCGCCATCTGTGCGCTTTCTGCAGAAGACTGGGTGGGAGATAATGTGAACGTGCTGGATCCACTGTCGGCCACCCAATTGACTAATGCCTGTACCTGCTCAGGCCTTACCATCCTTAGAACGGCATTGGGCCCCACCATATATCGCTGTAAATTCTGGCGGCTACTGGGACCTGAGGTAGTTGGTACACTAGGACGTGTGGATGTGGCAGAACGGCCACGTCCTCTCCCAGCACCAGAGGGTCCACTAACACCACCACGACCATGTCCACGTCCGCGTCCCTTACTAGATGTTTTTCTCATTGTTATGGTTCACCACAACAACAAATATATTATTTGGCCCAATGTATTGTATTCAAATTCAGCGGGATATAAATTTGAGGCCTAGTATTTAGGCGCTGGGTGACCGGTATGGATTTAGTGACAGAATTAGACTTGGAAATGCACAGAAGCGTGTGTGTGAAGTTATTCTGAATGACCCAATGTGCACCTTGAATATTATATACCCTTTTTGGGATAGATTTCAAATAGCTCTGATATAGCAGGAACCACTAAATTATGAAATTGCTAAATTGGGAATTGTATTTCAACCCAGAACAAGAAATGTGCTTGAACGGACACTAAATAACTCGCCCAGCTACAGCACTAGGGACAGATTTAGCTGGATATAAATTTGAGGCCTAGTATTTAGGCGCTGGGTGACCGGTATGGATTTAGTGACAGAATTAGACTGGGATATGGCCAAAAAATAAACAGACTATTGCTGGTTAAATGCACTTGGTGTGACAGCTTCACCCTGATGTAGGCTTTAGCCAAAAAACAACCACACCATTGAGGGTTAAATGCACTTGGTCGCAGCTTGTGCTGGCGCACCACAAGACACAAAATGGCCGCCGATCACCCCAGAAAAATGAGACTGACAAACGGTCTGTGCAGCCTAAAAACAGTGAGCAATTGAGGATCAGCAGCTCAATGATCCACAGCTGCAGATCGATCAGTTAATCAAGTCCTTTGGAGGAGTTAATCTGCCTAATCTCGCCCTACTGTCGCAGCCGCAACCTCTCCCTACGCTAATCAGAGCAGAGTGACGGGCGGCGCTATGTGACTCCAGCTTAAATAGAGGCTGGGTCACATGGTGCTCTGGCCAATCACAGCCATGCCAATAGTAGGCATGGCTGTGATGGCCTCTTGGGGCAAGTAGTATGACGCTTGTTGATTGGCTGCTTTGCAGCCTTTCAAAAAGCGCCAAGAAAGCGTCACAAAAGCGCCAAGAAAGCGACGAACACCGAACCCGAACCCGGACTTTTACGAAAATGTCCGGGTTCGGGTCCGTGTCACGGACACCCCAAAATTCGGTACGAACCCGAACTATACAGTTCGAGTTCGCTCATCCCTAGTCACAAGGGCACTTAACCAAATATATCACATTGGAGGTATCACAAGTATAATAACCCCTGATCTTAAAGGGTTTCCCTGTGTGTGAATGGTGAAAGTAAGGGCCCTTTACTACATTAATGCAGGCATGCTCAACCTGTGGCCCTCCAGCTGTTGTAAAACTGCAACTCCCACAATGCCCTGCTGTAGGCTGATAGCTGTAGGCTGTTCGGGCATGCTGGGAGTTTTAGTTTTGCAACAGCTGGAAGGCCGAAGGTTGAGCATGCCTGCATTAGAGCACTGCATGCAGTGCTGACACAGAAATGTTCCGGTCTTCGGTTGATATGTGAACAAGAGAAATCCTCTGCGATCCTCTCCGTACTCAAAAACTCAGTAGCAGGCAGGCCGGGCGGCAGCGTAACTCAGTGACGTCACGCGCCTGCTCCGCCTGCTTCATTCATAAAGTGGGAGGAGCAGGCGCGTGATGTCAGTGAGTTGCGCTGCCGCCCGGCCTGCTACGGGAGTTTGTGAGTACGGAGAGGATCGCAGAGGATTTCTCTTGTTTAAAATGCCTATTGCCTACATTAATGCCCCAATATTACAGTGAGCGGGGCCCGGTGTAATAGAATACAGTGACTGCACCGGGCCCCGCTGCCATTACAACACCAGATGCCGGCCCCCAGACCCTGTATTGGGGATCATTACCTCACAGGGACACTGTTATGGGGGGAATCTGTGGATGACACATATATAGCATAAGGTGCTATATATGTGTCACCCACAGATCCCCCCCCCCCACAACAGTGTCATCCACAGATCCCCACAACAGTGCCATCCACAGAGCCCCAGTAACAGTGCCATCCACAGAGCCCCCATAACAGTGCCATCCACAGACCACCATTAGTTCAAAACCCACCAAAAGCACACCTTTTGGTTCAAAATATTTTTTAATTTGGCTGTTCCCCACCCCTCTTGTAATTGTTCCGCTACTTGTGGGCTGCGCGGGCATGAGTTCAGTCACTTCAGGTGTGCAATGCCGCCCTGCAGCGTGTGACCCCCCCCAAATTTTACTTGCATCCCTTTTCTCTAAAGGGGCGGTTTTAGGGGGCGGTCCTAGGGGTGGTAGGGGCGTGGTGAGGGGAGGGGGGGTGAGTTCTACCACCTTTTCTCTGAGAAAAAAAGCCCTGGTTAAAAGGATGATATTTGTGTATGAATGCTTTGTTGTACAATTATGGAATCCCTTGCTTCTGTCAGTAATTCTAGAGGATAGTCTCTTTCCAAAAATCTGGATGCCATTTCATCCATTCTGTCTTATTGAGTCAAGGGGTCTGTCACTATCTTTTTTACCCTCATAAATTGGGATTTGGGTATTGCTCTCTTCATAGCTGGTGGATGAGCACTTTGATAGTGCAAAATACTATTTTTATCTGTTTTCTTCCTGAAAAGATCTGTATCAAGATATCCATCTTTATTTTCTATTACCATCGTATCTAGAAAAGAAACAGAATCCTGATTGTATGTCAATGTAAATTTCAGCTCTTCCCAGATACCATTTAAGTGCTCAAAGAAAAGGAGAAGGGACTCGAGTGGCCCCGCCCCAACGCAAAAAATGTCATCAATAAATTTTTTCCATGTGCGTACAGATTTTTTAAATAGTTCATGAAAGTATATAAATTGTTGTTCAAAACATTACATATATGCATTTGCGTAGGGCGGGGCCACATTTGAGCCCATCACCAATCCCTGTTTCTGCAAGTTAAAATCATCTCCAAACAGAAAATAATTTTCATACAAAACAATTCTTGTTGGTTTTCAGAATAATGACTCGGTCGTAGTAGAGGAAAAGTGGCATTCATGCCCTTACTATGTTCTATCGACGTGTAGGGATGGACGAACATCTGCCGGGACAGTTCATGAACGCAATCGCGCGAACGCGATCAAATGTTCGCGAACCACAAGTTTGCGGCGGGTCCCATTCATTTTAATGGCAGGCGAACCTGAAAAACCTTCAGCTCATATTTGCAGCTAAGAAATAATTACTAGAAGTGCACAAATAGTCCCACAACATGGACAGTGACATACCAGATGTATTATTCAAATTTGCGATCTCCATTTATTTTTTTCAATGTGAAATATCTGCAATATAAATAAATAATAAATGCACTATACAGTACCTAAATGCACTATAAAGAAAGTATATTGGTATATAATACCCCGCTTCAATCAGTTTTTTTTGGGGTGCCACTGGTATATCACACCAGTAGAAATTATTTGTTCCAATAACGCTTGTCCCTCTATATACCTGCAGTATCGCAGCAGAACCGCACACAACTGCCGCACAATACAAATGCACTATAATATACTGTCTAACATAGAAAGTATATTATCAAAACTAATAGACCACAGCACTCTTTCTGAGACTGGCAAAATTGGGTGCATGTCCAGATTATAATCTATAGCTCCACCTCAAGAATAGGGTTAAGCGAACCCAAACTGTAAAGTTCGGGTTCTTACCGAACTTTAGGATTTTTGGACCCCGGACCTGAACCTTTCAGTAAAAGTTCGGGTTTGGGGTTTGGCGCTTTCTTGGCGCTTTTTGAAAGGCTGCAAAGCAGCCAATCAACAAGTGGTTAACTGTCTGACCTTAGAAGCCATCACAGCCAGGCCTACCAATGGCATGGCTGTGATTGGCCAGTGCAGCATGTGACCCAGCCTTTATATAAGCCGTAGTCACGTAGCGCCGCACGTCATTCTGCTGTTACTAGTGTAGGGAGAGGATGCTGCTGGTGATTTCAGGAGAGAATAGGAGAGAATCTAACTCAGCGATCTACAGAGAAATAGTTGTCTGGGTGCAGGGCACAATCGTTTTACCCTGCCCTGAGCTCATTGACCCCACAAAAATATAACTTTTATTAATCTGTTAGTTAGGTGGGTGGCGGGGGCGGCCATTTTATGCAAGCTCAGTGCACCAGCACTGCATCTGTGCTTTTGGGACATTGCCAAAAAAATTGTGATTTACAATCTACAACATCTGGATTAGTCAGTGTGCAATTTAAGCTAGAAATACACCCATCATTTTCTGGGGTTTTAAAAACACACTTTTTTGCCAAAAAACAGTATTTTTCTGATCTGCAAGTGTTCAATTCAAGTATAATATATACAGCTTTCATATTCTGCTACCAAAAACAACACTTTTTGGGCAATCTACAGCATCTGGATAAGTCAGTGTGCAATTTAAGCTAGAAATACATCCATCATTTTCTGGGGTTTTAAAAGCACACAATTTTGACAAAAAACACTATTTTCAGGCCTTGCAGCATCAGCACGTGTGAAATTGCAGGCTTATATACTGCTGTCAAATTCAGTTGTTAAACAAACACTCGTTTAGGCAAAAAATGTTTAGTTGGCAGTAGAGTTGAGCGAACACCTGAATGTTCGGGTTCGAGAAGTTCGGCCGAACTTCCCGAAAATGTTCGGGTTCGGGATCCGAACCCGATCCGAACTTCGTCCCGAACCCGAACCCCATTGAAGTCAATGGGGACCCGAACTTTTTGGCACTAAAACGGCTGTAAAACAGCCCAGGAAAGGGCTAGAGGGCTGCAAAAGGCAGCAACATGTAGATAAATCCAATGCAAACAAATGTGGATAGGGAAATGAATTAAAATAAAAATTAAATAAATAAAAATTAACCAAAATCAATTGGAGAGAGGTCCCATAGCAGAGAATCTGGCTTCCCGTCACCCACCACTGGAACAGTCCATTCTCAGATATTGAGGCCCCGGCACCCAGGCAGAGGAGAGAGGTCCCGTAACAGACAATCTGGCTTCATGTCAGCAGAGAAACAGTCTTCATGTCATTGCAGAGAATCAGGCTTCACGTCACCCACCACTGTAAGAGTCCATTTTCATAAATTTAGGCCCAGCACCCAGGCAGAGGAGAGAGGTCCCGTAACAGACAATCTGGCTTCATGTCAGCAGAGAATCAGTCTTCATGTCATAGCAGAGAATCAGGCTTCACGTCACCCACCACTGCAACAGTCCATTGTCATAAATTTAGGCCCAGCATCCAGGCAGAGGAGAGAGGTCCCGTAACAGACAATCTGGCTTCATGTCAGCAGAGAATCAGTCTTCATGTCATAGCAGAGAATCAGGCTTCACGTCACCAACCACTGTAAGAGTCCATTTTCATAAATTTAGGCCCAGCACCCAGGCAGAGGAGAGAGGTCCCGTAACAGACAATCTGGCTTCATGTCAGCAGAGAATCAGTCTGCATGTCATAGCAGAGAATCAGGCTTCACGTCAGCCACCAATGCAACAGTCCATTGTCAGATATTTAGGCCCAGCACCCAGGCAGAGGAGAGAGGTCCCGTAACAGACAATCTGGCTTCATGTCAGCAGAGAATCAGTCTTCATATCATAGCAGAGATTCAGGCTTCACGTCAGCCACCAATGCAACAGTCCATTGTCAGATATTTAGGCCCAGCACCCAGGCAGAGGAGAGAGGTCCCGTAACAGACAATCAGGCTTCACGTCAGCCACCAGTGCAACAGTCCATTGGCATATATTTAGGCCCAGCACCCAGGCAGAGGAGAGAGGTCCCGTAACAGAGAATCAGTCTTCATGTCAGCAGAGAATCAGTCTTCATGTCATAGCAGAGAATCAGGCTTCACGTCACCCACCACTGTAAGAGTCCATTTTCATAAATTTAGGCCCAGCACCCAGGCAGAGGACAGAGGTCCCGTAACAGACAATCTGGCTTCATGTCAGCAGAGAATCAGTCTTCATATCATAGCAGAGAATCAGGCTTCACGTCACCCACCACTGCAACAGTCCATTGTCATAAATTTAGGCCCAGCACCCAGGCAGAGGAGAGAGGTCCCGTAACAGACAATCTGGCTTCATGTCAGCAGAGAATCAGTCTTCATGTCATAGCAGAGAATCAGGCTTCACGTCACCCACCACTGTAAGAGTCAATTTTCATAAATTTAGGCCCAGCACCCAGGCAGAGGACAGAGGTCCCGTAACAGACAATCTGGCTTCATGTCAGCAGAGAATCAGTCTTCATGTCATAGCAGAGAATCAGGCTTCACGTCACCCACCACTGTAAGAGTCAATTTTCATAAATTTAGGCCCAGCACCCAGGCAAAGGAGAGAGGTCCCGTAACAGACAATCTGGCTTCATGTCAGCAGAGAATCAGTCTGCATGTCATAGCAGAGAATCAGGCTTCACGTCACCCACCACTGCAACAGTCCATTGTCATAAATTTAGGCCCAGCATCCAGGCAGAGGAGAGAGGTCCCGTAACAGACAATCTGGCTTCATGTCAGCAGAGAATCAGTCTTCATGTCATAGCAGAGAATAAGGCTTCATGTCACCCACCACTGTAAGAGTCCATTTTCATAAATTTAGGCCCAGCACCCAGGAAGAGGAGAGAGGTCCCGTAACAGACAATCTGGCTTCATGTCAGCAGAGAATCAGTCTTCATGTCATAGCAGAGAATCAGGCTTCACGTCACCCACCACTGCAACAGTCCATTGTCATAAATTTAGGCCCAGCACCCAGGCAGAGGAGAGAGGTCCCGTAACAGACAATCTGGCTTCATGTCAGCAGAGAATCAGTCTTCATGTCATAGCAGAGAATCAGGCTTCACGTCACCCACCACTGCAACAGTCCATTGTCATAAATTTAGGCCCAGCACCCAGGCAGAGGAGAGAGGTCCCGTAACAGACAAATTGGCTTCATGTCAGCAGAGAATCAGTCTTCATGTCATAGCAGAGAATCAGGCTTCACGTCACCCACCACTGTAAGAGTCCATTTTCATAAATTTAGGCCCAGCACCCAGGCAGAGGAGAGAGGTCCCGTAACAGACAATCTGGCTTCATGTCAGCAGAGAATCAGTCTTCATGTCATAGCAGAGAATCAGGCTTCACGTCACCAACCACTGTAAGAGTCCATTTTCATAAATTTAGGCCCAGCACCCAGGCAGAGGAGAGAGGTCCCGTAACAGACAATCTGGCTTCATGTCAGCAGAGAATCATTCTGCATGTCATAGCAGAGAATCAGGCTTCACGTCAGCCACCAATGCAACAGTCCATTGTCAGATATTTAGGCCCAGCACCCAGGCAGAGGAGAGAGGTCCCGTAACAGACAATCTGGCTTCATGTCAGCAGAGAATCAGTCTTCATGTCATAGCAGAGAATCAGGCTTCACGTCACCCACCACTGTAAGAGTCCATTTTCATAAATTTAGGCCCAGCACCCAGGAAGAGGAGAGAGGTCCCGTAACAGACAATCTGGCTTCATGTCAGCAGAGAAACAGTCTTCATGTCATAGCAGAGAATCAGGCTTCACGTCACCCACCACTGCAACAGTCCATTTTCATAAATTTAGGCCCAGCACCCAGGCAGAGGAGAGAGGTCCCGTAACAGAGGATCTGGCTTCATGTCAGCAGAGAATCAGTCTTCATATCATAGCAGAGAATCAGGCTTCACGTCACCCACCACTGCAACAGTCCATTGTCATAAATTTAGGCCCAGCACCCAGGCAGAGGAGAGAGGTCCCGTAACAGACAATCTGGCTTCATGTCAGCAGAGAATCAGTCTTCATGTCATAGCAGAGAATCAGGCTTCACGTCACCCACCACTGTAAGAGTCCATTTTCATAAATTTAGGCCCAGCACCCAGGCAGAGGAGAGAGGTCCCGTAACAGACAATCTGGCTTCATGTCAGCAGAGAATCAGTCTTCATGTCATAGCAGAGAATCAGGCTTCACGTCACCCACCACTGTAAGAGTCCATTTTCATAAATTTAGGCCCAGCACCCAGGCAGAGGAGAGAGGTCCCGTAACAGACAATCTGGCTTCATGTCAGCAGAGAATCATTCTGCATGTCATAGCAGAGAATCAGGCTTCACGTCAGCCACCAATGCAACAGTCCATTGTCAGATATTTAGGCCCAGCACCCAGGCAGAGGAGAGAGGTCCCATAACAGACAATCTGGCTTCATGTCAGCAGAGAATCAGTCTTCATATCATAGCAGAGATTCAGGCTTCACATCAGCCACCAATGCAACAGTCCATTGTCAGATATTTAGGCCCAGCACCCAGGCAGAGGAGAGAGGTCCCGTAACAGACAATCAGGCTTCACGTCAGCCACCAGTGCAACAGTCCATTGGCCTATATTTAGGCCCAGCACCCAGGCAGAGGAGAGAGGTCCCGTAACAGAGAATCTGGCTTCATGTCAGCAGAGAATCAGTCTTCATGTCATAGCAGAGAATCAGGCTTCACGTCACCCACCACTGTAAGAGTCCATTTTCATAAATTTAGGCCCAGCACCCAGGAAGAGGAGAGAGGTCCCGTAACAGACAATCTGGCTTCATGTCAGCAGAGAATCAGTCTTCAAGTCATAGCAGAGAATCAGGCTTCACGTCACCCACCACTGCAACAGTCCATTTTCATAAATTTAGGCCCAGCACTCAGGCAGAGGAGAGAGGTCCCGTAACAGAGGATCTGGCTTCATGTCAGCAGAGAATCAGTCTTCATATCATAGCAGAGAATCAGGCTTCACGTCACCCACCACTGCAACAGTCCATTGTCATAAATTTAGGCCCAGCACCCAGGTAGAGGAGAGAGGTCCTGTAACAGACAATCTGGCTTCATGTCAGCAGAGAATCAGTCTTCATGTCATAGAAGAGAATCAGGCTTCACGTCACCCACCACTGTAAGAGTCCATTTTCATAAATTTAGGCCCAGCACCCAGGCAGAGGAGAGAGGTCCCGTAACAGACAATCTGGCTTCATGTCAGCAGAGAATCAGTCTTCATGTCATAGCAGAGAATCAGGCTTCACGTCACCCACCACTGTAAAAGTCCATTTTCATAAATTTAGGCCCAGCACCCAGGCAAAGGAGAGAGGTCCCGTAACAGACAATCTGGCTTCATGTCAGCAGAGAATCAGTCTGCATGTCATAGCAGAGAATCAGGCTTCACGTCAGCCACCAATGCAACAGTCCATTGTCAGATATTTAGGCCCAGAACCCAGGCAGAGGAGAGAGGTCCCGTAACAGACAATCTGGCTTCATGTCAGCAGAGAATCAGTCTTCATA
Organism: Bufo gargarizans; assembly: GCF_014858855.1. Lineage (NCBI taxonomy): Eukaryota > Metazoa > Chordata > Amphibia > Anura > Bufonidae > Bufo > Bufo gargarizans. The sequence continues at coordinate 26,772,458 of NC_058080.1, read as the reverse complement.
TCATAGCAGAGAATCAGGCTTCACGTCAGCCACCAATGCAACAGTCCATTGTCAGATATTTAGGCCCAGCACCCAGGCAGAGGAGAGAGGTCCCGTAACAGACAATCAGGCTTCACGTCAGCCACCAGTGCAACAGTCCATTGGCATTTATTTAGGCCCAGCACCCAGGCAGAGGAGAGAGGTCCCGTAACAGAGAATCTGGCTTCATGTCAGCAGAGAATCAGTCTTCATGTCATAGCAGAGAATCAGGCTTCACGTCACCCACCACTGTAAGAGTCCATTTTCATAAATTTAGGCCCAGCACCCAGGCAGAGGAGAGAGGTCCCGTAACAGACAATCTGGCTTCATGTCAGCAGAGAATCAGTCTGCATGTCATAGCAGAGAATCAGGCTTCACGTCAGCCACCAATGCAACAGTCCATTGTCAGATATTTAGGCCCAGCACCCAGGCAGAGGAGAGAGGTCCCGTAACAGACAATCTGGCTTCATGTCAGCAGAGAATCAGTCTTCATATCATAGCAGAGAATCAGGCTTCACGTCAGCCACCAATGCAACAGTCCATTGTCAGATATTTAGGCCCAGCACCCAGGCAGAGGAGAGAGGTCCCGTAACAGAATATCAGGCTTCACGTCAGCCACCAGTGCAACAGTCCATTGGCATATTTTTAGGCCCCGGCACCCAGGCAGAGGAGAGAGGTCCCGTAACAGAGAATCTGGCTTCATGTCAGCAGAGAATCAGTCTGCATGTCATAGCAGAGAATCAGGCTTCACGTCAGCCACCACTGCAACAGTCCATTGTCATAAATTTAGGCCCAGCACCCAGGCAGAGGAGAGAGGTCCAGTAACAGACAATCTGGCTTCATGTCAGCAGAGAATTAGTCTGCATGTCATAGCAGAGAATGAGGCTTCACATCAGCCACCACTGCAACAGTCCATTGGCATATATTTAGGCCCAGCACCCAGGCAGAGGAGAGAGGTCCCGTAACAGACAATCTGGCTTCATGTCAGTAGAGAATCAGTCTTCATATCATAGCAGAGAATCAGGCTTCACGTCATCCACCACTGTAAGAGTCCATTTTCATAAATTTAGGCCCAGCACCCAGGCAGAGGAGAGAGGACCCGTAACAGACAATCAGGCTTCACGTCAGCCACCAGTGCAACAGTCCATTGGCATATATTTAGGCCCCGGCACCCAGGCAGAGGAGAGAGGTCCCGTAACAGAGAATCTGGCTTCATGTCAGCAGAGAATCAGTCTGCATGTCATAGCAGAGAATCAGGCTTCATGTCAGCCACCACTGCAACAGTCCATTGTCATAAATTTAGGCCCAGCACCCAGGCAGAGGAGAGAGGTCCCGTAACAGACAATCAGGCTTCACGTCAGCCACCACTGCAACAGTCCATTGGCATATATTTAGGCCCAGCACCCAGGCAGAGGAGAGAGGTCCCGTAACAGAGGATCTGGCTTCATGTCAGCAGAGAATCATTCTGCATGTCATAGCAGAAAATCAGGCTTCACGTCAGCCACCACTGCAACAGTTCATTGTCAGATATTTAGGCCCAGCACCCAGGCAGAGGAGAGAGGTCCCGTAACAGAGGATCTGGCTTCATGTCAGCAGAGAATTAGTCTGCATGTCATAGCAGAGAATCAGGCTTCACGTCACCCAACATTGGAACAGTCCATTGGCATATATTTAGGCCCCGGCACCCAGACAGAGGAGAGGTTCATTTAACTTTGGGTAGCCTCGCAATATAATGGTAAAATAAAAATAAAAATAGTATTGAATGAGGAAGTGCCCTGGAGTCCAATAATATATGGTTAAGGGGAGGTAGTTAATGTCTAATCTGGACAAGGGACGGACAGGTCCTGTGGGATCCATGCCTGGTTCATTTTTATGAACGTCAGCTTGTCCACATTGGCTGTAGACAGGCGGCTGCGTTTGTCTGTAATGACGCCCCCTGCCGTGCTGAATACACGTTCAGACAAAACGCTGGCCGCCGGGCAGGCCAGCACCTCCAAGGCATAAAAGGCTAGCTCTGGCCACGTGGACAATTTAGAGACCCAGAAGTTGAATGGGGCCGAACCATCAGTCAGTACGTACTGTTCCACTATGTTAGTGAAATGTTGCCTCCTGCTAACACGTTGCGTATCAGGTGGTAGTGCAGTTAGCTGTGGCGTGTTGACAAAAGTTTTCCACATCTCTGCCATGCTAACCCTGCCCTCAGAGGAGCTGGCCATGACACAGCTGCCTTGGCGACCTCTTGCTCCTCCTCTGCCTTGGCCTTGGGCTTCCACTTGTTCCCCTGTGACATTTGGGAATGCTCTCAGTAGCGCGTCTACCAACGTGCGCTTGTACTCGCGCATCTTCCTATCACGCTCCAGTGCAGGAAGTAAGGTGGGCACATTGTCTTTGTAGCGTGGATCCAGCAGGGTGGCAACCCAGTAGTCCGCACAGGTTAAAATGTGGGCAACTCTGCTGTCGTTGCGCAGGCACTGCAGCATGTAGTCGCTCATGTGTGCCAGGCTGCCCAGGGGTAAGGACAAGCTGTCCTCTGTGGGAGGCGTATCGTCATCGTCCTGCCTTTCCCCCCAGCCACGCACCAGTGATGGACCCGAGCTGCGTTGGGTGCCACCCCGCTGTGACCATGCTTCATCCTTATCCTCCTCCACCTCCTCCTCATCCTCGTCCTCCTCGTCCTCCAGTAGTGGGCCCTGGCTGGCCACATTTGTACCTGGCCTCTGCTGTTGCCAAAAACCTCCCTCTGAGTCACTTCGAAGAGACTGGCCTGAAAGTGCTAAAAATGACCCCTCTTCCTCCTCCTCCTCCTCCTCCTCCTCCTGGGCCACCTCCTCTTCCATCATCGCCCTAAGTGTTTTCTCAAGGAGACATAGAAGTGGTATTGTAACGCTGATAACGGCGTCATCGCCACTGGCCATGTTGGTGGAGTACTCGAAACAGCGCAACAGGGCACACAGGTCTCGCATGGAGGCCCAGTCATTGGTGGTGAAGTGGTGCTGTTCTGTAGTGCGACTGACCCGTGCGTGCTGCAGCTGAAACTCCACTATGGCCTGCTGCTGCTCGCACAGTCTGTCCAGCATGTGCAAGGTGGAGTTCCACCTGGTGGGCACGTCGCATATGAGGCGGTGAGCGGGAAGGCCGAAGTTACGCTGTAGCGCAGACAGGCGAGCAGCAGCAGGATGTGAACGCCGGAAGCGCGAACAGACGGCCCGCACTTTATGCAGCAGCTCTGACATGTCGGGGTAGTTGTGAATGAACTTCTGCACCACCAAATTCAGCACATGCGCCAAGCAAGAGATGTGTGTCAAATTGGCTAGTCCCAGAGCTGCAACGAGATTTCGCCCATTATCACACACCACCAGGCCGGGCTTGAGGCTCACCGGCAGCAACCACTCGTCGGTCTGTTGTTCTATACCACGCCACAACTCCTGTGCGGTGTGGGGCCTGTCCCCCAAACATATGAGTTTCAGAATGGCCTGCTGACGTTTACCCCGGGCTGTGCTGAAGTTGGTGGTGAAGGTGTGTGGCTGACTGGATGAGCAGGTGGAAGAAGAGGAGGAGGAAGCCGAGAAGGAGGAGGTGGCAACAGGAGGCAAAGAATGTTGCCCTGCGATCCTTGGCGACGGAAGGACGTGCGCTAAACAGCTCTCCGCCTGGGGCCCAGCTGCCACTACATTTACCCAGTGTGCAGTTAGGGAGATATAGCGTCCCTGGCCGTGCTTACTGGTCCACGTATCTGTGGTTAGGTGGACCTTGCTACAGATGGCGTTGCGCAGTGCACACTTGATTTTATCGGATACTTGGTTGTGCAGGGAAGGCACGGCTCTCTTGGAGAAGTAGTGCCGGCTGGGAACAACATACTGTGGGACAGCAAGCGACATGAGCTGTTTGAAGCTGTCTGTGTCCACCAGCCTAAATGACAGCATTTCATAGGCCAGTAGTTTAGAAATGCTGGCATTCAGGGCCAGGGATCGAGAGTGGCTAGGTGGGAATTTACGCTTTCTCTCAAATGTTTGTGAGATGGAGAGCTGAACGCTGCCGTGTGACATGGTTGAGACGCTTGGTGACGGAGGTGGTGGTGGTGTTGGTGGTACATCCCCTGTTTGCTGGGCGGCAGGTGCCAACGTTCCTCCAGAGGCAGAGGAAGAGGCCGAGGCGGCAGCAGCAGAAGAGGTAGCAGGGGGAGCCTGAGTGACTTCCTTGGTTTTAAGGTGTTTACTCCACTGCAGTTAATGCTTTGCATGCAGGTGCCTGGTCATGCAGGTTGTGCTCAGGTTCAGAACGTTAATGCCTCGCTTCAGGCTCTGATGGCACAGCGTGCAAACCACTCGGGTCTTGTCGTCAGCACATTGTTTGAAGAAGTGCCATGCCAGGGAACTCCTTGAAGCTGCCTTTTGGGTGCTCGGTCCCAGATGGCGGCGGTCAGTAGCAGGCGGAGTCTCTTGGCGGCGGGTGTTCTGCTTTTGCCCACTGCTCCCTCTTTTGCTACGCTGTTGGCTCGGTCTCACCACTGCCTCTTCCTCCGAACTGTGAAAGTCAGTGGCACGACCTTCATTCCATGTGGGGTCTAGGACCTGTGGGGATTTGCTCTGGTAGACAGGCTTGCGGACGCAGTACAGAGGCAATGACAACGTCTTTAACTTAACTAGTGCACTGTTTTATTCACACAGATGTAAAGTGACAAAATAATAATTTCAAGAAAAACCTTGAGTCTGGTGTTAGTTCACACCAGACTGCAGCACATAAGTCCATAAACAATGTAGCAGGCTTAGTCCATGTGCTTCTGTCCATAAACAATGTAGCAGGCTTAGTCCATGTGCTTCTGTCCATAAACAATGTAGCAGGCTTAGTCCATGCCCAAACCCTCACGCTCCAACACCCAGACTGCCAGCACTCCACTAGCAGATGGAGGATAATCCACACCACCTGAACATGCTGGCTGGGTTTTTATATTCCAGCCAAAACCCGGCCTGGAACCGTGGGGAACAGCCACCCACCCTGCTCTTTGGCTCCTCCCAATAAGAACCGGCCCGGATTGGCTTTACAGCCATTCTAACAGTTGAAGTGTCAGATTGCACTACAGACCTGACACTTCAGGAAAAAACCCGGTTCTTACCTCACCGAGGCCAGGAACCTCGGTGACACGTATCTTCCGTCAAAGACGGCTCCTTGTTCCTTCTTACATACCTCCCCCCTTTGTTCAACCCTGAGGGGGTGAACACTTGCCAGACAGTGTACGCGGGATAGGGCATCCGCGTTTCCCTGTAATCTGCCTGCCCTGTGTTCCACGGAAAACTTAAAATTTTGCAAAGATAAGAACCACCTGGTGACCCGAGCATTCCTCTCTTTGGCCTGGCTCATCCATTTCAGGGGGGAGTGGTCGGTCACCAGACGGAACTTTCTCCCCAAAAGGTAGTAGCGGAGAGACTCGAGTGCCCACTTGATGGCCAGGCACTCTCTCTCCACTATACTGTACCTAGTCTCGGCTGGGGTGTGCTTCCGGCTGAGGAAAACAACGGGATGCTCCTCCCCATCAATATCTTGAGATAGTACAGCACCGAGACCTACCTCTGAGGCATCGGTCTGCACTATAAACTCCCTTTTGAAGTCGGGCGTCACCAAAACCGGGGACCCACACAGAGCCGACTTCAAAGCGGACCGTCACTGACTTGCGTCCCTTCAAAAGGCCTGTCAATGGTGCGGCGACTGTAGCAAAATTGGGGACAAACCTCATATAGTACCCCACCATACCCAGGAACGACTTTACTTGCCGAGTAGAGACAGGTCGGGGCCAATTCCTAATTGCCTCAATTTTGAGGTTTGATCACTCCGCGCCCAATGACATACCCCAGGTACTTGGTCTCTTCTAACCCTATTGAGCACTTTTTTGGGTTAGCAGTTAAGCCAGCCTTCCTAAGGGAGTCCACTACAGCCTGGACTTTAGGCAAGTGACTTTCCCAGTCGGTGCTATGGACAACGATATCGTCCAGGTACGCTGACGCGTATCGACGATGTGGACGGAGTACAATATCCATTAACCTTTGAAACGTGGCGGGAGCGCCATGTAGACCAAAGGGTAATACCTTGTACTGATACAGCCCCTCTGGCGTGACGAAAGCCGTTTTTTCTTTGGCAGTCTCAGTCAAGGGTACCTGCCAGTACCCTTTGGTGAGGTCCAACACAGAAAAATACCGGGCTTGGCCCAACTTTTCAATAAGCTCATCCACTCGGGGCATGGGATACGCGTCAAACTTGGACACCTCATTAAGTTTGCGGAAGTCATTACAAAACCGCAATGTCCCGTCTGGCTTGGGTATTAATACTATCGGACTGGCCCACTCACTTTTTGACTCCTCGATGACACCCAGCTGGAGCATTAGCTGCACTTCCTCCGTGATGGCTTGTCGCCTAGCCTCGGGTACCCGGTAAGGTTTTAACCGGACTTTCGCCTGAGGCTCAGTGACAATGTCATGCCGGATTACGGACGTGCGTCCAGGGAGGTCTGAGAACACATCCGTATTCCGACTAATGAACTCCCTGGCTTCCTGAGCCTGTTTAGAGGAGAGGCTGTCAGCAATTTTCACTGTGACAGCCGCTTCCCCTGCTTCAGACTGAGGGGCCAAAACCGCTTCCCCTAGGAACCCTGGTCGTGGGCTGTCTTCCGTACAGGTTTCCCTTTCCTTCCACGGCTTGAGCAGATTCACATGGTACACCTGCTCCGGCTTTCGCCTCCCTGGCTGGTGTACTTTGTAATCTACTGGTCCAATTTTTTCTAGTACCTCGTAGGGCCCCTGCCACCTAGCTAGGAACTTACTATCTACCGTTGGTACCAGAACCAACACCCGATCACCCGGGTTAAAGTTTCGGACCCGAGCCTGCCGATTATAGACCCTACTCTGGGCTCGCTGCGCTGCCTCCATATGCTCCCTAACCAGAGGTAACACTGTTTCCATCCGTCCCTGCATCTGGGTGACATACTCAACTACACTTTTGTGCGGTGTGGTTTGTTGTTCCCACGCCTCTTTGGCGACGTCTAATAAACCACGAGGGTGTCTGCCGTATAGTAGTTCGAAGGGCGAGAACCCAGTAGAGGCCTGGGGCACTTCTCGCACTGCGAACATGAGATAGGGCAGAAGAAGGTCCCAGTCCCTCCCATCCTTAGACACCACTCTTTTCAGCATATTTTTTAACGTCTGGTTAAACCTCTCTACCAGGCCATCCGTTTGCGGATGATACACGGATGTCTGTAACTGTTTTATTTGGAACAACTTACAGAGTTCCCTCATGACCTTGGACATAAATGGGGTCCCTTGGTCAGTTAGAACCTCCTTAGGCAGACCCACTCTAGAAAACATTTCCATTAACTCATTAGCTATGAGTTTGGCTGACGTATGACGCAATGGCACCGCCTCCGGGTACCGCGTGGCGTAGTCGAGGATGACCAGGATGTGCTGGTGCCCTCTAGCTGACTTCGGTACTGGGCCTATAAGATCCATAGCGATCCGCTCGAAGGGAACCTCAATAATCGGGAGAGGGACCAGAGGACTACGGAAATGTGGCTGGGGGCTGGTTATCTGGCAGGTTGGGCAAGACTTGCAAAACTCTTCTACCTCTCTGAACACACTGGGCCAGTAAAACCGCTGTAAAATCCGGTCCTGCGTTTTCTGCTGGCCCAGGTGTCCCCCAAGAACATGTTGGTGGGCTAATTTCAACACGAGCTTGTGATATGCCTGGGGCACCACCAGCTGTTCAATATGTTCACCCCGTAGTTTATTTACCCGGTACAGCATCTCCTGTTGAACCACAAAACGGGGGAACATAGATTTGGCCCCCGGTTGTTGCGGCTCACCCTCAACTACTACCACATTTTCCCAGGCTCGAGATAGAGTCGGATCCTGGTGTTGTGCTGTACCGAAATTATCCCTAGAGACATTGAGATCTGCCAGCTCAGGACCCGGCGGCAAATCCTCTACGTCTCCCACCATCACACTTAACGGGGTTGTCTCCCCCTCTTCCACCGAAGTGGCGGTCACCCCTACAGCTGGTCCTTCTGACTCCGGTTCCCAAGGTTCTGGCCTCCCCCCTGAGTCAGGCCACTCTGCTAGGGGTACATCTGTCTCCCGGGTAACTTTCGTATCCGGCCAGAGTGGAAGTCTCTCCCAATGATCCCGGGGAAGTCTCTCCCAATGATCAAGTCATACGTTAGCTTTGTGGCGACGGCCACCTCATGCATCCACCTGCCGGCCACCATTGACAGAGAGACCAGGGCGGTGGGATACTCCTTTAAGTCCCCATGTATGCAAACAACACCGACTCTTCGGCCAGTATACTCAGCCGGCCGCACCAGGGCAGCTCTTACCAGGGACACCAGGCTCCCTGAATCCAGCAGAGCCACCGCCAGAGTGCCCCCCACTTCCACCTGGCACAGGTGGCTTTTGTCCATAGTCTCTGAAGTTCCTGTGGCACACAACATCCTGGCATATAACGAGTGGCGGAAGCCATAGTTGGTGTCCATGGGTTCCCCCCGATGGGGACAGTCAGCCCTTATGTGTCCAGGCTCCTGACAACGCCAGCAGACCACCGGGTTGGGGTCGGCAGGGGGTACATCCCGGGCGGGTCTAGCTGGCACCGGCCGCCGGGTCTGGGGTGGAGTTTTCCGGGGTTTGACTGGCCCCTTCCCAAAAGAACCCCCCTGTAGATTTCTGGTGGCCTCATAGCGCTCCACCAGGTCGACCATCTCCAGGGCATTATTCGGAGACACCTGGCCGATCCAGTGCTGGAGAGGGTACGGCAAAGCCCTCCAAAACACATCCGCCAACAGCCGATCCAACATAGCAGTGGGAGTCAACATGTCCGGCTGCAGCCATTTTTGCAAACGGTGCAGCAGATCATAATATTGTGGTCTAGCGGGTTCAGCCGGGTTAAATTCCCACCGATGCACCCTCTGGGCCCGGACCAATACATTCACCCCGAGTCTCGCCAGGATCTCACCTTTTACTGTCGGGTAGTCGGCCGCCTGATCATCGGGGAGATCAAACAATACTTGCTGGGGACCGGACGCTAGGAACGGAGCAACGACCTCAGCCCACTGGTCTCGGGGTAACTTTTCCCTCACGGCCACTTTTTCGAAGACCGCCAGATAGGTCTCGACGTCATCCGAGGGGGTCATCTTCGGAATCGCCGCGCGGACAGCTTTCCGGGCATCGTGGACATTTTGGGACGCTCCTGACGCCTGCAACGCCATCACATGTTGCAATAGCAGCTGGTTCGTTTCTTGTTGCTGCTTGTTAGCCTCCCGCTGCTGCAAGTTAGCCTCCACGAGGGCCTTCACGACCGCCTCCATTTTGTCAGGGGATACGGGTCGTAACCTTGCCGGCTTAATGTAGGACATGCACTTGTGCCCGGATAAACAAAAACTTTTCGGCCTTCAGGCCTGCCTCACTGCGTTTGCCCGCATCCGACACCAAATGTGGGGATTTGCTCTGGTAGACAGGCTTGCGGACGCAGTACAGAGGCAATGACAACGTCTTTAACTTAACTAGTGCACTGTTTTATTCACACAGACGTAAAGTGACAAAATAATAATTTCAAGAAAAACAGTCACCTTGAGTCTGGTGTTAGTTCACACCAGACTGCAGCACATAAGTCCATAAACAATGTAGCAGGCTTAGTCCATGTGCTTCTGTCCATAAACAATGTAGCAGGCTTAGTCCATTTGCTTCTGTCCATAAACAATGTAGCAGGCTTAGTCCATGGGTGACTGGTATGGATTTAGTGACAGAATTAGACTTGGAAATGCACAGTAGCGTGTGTGTGAAGTTATTCTGAATGACCCTATGTGCACCTTGAATATTATATACCCTTTTAGGGATAGATTTCAAATAGCTCTGATATAGCAGAAACCACTAAATTATGAAATTGCTAAATTGGGAATTGTATTTCAACCCAGAACAAAAAATGTGCTTTGACGGACACTAAATAACTTGCCCATCCACAACAGGACAGTGGTAACGACAGATTTAGCGGGATATAAATTTGAGGCCTAGTATTTAGGCGCTGGGTGACCGGTATGGATTTAGTGACAGAATTAGACTGGGATATGACCACATTATTGCTGGTTAAATGCACTTGGTGTGACAGCTTGACCAACCACACTACTGAGGGTTAAATGCACTTGGTGACGGGCGCAGCTTGCCCCTGATGTAGTATATGACCAAAAAATGAACAGACTATTGCTGGTTAAATGCACTTGGTGTGACAGCTTCACCCTGATGTAGGCTTTAGCCAAAAAACAACCACACCATTGAGGGTTAAATGCACTTGGTCGCAGCTTGGATGCACTTGGTCGCAGCACCGCACAAGACACAAAATGGCCGCCGATCACCCCAGAAAAAAGTGACTGACAAACGGTCTGGGCAGCCTAAAAACAGTGAGCAATTGAATTTCAGCAGTTCAGCAATTGATGCACAGCTGCAGATCGATCGATTAATCAAGTCCTTTGGAGAAGTTAATTTGCCTAATCTCGCCCTACTGTCGCAGCCGCAACCTCTCCCTACGCTAATCAGAGCAGAGTGACGGGCGGCGCTACGTGACTCCAGCTTAAATAGAGGCTGGGTCACATGGTGCTCTGGCCAATCACAGCCATGCCAATAGTAGGCATGGCTGTGACGGCCTCTTGGGGCAAGTAGTATGACGCTTGTTGATTGGCTGCTTTGCAGCCTTTCAAAAAGCGCCAAGAAAGCGTCACAAACGCGCCAAGAAAGCGACGAACACCGAACCCGAACCCGGACTTTTACGAAAATGTCCGGGTTCGGGTCCGTGTCACGGACACCCCAAAATTCGGTACGAACCCGAACTATACAGTTCGTGTTCGCTCATCCCTAGTTGGCAGCCTTTGATGCAGATGTCATTGTAAGATACACACTTAATACATTTGGGTTAGATTCAGAGATTTGAAATTCTGCCATTTGGTGCACCAATATTGAATTCAGGCCTACACTGGTTCAGGCCGTGTGAGATACACCCTCTACTTACAGGGGTTTGATTCAGGCATTCGAAATACAGCCTTTTTGGGCAAAGAAAAAATTAATTCAGGCCTACATTGGTTCAGGCTCTGTGAGATACAGCCCCTATATACAGGGGTTTGATTCGGGCATTTGAAAAACAGCCATTTGAAATTCAGCCTTGTTTGGCAAAGAAATCTTTAATTGAGGCCTAGTCTGGTTCAGGCCATGTGAGATACACCCTTTACATGCTGTCGTTCTATTCTACTATTAATTAAACACCCATTTAGGGCAAGATCCTAAATTCGAGAAATATGAGGAGAGCGTCAAATAAGGGATGTGGCCCAGGTCGTGGTGCTGCTGCTGGAGCTCCTGTTGCAGGGAGAGGACGTGGTCGATCTGTGCCAGCTACACGCACAAGTGAAACCCCTTCTTTAGGTGTGAGTAGGCGACAGCGGTATTTGGTCGGGCCTAATGCGGCTCTACAAATAGTGAGGCTTGAACAAGTACAGGCGATAGTAGATTGGGTTGCTGACAGTGGATCCAGTTCCTTCACATTGTCTCCCACCCAGTCTCCTGCTGGAAGACCACAGTTGGCACCTGCAGCCGATGTCCATCAGTCTTTCACCTCACCCCCTTGCAAATCAGCCAAGCAGTCTGAGCCCCAAGTCATGCAGCAGTCTCTTCTGCTTTTTGATGACTCTGTTAGCAGGGTTTCCCAGGGCCATACACCTAGCCCTGCCCTAAAAGTGGAAGAAATGCCCCTGACTATATACCCCATGACTTGGGCCTCACAATGACCATATTGTGCTCTATAGCGCTCCAAATGTGCTAAGACAGCCCACTGGCATGCCAGCACTTGTGGTCCTTCTGTGAAGATAAGTTGTTGTCAGGCCCCACTGGCCTGGCCACCGTACCCTGAGTTCGAATAGGTCCCACTGGTCCATTCTCTTTTTTGTCTTTTAGCCAATTTGGCCATAATGACTCAGCTCATAGCTTGTAGCCCGTTCCTTTAGCCCATCTGGCTATCAGTATTGCTAATTTTACAGGCGCCACACTGCCTGTTACGCTGTATTTTTTCACGTCCCCTGATGAGTTTTTTCAACTGAAACGTGACACGTCGGGACATCTATAGGGCATACTAGGGACACCGGCCCGCACTAGGGTTAGGTATCCGGACGGGGTCGCTCCTTGCGGAGCAAGCACTCCGTATAGGTAGGCAGGGTCTACTAGCCCCTTCCCTCCTTCCAGGGACACACTAGGGACTCTTTTCCCGACCTTGCCTACTATCAAGCAATCTCCAGTACTATCATCTTTAACGCACGTTTTCCAGTGATCACCATCTCCCAAGAACTGGACATCTCCCCTGATGCATCTCTAACCGGGCTTCGTCTACATAGACCTATCCATCTATCCATCAACTATCCGGGTGAGAACACTGGTTTGTCTTCGTGCTCTTGTCTTTTGGCCCATCCGGGCTTGCCTATTTTTGTATCCTTTTTTGTGCCACTTATTCTAATTTAGTTACCATTAAATGTTAAGTTTTATTCCCTTTGGTCCCCAATGAGGGGTCAGTCCATTTGCAATTTAAATTTTGGGATTATTTTGGTCAAGGCTCCAAGCTAGACCTTGTGCACATTTCTGTAAGGGTTTCCCAGGCCCATACACCTAGCCCTGCCCCAAAAGTGGAAGAGATTGAGTGCACCAATGCCCAACCACTTATCTTTCAAGATAAGTACATGGGAGTACCAATGCAGCACGTCTCGGATGATGACGAAACACAGGTGCCAACTGCTGGGGCTTTCGAAAGTGTTCAGACCGACAAGGAAGGCAGGGGTGAAGACTGGGTTGAAGAGGATGTGGAGGACAATGAGGTCCTCGACCCCACGTGGAATCAAAGTCATGCGAGTGACCTATGTACTTCGGAGGAAGAGGTGGTGGTCGCACTGAGCCACCAGCTGTCATGGTCTTACCTCCTTGCTGTTCCCTTCGTTTGACATGTGCTGGCGGCCATCTTGGTTTCTGGGTTTTCTTGTAGCCTCCCACCCTGCGGCTCCTCCTTCCCACTGGGAGGAGCTGGATGCCCAGCTCATATATATAGGAGGTCTGTGGCTTCAGTTCCTTGCTTGGTCCTCCTGTGTTCACATGCTTCCAAGACTGCTGCTGCTTCTGGTTCCTGATCCTGGCCTCGTCTGACTACCCCGTTGGTTCCTGATTCCGGCTTCGTCTGACTACCCCGTTGGTTCCTGATTCCGGCTTCGTCTGACTACCCCGTTGGTTCCTGTTCCTGGCTTCGTCTGACTACCCTTCTGGTTCCTGACCTCTGTCTCCGCAAGACCCTGCTTCGGTTTAGCCATCCGTTCGGACTTTGCTTACGGCTTGCTCTTCAATAAAACCTTCTTATTTTCCACTTATCTCTTGTTGTACGTCTGGTTCATGGTTCCATGACATTAGGACCAAGCCATGAATTCTGACGGTACAGGGCCACCCTCGCTACCTACGCTGGTTGCCAGACTTGATCAGCAGGATCACCTGTTGGGTCGGTTCGCTGTGGCGTTGCAAACCCTGCTTGAACGCACGGCTCATTTAGCTTCCGTTGCCGATGGGTCGGTTGTCGCTCCTGGGCCCGCTCCTACTGCCGCTCCGGTTGTTGCGCCAGAGTCTACCCTGACACCTGTTGCTGCGCCTGTGGTGTTTCAGGGTATGACCGGTTCTGCCCCCCTTCCACAGCGCTTTGGGGGAGAGCCAACTCAGTGCCGAGGTTTCCTTAACCAGGTGGGCATTTACTTCGAGTTGCTGCCACATGCCTTTCCTACTGAGAGATCAAGGGTGGGCTTCTTGATCTCGCTGCTCTCGGACAAGGCCTTGGCCTGGGCCAGCCCTTTATGGGAGAACAACAATCCGGTGGTTGCCGAGTTTTCCGGTTTTGTTGCTTCTCTTCGGAAGGTATTCGATGTGCCGGCTCGTGCTGCCTCTGCTGCGAAGCTCCTTATGTCCATCAGACAGGGTTCACGATCCGTAGCTGAATACGCCATTGAGTTTCGTACCCTGGCAGCAGAGGTGGGCTGGAATAATGAGGCTCTGGTCGCTGCTTTCTCTCATGGTCTCTCGGATGCCTTGAAGGATGAGGTTGCAGCTAAGGACCTACCAGTGGAGCTCGAGTCTCTTATTTCTTTCCTGATTTTGATTGACACCAGACTCAGGGAGAGACCTTCCTTTAAGGAGAGCCTGCGGAGGTCTCCTAACAGATTGGCGCCTACGTTTGCTGTCCCACCCGTGCCTCCCTCTCCTCCCACGCCTCCTGGGGATGACTTGTCTGGGGGTGAACCCATGCAGCGGGGGTTTGCTCGCCTGTCTGAGGGGGAGAGGGTACTCCGGAGACGCGAGGGCCGATGCATGTACTGTGGTCTCGGTGGGCATTTTCGGTTGGCATGTCCGAACCGTCCGGGAGAACGCTCGCACCTGAGGTCCTGTCGGGGGCAGATCTTGGGTGGAGTCTCCTCGTCCCCGGTTTCCCGTGTTGACAAACCACTGATCACGGTTGTCCTCTCCTGGGTCGGGGGCTCGGTGACGACCCAGGCGTTGGTGGACTCTGGTGCTGGTGGTTTGTTCATTGATAGAGTGTTCGTTGCCGCCAATTCCATTCCTCTGCAGCCTCGAGGTTCCCCACTGGCTCTTGAGGCGATAGACGGCAGACCCCTTCTGCCGCCACACGTGACTCATGAGACCCTTCCAGTGGGGATAGCCATTGGTGCCGTTCACAGAGAGTCGGTCTGTCTCCAGGTTATTTCGTCTCCACACTACTCGGTGGTCTTGGGGTACCCCTGGCTCCAGAAGCATAATCCGACTTTCGATTGGAGATCGGTCGAGATCCTCTCGTGGTCACCGCAGTGTGGGGCTAGTTGCATCCATGGGCCTGTCAAGTTGCTGTGTACTTCCTCGGACTCTCTGTTGCCTCCTGAATACGAAGAGTACCGGGATGTATTCGATAAGGTGCGCGCGGTTGCCCTACCTCCGCACCGCCCATACGATTGTGCCATAGAGTTACAATCCGGTGCCGTTCCTCCTCGTGGCAAAGTCTATCCACTGTCGGTAGCGGAGAATGAGGCCATGGAGGAGTACGTGAGGGAGGCGCTTTCACGCGGACACATTCGCAAATCCTCGTCCCCGGCAGGGGCTGGATTTTTCTTTGTGAAAAAGAAGGGCGGCGAGTTGAGGCCTTGCATCGATTACAGGGGTCTCAATCAGCATCACGATCAAGAACGCTTACCCGATACCCTTGATTTCCGAGCTGTTCGATCGCCTCAAAGGGGCCACGGTCTTTACCAAACTCGACCTGAGGGCGGCATATAACCTGGTAAGGATCAAGGCGGGCGATGAGTGGAAGACCGCGTTTAACACCAGGACCGGTCATTATGAATCCTTGGTTATGCCCTTTGGGTTGTGCAATGCGCCCGCAGTCTTCCAGGAATTCATCAACGATGTTTTCCGTGACCTGTTGCAGCAGTGTGTGGTGGTCTATTTGGATGACATCTTGGTATATTCTGCATCCATGGAGGCCCACATTCTGGATGTCAGACGAGTGTTGCAACGCTTACGAGAGAACAAGCTGTTCGGTAAGCTTGAGAAATGCGAATTTCACCGATCCCAGGTAACCTTCTTAGGTTACATCATTTCCGCTGAGGGGTTCTCCATGGATCCTGAGAAGGTTTCGGCTGTCTTACAGTGGCCCCAGCCCAGTGGGCTTCGTGCCCTGCAGCGCTTTTTGGGCTTCGCCAATTATTATCGGAAGTTCATCAGGGACTTTTCCATGCTAGCCAAGCCTCTCACGGATCTGACCAGGAAGGGCAGTAATCCTCAGGTCTGGCCGCTCGAGGCCATCCGAGCTTTTGAGGCTCTAAAGTCCGCCTTTGTGTCGGCTCCGATTCTGTCGCATCCCAACCCTGGGTTGCCTTTTGTCCTCGAGGTGGACGCGTCTGAGACGGGAGTAGGCGCCCTCCTGTCTCAGCGTAGAACACCAGAGGGTCCTCTGCTTCCTTGTGGGTTTTACTCCCGGAAACTGTCTTCCGCGGAGTGCAACTATCAGATTGGTGACAGGGAGTTATTGGCCATCGTGCAGGCCCTTAAAGAATGGAGGCACTTGCTCGAGGGCTCGGTGGTTCCGGTTCTCATCCTGACGGACCACAAGAATCTGACCTACCTCTCTGAGGCCAAGAGATTGACACCACGTCAGGCCAGATGGGCTCTGTTCTTGTCACGTTTTAATTACGTGGTCTCCTACCTACCCGGCTCCAAGAACATCAGAGCGGATGCCTTATCACGGCAGTACTCCGAGCTGTCCGGGGAGGAGTCGATTCCGACTACGGTCATACCCCCGAATCAGATCCTGGCCGCTATTCGCACCAGCCTGACTTCTCCTCTGGGTTAGCAGATTTTGGCGGCTCAATCTGGTGCTCCCTCTGGGAGACCCAACGGCAGATGTTTTGTGCCTGAGGAGTTGCGCACTCGGTTGTTGCGAACCTACCATAACTCCAAGGCCGCGGGGCACCCTGGAAAGAATCAGCTGTCCTGGGCGGTTTCACGTCTGTTCTGGTGGCCTTCTCTACGTTCCGACATCGCCGCATATGTAGCGGCATGCTCCGTTTGTGCCCAGAGTAAGTCCCCTCGGCACCTTCCGTTGGGCCTTTTGCAACCCATAGCCACCGGGGAGCGTCCATGGTCACACCTGGGGATGGATTTCATTGTGGACCTCCCTGCATCCCGAGGCCATACGGTCATTCTCATGATTGTGGATCGGTTTTCCAAAATGTGCCACTGTGTTCCTCTCAAGAAGTTACCCTCTGCACAAGAGTTGGCCTCGATTTTTGCCAGGGAGGTCTTCCGGTTGCACGGTTTGCCCAAGGAGATTGTGTCGGATCGGGGGAGTCAGTTTGTGTCCAGGTTCTGGCGCGCCTTTTGCTCCCAGTTGGGGATTCATCTCTCTTTCTCCTCGGCCTACCACCCTCAGTCCAATGGGGCCGCAGAACGATCCAATCAGGCCTTGGAGCAATTCCTTCGTTGCTATGTCTCCGATCACCAAGACAATTGGGTTGACCTCCTGCCTTGGGCTGAGTTTGCCAGGAACACGGCGGTGAACTCTTCCTCTGGGACGTCTCCCTTCATGGCCAATTATGGGTTCCAACCTGCCGTGTTACCGGAGGTATTCTCTCCCCAGGATATTCCGGCTGTGGAGGATCACCTTTCCGTCCTACGTGCTTCTTGGGTACAGATCCAGAGGTCCCTTGAGGTCTCTGCGCAGCGCCAGAAACTCCAGGCTGATCGCAGACGAGCGCCCGCTCCTTCCTACCAGGTCGGAGACCGCGTATGGTTGTCCACCCGCAACCTCAACCTTCGAGTGCCCACTCCCAAGCTGGCGCCTCGCTTTGTTGGTCCCTTCCGAGTGCTTCGCAGGGTAAACCCGGTAGCCTATGCCCTTGCGCTTCCTCCTGGCATGCGGATCTCCAACGTGTTTCATGTCTCCCTGTTGAAGCCACTGGTGTGTAATCGTTTCACTTCCTCGATTCCTCGGCCTCGTCCGGTCCAAGTGGGCAATCGTGAGGAGTATGAGGTGAGCAATATCCTGGACTCACGCCTGGTCCGCGGCCGGGTGCAGTTTTTGGTCCATTGGCGTGGTTATGGTCCAGAGGAGCGTTCCTGGGTTCCCTCCGCAGATGTCCATGCTCCTGCTTTGCTCCGAGCCTTCCACGCACGCTTCCCTCAGAAACCGTTCCTTACTCCGCGGAGGAGGGGCCCTTGAGGGGGAGGTACTGTCATGGTCTTACCTCCTTGCTGTTCCCTTCGTTTGACATGTGCTGGCGGCCATCTTGGTTTCTGGGTTTTCTTGTAGCCTCCCACCCTGCGGCTCCTCCTTCCCACTGGGAGGAGCTGGATGCCCAGCTCATATATATAGGAGGTCTGTGGCTTCAGTTCCTTGCTTGGTCCTCCTGTGTTCACATGCTTCCAAGACTGCTGCTGCTTCTGGTTCCTGATCCTGGCCTCGTCTGACTACCCCGTTGGTTCCTGATTCCGGCTTCGTCTGACTACCCCGTTGGTTCCTGATTCCGGCTTCGTCTGACTACCCCGTTGGTTCCTGTTCCTGGCTTCGTCTGACTACCCTTCTGGTTCCTGACCTCTGTCTCCGCAAGACCCTGCTTCGGTTTAGCCATCCGTTCGGACTTTGCTTACGGCTTGCTCTTCAATAAAACCTTCTTATTTTCCACTTATCTCTTGTTGTACGTCTGGTTCATGGTTCCATGACACCAGCACAGCAGAAGAGTGGGCAGGGTGCAAAAGCAGAGCGGCCATCCTCTAGACAGTACTCCTACTACTGTCCACCGCAGCAAGGGAGCATGCACACTAAAGCCAGCTCCAAGGAGTTCTTCAGGGTAGAGTGGCAGTTCTTCAGACAATGTGCTGACGACAAGACACGAGTGGTTTGCACGCTGTGCAATCAGAGCCTGAAGCGAAGCATAAACATTCTCAACCTGAGCACAACCTGCATGACCAGGCATTTAAGTGCAAAGCACGAGCTGCAGTGGAGTAGACACCTCAAAAACCAAGAAAGGTCTATGGCTCCTCCTGCTTCGTCTTCTGCTGCAGTCATGGCCTCTTCATCCACCTCTGGAGTGACAGTGCCACCTGCCACCCCGCAAACAGAGGATCTGCCAGCAACACCAACACCTGGGTCACCAAGCATCTCCACAATGTCGCACGGAAGCGTTCAGCTCTCCATCTCCCAAACGCTGGAGAGGAAGAGGAAGTACCCCCCTACCCACTTGCGATCCCTAGCCCTAAATGCCAGCAATTATAAATTACTGGCCTTTCAAATGCTGTCATTTTGTCTGGTGGAGACGGATAGTTTTAAAGGCCTTATGGCAGTGGATGTCCCACAGTACGTCGTGCCCAGCCGCCACTACTTTTCAAGTCTAGCCATCCCTTCCTTGCACAACCAAATAGGGGTCAAAATCAGGTGTGCACTGCGCAATGCCATCTGTGGCAAGGTGCACCTGACTACAGCTACGTGGACCAGTAAGCACGGTCAGGGACGTTATATCTCCATACCAGCACACTAGGTAAATGCAGTGGCGGCTGGGCCTGAGGCGGATAGCAGTTTGGCGCATGTCCTTCCACCACCGAGGATTGCAGGGCGCATCATTTTGCCTCCTATTGCATCCTTCTCCTACTCTGCTTTCTCAACCTCTATCAGCTTCTCATCCGGTCAGCGTAACACCTTCACCACCAACTTCAGCACAGCCAGGGGTAAATGACAGCAGGCAGTTTTAAAACTTATCTGTTTGGGGAAAAAACCTCACACATTGCAGGAGCTGTGGACAGGCCTTGAACAACAGACCGATGAGTGGTTTGTGCCAGTCAGCCTCAAGCCCAGCCTGGTGCTGTGCGATAATGACGCACATCCCTTGCCTGGCGCATGTGCTGAATTTGGTGGTGCAGAGATTCCATAAAAATGACCCAGATATGTCAGAGCTGCTGCATAAAGTGCGGGCCGTCTATGCGCGCTTTCGGCGTTCTCACCCTCCTGCTGCTCGCCTGTCAGCGCTGCAGCGTAACTTTTGGCCTTCCCGCTCATCACCTCATATGCGACATGCCCACAAGGTGGAACTCCACCTTGCACATGCTGGCCAGACTATGCAAGCAGCAGCAGGCGATAGTGGAGTTTCAGCTTCAGCACGCACAGGTGAGTCGCTCTGCGGTACATCACCACTTCACCACCAATGACTGGGCCTCCATGTGAGACCTATGTTCCTTGTTGCGCTTTTTCGAGTACTCCACCAACATGGCCAGTTTCGATAACGCCGTTTCTTAGCGTTACTATACCACTTCTATGCCTCCTTGAAAAAATGCTTCTGGCGATGATGGAAGAGGATGTGGCACAGGAGGAGGAAGAGGGATCATTTCGTAGGGTTTCCGGCCAGTCATTCCCAAGTGGATCCGAGGGTGGGTTCCTGCACCCACAAACCCAAGGTACACAATTGTCCAGCCAGTGCACAGTTCTGGAGGATGACGAGGTGGAGGATGAGGAGGAGGAGATGGAGGAGGAGGAACCATTTTCACAGCAGGGTGGCACCCAGACCAGCTCATGGCCATCAATGGTGCGTGGATGGGGGGATACAGAGGACACAGACGATACACCTTCCACAGAGGACAGATTTTCGTTGCCTCTGGGCAGCCTGGCACACATGAGCGATTACATGCTGCAGTGTTTCCGCAACGACCGCCAAGTTGCCCACATTCTAACTTGTGCTGATTACTGGGTGGCCACGCTTCTGGATCCCCGTTACAAGGGTAAAATACCTTCTTTTATTCCCTCACTGGAGCGTGATCGTAAGATGCGCGAGTACAAGCGCATGCTGGTAGACGAGCTGCTGGTGGCATTCCCACCTGACAGCGGTGGCACAGTGGAAGCACAGGGTGAAGAAGAGGTCGCCAACGCAGCTGGGGCACCGCCAGTACATCAGAAGGCAGGGTTAGCATGGCCGAAATGTGGAAACTTCTGGGTCTCCAAATTGTGCACATGGCCTGAGCCTTGGAGCAGAATAGACATGTATACCTGCACTAACCAGCCATTGTTATACTGCAGCACAATTGCTCATTCTTGTATTTTGGATATTTCACACTCTTTTAGAGTGCACCCTAATTTTTCTAAAATAAAATGAAAACCAAAAACTTGTGTTGGCTACCTCGTCCTCCTCCACCGCCGCTTCCACCTACAATGCTATGTCCACCGCCTCCTCAAATTCCTACTCCATATATAACTCTACCTCATAAATCAAATTTATATTTTATTTCATTTCACTACTTTGTCATAAACATTTTTGGGTGAAATTCACCAATTGTTGGGTGTATAGTACCACTGCTGTTCTGCCCATATTGTGCATAGTAAATGTACTTAATGTGCTGAAAAGATTATACTGAAATTTTATCTTTGACATTGCTGCCATCTAGTGGTCAAAGTTAGTTACTACTTTGCCAGAACTTTACAGGAAGTGTATTTTTCTCTGAGTCAGAGGCAGTAACCTTTAATCTGGAACTGTATTTCCTCCATTTCATGACTGGTCCTGGATCTAGCAGGCTGCATGCAGAGGAGCTCTTGATCTATTCCTGGACTTATGATGGGATTGTCTGTGAGTACTCTCACTGATGGAGTGAGGCTGATGTATTATGTTTTATGTACTGACACATATGTTTTGTTTATGCTTATGTTGTAGTTTTACAAAGTTAGTCAGAAAAGAGAATACATACAGATCTGATGTCTCACGTTTCTGGACTTCTGAATTATTGTTGAGTTTTCTGACTAGTGTTATACAACAGTCAATAACGCAAAGCAGAACAACTGCTATACCTAGTAGGCCGGTAAAAAAAAAAAAATTAAATTGTCATTTACATTTTCGGGTGAAATTCACAAATTTTGGGGTACTATACACCCAAAAATTTGTGAATTTCACCCGAAAATGTAAATGACAATTTTTTTTTTGGTTATCCTGTCTACTAGGTAAAGCAGTGGTACTATAGTACCACTGCTATACCTAGTAGACAGGATAAACAAAACAAAAAAAATTGTCGATAACATTTTCGGGTGAAATTCACAAATTTTTGGGTGTATAGTACCACTGCTATACCTAGTAGACAGGTTAAACAAAAAAAAAAAAAATTGTCATTTACATTTTCTGGCGAAATTAACAAATTTTTGGGTGTATTGTACCACTGCTATACCTAGTAGGCCGGGTAAAAAATAAAAAAATAAATTGTCATTTATATTTTTGGGTGAAATTCATTAATTTTGGGGTGTAATATACCCCTCCTCTACCTAGTTGACAGCTTAATAAAGTTCAAAAAAATTTCTGTTACATTCTTGGGTTGACATTATACAATTTTAGAAGTGAATAAACCCCTGCTCTGCATAGGTGACAGGGAATAAAATTTAATAAATTATTCAGTAATTAATGCACGCCACATCCTTTCATTTAATGCTTAAACGTTGAAAAGTTGTCACACTTTTACCATATTTCAACTCTATAATTTTAAATTTGAAAAAATGAATCCTACCTTGGATGTGGTCTCTCTTTCTCACGCTCCCTCTCCAGGGTGGAACCCTGATTCACCGCCACCCCTGATCACCATGGTAGGCGCAGAAAAGACCGTACTAATTACAAAATGCATACGGTAGGCGCATCGAAAGTTGTTAGAGCAGATATAAAATTGGATCGTGAACATCACAGGGATGTGCGACATGGTGGGGCAGTAAGTGTGCACACGTCTACACAAACTGACTGACAGGGGTCAGCCCATGCAACTTCTGGGTCTCCAAATTGGGCACATGGCCTGAGCATGCCCTTTACCCCTTGGAGGTGCTGGCCTGCCCTGCAGCCAGTGTATTGTCTGAACATGTGTTTAGCACGACCGGAGGGGATCATCACAGGTTATTTTTCCCAATGTTTTGGGGTGTACCTTAATTTTAAAAATAAAATTTAAAACCAAAAAGCAGTGTAGGCTACCTCCTCCTCCACCGCTGCTTCCACCTACACCGCCACATCCACCGCCTCCTCAACTTCCTACTTCATATGGACCTCATCCTCCTAGATTAAGATTATAATTTTTTTACATATTTTATGTTATTTAAATTCCCTATCCACATTTGTTTGCAGAGCACCTGCCATGCTCCTAACCACATTTTGATGCCATTTAGTGCTCAAAAGTTTGGGTCCCCATTGACTTCAATGGGGTTCGGGGTCAAGTTCGGCTGAACCTGTCGAACTTGAACATCCAGGTGTCCGCTCAACTCTACTCAAGAACTGTAAATATCACACACATTTTTAGACAGCACTCCGTGATGATGATAATGCATAAGCCCATCATCAGGCTTACAGAAAAATAGTAATAAACATATCGGTAAGGCCTCATGCACACGTCAGTTTATTTTCACGGTCCGCAAAAACGGGGTCCGTAGGTCCGTGATCCGTGACCGTTTTTTCGTCTGTGGGTCTTCCTTGATTTTTGGAGGATCCACGGACATGAAAAAAAAGTCGTTTTGGTGTCCGCCTGGCCGTGCGGAGCCAAACGGATCCGTCCTGAATTACAATGCAAGTCAATGGGGACGGATCCGTTTGATGTTGACACAATATGGTGCCATTTCAAACGGATCCGTCCCCATTGACTTTCAATGTAAAGTCTGTAAAGTCAAATATTCCACCATCTTTGTGGTAAGAATTCAATTTCTGTGGGCATTTCCTACACTCTCGGATAGTTCGGTGAGGAACTCCCTGGTAGGATGATGATTTAGCGGTAGATGAGTCCCATGATCCCTAAGTTGTCCCATAATTTCATTTTTGTAATTAGTACGGCCCATTATTACAACCTGCGAGCCTTTATCGGCCAGCTTTATCAATATGCTTCTGTCAGCAGATAGATTCTTTTAAGGCACATTGTTGTCCCTCAGACAAATAGTTTCTCACCTTGTTAGGAGACATCTTTTTCTCAAGACTGTTCAAATCATATTGGACTTTCGAGATGTATTTCTCCACATATCGTTTTTCTTTGGTGGCATATACCGCTATAACATGGTTAGCACTCCTTTTTTCAGAGATTTCTGAGTTTGGCTATCTAATCTAAGCAAACACCTTCAATTGCTTTTAAATGGCTTTTGTCTCAAGATAATGAAATGAGTTAAGAAATTTTTGTTAACAGCAGGAGTGCTAACCATGGTACATCTGGTACTTGCTTGGTAGTCTGCATCCCTTGGTCCGTTCTTGGAATGGTAAGACTGTAGGATGTTAGTCATTCATTCAGGAGGCTTTCTCAATATCTAGATATGCCCGTAATTTAATAGAGCAAATAAATCGTGACATTTCTTTATCCAATAAGTAAGGATTGGTGAAATAAGTCGGGACGAAGCATAATCCTAGGTTCAAGGCAGAAATTTCATCCGTCGTGAGGGATTTATTTGACAAATTGATAGTTAGGTCCTCGGAATATATAGGGTACTTGCTTAATTCCTGTATGTTGATCTGGTCCAGATCGGTTCCCGTGATTGCAAACGGTAAATCTGTCCTCCTCTTCCTGTGCTTCTTCCCCGCCCTCCTTGGCGGCCTTTGCCTCTGTTTCTGACTGTACCTCTGTCTAAAAAATCAGCGTCACTGGCACTTGATGAGCCCGAGGTTTGTACAGTGGCAGTACCTGAGGTAGCATAGTTCCAGGGAACCGTACGATAGGCCTGGTTTGTGGTATAATCCTGGATATCTCTTTGGAACTTAGATTTTTTACGTTCTTCTAAATTACATCTAGTATGGTTATTCTTTTGAGTAAGGTTGCTTCGAATTGATGTTGCTTCTTCTGTGGATACTTACTGGAACAAATTTTGTTCCAGAACTGTAATTTCCTCCTTTGTCTTATTAATTTCCTTGCTGGCATTCTCCAAAGTTATGTGGTCCTATTAGTGGTAAGTGGCTCAACCAGATTAATTTACTATAGGGCATTATGCACAGTGTTTGCTCATCTCTCCAACTGTTAAGCTTTTCACTGTCGTCTTTCAATACTATGTTACTTTTCAATACTCTTTTCCACAGTTGTCTCTGCCACCTGTTTAGGTGACCATTCACTTTCAGCCTGTCCGTAGTCAGTTGGCATGGCACTCGGATCAAATCCCTCATGGTCTCCATCATACATTTGATCCGACTATCATGTCTTTACTTACTATTTACATTGGCGGTTGTTTGGATGTCATTATTCACTCCATTCCCATGTTTATGCATTGCTCATATGCCAATGAAGCATGGGAGCATGTACTGTATATACTATGTAACATATCATTATGTGTTGTACTACTAAATCATGTCTATGTATACAGATTATATATGGCTTTGTTTTTATGTACAAATCATGTCCATATTGTATTGCTATTTATGAATCATGTAAAAGTGGTATATTAATGCACATCTTACCAATATGTTTATTACTATTTTTCTGTCAGCCTGATGAAGGGCAACTTGTGTACCACTGTGCCCGGCTGAAATAATATGAAATAAATTACTACACATTATCATCATCACCACAGAGTGCTGTCCAAAAAAATGGTGTGATATAGAAAGTATATTATAACTAGAGTTGAGCGAACACCTGGATGTTCGGGTTCGAGAACTTCCCGGAAATGTTCGGGTTCGGGATCCGAACCCGATCCGAACTTCGTCCCGAACCCCATTGAAGTCAATGGGGACCCGAACTTTTCGGTACTAAAAAGGCTGTAAAACAGCCCAGGAAAGGGCTAGAGGGCTGCAAAAGGCAGCAACATGTAGGTAAATCCCCTGCAAACAAATGTGGATAGGAAAATTAATTAAAATAAAAATTAAATAAATAAAAATTAACCAAAATCAATTGGAAAGAGGTCCCATAGCAGAGAATCTGGCTTCACGTCACCCACCACTGGAACAGTCCATTGTCATATATTTAGGCCCAGCACCCAGGCAGAGGAGAGAGGTCCCGTAACAGAGAATCTGTCTTCATGTCAGCAGAGAATCAGTCTGCATGTCATAGCAGAGAATCAGGCTTCACGTCAGCCACCACTGCAACAGTCCATTGTCATAAATTTAGGCCCAGCACCCAGGCAGAGGAGAGAGGTCCCGTAACAGACAATCTGGCTTCATGTCAGCAGAGAATCAGTCTGCATGTCATAGCAGAGAATCAGGCTTTACGTCAGCCACCACTGCAACAGTCCATTGTCATAAATTTAGGCCAAGCACCCAGGCAGAGGAGAGAGGTCCCGTAACAGACAATCTGGCTTCATGTCAGCAGAGAATCAGTCTTCATATCATAGCAGAGAATCAGGCTTCACGTCACCCACCACTGTAAGAGTCCATTTTCATAAATTTAGGCCCAGCACCCAGGCAGAGGAGAGAGGTCCCGTAACAGACAATCTGGCTTCATGTCAGCAGAGAATCAGTCTTCATATCATAGCAGAGAATCAGGCTTCACGTCACCCAACATTGGAACAGTCCATTGGCATATATTTAGGCCCCGGCACCCAGACAGAGGAGAGGTTCATTCAAATTTGGATAGCCTCGCAATATAATGGTAAAATGAAAATAAAAATAGGATTGAATGAGGAAGTGCCCTGGAGTACAATAATATATGGTTAAGGGGAGGTAGTTAATGTCTAATCTGGACAAGGGACGGACAGGGCCTGTGGGATCCATGCCTGGTTCATTTTTATGAACGTCAGCTTGTCCACATTGGCTGTAGACAGGCGGCTGCGTTTGTCTGTAATGACACCCCCTGCCGAGCTGAATACACGTTCAGACAAAACGCTGGCCGCCGGGCAGGCCCGCACCTCCAAGGCATAAAAGGCTAGCTCTGGCCACGTGGACAATTTAGAGACCCAGTAGTTGAATGGGGCCGAATCATCAGTCAGTACGTGGAGGGGTGTGCACACGTACTGTTCCACCATGTTAGTGAAATGTTGCCTCCTGCTAACACGTTGCATATCAGGTGGTGGTGCAGTTAGCTGTGGCGTGTTGACAAAACTTTTCCACATCTCTGCCATGCTAACCCTGCCCTCAGAGGAGCTGGCCGTGACACAGCTGCCTTGGCGACCTCTTGCTCCTCCTCTGCCTTGGCCTTGGGCTTCCACTTGTTCCCCTGTGACATTTGGGAATTCTCTCAGTAGCGCGTCTACCAACGTGCGCTTGTACTCGCGCATCTTCCTATCACGCTCCAGTGCAGGAAGTAAGGTGGGCACATTGTCTTTGTAGCGTGGATCCAGCAGGGTGGCAACCCAGTAGTCCGCACACGTTAAAATGTGGGCAACTCTGCTGTCGTTGCGCAGGCACTGCAGCATGTAGTCGCTCATGTGTGCCAGGCTGCCCAGGGGTAAGGACAAGCTGTCCTCTGTGGGAGGAGTATCGTCATCGTCCTGCCTTTCCCCCCAGCCACGCACCAGTGATGGACCCGAGCTGCGTTGGGTGCCACCCCGCTGTGACCATGCTTCATCCTCATCCTCCTCCACCTCCTCCTCATCCTCGTCCTCCTCGTCCTCCAGTAGTGGGCCCTGGCTGGCCACATTTGTACCTGGCCTCTGCTGTTGCCAAAAACCTCCCTCCGAGTCACTTCGAAGAGACTGGCCTGAAAGTGCTAAAAATGACCACTCTTCCTCCTCCTCCTCCTCCTCCTCCTGGGCCACCTCCTCTTCCATCATCGCCCTAAGTGTTTTCTCAAGGAGACATAGAAGTGGTATTGTAACACTGATAACGGCGTCATCGCCACTGGCCATGTTGGTGGAGTACTCGAAACAGCGCAACAGAGCACACAGGTCTCGCATGGAGGCCTAGTCATTGGTGGTGAAGTGGTGCTGTTCCGCAGTGCGACTGACCCGTGCGTGCTGCAGCTGAAACTCCACTATGGCCTGCTGCTGCTCCCACAGTCTGTCCAGCATGTGCAAGGTGGAGTTCCACCTGGTGGGCACATCGCATATGAGGCGGTGAGCGGGAAGGCCGAAGTTACGCTGTAGCGCAGACAGGCGAGCAGCAGCAGGATGTGAACGCCGGAAGCGCGAACAGACGGCCCGCACTTTATGCAGCAGCTCTGACATGTCGGGGTAGTTGTGAATGAACTTCTGCACCACCAAATTCAGCACATGCGCCAAGCAAGGGATGTGCGTCAAACTGGCTAGTCCCAGAGCTGCAACGAGATTTCGCCCATTATCACACACCACCAGGCCGGGCTTGAGGCTCACCGGCAGCAACCACTCGTCGGTCTGTTGTTCTATACCCCGCCACAACTCCTGTGCGGTGTGGGGCCTGTCCCCCAAACATATGTGTTTCAGAATGGCCTGCTGACGTTTACCCCGGGCTGTGCTGAAGTTGGTGGTGAAGGTGTGTGGCTGACTGGATGAGCAGGTGGAAGAAGAGGAGGAGGAAGCCGAGAAGGAGGAGGTGGAAACAGGAGGCAAAGAATGTTGCCCTGCGATCCTTGGCGGCGGAAGAACGTGCGCCAAACAGCTCTCCGCCTGGGGCCCAGCTGCCACTACATTTACCCAGTGTGCAGTTAGGGAGATATAGCGTCCCTGGCCGTGCTTACTGGTCCACGTATCTGTGGTTAGGTGGACCTTGCCACAGATGGCATTGCGCAGTGCACACTTGATTTTATCGGATACACTGTTGTGCAGGGAAGGCACGGCTCTCTTGGAGAAGTAGTGCCGGCTGTGAACAACATACTGTGGGACAGCAAGCGACATGAGCTGTTTGAAGCTGTCTGTGTCCACCAGCCTAAATGACAGCATTTCATAGGCCAGTAGTTTAGAAATTCTGGCATTCAGGGCCAGGGATCGAGGGTGGCTAGGTGGGAATTTACGCTTTCTCTCAAATGTTTGTGAGATGGAGAGATGAACGCTGCCGTGTGACATGGTTGAGACGCTTAGTGACGGAGGTGGTGGTGGTGTTGGTGGTACATCCCCTGTCTGCTGGGCGGCAGGTGCCAACGTTCCTCCAGAGGCGGAGGAAGAGGCCGAGGCGGCAGCAGCAGAAGAGGCCGAGGCGGCAGCAGCAGAAGAGGCCGAAGCGGCAGCAGCAGAGGAGGTAGCAGGGGGAGCCTGAGCGACTTCCTTGTTTTTAAGGTGTTTACTCCACTGCAGTTCATGCTTTGCATGCAGGTGCCTGGTCATGCAGGTTGTGCTAAGGTTCAGAACGTTAATGCCTCGCTTCAGGCTCTGATGGCACAGCGTGCAAACCACGCGGGTTTTGTCGTCAGCACATTGTTTGAAGAAGTGCCATGCCAGGGAACTCCTTGAAGCTGCCTTTGGGGTGCTCGGTTCCAGATGGCGGCGGTCAGTAGCAGGCGGAGTCTCTTGGCGGCGGGTGTTCTACTTTTGCCCACTGCTCCCTCTTTTGCTACGCTGTTGGCTCGGTCTCACCACTGCCTCTTCCTCCGAACTGTGAAAGTCAGTGGCACGACCTTCATTCCATGTGGGGTCTAGGACCTCATCGTCCCCTGCATCGTCTTCCACCCAGTCTTGATCCCTGACCTCCTGTTCAGTCTGCACACTGCAGAAAGACGCAGCAGTTGGCACCTGTGTTTCGTCATCATCAGAGACGTGCTGAGGTGGTATTCCCATGTCCTCATCATCAGGAAACATAAGTGGTTGTGCGTCAGTGCATTCTATGTCTTTCACCGCTGGGGAAGGGCTAGGTGGATGCCCTTGGGAAACCCTGCCAGCGGAGTCTTCAAACAGCATAAGAGACTGCTGCATAACTTGAGGCTCAGACAGTTTCCCTGGTATGCATGGGTTTGATGTGACAGACTGATGGGGTTGGTTTTCAGGCGCCATCTGTGCGCTTTCTGCAGAAGACTGGGTGGGAGATAATGTGAACGTGCTGGATCCACTGTCGGCCACCCAATTGACTAATGCCTGTACCTGCTCAGGCCTTACCATCCTTAGAACGGCATTTGGCCCCACCATATATCGCTGTAAATGATGGCGGCTACTGGGACCTGAGGTAGTTGGTACACTAGGACGTGTGGATGTGGCAGAACGGCCACGTCCTCTCCCAGCACCAGAGGGTCCACTAACACCACCACGACCATGTCCACGTCCGCGTCCCTTACTAGATGTTTTCCTCATTGTTATCGTTCACCACAACAACAAAAATATTATTTGGCCCAATGTATTGTATTTAAATTCAGCTGAATATAAATTTGAGGCCTAGTATTTAGGCGCTGGGTGACCGGTATCTATTTACTGACAGAATTAGACTTGGAAATGCACAGTAGCGTGTGTGTGAAGTTATTCTGAATGACCCTATGTGCACCTTGAATATTATATACCCTTTTAGGGATAGATTTAAAATAGCTCTGATACAGCAGAAACCACTAAATTAGGAAATTGCTAAATTGGGAATTGTATTTCAACCCAGAACAAAAAATGTGCTTTGACGGACACTAAATAACTTGCCCAGCCAGAACAGTACAGCGGTAACGACAGATTTAGCGGGATATAAATTTGAGGCCTAGTATTTAGGCGCTGGGTGACCGGTATGGATTTACTGACAGAATTAGACTGGGATATGGCCAAAAAATAACCACACTATTGCTGGTTAAATGCACTTGGTGTGACAGCTTGACCAACCACACTACTGAGGGTTAAATGCACTTGGTGACGGGCGCAGCTTGCCCCTGATGTAGTATATGGCCAAAAAATAAACAGACTATTGCTGGTTAAATGCACTTGGTGTGACAGCTTCACCCTGATGTAGGCTTTAGCCAAAAAACAACCACACCATTGAGGGTTAAATGCACCTGGTCGCAGCTTGTGCTGGCGCACCACAAGACACAAAATGGCCCAGAAAAAAGTGACTGACAAACGGTCTGGGCAGCCTAAAAACAGTGAGCAATTCAATAGCAGCAGCTCAATGATCCACAGCTGCAGATCGATCAATTAATCAAGCCCTTTGGAGGAGTTAATCTGCCTAATCTCGCCCTACTGTCGCAGCCGCAACCTCTCCCTATGCTGATCAGAGCAGAGTGACGGGCGGCGCTATGTGACTCCAGCTTAAATAGAGGCTGGGTCACATGGTGCTCTGGCCAATCACAGCCATGCCAATAGTAGGCATGGCTGTGACGGCCTCTTGGGGCAAGTAGTATGACGCTTGTTGATTGGCTGCTTTGCAGCCTTTCAAAAAGCGCCAAGAAAGCGACGAACACCGAACCCGAACCCGGACTTTTACGAAAATGTCCGGGTTCGGGTCCGTGTCACGGACACCCCAAAATTCGGTACGAACCCAAACTATACAGTTCGAGTTCGCTCATCCCTAATTATAACATTGTACGAGGAAGGCAATCCATTAGAATATACATGAAGATAAAACGTAACCTTTAATAATGTTACTATAAGGGTCCATTCACACACAGACACCGGCAATGTGCATTCTGCAATTAGCCTGCACTATAATAGAAAATGCCTAATCTTTTCTGCAATTGCGGACAAGAATAGGACGTGTTCTATTTTGTTGCAGAAACGGAAGCACGGATGCGGAAGTGCGGATCCGCAAATGCGAATGCGGACAGAACATTCCGGCCAAATTGAAAATGAATGGGTGTGCACCCGTTCCGCAAAATTGTGGAACGGATGCGGACCCATTTTGCGGACGTGTGAATGGAAAAGATATCCCTCAAAATTAAAATATATTAAATTATTAAAGTTAAGCAAAAAAGCATAGATGTGGTAGGCAATAAAAAGTGCTCAACGGCACTAAATCAGGTGCTCGGCGGCACCAAATCAGAAACCATGTCCTACCACAATCCGGGGGGTTCCAGTGCACATCGATGAATCCAGGAGGGAAAGCAAAAACCATATATTCCTGGGCTAGATGATGATATTGGTATTGAAGGACAGGGTGGGCAAAGAACTGTCCCTGATATTGCCCTACAGGGGGTGCTATTCTGGCCCTGATAGCCTAACCACAGACCACCCACCCTGATAAGAGCGACCCAGACCCTTGCCCTATAGTAAAAAAGGCCCTAGTAAGCCCCTAACCCCTAGGCCCCTGACTTCCAGGTGATCACTATATAGATCTATGTTTTTTTGACTCATTATAAAAGTAAATTATAAGTATATCGCACCCCTCTGTGTATCACACATATCGATAGCACACCTATACTAGTGCTTAAAAGGACTTTTGTGGCCCTATCAGCTAGTGTTTGGTGTCCCTAACAGCCTGTCCCTGCTCCACACAGCAACCTCTCCCTACACTGGCAAAACACAGAATGTAAAATGGCTGGCAGATCGGGTTCTGTTATAGGGTGGGGGTGTGGACATGTGCTGAAATGTCTCAAATGGCTGTCCTGTCCCACCTGATGGATGTGTCATGGATCAAAGTTTGGTGCAATGCAAAAGAATATGGCGCCGGTGGACATGCCAAATGTTTGCATGTTCGACAAATCGCGAACGTGCAAAGTTCACCACGATACCTAAGATACCCACATTCTATAGGCTATCCAAGATTCACAAGGGCATTAATCCCTTGAAAGGGCACCTGATAGTAGCTGGGATTGATTCCATCTCACAGAATGTGGGTGTCTATATTGATAAAGTACTGGGAAGTTTTGTCACGGCCCTTCCTTCATACATCAGAGACACTACAGATCTGTAAAAAAAAGTAGATGGCCTGATGATGGAATATAATGTCCTCCTAGCCTCCTTGATGTAGAGGCTTTGTATAGTAATATCCCTCATGACAAAGGTTTATAAGCTGTACAACATTTGTTTAAAGACACTGGGCACCCATTGCATTACACACAATGATTTCATGATAAAACTTCGTGAGTTTGTCCTGAAACATAACTGTTTCTTGTTTAGCTCCAAGTTTTTCCACCAGCTCAGGGGCACCGCTATGGCTAGTGCCTGTGCGCCTACCTATGCTAATTTGTTCCTGGGCTGGTGGGAAGTCAATATGGTGTTCACAGATAGAGATGAGCGAATCGAAGCTGACGAAGTGGAATTCGATCCGAATTTCAGGAATTATTAGATTCGCACCGAATCCAAATTTCCTCTCGCTTTGTGGCTGCTGCACGTGTGAGGAAATGGAGCAAGGAACTCTGGGAAGGCGGGATCACCCATAAAGCCATGCACGCAGCCAATCAGCAGCCAG
Source organism: Bufo gargarizans (assembly GCF_014858855.1). Classification (NCBI taxonomy): domain Eukaryota; kingdom Metazoa; phylum Chordata; class Amphibia; order Anura; family Bufonidae; genus Bufo; species Bufo gargarizans. Next base: position 26,739,754 of record NC_058080.1, on the reverse strand, counting down.
CCAACCCTGTGATGTCACAGCCCTATAAATAGCCTCAGCCATCTTGGATTCTGCAATTTTCCAAGGTACTTAGTGTAGGGAGAGATTTCAGCATGCGCTAGGGAGAGTGCTAGGAAAAAACTTAATTGTGCTAAACAAATGATTTACAAGTTCAGGGAAAGATTATTCAAGGTTTAAGGAAAGGATAGGGAGGAATCATTCCACAGCATTTATGTATAACCGGGTTCAGTAGGGGAATTTGTGAACCGAGGGCAAAGCAGGTATCTTGGGCTCCGCAACCAGAAAAGAACACATGCATGGTCAAGTTCAAGAACAATGCATTTACTACAGGTTAATAAAGGCAAGTTAAAGGTAAAAGAACAGGGAGAAGGAGAAGCAAAATACACAGTATAGCATGAACAATTCTAGGCAGATTCTGCAGTAGTCTCCACTTTTACTACGACCACATCTGCAGTACGGACACTGAATCAACAATATTCCCAAAACTATCCCTAACTTCACAGTTGGGTGTGCACCCCCTTTATCCCAGTGGTCCAGGTGGACCACTTAGGGTACTTTCACACTTGCGTCAAAGTTTTCCGGTATTGAGTTCCGTCCTAGGGGCTCAATACCGGAAAAAAATGATCAGTTTTATTCTCGTGCATTCTAAATGGAAAGCAATCCATTCAGTATGCATCAGGATGTCTTCAGTTCAGTCCTTTTACGGTCTTTGGACAGAGAAAAAACTGTAGCATGCATTTTTCTCTCCGGACGAAATTCCTTAACACTTGCCGGAATGCCATTGGAATGTATTAGTGTCGGATCAGGCATTAAAATTGCCGCATTGACTGATCCAGTCTTCCGATCTGCGCATGCGCAGACCTTTAAAAATGTAAAAAAAAATATAGAAATACCGGATCCGTTTTTCTGGATGACACAATGCATTTGTGAGATGGATCCAGATCCGTCTACAAATGGTATCCGTTTGCATACAGATTGCTGGATCCGGCAGGCAGTTTTGGTGACAGAAGTGTGAAGGTACCCTTACAGTCCGTAGATGCGCACAGTGGGGCCCATTGTTGTTCCTTTCTTTGATAGCGAAGTGTCCTCTCCTCACAGTTATGACAATATCCGAAGCAATGAAATCCTCCTCAGCAGGCAGGGAAACCAAATGGATGCAGTGGAATCCAACAGCAGATATCAGCACACTGACCGTCCTGCAGAATCCATACACTGAGGTGTGATGTAAGCCGGGGTTTTGCAGTTACTGTCCGATACTCAACAGCACTGCGAGTCTCTAACTTTGGTAGCAATATACACAGTCACAATGTCAGTTTCACTGATTAGCCACTGAGCACAGTCCTTTCAGCGCGGTTCCACTAAACGTACTGTCTCTTCATACTCCGTCCGCCTCTGGACTGAAATACATACAGCTTGTCTGCACAGGAAAGTCCTCTGATATCTCCACACACTCTCAATACAGCACAGGCACCTGCCTTTTCTCTTGCCAAGATGTCTGCTGCTCCCTGTCTCGTCTCTTCCTGCTTTTCTCTCACACTCCGTCAGACCAGACTGGAGAGGATATAACCAAAGGATCAAGGGTTTACCGATCAGTATTGGAGACCACGTTCTTCTTGTGAATAAGAAAGAAAGAGGAAAACGTAAACTTGCTGATATTTGGGAGTCAACTGTTTACAGAGTTGTTAACACCAACCCAAAGATGCATATCTTCCGGATACATAACTTAAAGACTGGAGAAGTCCGGGTAGTTCATCGCAACCCGATCTTACCAGTTAACTTTTTACCCATTGATTTGGGAGAAGAAGAATTGTCTGAGGTGGCTTCCGCTTTATCGGATTATGAGGTAGAAGAACAGATTGATGAAGAACAAATAGATTTCTTCAGTAATAATCACAATGGAAATACAGAGAGAATTCTTGACCAGATATCAGGAACTGAAGAATGTAGTGCAGTATTATTTGGTTATAATGAAGAGCTTTTGCAAGATGCCAAAGACACTGGAAAATCCCTACCAGAGGACATTCTAAGAGATGGTCCATCAGACTTTGATCCTTGCCATGATGAGCAAGACTTACATAAAGGTGACTTATTCAAGACATTATCTTTGTCCGAGGGTCAAACTGCGCAAACTTGGAATTCTAAACCATCATATGAGAAGAAGCAGACCAATCTAAGCCAGTCTGATTCAAACAGGGGAACTCAAACAAGAGTTGGGAGAACTGTTAGGCCAGTAAACAGACTGATCTTCTCCGTGAATACTAGGATATCTAGGTGCCTAGAAGAAGGAGAGTTACTAGAAGTAGTAGTACTGTAGTTCCTTATAACTAAATAGATAAATGTAGACATTTAAGGTAGATATCACAGAAAAACAAAACACAGCGTGTTTTGTGATATGTAGGTGCTGAGTTGAGGAGCACAAGGTTGTATATCTTAACAAATGGGATTCTGTAATATTTCTTGCATTAGGCATTGTGTAGATAGGCACTTTGTAATACTTACTATGTGAGGGGAGTGCAAACCCTCCAAGTAGTCCTTAAGTGGTCCTTCAAGAGAGAGTCCAAGAAACAGTTATCCTGTATAGACATATGCTCACATACCTTAGAATGTCCAAACTGAAGTATACAATTTTGTTCTCATTGGAGTTTTCTATCGCGTTATATTGTACTGTTTAGTGTTATATATTTGGTGAAATTCAGGAGGGGTAAAATGTAGTACAGTCGATATGGAGCACATGAAGTTTCACCAAATATCCAGTCTGCAGGTTTGCAATAGGGTCCTACCCATACACAGGAGCCGCAGCAATGAGCACTTGTCAAATGTAGTTCCATATATTCATAAGCTGTTAACAGAGAGTCAGGACATGCTAAATAAACCTCTTCAAATGTGCTATTAGATAACTGAGGAAAGTTTTAACAGACAGAGTCTTTACAGTGGACTCATCCAGGAAGTCCCCTATGTATTCTGCTACTTGGTTTAGTCTCCTCAGTGCAGACATTTGCTGTGAAGGAGGTGGGCTGGTGACCTGGCTGTATACCAGATAGTGGCAGTGTTTCCCTGTTGTATTACAGGTATGTTGCTGTGAAGGAGACATTTGCTGTGAAGGAGGCCCCAGCCAAGTGCACTCCACCTCAATAAAGCTTTAAACCATAGAAGACCTGAGTGTCGTCCCTTAGAGTCCACATAGAGTTAATGCCTGGAGGAGCTGGTGACCGAGTGAGTGCGAAAGCTGGAAGTGTTGCAGATGGTGTAAGGAAAAGAGGGTTACACAGGCAGGCTGACATCATTGGGGGCAAGCCACTCCAGCATCATATTACAATGGCTGCTGTCTTAAAGGACCAGAATCACAAACACAGGAACACATACATACAACTTTAACACAGTTTAAACAGACTAATTAAACTTGGAACATCATTGGGCTGTGTCTTACATATTTCACACCACTTTAAGATTGGCAGTCCCTGCCAATGGCTGAATATCCAGAGGGTTGTACTTTTATGCACAGAGTGGTAGTGTACCGTTGTATGGTAGGCCAAACAAACTCATCCTGCGCATACTGAATAGGGGGAGTGCCAGCATTTGGCCTAGTGGTACGTCTGAGGAACACTGGTATACTCTGGGGTGCTGCAGCCATGGGCTTAGAAGGACCAGCATACTCCGCACCAGAGGGGGTACAGACTGGAGGCACAGTAGTCACAGGTGGAACATCCTCAGGAGCAGGGATCGGCCAACAATCATCCTCATCATCATAGGCCCATTCCACACCACCAGTCTCTGACTGTGGGAGTTCGTTGACATTGGCAGTTCAGTCATGACTTGTTTCTTCAGAATGAAACAGGCGCAACATATTTTGGTGAAGTACTCGAACACAATCAGCTTCTTCATTCTGGACATCATACACTGGACCATTTGCATATTTACAGCCAACTACATGATACGGCACAGCCTCCCATTTGCTTTCCAATTTCCCTTGGGGCTTCTTGACATGCACCAGCACCAGGTTGCCTAGCTGCAATGGTGCTTCTTGCACCAGGGTTTTATTTGGATGAGAATCTTCTTGCAGACGCTGCTGCACCAATCGATGGATTGTCTCAAGTCTCTGTTGGTGCGCCCACACTCAGGAGTTTGGATCCCACGGAGGGAACCCATCCACATCATTCAACTGTAATTCTCCTATACATCGCCCAGACCGCCCAAAGAGGAGAACATGAGGAGGATACCCCGTTGTAGAATTGACCTGATTGTTATAGGCCCACAGCATCTCAGACAAGAACTGAGGCCACTGTAACCTTTTGTCTTCCTCCAGAATCTGCACCATCTGTAGCAGAGTTCTGCTGAATCTTTCACAGGCCCCGTTTCCGTGAAGATGGTATGGAGTCATGTGCGAGTTCTTTATACCGTAGATACGTTGAACTTCTTTCATTATATGTCCCTCAAAGCAGGCGCCCTGGTCAGAGTGGATGCGTTGGGGACACCCATACACTTAAATGAAATCTTGGCACAGAGCCCGAGCCGCTGACTCAGCTGTCTGGTCTTTGGTGGTAGTCACCACCGCAAATTTGGTGAAGTGGTCCACCATTAAAAGGCAATACTGGTGCCCGCTGTTGAATGGGCCCACCATTAGGTAGTCTATCATGACGATTTCCAAAGGTTCCTGAGTCACTATGGTTTGCAGGGGAGCTCTCTGTTCTATTGCCCTATGGATCTCACAAGTTCAACATCTGTGGCATACTTCTTCGACCATTTGATGACCAGGGCAGTAAATCAGTCGCTGTAACCAACAAAAGGTCTTCTCATGACCAAAATGTCCATTCGTATTATGAGCCTCAACCACCAATGAGCAAGCCAATACACTATGCACCACAATTTAGTATTCAATGTTGATTTCAGAAGGTAGATAGACCTTTCGGCATAGCACTCCATTTTTCATCACCAACTTCTCCCACTGACTCAGGACTGATAATATCTCACATGTCAGTCGTTCTCTTTCCTCTCTGCAGGGCTTCTTGCCTTCCTCAACACACTTGATCATTTGTTCCAACTCCTCATCGGCCTGCTGTATCTGTGGCCATTCCTGTCGGGAGGGACCAAAGAAAGGAAAGCGGCGGCCAAGGCCTGTATAAATCTGCGGAAGTCAGGCACCTCCACATGTTCTAACTGATCCACGTCTCCAGTGGGGGTCTGGGCAGTTGCCCTAGAAAGTCCGTTGGCATTATGGTTCTCTATCTTGGACCAATACTTAATGTGATAATTGAACTTAGACATTTGGGCTGTCCAACTCTGCTCTAAAGCCCTGAGCTTGGCATTTTCCATGTGAGCTAGTAAGTTGTCAGTCAGTGCTAAAACTTCATCCCCGGTCAAATACTCAGAGAATTTCTCGGTCATGGCCCATGCCAGTGCCAACAGCTCCAACTAAAATTAACTATAATTCTCGGGATTTCTTTCAGAATCTCGCAATGATCGGCTGGCGTACACTATGATACGCTCCTGGCCATCCTGAAACTGGGTTGGAGCCCCACTCCGAGACCATACAGGCTTGCTTCTGTATATAGCTTCAATAGCAAGTGGTAATCAGCATACGCCAAGATTGGGGCCATTGTCAGAGCATCCTTCAATGCCCGGAAGGCTTTTTCCTGTTCAGGTCCCCATTTCACAGACCGGTTCTTTGGACCACCGGATGTGCCTCGTAGGAAAGCATTAAGTGGTGCTGCTACCCTGGCAAAATCCTTAATAAACCGTTGATAGTAACTTGCTACTCCAAGGAATGCCCTCTCTTCTCGCAGGGTAGTCGGTGTTGGACAATCTTGAACAGCCGCTATCTTGTCCCTCAACAGTCTCACCCCTTCTCCTGATATGCAATGACCCAAGTAATCAATTTCAGATTGGAACAACCAACATTTACTGGCTTTTATTTTGAGCCTGTGTTCCTGCAATCGTTGAAATACTTACCCCAACTGGTGGACATGGTCTTCAAAGGGCACAGAATACACTATGTCGTCCAAGTAGATGAGAGTGAACTGAAAGTTGAAGTCACCGAGACATTTCTTCATTAATCACTGAACCGTTTCAGGGGCATTTGTGAACCCGACGAGCATCCGGTAAATTCGTATAGCCCCATGGGCAAGATGAATGTCGTCTTCTTCTTGACTTTCTTGGTCATCGGCACCTGCAAATACCCACTAGCCAGATCCAGTGAGAAGAAGCACCGGGCTCTCCCTAGCGCTGAGACTCCTCAATCCGGGGTAAGGGGTAGTAATCTCGTATGGTTTAGGCGTTTAACTTCCGTAGTCTACGCAAAACTGGATGGACCCATCTTTTTTTCTTACTAACACCACCGGAGCTGCCCAGGGACTTTAGCTTTCTCAGATGATCCCACCCTGCAGCATCTTAGTCAACAGTTCTTTCATTTCTTGATACAACTGTGGAGGAATTTGTCGGTAGAGCTCTCTAATTGGATGGGTTGCTCCTGTGGGAATCTCATGTTAGATCCCTGTCGTACATCCGAAAACTTCAGCATAACGTGCAAAGTTTGTTCGGTTCTCCCACAACAGTTCATCTACCTTCTGGACCTGTTCCAAAGAACACAAACAAGTCTCCATCTTTATCTGTTCTCAAATTGCATGGCCATTCCATTCAGAGGTGGGGCCCTTATCTTCTCCCATGGACACAGTTACGGTCCACTCATCCCTTTCAGCCATCTTCAGCTGCATCAAAGTTACTTTCCTTACTACCTCTGGAGTCACATAGATGTTAGCCAGTAGCCTTCCTGTAGTCCGGTCTACACTCTGGTCCTGGGTGTTTACACATCGGAGTCGTACTCTCACATTGTGAACTACTGCCAAGGAATGGGCTACTAGCGGATCAACACCCCCTTCGGCTGCCTGCAGTGGTTCTACCAAGACAGCTATGCCTTCTAGTTTCCGACAGATGCCTACAGGCATGGACACTATCATCTCCCGACTGGGTGGCAATGTAACATAGTAACATAGTACATAAGGCCGAAAAAAGACATTTGTCCATCCAGTTCGGCCTGTTATCCTGCAAGTTGATCCAGAGGAAGGCAAAAAAAAAACACCTGTGAGGTAGAAGCCAATTTTCCCCACTTTAGGGGAATAAAAAATTCCTTCCTGACTCCAATCAGGCAATCAGAATAATTCCCTGGATCGACGACCCCTCTCTAGTAGCTATATCCTGTAATATTATTACGCTCCAGAAATACATCCAGGCCCCTCTTGAATTCCTTTATTGTACTCACCATCACCACCTCCTCAGGCAGAGAGTTCCATAGTCTCACTGCTCTTACCGTAAAGAATCCTTTTCTATGTTTGTGTACAAACCTTCTTTCCTCCAGATGCAGAGGATGTCCCCTTGTCACAGTCACAGTCCTGGGGATAAATAGCTGATGGGATAGATCTCTGTACTGACCCCTGATATATTTATACATATTAATTAGATCTCCCCTCAGTCGTCTTTTTTTCTAAAGTGAATAGCCCTAATTTTAATAATCTTTCAGGGTACTGTAGTTGCCCCATTCCAGTTATTACTTTAGTTGCCCTCCTCTGGACCTTCTCCAGCCCTGCTATGTCTGCCTTGTTTACAGGAGCCCAGAACTGTACACAGTACTCCATGTGTGGTCTGACTAGCGATTTGTAAAGTGGTAGGACTATGTTCTTATCACGGGAATCTATGCCCCTTTTGATGCAACCCATTATCTTATTGGCCTTGGCAGCAGCTGCCTGACACTGTTTTTTGCAGCTTAGTTTGCTGTTTATTAAAATTCCTAGATCCTTTTCCATGTCAGTGTTACCGAGTGTTTTACCATTTAGTATGTACGGGTGACTTGCATTTTTCCTTCCCATGTGCATAACTTTACATTTATCAGTGTTAAACCTCATCTGCCACTTATCTGCCCAGCCTCCAATCTATCCAGATCCCTCTGTAGTAGTATACTGTCCTCTGTAGTATATATATATATATATATACAGTATACTGTCCTCATCAGTGTAAATTACTTTACACAGTTTAGTGTCATCTGGGAAAATTTATACTTTACTATGCAAGCCTTCTACAAGATCATTAATAAATATATTAAAGAGAATAGGGCCCAATATTGACCCCTGAGGTACCCCACTAGTGACAGTGACCCAATCTGAGTGTGTACCGTTAATAACCACCCTCTGTTTTCTATCACTGAGCCAGTTACTTACCCACAATGTACCTTTTGTATGCAAAGGGACCGAAATTCGAGCCAGAGGACACTGTGCATCCAAACTTTTCTGTAAGCCACATGTCCGGATCAGCTGCTGGAACACTTTTTGAGTAGGCCCATGGGTGGTGGTTTCTTTCCAATAACCGTGACTTTTCTATTCAAAAAGAATCTGATTCAATTATTTTAACACATTCGGCCCCAAAATGACAGGGGCCTTTACTTCATGTGACTCCCGTACCACCACAATGTCTTTCTTGCCTAGATCTTGACCACATAACCGGTCATTCATCCAGGCCATTCCCACCACCGGGACTGGTAACTGGTTAGCTGCGATCACTTGTACAAATGTATGAGGATCATATTTCACATGTTGCCGGAAGTACAGTTCATAACAGTCTCTACTTAGGGTCGCTACTTGGTAACCCATGTCAATCATCCTGGTAACTGGAATACAGTCCGATTCCATCTGTATGATGGAACAGCGATTAGGTCCTCATCAGGGCATTCTCCCCACATAGTCTCCTTCTCGGTCTCCCCTAATACTCACCCTACAGCAGCAGGGGACTTCAGTTTAACTGCGGTCTCTCATAAGCTTTGGTAAACCCCTTCTGTTTCTCCTGAGTGCTGTGCTAAATTATTTGGACCCCTTCGGTAGGTCCTGTCCTCATTAGTGATGATCGAGCACCAAAGAATTCGGGTGTTCAGGTGTTCGGCCTGAACACATTGCTATATTCGCAAGAGGCATTCCGAAACAGCCTGTATATCACATAAAGAAGGGCCTCATTCACATAGTGGTACAATTGTTCAGGTAGTGGGACTCCTACACTCATAAAGCCTATGCACTAAGTGAAAGGGCTGCCAAAAATTACAAGGATCTGGCACTCCAAAACACCCTTTGTTACACATAAAGGAGGGTATCATACACATCCTTGAAAAATTATGATTGATGGCCTGCTGGTGACCCTCAAAAACATTTGGAGCAAAGGCCTGCTGATCTGACCATCTAAAATCTTAGGAGCGAGGGCCTGCTGCCGCATTGGTGACTCTAGATAACCTCTAGGCGACTGCACATTACCATGATGGTGACGATCAATTTGGATGTCTGCCCTATCAGCTTTAGATGTTCTTTTCTGCGCCTACCTTCAGAGTTCGTTGCCGGAGAGGGAGCTTGAGAATGGGATACCACATCCAAGGGAGGTCAATGGCTGAAATCTGATTTGGTGGTCAAGTTATTAAAGCAGAAACATCCAAGGAAGGCAGCAGGTGCGCAACAATTACCCTCTCCCAACTCGGGGAGGTAGTGACGATAAATAACAATACAGTACTCTTAAGATGCCCTGTTATTGAAATAAGTAATACAAAATTACAGCGAATGTCACTGCGGTATTTTAGATGAGGAAACATTATACAGGAGAGGCGACAAGGCATCCCCTGCTCGGATGAGAAGAGGGTGCCTGGTTCATAGGAAAAGATCTGAAAGTGATGGAAACACCTATGAAATCGATCAGGAACAGCAGGGAAACCATGTCTGGATGCATCTTGGACACCAATGTTGCTGCTGGGAACCATGTTTTCCGAGTTGTACGCCACTTTTACAGACTGAAAAAAAAAAACGCCCAAAACCCCACCCCCACAAAAAAAAATGCTTTTTAGAGGAAACATTGTTAGGAAACATTCTTTCTTGTACAGTCGTGGCCAAAAGTTTTGAGAATTACATAAATATTGGAAATTGGAAAAGTTGCTGCTTAAGTTTTTATTATAGCAATTTGCATATACTCCAGAATGTTATAAAGAGTGATCGGATGAATTGCATAGTCCTTCTTTCCACTGCATTTCATTGCTGTCATTAAAGGACCTGCTGAGATCATTTCAGTAATCGTCTTGTTAACTCAGGTGAGAATGTTGACGAGCACAAGGCTGGAGATCATTATGTCAGGCTGATTGGGTTAAAATGGCAGACTTGACCTGTTAAAAGGAGGGTGATGCTTGAAATCATTGTTCTTCCATTGCTAACCATGGTGACCTGCAAAGAAACGCATGCAGCCATCATTGCGTTGCATAATAATGGCTTCACAGGCAAGGATATTGTGGCTACTAAGATTGCACCTTAATCAACAATTTATAGGATCATCAAGAACTTCAAGGAAAGAGGTTCAATTCTTGTTAAGAAGGCTTCAGGACGTCCAAGAAAGTCCAGCAAGCGCCAGGATCGTCTCCTAAAAAGGATTCAGCTGCGGGATCGGAGTGCCACAAGTGCAGAGCTTGCTCAGGAATGGCAGCAGGCAGGTGTGAGCGCATCTGCACGCACAGTGAGGCGAAGACTTTTGGAAGATGGCCTGGTGTCAAGAAGGGCAGCAAAGAAGCCACTTCTCTCCCAAAAAAACATCAGGGACAGATTGATCTTCTGCAAAAAATATGGTGAATGGACTGCTGAGGACTGGGGCAAAGTCATATTCTCAGATGAAGCCTCTTTCCGATTGTTTGGGGCATCATCAAAAATGCTTGTCCGGAGAAGAAAAGGTGAGCGCTACCATCAGTCCTGAGTCATGCCAACAGTAAAGCATCCTGAGACCATTCATGTGTGGGGTTGCTTCTCATCCAAGGGAGTAGGCTCACTCACAATTTTGGCCAAAAACACAGCCATGAATAAAGAATGGTACTAAAACACCCTCCAACAGCAACTTCTTCCAACAATCCAACAACAGTTTGGTGAAGAACAATGCATTTTCCAGCACGATGGAGCACCGTGCCATAAGGCAAAAGTGATAACTAAGTGGCTCGGGGACCAAAACGTTGACATTTTGGGTCCATGGCCTGGAAACTTCTCAGATCTTAATCCCATTGAGAACTTGTGGTCAATCCTCAAGAGGCAGGTGGACAAACAAAAACCCACTAATTCTGACAAACTCCAAGAAGTGATTATGAAAGAATGGGTTGCTATCAGTCAGGAATTGGCCCAGAAGTTGCATGCCCAGTCGAATTGCAGAGGTCCTGAAAAAGAAGGGCCACCATTGCAAATACTGACTCTTTGCATAAATGTCATGTAATTGTCGATAAAAGCCTTTGAAACGTATGAAGTGCGTGTAATTATATTTCACTACATCACAGAAACAACTGAAGCAAAGATCTAAAAGCAGTTTAGCAGCAAACTTTGTGAAAACTAATATTTGTGTAATTCTCAAACTTTTGGCCATGACTGTAGATTCATTTGTAGTGCTGCAAAAAATTTCAAGGAAGAAGAGATACAGCTTGTATATCAAATAAAGGAGTGCCTCATTCACATGGTGCTACAGTTGTTCAGGTAGTAGGACTCTTACACTCATAATGCCTATGCACCATGTGAAAGGACTGCCAAAAATTACAAGCAACTGGCATTACAATGCACCGTTTATTACACATAAAGGTGGGCCTCATACACACCCTTTAAAAATTATCATTGATGGCCTGCTGGTGACCCTCAAAAACATTAGCAAGGACCTGCTGATCTAAACACCTAAGAAGTTAATTGACCTGGTCAGCAAAGGCTACCAAGAAAGAATTACCAATTTCTAATCGTAATGTTCCTTTGGGTTCCAGAGAACGTCACATAGCAGAGTTAGCGCAGGAAATGTCGGTCAGCAGAGGTTACCAAGAATGAATGACAAATTTCTAATTTTAATGTTCCTTTGGGTTCCAGAGAACGTCACATAGCAGAGTTAGCGCAGTGAATGGCGGTCAGCACAGACTACTAAGAAAGAATGACCAATTTCTTATTTTAAAGTTCCTTTGGGTTCCAGAGAAGGTCACATATGAGAGTTAGCACAGGGAATGGCGGTCAGTACAGGCTACCAAGAAAGAATGACCAATTTCTAATTTTAACCCCTTAGTGACCACCCATACGTGTTTTTACGGAGGTCACTGAGGCGCCTTGGGCTGGAGAGCCGCCTTTTTACGGCGGCACTTCAGCCCAAGTTAGCGATAAAATTAAGCGCTGTAGCTCCATGCCCGCAGCTAGCTGAGGGCTCGGGGCAGTGATCAGAGACCGTGACAAGCAGTCTCTGATCACGTGATCGCCGTGATACACTTTATCACGGCGATCACAGAAAATGCTGGCAGCGTCGCACTAAACTTTCTCCCTCCTCTCATGTAAGAGAGGAGGGAGAAAGTCTCCGGTGCAGTGATCAGGTCACGCAGCGCTTCTGACTCTAAGCTGGGTCCTGATCCTTACCCTCAAGAAAGATGGCGGCGGCAGCCCGGCACATGCACAGACTGAAAGCCGGCCGCCGCCGCTGCTCTCAGTAAGGTCTCTCTCCTCAGGAGAGGAGAGAGAAGTTCAAATTATGCCCAGATTGGGTCCCCCAGCACCCCGATCGGGGCAATATGGCCTGCAGATGTGTTAAATAAAGTTATTAGGGCGCCCCCCCATCTAAATAAATTAAAAAGTTAAAAGTCCAGCCAACATAAAGTAAAGATGTGGAAATATATTTCTGATAAAAAATATTGAATAGTACTTATGTATGTATGTGAAATATTGCAGTTGAAAATAGGAAAATGTGCCAATTTTATTTAAAAAATTATAAATTTTCACCTTTTCAATAAAGATATGCATATTTTATCAGTAGAATTTTACCACCTAAGTAAAGTACAATATGTGACGAGAAAACAATGTCAGAATTACTTTGATGTGCAAAACCGTTACAGTTAAGTTATTCTAAGCTAAAATGGCACGTCAGATTTCCAAAATTTGGCTTGGTCATTAAGGCCCAAACAGGCTTGGTCACTAAGGGATTAGAGTTGAGCGAACACCTGGATGTTCGGGTTCGAGAAGTTCGGCCGAACATCCCGGAAATGTTCGGGTTCGGGATCCGAACCCGATCCGAACTTCGTCCCGAACCCGAACCCCATTGAAGTCAATGGGGACCCGAACTTTTCGGCACTAAAAAGGCTGTAAAACAGCCCAGGAAAGAGCTAGAGGGCTGCAAAAGGCAGCAACATGTAGGTAAATCCCCTGCAAACAAATGTGGATAGGGAAATGAATTAAAATAAAAATTAAATAAATAAAAATTAACCAAAATCAATTGGAGAGAGGTTCCATAGCAGAGAATCTGGCTTCCCGTCACCCACCACTGGAACAGTCCATTCTCAGATATTTAGGCCCCGGCACCCAGGCAGAGGAGAGAGGTCCCGTAACAGAGAATCTGTCTTCATGTCAGCAGAGAATTAGTCTGCATGTCATAGCAGAGAATGAGGCTTCACGTCAGCCACCACTGCAACAGTCCATTGGCATATATTTAGGCCCAGCACACACACAGGCAGAGGAGAGAGGTCCCGTAACAGAGAATCTGGCTTCATGTCAGCAGAGAATCAGTCTGCATGTCATAGCAGAGAATCAGGCTTCACGTCAGCCACCACTGCAACAGTCCATTGTCATAAATTTAGGCCCAGCACCCAGGCAGAGGAGAGAGGTCCCGTAACAGAGAATCTGGCTTCATGTCAGCAGAGAATCAGTCTTCATATCATAGCAGAGAATCAGGCTTCACGTCACCCACCACTGTAAGAGTCAATTTTCATAAATTTAGGCCCAGAACCCAGGCAGAGGAGAAAGGTCCCGTAACAGACAATCTGGCTTCATGTCAGCAGAGAATCAGTCTTCATATCATAGCAGAGAATCAGGCTTCACGTCACCCACCACTGTAAGAGTCAATTTTCATAAATTTAGGCCCAGAACCCAGGCAGAGGAGAAAGGTCCCGTAACAGACAATCTGGCTTCATGTCAGCAGAGAATCAGTCTTCATATCATAGCAGAGAATCAGGCTTCACGTCACCCACCACTGTAAGAGTCAATTTTCATAAATTTAGGCCCAGAACCCAGGCAGAGGAGAAAGGATCCCGTAACAGACAATCTGGCTTCATGTCAGCAGAGAATCAGTCTTCATATCATAGCAGAGAATCAGGCTTCACGTCACCCACCACTGTAAGAGTCCATTGTCATAAATTTAGGCCCAGCACCCAGGCAGAGGAGAGAGGTCCCGTAACAGAGGATCTGGCTTCATGTCAGCAGAGAATCAGTCTGCATGTCATAGCAGAGAATCAGGCTTCACGTCAGCCACCACTGCAACAGTCCATTGTCATAAATTTAGGCCCAGCACCCAGGCAGAGGAGAGAGGTCCCGTAACAGACAATCTGGCTTCATGTCAGCAGAGAATTAGTCTGCATGTCATAGCAGAGAATCAGGCTTCATGTCAGCCACCACTGCAACAGTCCATTGGCATATATTTAGGCCTAGCACACAGGCAGAGGAGAGGTTCATTCAACTTTGGGTAGCATCGCAATATAATGGTAAAATGAAAATAAAAATAGGATTGAATGAGGAAGTGCCCTGGAGTCCAATAATATATGGTTATGGGGAGGTAGTTAATGTCTAATCTGGACAAGGGACGGACAGGTCCTGTGGGATCCATGCCTGGTTCATTTTTATGAACGTCAGCTTGTCCACATTGGCTGTAGACAGGCGGCTGCGTTTGTCTGTAATGACGCCCCCTGCCGTGCTGAATACACGTTCAGACAAAACGCTGGCTGCCGGGCAGGCCAGCACCTCCAAGGCATAAAAGGCTAGCTCTGGCCACGTGGACAATTTAGAGACCCAGAAGTTGAATGGGGCCGAACCATCAGTCAGTACGTGGAGGGGTGTGCACACGTACTGTTCCACCATGTTAGTGAAATGTTGCCTCCTGCTAACACGTTGCGTATCAGGTGGTGGTGCAGTTAGCTGTGGCGTGTTGACAAAAGTTTTCCACATCTCTGCCATGCTAACCCTGCCCTCAGAGGAGCTGGCCGTGACACAGCTGCCTTGGCGACCTCTTGCTCCTCCTCTGCCTTGGCCTTGGGCTTCCACTTGTTCCCCTGTGACATTTGGGAATGCTCTCAGTAGCGCGTCTACCAACGTGCGCTTGTACTCGCGCATCTTCCTATCACGCTCCAGTGCAGGAAGTAAGGTGGGCACATTGTCTTTGTAGCGTGGATCCAGCAGGGTGGCAACCCAGTAGTCCGCACAGGTTAAAATGTGGGCAACTCTGCTGTCGTTGCGCAGGCACTGCAGCATGTAGTCGCTCATGTGTGCCAGGCTGCCCAGGGGTAAGGACAAGCTGTCCTCTGTGGGAGGCGTATCGTCATCGTCCTGCCTTTCCCCCCAGCCACGCACCAGTGATGGACCCGAGCTGCGTTGGGTGCCACCCCGCTGTGACCATGCTTCATCCTCATCCTCCTCCACCTCCTCCTCATCCTCGTCCTCCTCGTCCTCCAGTAGTGGGCCCTGGCTGGCCACATTTGTACCTGGCCTCTGCTGTTGCAAAAAACCTCCCTCTGAGTCACTTCGAAGAGACTGGCCTGAAAGTGCTAAAAATGACCCCTCTTCCTCATCCTCCTCCTCCTCCTCCTGGGCCACCTCCTGTTCCATCATCGCCCTAAGTGTTTTCTCAAGGAGACATAGAAGTGGTATTGTAACGCTGATAACGGTGTCATCGCCACTGGCCATGTTGGTGGAGTACTCGAAACAGCGCAACAGGGCACACAGGTCTCGCATGGAGGCCCAGTCATTGGTGGTGAAGTGGTGCTGTTCTGTAGTGCGACTGACCCGTGCGTGCTGCAGCTGAAACTCCACTATGGCCTGCTGCTGCTCGCACAGTCTGTCCAGCATGTGCAAGGTGGAGTTCCACCTGGTGGGCACGTCGCATATGAGGCGGTGAGCGGGAAGGCCGAAGTTACGCTGTAGCGCAGACAGGCGAGCAGCGGCAGGATGTGAACGCCGGAAGCGCGAACAGACGGCCCGCACTTTATGCAGCAGCTCTGACATGTCGGGGTAGTTGTGAATGAACTTCTGCACCACCAAATTCAGCACATGCGCCAAGCAAGGGATGTGCGTCAAATTGGCTAGTCCCAGAGCTGCAACGAGATTTCGCCCATTATCACACACCACCAGGCCGGGCTTGAGGCTCACCGGCAGCAACCACTCGTCGGTCTGTTGTTCAATACCCCGCCACAACTCCTGTGCGGTGTGGGGCCTGTCCCCCAAACATATGAGTTTCAGAATGGCCTGCTGACGTTTACCCCGGGCTGTGCTGAAGTTGGTGGTGAAGGTGTGTGGCTGACTGGATGAGCAGGTGGAAGAAGAGGAGGAGGAAGCCGAGAAGGAGGAGGTGGCAACAGGAGGCAAAGAATGTTGCCCTGCGATCCTTGGCGGCGGAAGGACGTGCGCCAAACAGCTCTCCGCCTGGGGCCCAGCTGCCACTACATTTACCCAGTGTGCAGTTAGGGAGATATAGCGTCCCTGGCCGTGCTTACTGGTCCACGTATCTGTGGTTAGGTGGACCTTGCCACAGATGGCGTTGCGCAGTGCACACTTGATTTTATCGGATACTTGGTTGTGCAGGGAAGGCACGGCTCTCTTGGAGAAGTAGTGCCGGCTGGGAACAACATACTGTGGGACAGCAAGCGACATGAGCTGTTTGAAGCTGTCTGTGTCCACCAGCCTAAATGACAGCATTTCATAGGCCAGTAGTTTAGAAATGCTGGCATTCAGGGCCAGGGATCGAGGGTGGCTAGGTGGGAATTTACGCTTTCTATCAAATGTTTGTGAGATGGAGAGCTGAACGCTGGCGTGTGACATGGTTGAGACGCTTGGTGACGGAGGTGGTGGTGGTGGTGTTGGTGGTACATCCCCTGTTTGCTGGGCGGCAGGTGCCAACGTTCCTCCAGAGGCGGAGGAAGAGGCCGAGGCGGCAGCAGCAGAATAGGCCGAGGCGGCAGCAGCAGAAGAGGTAGCAGGGGGAGCCTGAGTGACTTCCTTGGTTTTAAGGTGTTTACTCCACTGCAGTTCATGCTTTGCATGCAGGTGCCTGGTCATGCAGGTTGTGCTCAGGTTCAGAACGTTAATGCCTCGCTTCAGGCTCTGATGGCACAGCGTGCAAACCACTCGGGTCTTGTCGTCAGCACATTGTTTGAAGAAGTGCCATGCCAGGGAACTCCTTGAAGCTGCCTTTGGGGTGCTCGGTCCCAGATGGCGGCGGTCAGTAGCAGGCGGAGTCTCTTGGCGGCGGGTGTTCTGCTTTTGCCCACTGCTCCCTCTTTTGCTACGCTGTTGGCTCGGTCTCACCACTGCCTCTTCCTCCGAACTGTGAAAGTCAGTGGCACGACCTTCATTCCATGTGGGGTCTAGGACCTCATCGTCCCCTGCATCGTCTTCCACCCAGTCTTGATCCCTGACCTCCTGTTCAGTCTGCACACTGCAGAAAGACGCAGCAGTTGGCACCTGTGTTTCGTCATCATCAGAGACATGCTGAGGTGGTATTCCCATGTCCTCATCATCAGGAAACATAAGTGGTTGTGCGTCAGTGCATTCTATGTCTTTCACCGCTGGGGAAGGGCTAGGTGGATGCCCTTGGGAAACCCTGCCAGCGGAGTCTTCAAACAGCATAAGAGACTGCTGCATAACTTGAAGCTGAGACAGTTTCCCTGGTATGCATGGGGGTGATGTGACAGACTGATGGGGTTGGTTTTCAGGCGCCATCTGTGCGCTTTCTGCAGAAGACTGGGTGGGAGATAATGTGAACGTGCTGGATCCACTGTCGGCCACCCAATTGACTAATGCCTGTACCTGCTCAGGCCTTACCATCCTTAGAACGGCATTGGGCCCCACCATATATCGCTGTAAATTCTGGCGGCTACTGGGACCTGAGGTAGTTGGTACACTAGGACGTGTGGATGTGGCAGAACGGCCACGTCCTCTCCCAGCACCAGAGGGTCCACTAACACCACCACGACCATGTCCACGTCCGCGTCCCTTACTAGATGTTTTTCTCATTGTTATGGTTCACCACAACAACAAATATATTATTTGGCCCAATGTATTGTATTCAAATTCAGCGGGATATAAATTTGAGGCCTAGTATTTAGGCGCTGGGTGACCGGTATGGATTTAGTGACAGAATTAGACTTGGAAATGCACAGAAGCGTGTGTGTGAAGTTATTCTGAATGACCCAATGTGCACCTTGAATATTATATACCCTTTTTGGGATAGATTTCAAATAGCTCTGATATAGCAGGAACCACTAAATTATGAAATTGCTAAATTGGGAATTGTACTTCAACCCAGAACAAAAAATGTGCTTTGACGGGCACTAAATAACTTTCCCAGCTACAACAGGACAGCGGTAACGAGAGATTTAGAGGGATTTAAATTTGAGGCCTAGTATTTAGGCGCTGGGTGACAGGTATGGGTTTAGTGACAGAATTAGACTTGGAAATACACAGTAGCGGGTGTGTGTGAAGTTATTCTGAATGACCCAATGTGCACCTTCAATATTATATACCCTTTTTGGGATAGATTTCAAATAGCTCTGATATAGCAGGAACCACTAAATTATGAAATTGCTAAATTGGGAATTGTACTTCAACCCAGAACAAAAAATGTGCTTTGACGGACACTAAATATCTTGCCCAGCAACAACAGTACAGCGGTAACGAGAGATTTAGCGGGATATAAATTTGAGGCCTAGTATTTAGGCGCTGGGTCACCGGTATGGATTTAGTGACAGAATTAGACTTGGAAATGCACAGAAGCGTGTGTGTGAAGTTATTCTGAATGACCCTATGTGCACCTTCAATATTATATACCCTTTTTGGGATAGATTTCAAATAGCTCTGATATAGCAGAAACCACTAAATTATGAAATTGCTAAATTGGGAATTGTACTTCAACCCAGAACAAAAAATGTGCTTTGACGGACACTAAATATCTTGCCCAGCAACAACAGTACAGCGGTGGGTAACGAGAGATTTAGAGGGATTTAAATTTGAGGCCTAGTATTTAGGCGCTGGGTCACCGGTATGGATTTAGTGACAGAATTAGACTTGGAAATGCACAGAAGCGTGTGTGTGAAGTTATTCTGAATGACCCTATGTGCACCTTCAATATTATATACCCTTTTAGGGATAGATTTCAAATAGCTCTGATATAGCAGAAACCACTAAATTATGAAATTGCTAAATTGGGAATTGTACTTCAACCCAGAACAAAAAATGTGCTTTGACGGACACTAAATATCTTGCCCAGCAACAACAGTACAGCGGTGGGTAACGAGAGATTTAGAGGGATTTAAATTTGAGGCCTAGTATTTAGGCGCTGGGTGACAGGTATGGGTTTAGTGACAGAATTAGACTTGGAAATACACAGTAGCGGGTGTGTGTGAAGTTATTCTGAATGACCCTATGTGCACCTTCAATATTATATACCCTTTTAGGGATAGATTTCAAATAGCTCTGATATAGCAGAAACCACTAAATTATGAAATTGCTAAATTGGGAATTGTACTTCAACCCAGAACAAAAAATGTGCTTTGACGGACACTAAATATCTTGCCCAGCAACAACAGTACAGCGGTGGGTAACGAGAGATTTAGAGGGATTTAAATTTGAGGCCTAGTATTTAGGCGCTGGGTCACCGGTATGGATTTAGTGACAGAATTAGACTTGGAAATGCACAGAAGCGTGTGTGTGAAGTTATTCTGAATGACCCAATGTGCACCTTCAATATTATATACCCTTTTAGGGATAGATTTCAAATAGCTCTGATATAGCAGAAACCACTAAATTATGAAATTGCTAAATTGGGAATTGTACTTCAACCCAGAACAAAAAATGTGCTTTGACGGACACTAAATATCTTGCCCAGCAACAACAGTACAGCGGTAACGAGAGATTTAGAGGGATTTAAATTTGAGGCCTAGTATTTAGGCGCTGGGTGACAGGTATGGGTTTAGTGACAGAATTAGACTTGGAAATACACAGTAGCGGGTGTGTGTGAAGTTATTCTGAATGACCCAATGTGCACCTTCAATATTATATACCCTTTTTGGGATAGATTTCAAATAGCTCTGATATAGCAGGAACCACTAAATTATGAAATTGCTAAATTGGGAATTGTATTTCAACCCAGAACAAGAAATGTGCTTGAACGGACACTAAATAACTCGCCCAGCTACAGCACTAGGGACAGATTTAGCTGGATATAAATTTGAGGCCTAGTATTTAGGCGCTGGGTGACCGGTATGGATTTAGTGACAGAATTAGACTGGGATATGGCCAAAAAATAAACAGACTATTGCTGGTTAAATGCACTTGGTGTGACAGCTTCACCCTGATGTAGGCTTTAGCCAAAAAACAACCACACCATTGAGGGTTAAATGCACTTGGTGACAGGCGCAGCTTGCCCCTGATTTTGTATATGGCCAAAAAATGAACAGACTATTGCTGGTTAAATGCACTTGGTGTGACAGCTTCACCCTGATGTAGGCTTTAGCCAAAAAACAACCACACCATTGAGGGTTAAATGCACTTGGTGACAGGCGCAGCTTGCCCCTGATTTTGTATATGGCCAAAAAATGAACAGACTATTGCTGGTTAAATGCACTTGGTGTGACAGCTTCACCCTGATGTAGGCTTTAGCCAAAAAACAACCACACCATTGAGGGTTAAATGCACTTGGTGACAGGCGCAGCTTGCCCCTGATTTTGTATATGGCCAAAAAATGAACAGACTATTGCTGGTTAAATGCACTTGGTGTGACAGCTTCACCCTGATGTAGGCTTTAGCCAAAAAACAACCACACCATTGAGGGTTAAATGCACTTGGTCGCAGCTTGTGCTGGCGCACCACAAGACACAAAATGGCCGCCGATCACCCCAGAAAAATGTGACTGACAAACGGTCTGTGCAGCCTAAAAACAGTGAGCAATTGAGGATCAGCAGCTCAATGATCCACAGCTGCAGATCGATCAGTTAATCAAGTCCTTTGGAGGAGTTAATCTGCCTAATCTCGCCCTACTGTCGCAGCCGCAACCTCTCCCTACGCTAATCAGAGCAGAGTGACGGGCGGCGCTATGTGACTCCAGCTTAAATAGAGGCTGGGTCACATGGTGCTCTGGCCAATCACAGCCATGCCAATAGTAGGCATGGCTGTGATGGCCTCTTGGGGCAAGTAGTATGACGCTTGTTGATTGGCTGCTTTGCAGCCTTTCAAAAAGCGCCAAGAAAGCGTCACAAAAGCGCCAAGAAAGCGACGAACACCGAACCCGAACCCGGACTTTTACGAAAATGTCCGGGTTCGGGTCCGTGTCACGGACACCCCAAAATTCGGTACGAACCCGAACTATACAGTTCGAGTTCGCTCATCCCTATAAGGGATTAATGTCCCTTTGGGTTCCAGAGAGCGTAACATAGCAGAGTTAGCGCAGGGAATGGCGGTCAGCATTTGTTACCTCTTTACATTATGGAACTGTACCACAATTACAAGCTGCTATCTGACTATCTTGGAATTCTATTGTATACCCCAAAGGAAGGTCTAGGGAAAGTGGCACATACAAGGAAAAAAGGAATACAATTGTAATTCCTCCAGGCCCAAAATGTGAAAGGGTCTAAAATCTCCTGAAAAGACATTTGAAAAGGAGGGTGGAGAAAATGGAGTCAAGCCTGACATATTTAAAAAAACAACAACAACATTGACATTTTTACCCCTGTGCCACTATATAAAAACTTGAATCCTGTAAAAAAAACACATGCATGAAAGATTCACCACTGAAGGAAACCAATTATGTTTCCTTCCAAGTCTGAAACCCCAAAAAAATTGTAGGTGAGGGCCTGCAGGTGAGCAGACCATATAAAACATTGGAGGTTAGGGACTGAAGGTGAGTCAACCTCATAAAACATTGTAGTGAGGGCCTATAGCTGAGCAGACGTATCAAACATTAGAGGTGAGGGCCTACAGCTGACCAGACCATATGAAACATTGGAGGTGAGTGCCTACAGCTGACCATACCATATGAAAAATTAAGAGCAACGTCCTGCTGATCTAAACACCTAAGAAGTTAATTGACCCGGTCAGCACAGGCTACCAAGAAAGAATGACCAATTTCTAATTGTAATGTTCTTTTGGGTTCCAAACAATGTCACATAGCCTGTGCTTACGGCCATTCCCTGCGCTAAATCTGCTACCAAGAAAGAATCACCAATTTCTAATCGTAATGTTATTTTGGGTTCCAGAGAACGTCAAATAGCAGATTTAGCTCAGGGAATGGCGGTAAGCACAGGCTACCAAGAAAGAATGACCAATTTATAATTGTAATGTTCCTTCGGGTTCCAGAGAACATCACATAGCAGAGTTAGCGCAAGGAATTGTGGTCAGTACAGGCTACCAAGAAAAAATGACCAATTAAAAATTTTAATGTTCCTTTGGTTTCTAGAGAGCGTCACATAGCAGAGGTAGCACAGGGAATGGCGGTCAGCATTTGTGGCCTCTTTACATTATGGAACTGTACCACAATGACAAGCTGCTACATGACTATCTTGGAATTCTATTGTATACCCCAAAAGAAGATCTAGGGAAAGTGGCACATCGAATGAAAAAAAGGAATACAATTGTAATTCCTCCAGGCCCCAAATGTGAAAGGGTCTAATATCTCCTGAAAAGGCAACTGCAAAAGAGAGAATAGAAAATGTTAAGCCTGACATTTTTTTTTTATTGCCATTTTTACCACTGTGCCACTATATAAAAACCAGAATCCTGTAAAAAAAAGAAAACACATGCGTGAAAGATTCAACACTGAAGGAAACAAAATGATATTTCCTTCCAAGTCTGAAACATAGAAAATAATATACCATGTCAGCTGACCCAACAAAAAATTGTAGGTGAGGGCCTGCAGGTGAGCAGACCATATGAAACATTGGAGGTGAGAGCCTACCTCTGAGCAGACCGTATGAAACATTGGAGGTGAGTGCCTGAAGGTGAGCCAACCCCATAAAACATTGTATTAAGGGCCTACAGCTGAGCAGACCATATGAAACATTGCAGGTGAGGGCCTACAGCTGAACATACGTATGAAACATTAGAGGTGAGGGCCTACAGGTGAGCAGACCGTATGAAACATTGGAGGTAAGGGCCTACATGTGAGCAAACCACATAAAACATTGTAGTGAGGGACTACATCTGAGCAGACATATGAAACATTGGAGGTGAGGGCCTACAGCTGAGCAAACCCCATAAAACATTGTATTGAGGGCCTACAGCAGAGCAGACGTATGAAACATTGGAGGTAAAGGCCTACAGCTGAGAAGATGTATAAAACATTGGAGGTGAGGGCCTACAGGTGAGCAGACTGTATGAAACATTGAAGGTGAGGGCTTACATGTGAGCAAACCCAATAAAACATTGTATTAAGGGCCTACAGCTGAGCAGATGCATTAAACATTTTAGGTGAGGGCCTAAATGTGGGCAAACCCCATAAAACATTGTATTAGGGGCCTACAGCTGAGCAGACGTATGAAACATTGGAGTTGAGGGCCTACAGCTGAGCAGACGTATGAAACATTGGAGGTGAGGACCTACAGCTGAGCAGACCGTATGAAACATGTGGATCCTCTGTGTCAGCTGATAGAGGACTGGGAATTAGTCCAATATTGCTGACTGCTGACTCTCAGAGTGAGGACCCTGGTGTCTGCACCTGTTACTGTCATGCCCCACTCTGACGATGTGCGGAGGACGGCCAGGATAGCAGCACAAAGTTAGTGTTTGTTTTGGTGCCGTGCTGGATCCGCCTCTCATCAGGTGCACTGGGTGGAGTCATTAGTTAAAATGGCACTCCAGCTAAGTGATCTGAGCGGATTATACTAATCATTGTGGTCTGGGAAGCTAGGAGGGAAGGTTGGCTGTCTGTTCCTGCTCTGGAAGATAAGTGTCATTTCTAGTTTGGTTGTTTTGTGTCATCTTTCCCATCCAGTTTCTGTGCGAGCAGGCTGCTCTTATTTCCCCACTTCACCATCTCAGGGAATTCAGGGTTTTGTCAGCCCAGGCTGGAGGACACATCACACCTACCTTCAAGGTCTGTATGTGGGCTGAGCGGTGCAGGGAAAGAGGTCAGGGATTAGCTAGGAGGTGACCCTTCCCTGTCTCTCGTCCGGAGCCTGGTTGGTGCGTTATCTGTTATTCGGAGTGCACACCCACCGTGACAGTTACCTTGAATGCAGCTACCTGCAGTAGTGTGAACAGAGTCCAACAAAGGCAAAATAAAGGAACAGATGGTCTTTACTGGCAGACAGTATTCAAAAGTCACTTGATAGATACAGGCAACACAAAGTTCAGAGCAATATAGCGTACAGATATAAGCAGTCTCATAGGCAGTGCAGGGTCTGGATCCAGGCAGACTTACAGGAGGAGATGGGCAGATGCGTAGTCAGGCAGTGCAGATATAAGCGGTCTCATTGTCAGGCAGTGCAGGGTCTGGATGCAGGCAGACTTAGAGGAGGAGATGGGAAGACGCGTAGTCAGGCAGTGCAGAGGTCTAAAATCCAGGTGATCCAATAAACAGACGACAGGCAGATGCGTAGTCAAATGAAGCGGAGGTCAGAATCCAGGAAATCCAATAAACAGACACAGTGGGGCGCTTCAGCGGGAGTCAAATAGTTAAATACAAATAGTCCCGCCTCCGGGTGGCGATGGTAATCAGGAACCAGCTGCCTACTCCTATAAGAAAGGGAGAGGTGCGCGCGCGTGCTATAGCGCATCAGATAACACCTGTCAGAGAGGACGGATGCGGCGGTATGCTGGCGGGCACCTGCGTCTCCTACTAGGTAAGCCAGTACTAGGACCCATAGTGCTGCGATGTGCAGACAGCGATCTGCCACACTGCAGTGGAGATGCATATCCCATACTGACACATTGGAGGTGAGGGCCTACAGGTGAGCGAACCCCATAAAACATTGTAGTTAGGGCCTACAGCTGAGCAGACATATGAAACATTGGAGGTGAGGGTCTACAGTTGAGCAGACCATATGAAACATTGGAGGTGAGGGCCTACAGGAGAGCGAACCACATAAAACATTGTATTGAGGGCCTACAGCTGAGCAGACGTATGAAATATTGGAGGTTAGGGCCTTCAGGAGAGCAGACCGTATGAAAAATTGGAGGTGAGGGCCTACAGCTGAGCAAACCCCATAAAACATTGTATTGAGGGCCTATAGCTGAGCAGACGTATGAAACATTTGAGGTTAGGGCCTTCAGCTGAGCAGACGTATGAAACATTGGAGGTGAGGACCTACAGCTGAGCAGACCGTATGAAACATTGGAGGTGAGGGCCTACAGGTGAGCAAACCCCATAAAACATTGTAGTGAGGGCCTAAAGTTGAGCAGACATATGAAACATTGGAGGTTAGAGCCTACAGGAGAGCAGACCGTATGAAACATTGGAGGTGAGGGCCTACAGGTAAGCAAATCCCATAAAACATTGTAATGAGGGCCTACAGCTAAGCAGATGTATAAACCATTGGAGGTGAGGGCCTGAAGGTGAGCAAACCCAATAAAACATTGTATTGAGGGCCAACAGCTGAGCAGACGTATGAAACATTGTAGGTGAGGGCCTACAGATGAGCAAACCCCATAAAACATTGTATTGAGGGCCTACAGCTGAGCAGACGTATAAAACATTGGAGCTGAGGGACTACAGCTGAGCAGACCCCATAAAACATTGTATTGGTGGCCTACAGCTAAGCAGACATATGAAACATTGGAGGTGAGGGCCTACAGCTGAGCAGACGTATGAAACATTGGAGGTGAGGCCCTACAGCTGAGCAGACCGTATGAAACATTGGAGATGAGGGCCTACAGATGAGCCAACCCCCATAAAACATAGTAGTGAGGGCCTACAGCTAAGCAGATGTATGAAACATTGGAGGTGAGGGCCTACAGGAGAGCAGACCGTATGAAACATTGGAGGTGAGGGCCTACAATTGAACCAACCCCATAAACATTGTAGTGAGGGCCTACAGCTAAGCAGACGTATGAAACATTGGAGGTTAGGGCCTACAGGATAGCAGACCGTATGAAATATTGGAGGTGAGGGCCTACAGGTGAGCCAACCCCATAAAACATTGTAGTGAGGGCCTACAGTTGAGCAGACATATAAAACATTGTAGGTGAGGGCAAACAGCTGAGCAAACCCCATAAAACATTGTATTGAGGGCCTACAGCTGAGCAGACGTATGAAACATTGGAGTTGAGGGACTACAGCTGAGCAAACCCCATAAAACATTGTATTGGTGGCCTACAGCTGACCAGACATATGAAACATTGGAGGTGAGGCCCTACAGGTGAGCGAACCCCATAAAACATTGAATTGAGGGCCTACAGTTGAGCAGACATATGAAATATTGGAGGTGAGGGCCTACAGCTGAGCAGACCGTATGAAACATTGGAGGTGAGGGCCTACAGGTGAGCGAACCCCATAAAACATTGTATTGGTGGCCTACAGCTAAGCAGATCGTATGAAACATTGGAGGTGAGGGACTACAGGTGAGCAAACCTCATAAAACATTGTATTGAGGGCCTACAGCTGAGCAGACATGAAACGTTGGAGGTGAGGACCTACAGCTGAGCAGACGTATGAAACATTGGAGGTGAGGGCCTACAGCTGAGCAAACCCCATAAAACATTGTATTTAGGGCCTACAGCTGAGCAAACGTATGAAACATTGGAGGTGAGGGACTACAGCTGAGCAAACCCCATAAAACATTGTATTGGTGGCCTACAGCTAAGCAGATCGCTTGAAACATTGGAGGTGAGGGACTACAGGTGAGCAGACATGAAACGTTGGAGGTGAGGACCTACAGCTGAGCAGACGTATGAAACATTGGAGGTGAGGGCCTACAGCTGAGCAGACCGTATGAAACGTTGGAGGTGAGGGCCTACAGCTGAGCAGACGTATGAAACATTGGAGGTGAGGATCTACAGCTGAGCAGACGTATGAAACATTGGAGGTGAGGGCCTACAGCTGAGCAGACGTATGAAACATTTTAGGTGAGGGCCTACAGCTGAGCAAACCCCATAAAACATTGTATTAAGGGCCTACAGCTGAGCAGACGTATGAAACATTGGGGGTGAGGACCTACAGCTGAGCAGACCGTATGAAACATTGTGTTATGACCAGAGGATGTGGATCCTCTTTGTGAGCTGATAGAGGACTGGGAATTAGTCCAATATTGCTGACTCTCAGAGTCAGGACCCTGGTGTCTGCACCTGTTACCTTGAATGAAGCTACCTGCAGTAGTGTGAACAGAGTCCAACAAAGGCAGAATAAAGGAACAGATGGTCTTTACTGGCAGACAGTATTCAAAAGTCACTTGACAGATACAGGCAACACAAAGTTCAGAGCAATATAGCGTGCAGATATAAGCAGTCTCATAGGCAGTGCAGGGTCTTTATCCAGGCAGACTTACAGGAGGAGATGGGCAGACGCGTAGTCAGGCGGTGCAGAGGTCTATAATCCAGGTGATCCAATAAACAGACGGCAGGCAGATGCGTAGTCAAATGAAGCGGAGGTCAGAATCCAGGAAATCCAATAAACAAACACAGTGGGACGCTTCAGCGGGAGTCAAGAGGTACAACAACCACGCTTGGGCACTTCATGATGAGTGAAGCTGCCTTAAATACAAATAGTCCTGCCTCCGGGTGGGGATGGTAATTAGGAACCAGCTGCCTACTCCTATAAGAAAGGGAGAGGAGCGCGCGCGCGTGCTATAGCGCATCAGAAGACACCTGGCAGAGAAGAAGGATGCGGCGGTATGCTGGCAGGCACCTGCGTCTCCTACAAGGTAAGTCAGTACTGGGACCCATAGTGCTGCAATGTGCAGACAGCGATCTGCCACTCTGCAGTGGAGACGCAGATCCCATACTGACACATTGAAGGTGAGGGCCTACAAGTGAGTGAACCCCATAAAACATTGTATTGAGGGCCTACAGCTAAGCAGACGTATGAAACACTGGAGGTGAGGGCCTACAGGTGAGCAGACTGTATGAAACATTGGAGATGAGGACCTACAGGTGAGCAAACCCCATAAAACATTGTAGTAAGCGCCTGCAGCTAAGCAGATATATGAAACATTGGAGGTGAGGGCCTACAGGTGAACAAACCCCATAAAACATTGTAGTGAGGGCCTACAGCTGAGCAGACATGTGAAACATTGGAGGTGAGGGCCTACAGCTGAGCAGACCGTATGAGACATTGGAGGTGAGGGCCTACAGGTGAGCAAACCCCATAAAACATTGTAGTGAGGGCCTACAGCTGATCAGATGTATGAAACATTGAAGGTGAGGGCCTGAAGGTGAGCAAACCCAATAAAACATTGTATTGAGGGCCTACAGTTGAGCAGACTTATGAAACATTGTAGGTGAGGGCCTACAGCTGAGCAAACCCCATAAAACATTGTATTGAGGGCCTACAGCTGAGCAGACGTATGAAACATTGGAGGTGAGGGCCTACAGCTAAGCAAACCCCATAAAACATTGTATTGAGGGCCTACAGCTGAGCAGACGTATGAAACATTGGAGGTGAGGGCCTACAGCTAAGAAAACCCCATAAAACATTGTATTGAGGGCCTACAGCTGAGCAGACGTATGAAACATTGGAGGTGAGGGCCTACAGCTGAGCAGACGTATGAAACATTGGAGGTGTGGGCCTACAGCTGAGCAGACCGTATGAAACATTGGAGGTGAGGGCCTACAGGTGAGCGAACCACATAAAACATTGTATTGAGGGCCCTCAGCTGAGCAGACGTATGAAACATTGAAGGCGAGGGCCTGAATGTGAGCAAACCCAATAAAACATTGTATTGAGGGCCTACAGCTGAGCAGACATATGAAAAATTGGAGGTGAGGGCCTACAGCTGAGCAAACCCAATAAAACATTGTAATTAGGGCCTACAGCTGAGCAGACGTATGAAACATTGGAGGTGAGGGCCTACAGCGGAGCAGACCATATGAAACATTGGAGGTGAGGGCCTACAGGTGAGTGAACCCCATAAAACATTGTATTGAGGGCCTACAGCTGAGCAGACGTACGAAACATTATAGGTGAAGGCCGACAGCTGAGCAGACGTATGAAACATTGTAGGTGTAGTCCGACAGCTGAGCAGATGTATGAAACATTGGAGGTGAAGGCCTACAGGTCAGTGAACCCCATAAAACATTGTATTGAGGGCCTACAGCTGAGCAGACGTATGAAACATTGGAGGTGAGGGCCTACAGCTGAGCAGACGTATGAAACATTGGAGGTGAGGGCCTACAGCTGAGCAAACCCCATAAAACATTGTATTGAGGGCCTACAGCTGAGCAGACGTATGAAACATTGGAGGTGAGGGCCTACAGCTGAGCAAACCCCATAAAACATTGTATTGAGGGCCTACAGCTGAGCAGACGTATGAAACATTGGAGTTGAGCACCTACAGCTGAGCAGACCGTATGAAACATTGTGTTATGACCAGAGGATGTGGATACTCTTTGTCAGCTGATAGAGAACTGGGAATTAGTCCAATATTGCTGACTGCTGACTCTCAGAGTCAGGACCCTGGTGTCTGCACCGGTTACCTTGAATGCAGCTACCTGCAGTAGTGTGAACAGAGTCCAACAAAGGCAGAATAAAGGAACAGATGGTCTTTACTGGCAGACAGTATTCGAAAGTCACTTGACAGATACAGGCAACACAAAGTTCAGAGCAATATAGTGTGCAGATATAAGCAGTCTCATAAGCAGTGCAGGGTCTGGATCCAGGCAGACTTACAGGAGGAGATGGGCAGATGCATAGTCAGGCAGTGCAGATATAAGCGGTCTCATTGTCAGGCAGTGCAGGGATCCGGATCCAGGCAGACTTACAGGAGGAGATGGACAGACGCGTAGTCAGGCAGTGCAGAGGTCTATAATCCAGGTGATCCAATAAACAGACGGCAGGCAGATGCGTAGTCAAATAAAGCGGAGGTCAGAATCCAGGAAATCCAATAAACAAACACAGTGGTACGCCTTAGCGGGAGTCAAGAGTTACAACAACCGCGCTGGGGCACTTCATGATGAGTGAAGCTGCCTTAAATACAAATACAAAACCCAATAAAACATTGTATTGAGGGCCTACAGCTGAGCAGACGTATGAAATATTTGAGGTGAGGGCCTAAAGGTGAACGAACTCCATAAAACATTGTAGTGAGGGCCTACAGCTGATCAGACATATGAAACATTGGAGGTGAGGGCCTACAGCTGAGCAGACCGTATGAAACATTGGAGGTGAGGGCCTACAGGTGAGCAAACCCCATAAAACATTGTAGTGAGGGCCTACAGCTGAGCAGACCTAATAAAACATTGTATTGAGGGCCTACAGCTGAGCAGACGTATGAAAAATTGGAGGTGAGGGCCTACAGCTGAGCAAACCCCATAAAACATTGTAATTAGGGCCTACAGCTGAGCAAACCCCATAAAACATTGTAATTAGGGCCTACAGCTGAACAGACGTATGAAACATTGGAGGTGAGGGCCTACAGCTGAGTAGACGTATGAAACATTGGAGGTGAGGGCCTACAGCTGAGCAGACCATATGAAACATTGGAGGTGAGGGCCTACAGGTGAGTGAACCCCATAAAACATTGTATTGAGGGCCTACAGCTGAGCAGACTTATGAAACATTATAGGTGAAGGCCGACAGCCGAGCAGACGTATGAATCATTGTAGATGAAGGCCGACAGCTGAGCAGACGTATGAAACATTGGAGGTGAGTGCCTACAGCTGACCAGACCATATGAAACATTGGAGGTGAGTGACTACAACTGACCAGACCATATAAAAAATTAGGAGCAAGGGCCTGCTGATCTAAACACCTAAGAAATTAATTCACCCTTTCAGCACAGGCTACCAAGAAAAAATGACCAATTTCTCATCATAATGTTCCTTTGGGTTCCAAAGAACGTCACATAGCAGAATTAGCGCAAGGAATGTTGGTCAGCATTTGTTGCCTCTTTACATTATGGAACTGTACCACAATGACAAGCTGCTATCTGACTTTCTTGGAATTCTATTGTATACCCCAAAGGAAGATCTAGGGAAAGTGGCACATAGAATGAAAAAAAGGAATACAATTTAAATTCTTCCAGGCCCCAAATGTGAAAGGGTCTAATATCTCATGAAAAGGCATCTGCAAAAGAGAGAAAAGAAAATGTAGTTAAGCCTGACATATTATTTTATTTATTTTTTTATTGACATTTTTACCCCTGTGCCACTATATAAAAACCAGAATCCTGTAAAAAAAACACATGCCTGAAAGATTAAACACTGAAGGAAACCAAATTATGTTTCCTTCCAAGTCTGAAACATAGAAAATAATATATCATGTCAGCTGACCCAGCAAAGAATTGTAGGTGAGGGCCTGCAGTTGAGCAGACCATATGAAACATTGGAGGTGAGGGCTTACAGTTGAGCAGACCGTATGAAACATTGGAGGTGAGTGCCTGAAGGTGAGCCAACGCCATAAAACATTGTAGTGAGGGCCTACAGCTGAGCAGACTGTATGAAACGTTGGAGGTGAGGGCCTACAGCTGAACAGACCATATGAAACATCAGAGGTGAGGGTTTACAACTGAGCAGACGTATGAAACATTGCAGTGAGGGCCTACAGCTGAGCAGACAATTGAAACATTGGAGGTGAGGGCCTACATGTGAGCAAACCCGATAAAACATTGTATTAAGGGCCTACAGCTGAGCAGACGTATGTAACATTGGAGGTTAGGACCTACAGCTGAGCAGACCGTATGAAACATTGGAGATGAGGGCCTACAGGTGAGCAAACCCCATAAAACATTGTAGTGTGGGCCTACAGCTGAGCAGACATATCAAACATTGTATTGAGGGCCTACAGCTGAGCAGACCGTATGAAACATTGGAGGTGAGGGCCTACAGGTGAGCAAACCCCATAAAACACTGTAGTGAGGGCCTACAGCTGAGCAGACGTATGAAACATTGGAGGTGAGGGCCTACAGCTGATCAAACCCCATAAAACATTGTATTGAGGGCCTACAGCTGAGCAGACATATGCAACATTGGAGATGAAGGCCTACAGCTGAGCAGACTATATGAAACATTGGAGGTGAGGGCCAACAGGTGAGTGAACCCAATAAAACATTGTATTGAGGGTCTACAGCTGAGCAGACTCATAAAACATTGGAGGTGAGGGCCTACAGCTGAGCAGACGTATGAAACATTGGAGGTGAGGGCCTACAGCTGAGCAAACCCCATAAAACATTGTATTGAGGGCCTACAGCTGAGCAGACTTATGAAACATTGGAGGTGAGGGCCTACAGCTGAGCAGACCGTATGAAACATTGGAGGTGAGGGCCTGAAGGTTAGCAAACCCCATAAAACATTGTATTGAGGGCCTACAGCTGAGCAGACGTATGAAACATGGGAGGTGAGGGCCTACATCTGAGCAAACCCTATAATAAACATTGTATTGAGGGCCTACAGCTGAGCAGACGTATGCAACATTGGAGGTGAGGGCCTACAGCTGAGCAAACCCCATAAAACATTGTATTGAGGGCCTACAGCTGAGCAGACGTATGAAACATTGGAGGTGAGGGCCTACAGCTGAACAGACAGTATAAAAACATTGGAGGTGAGGGCCTACAGGTGTGCGAACCCCATAAAACATTGTATTGAGGGCCTACAGCTGAGCAGACGTATGAAACATTGGAGGTGAGGGCCTACAGCTGAGCAGACCGTATAAATCATTGGAGGTGAAGGCCTACACGTGAGCAAACCCAATAAAACATTGTAGTGAGGGCCTACAGCTGAGCTGACATATGAAACATTAGAGGTGAGGGCCTGAAGGTTAGCAAACCCTATAAAACATTGTATTGAGGGCCTAGAGCTGAGCAGACATATGAAACATTGGAGGTGAGCGCCTACAGCTGAGCAAACCCCATAATAAACATTGTATTGAGGGCCTACAGCTGAGCAGACGTATGCAACATTGGAGGTGAGGGCCTACAGCTGAACAAACCCCATAAAACATTGTATTGAGGGCCTACAGCTGAGCAGACGTATGAAACATTGGAGGTGAGGGCCTACAGCTGAACAGACAGTATAAAAACATTGGAGGTGAGGGCCTACAGGTGTGCAAACCCCATATAACATTGTATTGAGGGCCTACAGCTGAGCAGACGTATGAATCATTGGAGGTGAGGGTCTACAGCAGAGCAGACCGTATGAAACATTGAAGGTGGGGGCCTACAGGTGAGCGAACCCCATAAAGCATTGTACTGAGGACCTACAGCTGAGCAGACGTATGAAACATTGGAGGTGAGTGCCTACAGCTGACCAGACCATATGAAATATTGTAGTGAGGGCCTACAGATGGGCAGACCATATAAAACATTGTACTGAGGGCATATATACTGTATGGAACAGGAGGAGGAGGATGAGTATACAAGATTCAAACATACCCTTTTTTGGAGGTGAAATGGGGGCATCTGAATCTTGTGGATTGAGTACATTGTAAAGCATACATTTCAATTGCGCGTTTGTTCCTCTTTAGCTCCGCTTTCCTCTGGTGGAGTGGAGTAGTCAGGGGCAATCGACTACTACAATATAATCAAGAACTAAGTGAAACTGGAATTTCACTTAGTTCTTGATTATATTGTTCTTATTATAAGAATTTAGGCTATAACAATATACATTTTTTTGTCTCTTTTAGCGGACTTGATTTCTGAATTGTTATCAACTGTTCCATTGTTTTATCAATGTATTCACATCGATTCTTTTGGTTTATTGCACCTTTCATTATTTCACCTGTGTCAGCCCTGAGGTGGGTGGAGCCATATAGTATGATGTCATTTCCCTTTTGTTTTTGTTACTCCTCCCCCTCTCTGTGTATAAAAGAGATGTGATAGGAGTTTATTATATAGTCTGAAGAAAGCACGTGTTGTGCTGAAACGCGTCACTATACGCCTTAATATGTGACTGAATAGCGAGTGCCGGTCTTTCCTTCTTAATTGACAACTGTGTCTCATCGTCATCCACCTCGTGAGCTGATGATTGACGTTCACCACCGCCATCTTCTTGAGACTGTGAAGGCTCAAGAGGTTGGGAATCAGGGCACAATATCTCAGGTCTAATAGTGGAGCTAAAAAGAGCTCCTGGGAATATCAGAGTGTGGGATCACTCATTTGGCAGTCCTCTCCATGGTGGGAGGAAAGATGATCTGAGCGAGGAGTTGGCTGACCAGACTCTTGGCTACAACAGAGACTGGACTTGGTGGAAGAGAGGGTGGTGCTTAGCCGACTGGAAGCATTATCATCAACAAGCCAACCGACCAACTGTTCGCAGTGTTCTGACTTCGACAGTGTTGTCATGCGCCACCTAGCTAAGTTGGACATGAAGCTAGGTATGGTTTTATAACTTCTTTTTTTGCTGCACTGGCAGCAGGCACAGTTTCATTGCGCCCAGTGCCACGACCTCTGCCTGAACCATCAGCATAACGCCCACTTCCCCGTCCCTTAGTGTATCACGACCGGCGTGCCTATCACATACGTGACACAAAGGGAGGGAAAAGGGAAGGCTCTGTCCAAGGGAGAGGGAAAGGTGGTGACCCCATCTCACCTTGAGGCTGGCACCTGACTGCCCTGACGTCCCTAGATGGGTTCCTCACCCGTACGCCGATCGCATGCCTAAAACCCTGGCTTTCCCTAAGATGAGCCCTAGATAGTGAATAGGGCGGTGGGAACACTAGTCCGCACCACTAACTCTAAAGGAAAACACCAAGGGGAGGACAGACAATACAGACAACATATAATCTCAGGTGGGCGACAACAGAAGACAACAAAAAGCCCAACAGGGATCCGGAGGGTAGCACTCTGCAACAACAACCAGGATTCACAGCTCCAGTGGGTCAGTATAGAAGTCCAGGCAGGAAGCTCTATATCTGGCAACCAGAGAAGTGAGAGAGGAGAATATAAGGAGATTGGGAGTGACGAACAAGAAAGGAGGAGAAGCTACGGATCCCTGAGTGAGACAAAAAGGATAGTAAGGCAAACACAGAAAACTATCATTAAGAAACAGCGTGATCTTTAGACATAGAGTGCGCAGCCACCCTCTGCGACTTCCTGACCCCGGGTATAACAGAGTCAGACGTGGCTCTTGACACCCTCGTGACATAGTGCTGGCCTTCTTCATATTTATTTATCAACTGCACCGTTCAGCAAAGGAGACATTACTTCTAATATCGGTGCCATGACATGCTGAGATAGTCCTATTGCACACAATGCACGCTTTAAGGATGAACTATCGCTAAAACCATTTATCAAATAACCATAGAGACTCTCTATTAATTGCCACAACAACTAATATTGTAACAAGCTGTCTTTAGTTGCTGCTATATAACTATCTTTGATACTGTAATCAATTGCTGCTACAAAAATACCTAGGTGCTGCTATTGGGATAACTGCTGCTACCAATACCTAGGTGCTGCTACAAATTAATATTGCCATTTGTATAAGGGCTCTTTCACACCTGCGTTCTTTTCTTCCGGCATAGAGTTCCGTCGTCGGGGCTCTATGCCGGAAGAATCCTGATCAGTTTTATCCTAATGCATTCTGAATGGAGTGAAATCCGTTCAGGATGCATCAGGATTAGGGATGAGCGAACCCGAACTGTATAGTTCGGGTTCGTACCGAATTTTGGGGTGTCCGTGACACGGACCCGAACATTTTCGTAAAAGTCCGGGTTCGGGTTCGGTGTTCGTCGCTTTCTTGGCGCTTTCTGAAAGGCTGCAAAGCAGCCAATCAACAAGCGTCATACTACTTGCCCCAAGAGGCTGTCACAGCCATGCCTACTATTGGCATGGCTGTGATTGGCCAGAGCACCATGTGACCCAGCCTCTATTTAAGCTGGAGTCACATAGCGCCGCCCGTCACTCTGCTCTGATTAGCGTAGGGAGAGGTTGCAGCTGCGACGTTAGGGCGAGATTAGGCAGATTAACTCCTCCAAAAGACTCCATCCAGTGATCGATCTGCAGCTGTGGATGATTGAACTGATGCTATTGAATTGCTCACTGTTTTTAGGCTGCCCAGAGCGTTTTTCAGTCACTTTTTTCTGGGGTTATGGGCGGCCATTTTGTGTCTTGTGGTGCGCCAACACAAGCTGCCACCAAATGCATTTAACCCTTAATGGTGTGGTTGTTTTTTGGCTAAATCCTACATCAGGGTGAAGCTGTTACACCAAGTGCATTTAACCAGCAATAGTCTGTTTATTTTTTGGCCATATACTACATCAGGGGCAAGCTGCGCCTGTCACCAAGTGCATTTAACCATCAATAGTGTGGTTATTTTTTGGCCATATCCCAGTCTAATTCTGTCAGTAAACGTATACCTGTCACCCAGCGCCTAAATACTAGGCCTCAAGTTTATATCCAGCTAAATCTGTCGTTACTGGTGTGGCTGGTCAAGTTATTTAGTGTCCGTCAAAGCACAGTTTTTGTTCTGGGTTGAAATACAATTCCCAATTTAGCAATTTCCTAATTTAGTGGTTTCTGCTGTATCAGGCCTACATTAAATGTATCCCTAAAAGGGTATATCAGATTCAAGGTGCACATAGGGTCATTCTGAATAACTTCACACACACGCTACTGTGCATTTCCAAGTCTAATTCTGTCAGTAAACCTACACCTGTCACCCAGCGCCTAAATAATAGTCCTCAAATTTATAGTCAGCTAAATCTGTGGTTACTGCTGTGCCTGTAGTAGTGTAATACGGTACCTAAATAGATAGCCAGATAGTGTTAGTTGTCTTTAAAAAAAGGCCTGAATTTGAATTCAATACATTGGGTCAAATAATATTTTTGTTGTTGTGGTGAACGATAACAATGAGGAAAACATCTAGTAAAGGACGCGGATGCGGACCTGGTCGTGGTGGTGTTAGTGGACCCTCTGGTGCTGGGAGAGGACGTGGCCGTTCTGCCACAGCCACACGTCATAGTGTATCAACTACCTCAGGTCCCAGTAGCCGCCATAATTTACAGCGATATATGGTGGGGCCCAATGCTGTTCTAAGGATGGTAAGGCCTGAGCAGGTACAGGCATTATTCAATTGGGTGGCCGACAGTGGATCCAGCACGTTCACATTATCTCCCACCCAGTCTTCTGCAGAAAGCGCACAGATGGCGCCTGAAAACCAAGCCCAACAGTCTGTCACATCACCCCCATGCATACCAGGGAAACTGTTTGAGCCTCAAGTTATGCAGCAGTCTCTTATGCTGTTTGAAGACTCCGCTGGCAGGGTTTCCCAAGGGCATCCACCTAGCCCTTCCCCAGCGGTGGAAGACATAGAATGCACTGACGCACAACCACTTATGTTTCCTGATGATGAGGACATGGGAATACCACCTCAGCATGTCTCTGATAATGACGAAACACAGGTGCCAACTGCTGCGTCTTTCTGCAGTGTGCAGACTGAACAGGAGGTCAGGGATCAAGACTGGGTGGAAGACGATGCAGGGGACGATGAGGTCCTAGACCCCACATGGAATGAAGGTCGTGCCACTGACTTTCACAGTTCGGAGGAAGAGGCAGTGGTGAGACCGAGCCAACAGCGTAGCAAAAGAGGGAGCAGTGGGCAAAAGCAGAACACCCGCCGCCAAGAGACTCCGCCTGCTACTGACCGCCGCCATCTGGGACCGAGCACCCCAAAGGCAGCTTCAAGGAGTTCCCTGGCATGGCACTTCTCCAAACAATGTGCTGACGACAAGACCCGAGTGGTTTGCACGCTGTGCCATCAGAGCCTGAAGTGAGGCATTAACGTTCTGAACCTTAGCACAACCTGCATGACCAGGCACCTGCATGCAAAGCATGAACTGCAGTGGAGTAAACACCTTAAAAACAAGGAAGTCACTCAGGCTCCCCCTGCTACCTCTTCTGCTGCTGCCGCCTCGGCCTCTTCTGCTGCTGCAGCCTCGGCCTCTTCTGCTGCTGCCGCCTCGGCCTCTTCTGCTGCTGCCGCCTCGGCCTCTTCCTCCGCCTCTGGAGGAACGTTGGAACCTGCCGCCCAGCAAACAGGGGATGTACCACCAACACCACCACCACCTCCTTCACCAAGCATCTCAACCATGTCACACGGCAGCGTTCAGCTCTCCATCTCACAAACATTTGAGAGAAAGCGTAAATTCCCACCTAGCCACCCTCGATCCCTGGCCCTGAATGCCAGCATTTCTAAACTACTGGCCTATGAAATGCTGTCATTTAGGCTGGTGGACACAGACAGCTTCAAACAGCTCATGTCGCTTGCTGTCCCACAGTATGTTGTTCCTAGCCGGCACTACTTCTCCAAGAGAGCCGTGCCTTCCCTGCACAACCAAGTATCCGATAAAATCAAGTGTGCACTGTGCAACGCCATCTGTGGCAAGGTCCACCGAACCACAGATACGTGGACCAGTAAGCACGGCCAGGGACGCTATATCTCCCTAACTGCACACTGGGTAAATATAGTGGCAGCTGGGCCCCAGGCAGAGAGCTGTTTGGCGCACGTCCTTCCGCCGCCAAGGATCGCAGGGCAACATTCTTTGCCTCCTGTTGCCACCTCCTCCTTCTCGGCTTCCTCCTCCTCTTCTTCCACCTGCTCATCCAGTCAGCCACACACCTTCACCACGAACTTCAGCACAGCCCGGGGTAAACGTCAGCAGGCCATTCTGAAACTCATATGTTTGGGGGACAGGCCCCACACCGCACAGGAGTTGTGGCGTGGTATAGAACAACAGACCAACGAGTGGTTGCTGCCGGTGAGCCTCAAGCCCGGCCTGGTGGTGTGTGATAATGGGCGAAATCTCGTTGCAGCTCTGGGACTAGCCAGTTTGATGCACATCCCTTGCTTGGCGCATGTGCTGAATTTGGTGGTGCAGAAGTTCATTCACAACTACCCCGACATGTCAGAGCTGCTGCATAAAGTGCGGGCCGTCTGTTCGTGCTTCCGGCGTTCACATCCTGCCGCTGCTCGCCTGTCTGCGCTACAGCGTAACTTCGGCCTTCCCGCTCACCGCCTCATATGCAACGTGCCCACCAGGTGGAACTCCACCTTGCACATGCTGGACAGACTGTGCGAGCAGCAGCAGGCCATAGTGGAGTTTCAGCTGCAGCACGCACGGGTCAGTCGCACTACGGAACAGCACCACTTCACCACCAATGACTGGGCCTCCATGCGAGACCTGTGTGCCCTGTTGCGCTGTTTCGAGTACTCCACCAACATGGCCAGTGGCGATGACGCCGTTATCAGCGTTACAATACCACTTCTATGTCTCCTTGAGAAAACACTTAGGGCGATGATGGAAGAGGAGGTGGCCCAGGAGGAGGAGGAGGAGGAAGAGGTGTCATTTTTAGCACTTTCAGGCCAGTCTCTTCGAAGTGACTCAGAGGGAGGTTTTTTGCAACAGCAGAGGCCAGGTACAAATGTGGCCAGCCAGGTCCCACTACTGGAGGACGAGGAGGACGAGGAGGAGGTGGAGGAGGATGAGGATGAAGCATGGTCACAGCGGGGTGGAACCCAACGCAGCTCGGGCCCATCACTGGTGCGTGGCTGGGAGGAAAGGCAGGACGATGACGATACGCCTCCCACAGAGGACAGCTTGTCCTTACCCCTGGGCAGCCTGGCACACATGAGCGACTACATGCTGCAGTGCCTGCGCAACGACAGCAGAGTTGCCCACATTTTAACGTGTGCGGACTACTGGGTTGCCACCCTGCTGGATCCACGGTACAAAGACAATGTGCCCACCTTACTTCCTGCACTGGAGCGTGATAGGAAGATGCGCGAGTACAAGCGCACATTGGTAGACGCGCTACTGAGAGCATTCCCAAATGTCACAGGGGAACAAGTAGAAGCCCAAGGCGAAGGCAGAGGAGGAGCAAGAGGTCGCCAAGGCAGCTGTGTCACGGCCAGCTCCTCTGAGGGCAGGGTTAGCATGGCAGAGATGTGGAAAATTTTTGTCAACACGCCACAGCTAACTGCACCACCACCTGATACGCAACGTGTTAGCAGGAGGCAACATTTCACTAACATGGTGGAACAGTACGTGTGCACACCCCTCCACGTACTGACTGATGGTTTGGCCCCATTCAACTTCTGGGTCTCTAAATTGTCCACGTGGCCAGAGCTAGCCTTTTATGCCTTGGAGGTGCTGGCCTGCCCGGCGGCCAGCGTTTTGTCTGAACGTGTATTCAGCACGGCAGGGGGTGTCATTAGAGACAAACGCAGCCGCCTGTCTACAACCAATGTGGACAAGCTGACGTTCATAAAAATGAACCAGGCATGGATCCCACAGGACCTGTCCATCCCTTGTGCAGATTAGACATTAACTACCTCCCCTTAACCATATATTATTGTACTCCAGGGCACTTCCTCATTCAATCCTATTTTTATTTTCATTTTACCATTATATTGCGAGGCTACCCAAAGTTGAATGAACCTCTCCTCTGTCTGGGTGCCGGGGCCTAAATATATGCCAATGGACTGTTCCAATGTTGGGTGACGTGAAGCCTGATTCTCTGCTATGATATGAAGACTGATTCTCTGCTGACATGAAGCCAGATTCTCTGTTACGGGACCTCTCTCCTCTGCCTGGGTGCTGGGCCTAAATATATGACAATGGACTGTTGCAGTGGTGGCTGACGTGAAGCCTGATTCTCTGCTATGACATACAGACTGATTCTCTGCTGACATGAAGCCAGATTCTCTGTTACGGGACCTCTCTCCTCTGTCTGGGTGCCGGGGCCTAAATATATGACAATGGACTGTTGCAGTGGTGGCTGACTTGAAGCCTGATTCTCTGCTATGACATACAGACTGATTCTCTGCTGACATGAAGCCAGATTCTCTGTTACGGGACCTCTCTCCTCTGCCTGGGTGCTGGGCCTAAATATCTG
Source organism: Bufo gargarizans (assembly GCF_014858855.1). NCBI lineage: Eukaryota > Metazoa > Chordata > Amphibia > Anura > Bufonidae > Bufo > Bufo gargarizans. The sequence goes on along the minus strand of NC_058080.1, from coordinate 26,698,755 downwards.
ACAATGGACTGTTGCAGTGGTGGCTGACGTGAAGCCTGATTCTCTGCTATGACATGCAGACTGATTCTCTGCTGACATGAAGCCAGATTGTCTGTTACGGGACCTCTCTCCTCTGCCTGGGTGCTGGGCCTAAATTTATGAAAATGGACTGTTGCAGTGGTGGCTGACGTGAAGCCTCATTCTCTGCTATGACATGCAGACTGATTCTCTGCTGACATGAAGCCAGATTGTCTGTTACGGGACCTCTCTCCTCTGCCTGGGTGCTGGGCCTAAATTTATGAAAATGGACTGTTGCAGTGGTGGCTGACGTGAAGCCTGATTCTCTGCTATGACATGCAGACTGATTCTCTGCTGACATGAAGACAGATTCTCTGTTACGGGACCTCTCTCCTCTGCCTGGGTGCCGGGGCCTAAATATCTGAGAATGGACTGTTACAGTGGTGGGTGACGGGAAGCCAGATTCTCTGCTATGGGACCTCTCTCCAATTGATTTTGGTTAATTTTTATTTATTTAATTTTTATTTTAATTCATTTCCCTATCCACATTTGTTTGCAGGGGATTTACCTACATGTTGCTGCCTTTTGCAGCCCTCTAGCCCTTTCCTGGGCTGTTTTACAGCCTTTTTAGTACCGAAAAGTTCGGGTCCCCATTGACTTCAATGGGGTTCGGGTTCGGGACGAAGTTCGGATCGGGTTCGGATCCCGAACCCGAACATTTCCGGGAAGTTCGGCTGAACTTCTCGAACCCGAACTATCCAGGTGTTTGCTCAACTCTATCCAGGAGATATACCAACTAGAAGAATTAACTAGCTGGGAATTATTAACTCATCACAAATTCTTAATGACCTGGAGTAAATGGTTGGAGTGGTATAAATCCATATCTGATGAAAAAGGGAGGGAATGATTCATATGCATCCTTCTGCAGTGGGTATTACTGTTGGTATACTATACACCCTGGGTATACTCAATTCATTTAGTCAATTATAGGATCCATGGTTATTTATTTTACAACAGGTAGAATTTGTATTATATGATGCATATTATTGAGCCATGTACTAAGTCAAGTGTGAATTTTTTGCTTTCATGTGCCTATTTCTACAATTTTTCTACTTATGCATACCCTTGCATGTAACACTAAAAAATGATTATTATGTGACCAGTAATGATTATGGAGCAGTTTATTGTTCTCTGTTTTTTCACTCATTAATGTCTTAACATTTGCTAACTAATGTCAAAATAAAATAAAGATTTGACAAAAAAAAATAACAAAGAATCAAAACAAATGAAAAACCATAATCTTGAACTAGGAGGCAGAGGTCAAAGTGGAGTAGGAGGTTGAGGAGGCAGTGAACGTGACGGTGTAGGTGGAAGCGACGGTGTAGAAGGTGGAGGTACCCAACACTGTTTTTGTTGTTTTTTTATTTTTATTTTTTTCCTTCATTTTTTTTTATTTTTATCTTTTATAAGTTTGGGAAGACCCCAAAACATTGGGAAATAAAAAAAGAGAATGCAAAGAGAAAGTGCTGGGTGCAGCCAGTATAATTGTCTACTCAGCACAAGGTACGGACAAGTCTTGTGGAATGAATAAGTGATTCATTTTAATGAACGTGAGCTTGTCCACGTTGGCTGTGGACAGGCGACTGCGCTTGTCTGTGATGACGCCCCCTGCCGTGTTAAACACACGCTCAGACAATGCACTTGCTGCAGGGCAGGCCAGCACCTCCAAAGCATAAAGGCCAAGCTCAGGCCATGTGCCCAATTTGGAGACCCAAAAGTTGAATGGAGCAGACCCATCAGTCAGTTACTGCTCCACCATCTTGATGAAATGCTGCCTCCTGCTAAGAAGTTCCATATCAGCTGGTGGTGCTGGTTGTTGTGGCATGCTGACAAAGCTTTTTCACATGTCGCCCAGGCCAACCCTCGCCTCTGAGGTGCTGGTGGTGCCCCAGCTACGTTGACGATTTCTTCCTCCTCCTCTGAATTCACCTTGAGCTTCCACTGAGCCCTCGCTGTCAGGTGTGAATGCCATCAGCAGCGTTTCTACCAGCATGCGCTTGTAATTGCTTATCTTCCCATCACGCTCCAGAGACTGAATTAAGGACATCACATTGTCTTTGCAGCAGGGATCCAGCAGAGTGGCTATCCAGTAATCAGCACTGGTTAGAATGTGGGCAACGTGGTGGTCGTTGTGAAGGCACTGCAGCATGTAGTCGCTTATGTGTGCCAGGCTGCCCAGAGGCAACAACAAACTGTCCTCTGAGGGAGGTGTATCATCTGTGTCCTCTGTATCTGTCATGGAACCATGAACCAGACGTACAACAAGAGATAAGTGGAAAATAAGAAGGTTTTATTGAAGAGCAAGCCGTAGCAAAGTCCGAACGGATGGCTAAACCGAAGCAGGGTCTTGCGGAGACAGAGGTCAGGAACCAGAAGGGTAGTCAGACGAAGCCAGGAACAGGAACCAACGGGGTAGTCAGACGAAGCCGGAATCAGGAACCAACGGGGTAGTCAGACGAAGCCGGAATCAGGAACCAACGGGGTAGTCAGACGAGGCCAGGATCAGGAACCAGAAGCAGCAGCAGTCTTGGAAGCATGTGAACACAGGAGGACCAAGCAAGGAACTGAAGCCACAGACCTCATATATATGAGCTAGGCATCCAGCTCCTCCCAGTGGGAAGGAGGAGCCGCAGGGTGGGAGGCTACAAGAAAACCCAGAAACCAAGATGGCCGCCAGCACATGTCAAACGAAGGGAACAGCAAGGAGGTAAGACCATGACAGTACCTCCCCCTCAAGGGCCCCTCCTCCGCGGAGTAAGGAACGGTTTCTGAGGGAAGCGTGCGTGGAAGGCTCGGAGCAAGACAGGAGCATGGACATCTGCGGAGGGAACCCAGGAACGCTCCTCTGGACCATAACCACGCCAATGGACCAAAAACTGCACCCGGCCGCGGACCAGGCGTGAGTCCAGGATATTGCTCACCTCATACTCCTCACGATTGCCCACTTGGACCGGACGAGGCCGAGGAATCGAGGAAGTGAAACGATTACACACCAGTGGCTTCAACAGGGAGACATGAAACACGTTGGAGATCCGCATGCCAGGAGGAAGCGCAAGGGCATAGGCTACCGGGTTTACCCTGCGAAGCACTCGGAAGGGACCAACAAAGCGAGGCGCCAGCTTGGGAGTGGGCACTCGAAGGTTGAGGTTGCGGGTGGACAACCATACGCGGTCTCCGACCTGGTAGGAAGGAGCGGGCGCTCGTCTGCGATCAGCCTGGAGTTTCTGGCGCTGCGCAGAGACCTCAAGGGACCTCTGGATCTGTACCCAAGAAGCACGTAGGACGGAAAGGTGATCCTCCACAGCCGGAATATCCTGGGGAGAGAATACCTCCGGTAACACGGCAGGTTGGAACCCATAATTGGCCATGAAGGGAGACGTCCCAGAGGAAGAGTTCACCGCCGTGTTCCTGGCAAACTCAGCCCAAGGCAGGAGGTCAACCCAATTGTCTTGGTGATCGGAGACATAGCAACGAAGGAATTGCTCCAAGGCCTGATTGGATCGTTCTGCGGCCCCATTGGACTGAGGGTGGTAGGCCGAGGAGAAAGAGAGATGAATCCCCAACTGGGAGCAAAAGGCGCGCCAGAACCTGGACACAAACTGACTCCCCCGATCCGACACAATCTCCTTGGGCAAACCGTGCAACCGGAAGACCTCCCTGGCAAAAATCGAGGCCAACTCTTGTGCAGAGGGTAACTTCTTGAGAGGAACACAGTGGCACATTTTGGAAAACCGATCCACAATCATGAGAATGACCGTATGGCCTCGGGATGCAGGGAGGTCCACAATGAAATCCATCCCCAGGTGTGACCATGGACGCTCCCCGGTGGCTATGGGTTGCAAAAGGCCCAACGGAAGGTGCCGAGGGGACTTACTCTGGGCACAAACGGAGCATGCCGCTACATATGCGGCGATGTCGGAACGTAGAGAAGGCCACCAGAACAGACGTGAAACCGCCCAGGACAGCTGATTCTTTCCAGGGTGCCCCGCGGCCTTGGAGTTATGGTAGGTTCGCAACAACCGAGTGCGCAACTCCTCAGGCACAAAACATCTGCCGTTGGGTCTCCCAGAGGGAGCACCAGATTGAGCCGCCAAAATCTGCTCACCCAGAGGAGAAGTCAGGCTGGTGCGAATAGCGGCCAGGATCTGATTCGGGGGTATGACCGTAGTCGGAATCGACTCCTCCCCGGACAGCTCGGAGTACTGCCGTGATAAGGCATCCGCTCTGATGTTCTTGGAGCCGGGTAGGTAGGAGACCACGTAATTAAAACGTGACAAGAACAGAGCCCATCTGGCCTGACGTGGTGTCAATCTCTTGGCCTCAGAGAGGTAGGTCAGATTCTTGTGGTCCGTCAGGATGAGAACCGGAACCACCGAGCCCTCGAGCAAGTGCCTCCATTCTTTAAGGGCCTGCACGATGGCCAATAACTCCCTGTCACCAATCTGATAGTTGCACTCCGCGGAAGACAGTTTCCAGGAGTAAAACCCACAAGGAAGCAGAGGACCCTCTGGTGTTCTACGCTGAGACAGGAGGGCGCCTACTCCCGTCTCAGACGCGTCCACCTCGAGGACAAAAGGCAACCCAGGGTTGGGATGCGACAGAATCGGAGCCGACACAAAGGCGGACTTTAGAGCCTCAAAAGCTCGGATGGCCTCGAGCGGCCAGACCTGAGGATTACTGCCCTTCCTGGTCAGATCCGTGAGAGGCTTGGCTAGCATGGAAAAGTCCCTGATGAACTTCCGATAATAATTGGCGAAGCCCAAAAAGCGCTGCAGGGCACGAAGCCCACTGGGCTGGGGCCACTGTAAGACAGCCGAAACCTTCTCAGGATCCATGGAGAACCCCTCAGCGGAAATGATGTAACCTAAGAAGGTTACCTGGGATCGGTGAAATTCGCATTTCTCAAGCTTACCGAACAGCTTGTTCTCTCGTAAGCGTTGCAACACTCGTCTGACATCCAGAATGTGGGCCTCCATGGATGCAGAATATACCAAGATGTCATCCAAATAGACCACCACACACTGCTGCAACAGGTCACGGAAAACATCGTTGATGAATTCCTGGAAGACTGCGGGCGCATTGCACAACCCAAAGGGCATAACCAAGGATTCATAATGACCGGTCCTGGTGTTAAACGCGGTCTTCCACTCATCGCCCGCCTTGATCCTTACCAGGTTATATGCCGCCCTCAGGTCGAGTTTGGTAAAGACCGTGGCCCCTTTGAGGCGATCGAACAGCTCAGAAATCAAGGGTATCGGGTAAGCGTTCTTGATCGTGATGCGATTGAGACCCCTGTAATCGATGCAAGGCCTCAACTCGCCGCCCTTCTTTTTCACAAAGAAAAATCCAGCCCCTGCCGGGGACGAGGATTTGCGAATGTGTCCGCGTGAAAGCGCCTCCCTCACGTACTCCTCCATGGCCTCATTCTCCGCTACCGACAGTGGATAGACTTTGCCACGAGGAGGAACGGCACCGGATTGTAACTCTATGGCACAATCGTATGGGCGGTGCGGAGGTAGGGCAACCGCGCGCACCTTATCGAATACATCCCGGTACTCTTCGTATTCAGGAGGCAACAGAGAGTCCGAGGAAGTACACAGCAACTTGACAGGCCCATGGATGCAACTAGCCCCACACTGCGGTGACCACGAGAGGATCTCGACCGATCTCCAATCGAAAGTCGGATTATGCTTCTGGAGCCAGGGGTACCCCAAGACCACCGAGTAGTGTGGAGACGAAATAACCTGGAGACAGACCGACTCTCTGTGAACGGCACCAATGGCCATCCCCACTGGAAGGGTCTCATGAGTCACGTGTGGCGGCAGAAGGGGTCTGCCGTCTATCGCCTCAAGAGCCAGTGGGGAACCTCGAGGCTGCAGAGGAATGGAATTGGCGGCAACGAACACTCTATCAATGAACAAACCACCAGCACCAGAGTCCACCAACGCCTGGGTCGTCACCGAGCCCCCGACCCAGGAGAGGACAACCGTGATCAGTGGTTTGTCAACACGGGAAACCGGGGACGAGGAGACTCCACCCAAGATCTGCCCCCGACAGGACCTCAGGTGCGAGCGTTCTCCCGGACGGTTCGGACATGCCAACCGAAAATGCCCACCGAGACCACAGTACATGCATCGGCCCTCGCGTCTCCGGAGTACCCTCTCCCCCTCAGACAGGCGAGCAAACCCCCGCTGCATGGGTTCACCCCCAGACAAGTCATCCCCAGGAGGCGTGGGAGGAGAGGGAGGCACGGGTGGGACAGCAAACGTAGGCGCCAATCTGTTAGGAGACCTCCGCAGGCTCTCCTTAAAGGAAGGTCTCTCCCTGAGTCTGGTGTCAATCAAAATCAGGAAAGAAATAAGAGACTCGAGCTCCACTGGTAGGTCCTTAGCTGCAACCTCATCCTTCAAGGCATCCGAGAGACCATGAGAGAAAGCAGCGACCAGAGCCTCATTATTCCAGCCCACCTCTGCTGCCAGGGTACGAAACTCAATGGCGTATTCAGCTACGGATCGTGAACCCTGTCTGATGGACATAAGGAGCTTCGCAGCAGAGGCAGCACGAGCCGGCACATCGAATACCTTCCGAAGAGAAGCAACAAAACCGGAAAACTCGGCAACCACCGGATTGTTGTTCTCCCATAAAGGGCTGGCCCAGGCCAAGGCCTTGTCCGAGAGCAGCGAGATCAAGAAGCCCACCCTTGATCTCTCAGTAGGAAAGGCATGTGGCAGCAACTCGAAGTAAATGCCCACCTGGTTAAGGAAACCTCGGCACTGAGTTGGCTCTCCCCCAAAGCGCTGTGGAAGGGGGGCAGAACCGGTCATACCCTGAAACACCACAGGCGCAGCAACAGGTGTCAGGGTAGACTCTGGCGCAACAACCGGAGCGGCAGTAGGAGCGGGCCCAGGAGCGACAACCGACCCATCGGCAACGGAAGCTAAATGAGCCGTGCGTTCAAGCAGGGTTTGCAACGCCACAGCGAACCGACCCAACAGGTGATCCTGCTGATCAAGTCTGGCAACCAGCGTAGGTAGCGAGGGTGGCCCTGTACCGTCAGAATTCATGGCTTGGTCCTAATGTCATGGAACCATGAACCAGACGTACAACAAGAGATAAGTGGAAAATAAGAAGGTTTTATTGAAGAGCAAGCCGTAGCAAAGTCCGAACGGATGGCTAAACCGAAGCAGGGTCTTGCGGAGACAGAGGTCAGGAACCAGAAGGGTAGTCAGACGAAGCCAGGAACAGGAACCAACGGGGTAGTCAGACGAAGCCGGAATCAGGAACCAACGGGGTAGTCAGACGAAGCCGGAATCAGGAACCAACGGGGTAGTCAGACGAGGCCAGGATCAGGAACCAGAAGCAGCAGCAGTCTTGGAAGCATGTGAACACAGGAGGACCAAGCAAGGAACTGAAGCCACAGACCTCATATATATGAGCTAGGCATCCAGCTCCTCCCAGTGGGAAGGAGGAGCCGCAGGGTGGGAGGCTACAAGAAAACCCAGAAACCAAGATGGCCGCCAGCACATGTCAAACGAAGGGAACAGCAAGGAGGTAAGACCATGACAGTATCCCCAAAGCCACACTCCAGTGATGCCAATGAGCTGCTTTAAGTGCCACCCTGCTGTGAACATGGTTCCTCTTCATCATCATCATCCTCCTCCTCTTCCATAACTGTGCCCTGGCTGGACTGTTGTGTACCTGGCCTCTGTTGGTGCAGGAACACACCCTCCGAGCCACTTGTGAATGACTGGCCTGATAGCCATGGAAATGATCCCTCTTCCTCCCGTGCCACATCCTCTTCCATCATCGCCCAAAGTGTTTTTTCAAGGAGACATAGAAGTGGGATACTAACGCTGAGGATTGCGTCATCGGCACTGGTCATACTGGTCATTTGGTATATTTAAAACAGCTTAACACGGCACAGACATCTCACATGGAGGCCCAGTCATTGGTGGTGAAGTGGTGCTGTTCTGCAGATGCGACTGACCCTGTGCGTGCTGCAGCTGGAACTCCACTATCGCCTGCTGCTGCTCGCACAGTCTCTCCAGCATGTGCAAGGTGGAGTTCCACCCTGTGCTTACGTCGTATATGAGGAGGTGATCGGGAAGGCCGAAGTTATGCTGCAGCGCAGACAGGCAAGCAGCAGCAGGGTGAGAACGCCGAAAGTGCGCACATACAGCCCACACTTTCTGCAGCAACTGTGACAAATCGGCAGGGCTGGGACAAGGTCCACCACCAACAGAGGCTAAGCTGCCCCGGTGCGCCCCCCCCAACTTGTGGAGTCTTTACTAAATACTTACTTTTGTAATCACACATAAATATGCACAGTTTAATGTACCAATTAACTATAGCTGTAAACAAATGCACAATCTCTTTAGATCTATTTAAAGATAGAAATAAAGTGCAAAAACAAGTCATATAAGACCACATAATCTTAATATAAATAAACATAATCCTGTCAACAAGACAGAATAAAAACTAGCAAGTTTTGCAGCGGTACGGATAGATGGGGTGGTAGGACAAGGGCTAATGGGGGAAGAGGGGCTGGGTTAGATCATCTAACCCCCCTCCCCCCATTAGCCCTTGACCCCCCCCCCCCCCTCTACCCCACCAGACATTTAGATGTTATTTATTCCTGCAGCTCTAATGCTTTGATGATCACTGATCAGTAGATGACTCAAGTCAAGCCCCCCCCCCCGCCATTTAGATATGTATGTTTGTTATTAATCATCATCCACCCCCCCCCCCCTCCCGGGCGTTCCTTGTAATTTTACCCCATCCAGAACCCCAGACCTCAGATCAGACGGAAAAGAATATTATCTTTACTTAAAAACTATCTTACTTCACTTCAGGGCAGACTCTCACGCTCTATCCCTGCTGGAGCCTGGGCTGGGTCGTGACACAGTGCTGTGCTGCTGCCTGCTGCTGCCCGCGCTGCTCCTGGTCTCCAGAGGGCACACATGTGACCTGACTGCGCACAGCACGTCAGGTCAAAGTGCACGCTGTACGCAGCCAGTCAGGCAAGCAACTGAGCAGAGACCAGCGGAGCGGCCGAGACAGGAGGCTGAGCGGGGAGGGAGCACGTAAGTCAGTGCCAAGTGCTCACTACTCCCTCCGTCCTCCAGCGCGTCCGGCATCCCGGCAGGCACGGCAGCATCAGCGACGTGGTCAGTGGCCTGCCTGCCGCCCAGAGGCTGGGGAGCTGGCCTGCGCCCTGAGGCTGGAGCCTCCCCAGCCTCTGTGTCGGCCCGACCCTGCATATCGGGGTAATTTTTCAGGAACCTCTGCACCACCAAATTCAGCACATGCGCCAGGCAAGGTATGTGTGTCAAACTGGCTAGCTCCAGAGCTGCTACGAGATTTTTCCCATTATCGCACTCCACCAGGCCAGGCTTGAGGCTCAGCTGCACCAACCACTCATTGGTCTGTTGTTCCATGGCCTTCCACAGCTCCTGCGTGGTGTGGGGTTTTTCCCCCCAAACACATGAGTTTCAAAACAGCCTGCTGTCGTTTCCCCCTGGCTGTGCTGAAGTTGGTGGTGAAGGTGTTACGCTGACTGGATGAGGAGGCAGTAGAGAAGGAAGCGGAGGAGGAGGCAACATGACTTGTAACACCCCAGAGTGGTGTTACCACTACTAGACCTTGCTACTATATCTATTGGTCTAACCTCATGTCATCTTATGCATTTTTTTCCCAGTCCTATACACTGTGCATTTCTAATGTTTTGTAACTGTTCATATGTAATGTGCCTGGTTCACCAGCAGGTGGCAGGGCAGCAAACATGGTGAAGCTGTACTTAAATAGAATTGAACCTTCCATTCCATTTTAACCCCCCTGTGGAGAAGTGGGCTAGTCCTACTTCCTGCAGAAAGGGTGGGGACCTGTTAGAGCCAATCTAGCTAGGGGACAGGTGTGATTGCATGTCTCTTCTGGATGTGCCCAATTAAGCCAGCCAGAGCAACCTCAGCTCTGCTGGCCATGGAGGCCAAAGCTTAGAGCCTCAGGAGCCAGGAGGAGAGTTCTCTGGCCTAATTGAGAGACAGGCCACAGAAAGAAAGTGCAGTATACGGAGGAAGCAAGGTCATACAGTTAGCCTGTCAGTACCTCAGAGCGAGAGAGAAACAGATATCGCAGAGTTAAGTTTGCCTTCCAGTTTTAATGCTAGAACCTGCTTGGACCAAGACAAAGTTTAAAGACTGTTTCTGATGAACATTTATTCAAGTAAAGCTGCTATTCGACTGCATACAAGGTCTGGACTCAATCTTTCTTTCAAATCCCTTCGATTATTCCCCCTATTTATTGCTTCAGAGCCAAAGCCTGGGGTCCAGCTGTATCTAGGTAGGAGCACCGTGACACACAATAAGGGACATTATAGGCTGCACTATACCACTCGGCATTCCTACACCTGGGTCACATTACATAGAGGGCCCTAGGGGGAGGCGCTCGTTGCAGAGGCAACAAGAAATGTCCTACAATCATTGGTGGCGGTAGGACATGCGCCAAACTGCTATCCCCCTCAGGCCCTGCCGCCACTGCATTTACCCAGTGTGCAGTTAGGGAGGGGTTCCAGTGGCCCTGTTGCTCCAGAGGGGGAGGAAAAGGCTGCGACCACAGCAGAAGAGGGAGCAAGAGAAGCCTCAGATGTTTTGTGGTTTTTCAGGTGTCTACTCAACTGCAGCTCATGCTTTGTACTTAGATTCCTGGTAATGCAGATGCTGCTCAAGTTTAGAACATTTATGCCTCGCTTCAGGCTCTGATTGCACAGTATGCAAACCACTCGCTTCTTGTTGTCAACACATTGTCTGAAGAACTTCCACGCCAGGGAACTCCTTGGAGCTGGCTTTGGTGTGCCACTCTGTTTTTGCAACCTGCTCCCTCTTTTGCTGTGCGGCTTGCGCTGTGTTACCAACACCTCTTCCATCCGAACTGCACACGTCACTACTTGTTCTGACCTCACCATTTGTACACCGGTATTCGGGCCTAAAAAAAGACGCTGAATGTCCCATTGCCTACGTGTACCTGAGGAAGGTGTTTCATTTGGGCGTGTAGCTGGTACAGATCGATAATGTCCTCTCCCTGCAACAGAAGCTCCACAAGCACCAACAGCATCACAACCAGGGCCACATTTCTTATTTGATGCTCTCCTCATTCTTATAACAGACAGATTAACTATATAAATTTCCTTGTCACGCATAAAGTGCACACGTATTTCACACCAAAAATGGGTATATGTCACCCACCGAACTAACAGGCAAATTACCTATATTAATTTCTCTGTCACATATTCAGTTCAGGTGTACCCCCCACCAAAAATGGGAATATTTTACCCACCGAACTAACAGACGGATTAACTATATTAATTTCCCTGCCACGTATGCAGTGCAGGTGTACCTCACCCCAAAAATGGGTATATGTCACCGGCCGAACTAACAGTCAGATTAACTATATTAATTTCCCTGTCACGCATAAAGTGCACACGTATTTCACACGAAAAAGGGGTATATGTCACCCACCCAATTAACAGACGGATTAACTATTTTAATTTCCTTGTCACATATGCAGTGCAGGTGTGACTCACACCAAAAATGGGTATATGTTACCCATCGAACTAACAGACGGATTAACTATTATATTTTTGTGCCAGGGGTACAAAGATGGTGCATTGCACCTAAAAAAAATCATTATAGGTCACACACAAAACAAATAGCCATATTCCTAACACTCTCCCTCGCTTCAGCTGCCTGCTTCCTGTCCCTGCACTACTCAGAGCAGTGGCGGATCCAGAGCCTGGTCTCGGGAGGGGCACTTCCAGATTATTTTCTGTTCGCCGCCACAAAACAAGGGTGCTTATAGAACAGACTACACAGTGTAGAGGTATACTGTATATTGTGTGGCACAGTGTGTGCTATATGTGTATAACAAACATATTTCAAACGAAATGAAATCTTACAATGAAAACTTACAATTACTTGGCTTGGCCCTTGGGGATCTTGGACGCCACTTCCACACTTTGGCCGGGGGCTCGGTGGAGCTGATGTTGTGTTTTATCCTAATGATAAAGATTTCATAATAAGGATTTGGAGAAGGGGCAGAGGAATAGCAGAGCAGGGAGAGGCTGGTGCTGCTACTAGGGGGTCATACTATGGGGGAGTAATAAAGCCCACGATAATGCCCCCCCAGTAGAAATAATTCTCCTTATAACGTGACAGTGCAAAAAATACCCCCTTGTATTGCCCCAGTTGAGCTAATCTCCCCATAGTGCCCCCATAATGTGTCAGTACAAAATACCCCTATATAGTGCCCTGGTAAATGCCCCATAGTGCTCATCTACCTCTTCCTCCTAGTGCACCACATAATGTACCAGTATAAAATGCCCCCTATATAGTGCCCCAGTAGATGCTCTCAGTGTCCCCCATAATTTGCAAGTATAAAATACCCCTTCTTAGTGCCCCCCTGTAGATGACCCCATAGTAGTCCTCTCCCTCCTTCCCCATAGTATCGACCATAATGTGTCCCAGTATAAAATGCTACTGTACAGAGCCCCTTATATAAAATACCCCTTCTTTGTTGCCTCAGTAGATGCCCCTATAGTGTCCACCAATAATGTGCCAGTAAGAAGTGCCCCCAATAATATGCAAGTAATAAGTGCCCCCAATAATATGCAAGTAATAAGTGCCCCCAATAATGTGCCAGCAATAAGTGCCCCCAATCATGTGCCAGTAAAATGTGCCCCCATAGATGCCCCCCAATCATGTGCCAGTAATAAGAGCCCCCCCATCATGTGCCAGTAACAAGAACCCCCCCAATGTGCCATTAAAAGTATTGTACATATAAAAAAACATAAAAACACTTATACTTACCTCCATGTCAGCGATGCAATGCAGGCCTCTTCCGGCCTGTGTCCTGCGCTGTACGGCTCAGGCGGCGCGATGACATCAACTCGCTGCCTGCGCCAGCCTTTGATAGGCTGCCGGCCTAGTGCCTGCAGCCTATCAGAAGAAGGGGAAGGGACATACCTGTCCCTCCCCCGCCCGTTTTCACTCGCAGCACAGCCATCTGTATGACTATGGAGATGAGCGCTTCCACAATGGAAGCGCTTATCTCCCTGTGCCCTGCCGCTGCCGCCCCCCACTTGTGAGTAGAGCCGCGTCGCCAGCTCAAGGGGGGACAATTGCCCCGTTTCCCCCCTGGATCCGCCAGTGACTAAGAGCTGATGGGCGGTGCTGCACGTGATCCAGCTTGTATAGAGGCTGGGTCACATGATGCACCGGCCAAATACAGCCATGCCATTACTAAGCATGGCTGTGATGGCATTAAAGTGCCCACAGCTTAAAAGCTTGTTGATTGGCTGCCCTGCAGCCTTTCAAAAGCTTTATTAAATGCCCAAACACCGAACTCGAACCAAAACTTTTCCGACAAAGTTTGGGTTCGGGTCCGGGTACCTGAACTCGCATAGTTCGGTATGGACCCGAACTGTACAGTTCAGGTTCACTCAACACTAGTGTTAATCGAGCACTTAAGTGCTTGGGTGTTCTGGTGGTTTAGGAAAACTAGAAGAATGGTCAGAACTCTGGCAACTGAAATTTAATGTTGATAAGTGCAAGATAATGCACCTGGGGTGTAAAAACCCAAGGGCAGAATATAGAATATTTGACACAGTCCTGACCTCAGTATCTGAGGAAAGGGATTTAGGAGTAATTATTTCAGAAGACTTAAAGGTGGGAAGACAATGTAATAGAGCAGCAGGAAATGCCAGCAGAATGCTTGGGTGTATAGGGAGAGGTATAAGCAGTAGAAAGAGTGAAGTGCTTATGCCGCTGTACAGAACACTGGTGAGACCTCACTTGGAGTATTGTGCGCAGTACTGGAGGCCATATCTCCAGAAGGATATAGATACTCTAGAGAGAGTTCAGAGAAGAGCTACTAAACTAGTACATGGATTGCAGGATAAAACTTACCAGGAAAGGTTAAAGGAGCTTAACATGTATAGCTTGGAAGAAAGACGAGACAGAGGGGATATGATAGAGACTGCTAAATACATAAAGGGAATCAACAAGGTAAAAGAGGAGAGAATATTTAAAAGAAGAAAAACTGCTACAAGAGGACATAGTTTTAAATTAGAGGGGCAAAGGATCAAAAGTAATATCAGGAAGTATTACTTTACTGAGAGAGTAGTGGATGCATGGAATAGCCTTCCTGCAGAAGTGGTAGCTGCAAATACAGTGGAGAAGTTTAAGCATGCATGGGATAGGCATAAGGCCATCCTTCATATAAGATAGGGCCAGGGTCTATCCATAGTATTCAGATATATTGGGCAGACTAGATGGGCCAAATGGTTCTTATCTGCCGACACATTCTATGTTTCTATGGTGCTCGGGTCGAACACCTCGGGATGCTCGGGTAGTCAATGGGAGTCAATGGGAGAACCCGAGCATTAAACCAGGTACCCCCTGCTCTGAAGAGAGGCGAGGGTGTCTGGTTCATAGGAAAAGGTCAGAAATTGATGGAAACACAACCAAAATGGTTCGGGAACAGCATGGGGAGGATGTCCGGATGCATCTTGGACTTGCAGATCGCTGCTGGGAACGATGTTGTCCGAGTAATGCGCCATTTTTATAGACTGACAATAAAACGCACAAAAACAAAGATAAAATCGATTTTAGAGGAAAAATTCATAAGAATTTTTTTTCCTGTATATTTACTTGTATATAAAGTGCAAGTGCTGCCAAAATTTACAAGGAAGAGGCACTCCGATACAACCTGTATATCACATAAAGGAGGGCCTCATTCACATTGTGGTACAATTGTTCAGGTAGTGGGACTCCTACACTCATAAAGCCTATGCATTAAGTGAAAGGGCTGCAAAAAATTACAAGGAATCAGAACTCCAATACACCCATTATTACACATAAAGGCCTGCTGGTGACCCTCAAAAACATTAGGAGCAAGGGCCTGCTGGTGACCCTCTAAAACATTACGTACGAGTGCCTGCTGCTGAGCTGGCCATCTAAAAGATTGTAGGTGAGGGCCTGCAGGTGAGCTCACCCTCTAAAAGATTGTAGGTGAGAGCCTACTGGTGAGCTGACCCTCTAAAACATTAGGAGCGAGGGAAAACTAATAAGCATGTTGATATGATGAAAGAGGAGAAGGAAGACGAGAAAAGGAAGATCGAACCATATACCCTTTTTTTGTGGTGGAAGGGGTGCATGGGAATACAGTGTATTCAGTACATTATAAAAAAAACACATTTAAAGTGCCTTTATGTTCAGCCACTTTCCTCTGGTGGAGTAGAGAAGACAGGGCAATCCAGGCCTTATTCATTTTTATAAGACAACCTGTCAGCATTTTCAGTTGACAGGCAGATGCGCTTATCAGTTATTATGCCCCCAGCAGCACTAAATACCCGCTCTGACAAAACGCTGGTGGCAGGGCAGGCCAACACCTCCAATGCGTAGAGCGCCAGTTCATGCCACGTGTCCACCTTGGACACCCAGTAGTTGTAAGGCACAGAGGGATCATTAAGGACGCCTTCTCATCATCATCCTATTTGCGCTGAGAATTCAAACTGAGGGTGGTCTATCACCCTGTGTAATGTCTTCCCCCATTTCCACCTCTTCCACATGCAAAGCGTCCACCTTAATTGTGAGCTGCGAGCGTTTGAGTAGACAAAGAAGTGGGATGGTAATAGTGTTATCGCCGCTCACCATCTGTGTTGATTCCTCAAAGTTTCTTAAAACCTCACAGAGCTCAGACATCCATGCCCACTCCTCGCTTGTGTAGAGCGGAAGCTGACTGGAAAGGCGACAACCATGTTGCAGCTGGTATTCCACTACTGCCCTCTGATGCTCACAAAGCCTGGCCAACATATGGAACGTTGAGTTCCAGCCCGTGCTCACGTCACACAACTATCGGTGATCTGGCAATTGTAAGCGCTGCTGTAGCATTGACAGACTGGCGGAATCTGTTGATGACTTGCGGAAATGGGCAAACACTCGGCGCACCTTCACCAGTAGCTCAGGCAAATTTGGGAAGGTTTTGAGAAACTGCTGAACCACTAAGTTGAAGACGTGGGCTAGGCATGGTATGTGTGTGAGCTTGCCGAGTTCCAAAGTCACCACCAAGTTACGGCCATTATCAGACACAACCATGCCTGGTTGTAGGTTGAGTGGCGAGCGCCACAGCTCAGTATGGTCTTTTAATCCCTGCCATAGCTCACCGGCGGTGTGCTGTTTGTCCCCAAAGCAGATCAGCTTAAGCACGGCCTGTTGACGCTTCCCCACTGCAGTTCTACACTGCTTCCAGCTACTGACTGATGGCTGACTGGTGCTGCAAGAGGATAATTCTGAGGTGGAAGTGGAGGAGGAGGAGGAAGAGAAGTGGGGGTTGGAGCCACTAACGTAGGTGCTGACGGAAACCCTAATCGAAGTAGGGTCCGCAATCCTTGGCGTCAGTAGCACCTGTGCCATCCCAGAATACGACTCGCTTCCTTCTGCCACTATTTTTCACTGTCCATGTGTCAGTGGTTAAGTGGACCTTCCCAGTATCTGCGTTGGTCAGGGCACGGGTGATGTTACAGGACACATGCTGGTGTAAGGCAGGCACGGCACACCGTGAAACATAGTGACGACTGGGGACTGTGTAATGAGGGAAGGCCGCTGACATCAGACTGCGGAAGACCTCAGTGTCCACAAGCCTAAATGGCAACATTTCCAGGGCCAGTAATTTGGAAAGTTGCGCATTTAGTGCTATTGCCTGTGGGTGGGTGGCTGGGTATTTGCGCTTGCATTCAAATGCCTGGGGTAAGGACAATTGTACGCTGCGCTGGGACACGGAAGTGGATGTGGTCGCTAATAGTGCTTGTGAAGGTCCAGGTGCAGGACGGGAGGCATCCGGGCCTGTGCCTTCAACAGGGGATTGGACAGCACATAACAAAGGGGGCAGTGGTGTGACCCGCAAACACAGATTGTGGACCCAGGCATTCGGCCCACCTATTACGGTGCTTTGATGCCATGTGGTGGATCATGCTGGCTGTGGTGAGGTTGCTAGTGTTCACGCCCCTGCTCATTTTTGTATGGCACAGGTTGCAAATTCCAATTCTTTTGTCGTCCACACTTTCCTCAAAAAAGCGCCAGACTGCGGAACACCTACGCCTTGGCAAGGGAGATTTCTGCAAGGGTGTGCTCTGGGAAACAGTTGCGGCCTGTTTGGTGTGGCCCGCCTTCTTCCTTTGCCACCCCACTGCCTCTTCCAGCCTGTTGCTCAGCTTTCCACCTTCCCAGGTTGGGTCAATGACTTCATTGTTCACCACCTCCTCTTCCACTCCCTTACTCTGGTCATCCTCCTGACTTGTTGACCTAACAACAACCTCAGTTATTGACAACTGTGTCTCATCATCAACCTCTTGAGACACTAATTGCTGTTATCGTATTGGCAACTGTGTCTCATCATAATCATCCACTTTGTGAAACACTAATTGCCGTTCCCCACTGTCATCTTCTTGTGACTGTGGATGCTCAAGTGTTTGGTATACAGGCACAAGATCTCATGTTCCTCTTCAAGCGGGCTTGTCAAGAGGCCCAAATGAAGGAATGGTACTGAAAAGAGCTCCTCGGAATATCCGAGCGTGGGATCACTTGTTTGGCAAGACGCTCCATGGTGGGAGGAAGGATTATCAGGGTGAGGATTCTGTTGACCAGACTCTTGGCTACTGAGACTGGATTTGGTGGAAGACAGGGTGGTGCTTATTCGACTGGAAGCATTATCAGCTGCAATCCAACCAACCAACTGGTCGCACTGGTCTGACTTCGCGAGCATTGTCCTGCGCCGCTCTGCAAACTGGGACATGAAGCTAGGTATCGTGGATAATTGTTTTTCTTGTGCTCTAGCAGCAGGCACAGTTTTAACACCCCAGGGCCACGGCCTCTGCATGAACCATCAGCATCACGGCCACTGACCTGTCCCTTACTGCTCGCCTTCTTTATATTAAATGTTATATATGCTTGAAAGTATGTCACACGTACAATAGCGTAGGATTTGTAAGTGGATGCGCAAAAATAAACAAAAGGATTTTCGGATGTGGAAATGTCACACAGGAGATATACCGCAGATAATGTCGCTGATGTCAGCAGCGGCTAATATAAATTACAGGGAATGTCACAGGTATTTGGGATGTGGAAACGTTACACAGGAGATGTAGCACAGCTAATGTCACTGTCCGCAGCGGATACCGTCTATGGAAATAGTACACTGGATATCACTGATATTTTTGGGATGCACACACTTTACACAGAAGATGTAGCGCAGCTAATGTCACTGTCCGCAGTGGACACTGTCTACGGAAAAAGTACACTGTATGTCACTGATATTTTTGGGATGCGCACACTTTACACAGGAGAAGTAGCGCAGCTAATGTCACTGTCTGCAGCAGACACCGTCTACGGAAAAAGTACACTGGATGTCACTAATATTTTTGAAATGTGCACACGTTACACAGGAGATGTAGCGCAGCTAATGTCACTGTCCGCAGCGGATACCGTCTATGGAAATAGTACACTGGATGTCACTGATATTTTTGGGATGCACAAACTTTACACAGGAGATGTAGCGCAGCTAATGTCACTGTCCGCAGTGGACACTGTCTACGGAAAAAGTACACTGTATGTCACTGATATTTTTGGGAGGCGCACACTTTACACAGGAGAAGTAGCGCAGCTAATGTCACTGTCTGCAGCAGACACCGTCTACGGAAAAACTACACTGGATGTCACTGATATTTTTGGGATGCGCACACGTTACACAGGAGATGTAGCGCACATAATGTCGCTGTCTGCAGAGGCCTAACTATTGCACGCTATTTAGCACAGGATGCACTAAAAATAGATGTTTCTGCCACACACAATAGTCCATAAAAGGACTATTGGGTCTGTAAAGTTTTAGCAATTTAGCGCAGGACTTTTAAGTCTCTGAAAATGTTTCAACTGAAAAAAATATATAATTTCACTCCCTACACTATCTTTCCCTTCTTTAGCACAGCTCTCTCTGAATAACACAGAAACGACTACGTGTCATCGGGTGCTATATAGCACCTGATGACGCGTTCCGGCCAGCCAATCACTGTAATGCCAGCAGCCAACATGGCTATTGCATTACATTGAAGGTCAGTACTTACCTGCACTTTTATTGGCTGTGTAGCAGCCAACAAATGTGCGGGGAGGAGACTCAAGCTTTGAGCTCGAGCACATGCAGTATTCAGCCAAATACCACCATGTGCCAAGCATGCTCGGTGTTCGGCCGAGCATGCTCGATCAACACTACTCAACACTACTTCTGATGTCGCCTCTGTGTCATGAGTGGCTTGTAGCAAAGAATGGAACTGTTATAGTCCATGTCCTAGACATTTGTGTGTGGTGGTTCTTGATCCACTGACTCCAGCTACAGTCCACTCCTTGCAAATCTCCTCCAAATTCTTGAATAACCTTTTATTGACAATCCTTTCAGGGCTGTGTTTATCCTTGTTGCTTGTGCACCTTTTTCTACCACATTTTCCTTCCACTCAGCTTTCTATTAATATGCTTGGATACAGCATTTTGTGAACACCAAGCTTCTTTAGCAATGACCTTTTGTGGCTTCTTTTGGAGAATATTAAAGGGGTTCTGCACTTTCATTTAACTGACGATCAGCTTCTGATTGGCGGGGGTCCGACACCTGGGACCCCCGCCGATCAGCTGTTTGAGAAGGCAGCGACGCTCCAGCAGTGCCGCGGCCTTCTCACTGTTTACCGCCGGGCGGCCCGCCCACTGACGTCACGACTAGTATCAACTAGAGTGGGCACGGCTAAGCTCCATTCAAGTGAACAGAGCTTAGCCGCGCCCACTCTAGTTGATACAAGTCGTGACGTCAGTGGGCGGGCGGCCCGGCGGTAAACAGTGAGAAGGCCGCGGCACTGCTGGAGCGCCGCTGCCTTCTCAAACAGCTGATCGGCGGGGGTCCCAGGTGTCGGACCCCCGCCGATCAGAAGCTGATGATCTATTCAGAGGATAGATCATCAGTTAAATGAAAGTGCGGAACCCCTTTAATGACTGTCTTTTGGATAATTGTCAATTAGGAGTCTTCTCCACGATTGTGTAGCTTACAGAACCAGACTGAAGGACCAATTAAAGGCTTAGGAAACCTTTGCAGGTGTTTTGTGTTCATTAGCTGATTAGAGTGTGAGACCATGAGACTACAATATTGATTTTTTTCACAATATTCTAATGTTCTGAGATACTGACTTTTCATTGATACAATTTTGGGGTGTGTATGACTTTTTGATCACTTTTTAGTACATTTTTTATGGTAGGTGAAGCGTGAATCATTTTGACATTTTATTCTGTTTCACCATTTGCCAGATGGAATAAATATTTATTTTAATTTTAATCGTATGGGCGATAACATGCGGTGATGCCCACCCAATGTTATATTTTTTTTATTGTTTATGTATTTTTATTTTAGGAAAAGAAGGATGATTTTTTCTATTTTTTATATATATATATTTTACACTTTTTTTTATAATTCCCATAAGGTACTATAACATGCAGTCATCTGTCATACACTCCAGTGCACTAGCATGGCAGTCTATGAAAATAACATTATGTTCCTATGCAGCCCTGCCACAGGCAGGCTCTCCATAGGAACTTACTATATGTGCGGCAGCCTCAGATCATTCAGGAGAACCAAAGCTGCTGCACACACCATCTAGCTCCCCCGATCCTTGCTAGGGGAGCTGGTGAACACATTGAAGTACGCGCTTCTGGGTTTTTGCGCTCCCAGATGCTGTGGTCACATTTGATCATGACATCTGAGGGGTTAAATGTATGCGATAGATGTTATTGTCTATAACATGCATCAGTCCCAAGTGTCTACTATTTAAAGGCAGGATTAAACCTACTGAGAAGTCCTGTTTGGTTTGCATTCACTTGCACTTACCTGTGTATAGCCATATACACTTAACAGCCGGGCCATGGGGAGAGTCGTCTCAGAACGTAAATCTCCAATAAAACCGACCAATGCATCCTTCTCCATACATGAGTAGTTTGGAGCTGTCACCGTGTGTCCGGACAGTATCTGCAGAACATCTTTTATAACTTTATTCACATATCCACAAGAGTCATATATATGATATCCCAGAGTCACATTGGGCAGAATATCTGAACGCTTGTTAGTTGCCTCAATAGCAAAAATAAAAGCCAACAGATGTCCATATTCTCTTGGATGAATCCTGTATCAAAAATGTAAAGATTTAGTGTGAGTTTATATAGACATGTTTCCTTCCTTGCCTTTTTATCCAGACTCAGTATATTCCAAGATGAGTACAGGATGATAATGTTTAGGGAAAAAAATAGCATTATTCTCAATGTCTTACAGAGTAGCACAGCATTAAAATATATACATAAATAAATAAAGTGTACATGACTTAAAAAAATAAAAATGTTTCTATAATGGCTGTGCTTTTTTGTACAATCATAACTGTGAAGTTATGTACAGTTATGTTTAGGTTTTCCTAATGTTTTTTCAGCCATATTACTCCCTGTTTAAGCTGCATAGCTAGATGTATTTCACTCAGAAGCAGGGGCTGTAATCTTTCTGTGAAAG
This sequence comes from Bufo gargarizans, assembly GCF_014858855.1. Lineage (NCBI taxonomy): Eukaryota > Metazoa > Chordata > Amphibia > Anura > Bufonidae > Bufo > Bufo gargarizans. The sequence goes on along the minus strand of NC_058080.1, from coordinate 26,677,068 downwards.
TCTGACAACACTGTACTGCTGTGACATCCTTTCCCTTACTTCACATTATGGTTGTTTTTAGCTCCGGAGGATATATCACACTTACAGACACACAAGAGGCTCCAAAGCTGTGTACAGATATAGCAGAGTTCACATTAAAACTCTTACCTCATCTAGTTAAGCATGTGTACTAACTCTACTACATCTGTAGAAGCAGTTATTTTATCAGGCTCTGGAGGTCACCTAGCTCTGACATGCCCCCACTTCCTTTCAGCCATCTTCTAAGGCTTTGTTCACATCACTGTTCAGCCTTTCCGTTCTCCTGTTCTATTTAAGTACCCAATAGACTATAATGGGGTATATTAGGTTTCCGCTCAGAAGATAATTTTGGAGCGGAGACAAAAGTTGTGCATGCAGGACTTTTGTCTCCACTTCAAAAATCTTCTTCTGAGGGGGCGGAGCTAGCCGCGTCAGGAAAATGGCTGCTTGACCCGTGAGCTCCTCACAGCAGCACCAGCAATTAGCTATTTTACGGGTTCCCACCCTAACTTACTATGGGGAAACTTAACAAAGACAAAGTTAAGGAGTCCCAGACGACTCCTAGACATGCCAGAGGGCAATCGGATCTAGACAAATACTTAAAAAAAGAAGCTGTCCTCGCCGGCCGCAAGATCCAAGATGGCGCAGGAAGCTGCCGCCGCTATGACTTACACAGAGGACTCTGATGATGAAGATTCCCTTGTCGTGTCGGAGACACACAGCGAACTAGGCTCGATTCCTATCTCCAGAGCCTTTCTCAAGGAGTCCCTGGCCCTCGCATTTGAGCCCGTCATGAAAGAACTCTCTGCCATTAAATCAGAGATTAAGCAAACGGGACATAGAGTGGCGGCTCTAGAGGATTCTCAATTGACCCTGACTAAGCACAGCCGTGCGATGCAGTCTAAAGTAGAAGAGATCCGTGAGCAATTGAACACAGCCTTCCTGCACCTGGAAGACCAGGAAAACAGGAGCCGAAGGAAGAACATCCGAATAAGAGGAGTCCCTGAAAGTGTGCAGAGGGATGACATACTTGATACGGTTAGTCAAATATTTTCTGCACTTCTTGGGCAAGATCGGGCAAAGATGATAGTTATAGAGAGAGCCCACAGGGCCCTCAGGCCCAAACCGCCGCCAAAAGCCCCACCACGAGACATTATTTGCGGTTTACTTAGTTATGTAGACACGGCCGCCATTTTGACTGCCGCTCGGCACAAAGGGGACATTTCGCTTGAGGACTGTAAAATCCAGCTATTCCAAGACCTAGCTGCAAGTACCCTAGCTAAGAGGAGACAACTTAAGCCACTCACCGATATCCTGAGGGAGAGACGTCACCCCTTGCGCTGGCTTTTTCCATTCGGCCTATTCGCCACCGTTAATGGGAAGCAAATCACCATTCGTCACCCTGATGACCTCAGCAAAATGTGGGAAGCCCTACAAGTGGAACCCCTGGACATTCCCTCGTGGCTGCCGATGTCCGGTGAAATGAAGATGCCTACCTTACCTGCTATCGAAGATTGGCGAGTCGCTAAGAAGTTCAAGTCACCCCAGGCGAAGAAGCATCAGGCAGAACTTCAGGACACTTGAGCCTGTCTGCAATTCTGTTCGGATTGATTTTCTACCCATTTGCGGAACAAATCCGGTATCACACCGGTACCGCAATGCCTGTTAAATTGTTCATTTTTCAAGCTTAGTTTATAATGAGGGCCCTGATTGTATATCCTGTCTTAGCCTGTTAACCTTGCCACTGTCACCACATGGTTAACCCATTTGGCTCAAAATCAATCGTGGGGGCTTTTGTCCCGAACAAGGTGGCAGTGGCGAGGTGCAGCCTCCTATTATTCTGCCTCAGTATAGAAGTCAAGACATGGGCCGATGTATATCTGGTTGTATTGATTTTAATAACTGACCCTCTTATTACCCACTTTTCAGCCCTTGAGGTGAGTCCCATGAGGGTAATGGGATGCCTCTATTGTCATTTAGGTGGGAACCCACAGTGTGTATGATGCTGGGAGGAGGGGAGGAGGGGGGGAGCGATTTCCTGAGATATAAGCATGTCTCTTTTTTCCTTTTATCTACTCCCTCCCTCCTCCTGGTCTATCTCTTTAAGCTGTGCTGTGGGAGCTCGTACAGGCTTTCTGTACTTCACAGTTTTTCCTCCTCCCTCTCTACTACACTCTCATTTTACCTTATTCTCTTCTTCCTTCCTCCCCCCCCCCCTCCTGCCGTCTTGTCCTGTTCTTGTCACCCTGTCCTTTTTTCTTTGTATCCTCCCTTGTAGGAGGCTCTTACTTAAGTTACTTTCTTATGAGCATTAACATGCTCAACTTGTTTTTTCTACACCATAGTTTGTTCGGATGGGTCCTGTGTCCACATGTATATTCCTTACTAGGATGCAACTTTTTCCCTTTGCCTAGCAACCGCCCATAACTCATGGATCCTTTAAAGGTAACGTCACTGAATGTAAATGGGCTTAATGTCCCTCAAAAGAGAAGTCAGGTCTTCTACATGCTAAGGAGAGAGAGGGCGGACCTACTGTTCCTTCAGGAGACGCACTTCAGGAACAACCATATCCCGCTCCTTTTCACTAAACACTACACAAAATGGTTCCACAGCACCCATTCTTCAGCCTCTAGAGGAGATTCCATTGGATTCAGAGCTAACACCCCCTTTCAACTTCACGCACAATATATTGATCCTGAGAGTAGATACTTGTTCCTGAAAGGCACTTTGTACGGTAGTAAGGTGACCCTAGCTAATGTATATGCCCCTAACTCTAGCCAAATACCTTGGCTAATTAAGATATTAAGCTTGCTACGTGACTTTAGAGAAAGGTTGTTGATCCTGGGGGGAGATCTGAATCTGGTCCTTGACCATCCTTTGGACTCTACCTCTAAGGTACCTAAATATTCCAATGCACAACTCCGTACGCTTCGCAAAGCATTAGCTGCACACCAAATTACGGACACCTGGAGGCTGTCTCACCCTAGAGACAGGGACTATACGTTCTTCTCAGCGGTCCACAGATCCTACCAGCGGTTGGACTATCTTTTTATTTCTAACCATGTACTGGATAAGATTGTGTCCTCCACCATTGGACGGATCACTGTTTCAGACCATGCCCCTGTCTCTCTGGTGATACAGTTGAAAGGGCTGCCCCTAAAGATTGGTCTTGGAGACTAAACCAAACCCTGTTAGAAAATGAAAAAGATAGGCATAAGCTGGAAGAGAAACTTAAGACCTTTTTTGAACTTAACAATACTCCCTCCATACATATGGCCATGATATGGGAAGACCACAAGGCGTATATTAGAGGTGAACTTATTTCCCTGGGATCCTGGGTGCGTAAGCAAAGAGCACTCAAGATAGATTCAATTTTAGCACAAATTTCCGCCCTAGAAGGTATCAACAAAAGTGACCCCTCAGAAACCCATTATAATGACATTATTAAGCTAAGATGCCAACTGGAGGACTTGTTAAACATTAAATCAGCTAAAGCTCTTAGATCAGCTAAATACAAGCTTTATGTCCACGGCGATAGAGGATCTAAACTGCTTACACAAATGGTCAAGGGTCAAAGAGAGAAAGCCTTCATTGCTAATATTAAATCTGACAATGGTCTTCAGCTAACACTCCTTGCTAGATTTTATTCAGACCTCTACAACCTAAAGTCCGACGACCCTATCCATATGTTGTCGAAAATTGACACTTTCCTAGAAACAATAAATGTCCCGACCCTAGAACTGAAGAGAAAGATATGTTGCTTTCCCCAGTAACAGTAAAAGAAATATTAGATATCCTAGCGAGTATCCCTTCCGGGAAATGCCCAGGACCTGACGGGCTACCCATGGTTTATTATAAAAAAATTCAAAAGTACCCTTGCCCCACAACTAGTAAACTTTTGCAATTCCCTCCTAAATGGAAAGTCCCTTCCGCCACAATCATTAATCGCTCACATAACAGTTATTCTCAAAGAGGGAAAGGACCCCGCCAAGTGCAGCAGCTATAGACCAATATCTCTTCTCAACGTTGACGTTAAAATATGGGCCAAGCTTTTAAGTCACAGAATAGCTAAGCTACTACCTAAGCTCATAGGCGAGGAGCAAGTAGGTTTTGTTAAAGGCCGTGAAGGCAAACATAACGTGAGTAGAGTCCTACATGCCATATATTACGCAAAATATCACAAAATCCCATTGACACTTTTAGGAACGGATGCTGAAAAAGCATTTGACAGGGTCAATTGGGCTTTCATTGAAAAGGCGCTACGTCACTTTGATTTTCCGCCCTCGTTTATATCAGCCATTTTCTCGTTATACTCACACCCCTCAGCAAGAGTCCTTGTCAATGGCTCTCTTTCCCCCCCTTTTCAAATCTCCAATGGGACGAGGCAGGACTGCCCTCTCTCTCCAGCATTATTTATCTTGTCCTTGGAACTGCTACTATGCAAATTAAGGACTTCAGAGTCCAAAAAAGGGTTGCAGGTGGGAGGTAGAACTCACTCATTAGGGGCCTTTGCGGATGACCTGCTTCTCTTTATAACAAATCCTAAGGTTGCAATCCCTGAGGTGATTAAGATATTCTCAAACTTTGGAGAAATTTCCAATTTTAAGGTCAACTACGATAAATCTGAAATACTAAACATTACAGCCCCGCAAAAACACATCTCAGAGATCAAAACAAGTACCCCCTTCCAATGGCCAAAAGAGGCTATTACACATCTGGGGATCATGATTCCAGCAAACCCCTCCCATTTGTTTAGACTCAACTACGTCCCTTTATTTAGCAAAATTAAATCCTACCTGGCATCCATTAAACTCCCCTTCCTTTCATGGTTGGGTAAGAAAAATCTGTTGTCCACATATGCCCTACCACAGATTCTTTATACCTTGAGGTGTCTACCTATACCGCTGTCAAATAAATTCATCTCTGAATTCCGGGCCTTATTTAGTAAGTTCCTATGGTCCAACAAAAAACCTCGGTTGGCCTACTCTCTCCTCATTAGAAAACACGAGTTGGCTAGGCCACATAACAAAGCCCTACATGTTGACCTTGAGAAAGCTCTTTTGGGAGACATGGCCTTGCACCAACTTTGGGTTCATGCTCCGGCTAAAAAAGACAAAACCTTCCTTAGTGCCCTAACTCGTTGTATGCTCAAGGTATGTGGTAAAACCGAGGCCCTATCAATGTCTACTAATAAACTTTCACCTATAGCTCCCCTTTCCGCCCTTCCGTTCTTCCTCAATAAGGGTATGGGGGATTTCCATAGAGCTTGGTTACATTTAGATGAACTCAAGATCTCTGATCTGACTAGGACCAAAGCTCTCCCGGAATTTCTAACCAAGGCCCAGACCCTAGTGCCCAAGAATTTATGGTCTAGACTAGTAGAATTAGATCTCGAATTATGCTGCAAAAAATACAAGAAATTGTGTGAACAGTCGCTTAACGACCCCACTTGGCTTGAAAACTACACTCTGTTACCAACTTTCCCCCCTAAAACTCTTTCAAAGATATACTCTCAACTGATCCTAGATTCTTCATTAGGGAGGCCTTTTTATTTAAGGGCATGGGAAAGAGAACTCCAGATTTCCCTCTCAGATGAAGATGCTAGGGTGATTTTGGTAAACTCACATGGTTTTTCGAGATGTGTTCGCATTCAAGAGAACTCCTTCAAAATTTTATCGAGGTGGTACAAGACTCCTGATTTCCTCCATAGAGCGCACCTCTCCCCTTCAGACAAGTGCTGGAGATGCCAAAAGGAAGGAGGTTCCATATCCCACATTTGGTGGTCTTGTAGAAAAATCTCAGACTTTTGGTCTGAAATAGGACAAATTATTAGTAGAGTATGCGGTTCCAAGATTTCACTAACCCCAGCTCTTGTTCTGTTATGGCTACCCCAGGGTGGATTTCGATCCTCCTATAACAGTCTAGCCACACACATGATAGCTGCGGCTAAATATATTATCCCCTCCAGGTGGAGAAGCTTGGAACCTCCCTCCTTGAAGGATTGGGTGGAGAAAACCCACCAGATGTGCCTCATGGAGGAAATGGTGAGTTGGGAAAAGGGCAATAGATATGCATTTCTAAAAATATGGCAACCCTGGTTGAACTTCCACAATGAATACCTGAGTACTTAAGTTCATTATACCCAGCTTGTAGAGTTTATCTAACTTTTACTACCCAGGTAGTCTCCTGTCCGGTCATTCTTATACCTCACCTAGCTAGTACTTCTCCCTCCCTCTCTCACATATCATAAGACTAAACCCATTTACTAGATCGTATAGGATTTTCTCAATGTTACCCTAGACTTGTATTAGGCTACATACACACCTCATTCACTTTGGTGTCTACATTACAATTTCGCTACCAGATAATCAAATACCCTTTTGGATCCATCCGGCTATTTGTTCCTTGTTCTTGTTATTTGTTAATGTGTTGACGGACATATTCAATTCCAGGAACTAGGCAGGCGTGCACTTATGTAACATCGTCCTAACGACCAGAATTTTGGTTATCGTGCACTATTCTCTAAACTGACATGAAGCTCAGCTCTGATTGCATGTTTACATTGATTGCAATGTCTCACGCCTCTGATTAGCTGTCCCTCCGGGCCTACTTGTGTGGGGATTGTCCACCCAGGTAGCTTGAGATTTAATCTTATGCCTTAAATAATCCCGCCTTGAAAGTATGCCATGTTCTTTTGTCTATATATGAAAAATTCTTCATAAATAAAGAATATACAAAAAAAAAAAAAAAATCTTCTTCTGAGCGGAAACCTAATGGACCCTGTGACAAACTGCGACCGCCGCAGCCACAATACGTCACAAAACCGTCACAGCGCCCCTAGTGGTCAATCCGCAAACAGGCCTCCCAGCCACTTTCAGCACACCGACAGTCTAACTGTACAGTTGATAGGCTGAAAGCGCGGGGATTGGACCGCAGATTGACCACAAGTAAGCGTGTGAGCGACCGGACCGGAACCACACAGGGTAGTTTAGCTGCCACCACCTTGCAATTTATGGGAGCAAGGAACCCACTATCTGGATAACAGAACAGAGTAGCTTTCTCTTCGGAGAGGCTAGGGTAAGTTTTTGCAGTGTTTAAAAGCAGGCATATGGCTAGAGAAATGACTTGGAGGTCATTTATTATATATATACAATACAACTTCTCAATATGTGCAATGATTAAGGAAAGTATAGTCCAATAAACAAAAAGGGGGCAAAGAAAGAAAATACTTATTTTCTGCAGAAAAGATGTCCGTTGGTGAAATCGTCCTTTGCAGGGATAAAGTCCAAGAAACCTTTGTCCAGAATGTAATAATCAAAATATGCCTACAGCCCACGGGTTCTCTGGCTGAGGCCCTCTTCAGGTGTTGTTAAAAGTGGAGAACTCCCTTAGCAGATTCTAGGTCTTTGTTATAAGGGTCCCAGGATCAAGGCAGGGAATTGAGAGTCAGCCTGCTGGGGCCGGCTATATTCCTGAGGTGAATGTCAGTTCTGAAATATGGTATGGGCCCTATCTCAGGATGTCTCCGCTGTACACAAGTAACGAGCACAGATTCACATTCCCCACAAAATATAGAGTTCAGGGATATCAAATATGAATATTAGAACCTGTTCTATGATGGGGAAACGCCATAACTTTACCTTGGCTTCTCCTAGAGCCATGTGTGTAATATGGAAATGTCCAGTAAATTCTGAGTGACAAGATGAGTTTCATGTCCGTAAGAAGCATGGTCTCTCTTAAAAAGGGTAAAATCATATCTCATACTTCGGTGCCTGGCTGTCTGCAGTTTATCAGGACAGCTTCCTTCTCAGTAAATTGACTTCACACTTCTACGTGGGTCTGACAAAAGGGAGCCCTAACCACGTAACCTTCCTATTAACCTCCTATTAACCAGGGGACTCAGATGAATAGCCAAAGTCTGAACAGCTAATTGACGAGGGCACCGTAATTAGTTAGCATTCGGTCCAGAAGTGTCCATTTCCAGCTTAGCTGTTACAGACACTTTGCAGGTAGCCTGAACCATATGCTGGCCTCTATTGAATGACTTGAACAAAAGGACTCCTTTTGTTCTCTGTGTACTGTACACACCGAATCCATAAGTTCAGTCAATACAGATGGAGACGCTCTCAGCAATCAGATTGTAAGCTCTGGGGCCCTGCAGCTTCAGTGGCCCTATGGAAATAAGTACTCTTTAATAGACCAATTGATCACTAAGGGATATTAATATTGTTAATATTGTGAATATTGTTCAATATTCTCGCGGATCATCCGCGACAGACCCCCATTATAGTCTATGGGGTCCTTAGGTTCTGTTGGGCTCAGTTCTCTGCCGAATCCATCCTATCCGTTCTCCTGCTCCTAAACGGAGCAGGAGAACGGAAAAGCTGAATGGTGATGTGAACGAAGCCTAAGCCTATGTTATCAGGGATGGATCTTGCATGAGAATGGGCAGCTTAGGTGGAAGCGAGACCACTAGTGGCCATGTTTAGTGGCCTGAAGCAGGGTTACTTTGAAGCCTAGACATTTGTCATTACTTCCCCTATGCAAAGTCATCAAATGCTTAATTTAGGGTTAACTTTCATTGACTTATACTGCTCAATATGGTGTAACTGCAGTTTATGTGTATGTGGTGATACAGTCCTGATCAAAAGTTTAAGACCACTTGAAAAATTGCAAAAAATCATATTTAGCATGGCGGGATCTTAACAAGGTTCCAAGTAGAGCTTCAACATGCAACAAGAAGAAATGGGAGTGAGACAAAACATTTTTTGAGCATTCAATTTAATGAAAACAACAAATAAACTGAAACAGGCTGTTTTTCAGCTGATCAAAAGTTTAGGACCACATGCCTTTAAACGGCCAAAGTTGTGCAAAGATGTGGATTCATTGTCATTTTCTGTCAGGTAGTCACACGTTGTGATGGCAAAGGCAAAAAAAAACTCTCCCTTTTTGAACGTGGTCGGGTTGTTGAACTGCATGAGCAGGGTCTCTCACAGCGCGCCATCGCTGCTGAGGTGGGACGCAGTAAGACAGTCATTTGGAATTTCTTAAATTCTTAAATGATCCTGAGGGTTATGGAACACAAATGTCAAGTGGAAGACCCAAAAATATTTAATCAGCACTGAGCCAGAGGATCCAATTGGCTGTCATCAAGACACTGGATGATCCTCGACCCAAATTAAGGCCCTTACTGGTGCTGACTGCAGCCCCATAACCATCAGACGGCATCTGAGACTGAAGGGCTTCAAAAACAAAAAACGTCTTCAAAGACCTCGTCTCCTTGAACGCCACAAAACTGCTAGTTTGGATTTTGCAAGAGAGCACCAAACATGGGACATTCAAAGGTGGAAGAAAGTTTTATTCTCTGATGAGAAAAAATGTAACATTGATGGTCCTAATGGTTTCCAACGTTACTGGCATGACAAGCAGATCCCACCTGAGATGTTTTCTACGCGCCACAGTGGAGGGGGCGCCATAATGGTCTGGGGTGCTTTTTCCTTCAGTGGAAAAATGGAGCTTCAGGAAGTGCAGGGGCATCAAACGGCCGCTGGCTATGTCCAGATGTTGCAGAGAGCATTCCTCATGACTGAGGGCCCTTGTCAGTGTGGTAATGATGGAGTTTTTCACAGGACAACCCTACAGTACACAATGCCCACAGGGCAAGGGACTTCTTCCAGGAAAATAACATCACTCTTTTGGCCCATCCTGCATGTTCCCCTGATCTAAATCCAATTGAGAACCTTTGGGGATGGATGGCGAGGGAAGTTTACAAAAATGGACAACAGTTCCAGACAGTAGATGGCCTTCATGCGGCCGTCTTCACCACTTTGAGAAATGTTCCCACTCACCTCATGGAAACGCTTGCATCAAGCATGCCGAAACTAATTTTTGAAGTGATAAACAATAACGGCGGAGCTACTCATTACTGAGTTCATATTTGGAAGTTGGATTTCTCTTTTGGGGGGGTTTAGTTTTTTTTGGGAGGTGTAGTCCTAAACTTTTGATCAGCTGAAAAACAGCCTGTTTCAGTTTATTAGTTGTTTTCATTAAATTGAATGCTCAAAAAATGTTTTGTCTCACTCCCATTTCTTCTTGTTGCATGGTGAAGCTCTACTTGGAACCTTGTTAAGATCCAGCCATGCTAAATAGGATTTATTGCCATTTTTCAAGTGGTCTTAAACTTTTGATCAGGACTGTATATATCATGTTCATTTGCACTGTGGACAGCACTGTGGACAGGGTTACTTTTTGGACTTTCTAACTAATAATGAGAAGCTAGTCATTTTCCACAGCTACTAGGTTTAAAGAAGAGCATGTTTTGGAGGGGAAAAGGCAGACTTGCTTACCACCAAAAGCAGACAGACTGACCTTTTCAATGTCTGGTTTAGCTATGTTGTTATGTCTGGAAACCTGTCTTTAGAAAAACTGCTGTGTCATTGCCACTGAGTATCATTAAAGTTCTAATGCAAGTCTATGAGACACAGGAGTTGTAACATTGTATTTTTGCTCAGTTTCTCCACTCCACCCCTCCCACTAGAAGGTTCTAGGTTAGCCAGAAACTGTATACAAGGAAAGCAGTCGGAGCCCCTAGTGTTCTGCAGTTAGGGAACAGTGCTTAGAAGAGGAGACTCTAGCAGACTACTTGAGTGACAAGAAGAAGATGCTGAGATGGGGCTTCTCTGCCTCAGACCCTGGATCACCAGCCTTTGGCCAGAGTACCAGCCTTCTGAAAGAGAGAGGGACAGCGAGATCAGGCCTTCCCTCAGCATCAAACTCTTCTTCTGCCAGGAAGGAGACTAGAGAAGCCAGCCCTATGTCTCTTCTGAATTGTTATGCACCTGAATTCCTCCAGTAAAGAAGCACACTGATTTACTGCAGACCATAAGGCCACTTTCAACGCGTGTGCGTTGTGGGAAAATGCACAATTTTTCTGCGCGAGTGCAAAACATTGTCATGCGTTTTGCACTCGCGTGAGAAAAATTGCGCATGTTTGGTACCCAAACCCGAACTTCTTCACAGAAGTTCGGGCTTGGGATTGATGTTCTGAAGATTGTATTATTTTCCCTTATAACATGGTTATAAGGGAAAATAATAGCATTCTGAATACAGAATGCAGAGTATAATAGTGCTGGAAGGGTTAAAAAAAAAGAAAAAAAGTTAACTCACCTTCTCCTCTTGATCGCGTAGTTCCCAGTCTCTTTACTTCTTGAATGAGCTGTGGGCTAAATGACCTGTGGTGATGTCAGATCACATGCTCCAATCACATGGTCCATCACCGTGGTGATGGAGCATGTGATCTGACGTCACCACAGGTCCTTTAGCCCACAGCTCATTCAAGAAGTAAAGAGACCGGGAACTACGCGATCAAGAGGAGAAGGTGAGTTAACTTTTTTTTTATTTTTTTTAACCCCTCCAGCCCTATTATACTGTGCATTCAGTATTCAGAATGCTATTATCTTCCCTTATAACCATGTTATAAGGGAAAATAATACAGTGAATAGACTGTCACCTAGCAACCATGCGTGAAAATCGCATCGCATCCGCACTTGCTTGCGGATGCTATGCGATTTTCACGCACCCATTCACTTCTATGGGGCATGCGTCGCGTGAAATTCGCACAATATAGAGCATGCTGCGATTTTCACTCAACGCACAAGTGATGCGTGAAAATCAACGCTCATGTGCACAGCCCCATAGAAATGAATAAGTCAGGATTTAGTGCTGGTGCAATACGTTCACCGCACGCATCGCACCTGCACGGAAAACTCGCCCGTGTGAAAGGGGCCTTAGGCTGAGTTCACACGGGGGCGAGATTTCCGCGTGGGTGCAATTCGTGATGTGAACGCATAGCACCCACACTGAATCCTGACCCATTCATTTCTATGGGTCTGTGTACATGAGCGTTGTTTTTCACGCATCAGTTCTGCGTTGCGTGAAAATCGCAGCATGTCCTATATTCTGCGTTTTTCACGCAGCCCTGGCCCCATAGAAGTGAATGGGGCTGCGTGAAAAACGCATTGCATCCGCAAGCAAGTGCGGGTGCGATGCATTTTTCACTGATGGTTGCTAAGAGATGTTGTTTGTAAACCTTTAGGCCTCTTTCACACGGGCGTCAGTTTTTTTGCTCGGATAAGAGCCGGGTGCGTTGCGGGAAAATGCGCGATTTTTCCGCGCGAGTGCAAAACATTGTCATGCGTTGCATTCACGTGAGAAAAATCGCGCATGTTTGGTACCCAAACCCGAACTTCTTCACAGAAGTTCGGGCTTGGGATTGATGTTCTGAAGATTGTATTATTTTCCCTTATAACATGGTTATAAGGGAAAATAATAGCATTCTGAATACAGAATACATAGTAAAACAGCGCTAGAGGGGTTAAAAAAATATTAATTTTTTTTTAACTCACTTTAGTCCACTTGATCGCGAAGCCGGCATCTCCTTGTGTCTCCTCTGCTGATGAACAGGACCTGGGGTGAGCTGCTCCATTAAATATCGGTTAAGGACCTTCGATGACGTCACTCCGGTCATCACATGGTCTTTTACCATGGTCAATCACCATGGTAAAAGATCATGTGACGTACCATGTGATGACCGGAGTGACGTCATCAAAGGTCCTTAACCGGTATTTAATGCAGCAGCTCACCCCAGGTCCTGTTCAGCAGAGGAGACACAAGGAGATGCCGGCTTCGCGATCAAGTGGACTAAAGTGAGTTAAAAAAAATTTAATATTTTTTTAACCCCTCTAGCGCTGTTTTACTATGCATTCTGTATTCAGAATGCTATTATTTTCCCTTATAACCATGTTATAAGGGAAAATAATAATGATCGGGTCTCCATCCCGATCGTCTCCTAGCAACCGTGCGTGAAAATCGCACCGCATCCGTACTTGCTTGCGGATGCCATCCGATTTTCACACACCCCATTCACTTCTATGGGGCCTGCGTCGCGTGAAAATCGGACAATATAGAGCATGCTGCGATTTTCACTCAACGCACAAGTGATGTGTGAAAATCACTGCTCATGTGCACAGCCCCATAGAAATGAATGGGTCAGGATTCAGTGCGGGTGCAATACGTTCACCGCACGCATCGCACCCGCACGGAAAACTCGCCCGTGTGAAAGGGGCCTTAGGTTTTTATCACGCGCGTGAAAAACGCATCAAAATGCATTGCACCCGCGCGGAAAAAACTGAACAACTGAACGCAATCGCAGACAAAACTGACTGAACTTGCTTGCAAAATAGTGCGAGTTTCACTGAACGCATCCGGACCTAATCCGTCACGCCCGTGTGAACTCAGCCTTAGGCCTCTTTCACACGGGTGTTGCGGATTGGCTCCGGATGCGTTCAGGGTGCGTTCAGTGAAACTCGCACTATTTTGCAAGCAAGTTCAGTCAGTTTTGTCTGCGATTGCGTTCAGTTGTTCAGTTTTTTCCGCGCGGGTGCAATGCATTTTGATGCGTTTTTCACGCGCGTGATAAAAACCTGAAGGTTTACAAACAACATCTCGTAGCAACCATCAGTGAAAAACGCATCGCACCCGCACTTGCTTGCGGATGCAATGCGTTTTTCACGCAGTCCCATTAACTTCCATGGAGCCAGGGCTGCGTGAAAAACGCAGAATATAGAACATGCCACGATTTTCACGCGACGCAGAACTGATGCTTGAAAAACAACGCTCATCTACACAGCCCCATAGAAATGAATGGGTCAGGATTCAGTGCGGGTGCTGTGCGTTCACATCACGCATTGCACCCGTGCTGAAAACTCGCTCGTGTGAAAGGGGCCTAAGGCCCCTTTCACACAAGCGAGTATTCCGCGTGGGTGCGATGCGTGAGTTGAACGCATTGCACCCGCACTGAATCCTGACCCATTCATTTCTATGGGGCTGTTCACATGAGCGGTGATTTTTACGCATCACTTATGCGTTGCGTGAAAATCGCAGCATGCTCCTCTTTGTGTGTTGCGGTGCGATAATCCACGCAACGCAGGCCCCATAGAACGCAGGCCCCAAGTGCGGATGCGGTGCGATATTCACGCATGGGTTCTAGGTGACAGTCTATTCACTGTATTATTTTCCCTTATAACATGGTTATAAGGGAAAATAATAGCATTCTGACTACAGAATGCATAGTATAATAGTGCTGGAAGGGTTAAAAAAATAAAAAAGTTAACTCACCTTATCCTCTTGTTCGCTTAGTTCGTTCCCGGTCTGTTCTTTGCTAGCTGTGGGCTTGGGCTAAAGGACCTTTGATGACGTCAGATCACATGCTCCATCACCATGGTGATGGACCATGGTGATGGACCATGGTGATGGAGCATGTGATCTGACAAAAAACGCATCAAAATGCATTGCACCCGCGCGGAAAAAACTGAACAACTGAACGCAATCGCAGACAAAACTGACTGAACTTGCTTGCAAAATAGTGCGAGTTTCACTGAACGCATCCGGACCTAATCCGTCACGCCCGTGTGAACTCAGCCTTAGGCCTCTTTCACACGGGTGTTGCGGATTGGCTCCGGATGCGTTCAGGGTGCGTTCAGTGAAACTCGCACTATTTTGCAAGCAAGTTCAGTCAGTTTTGTCTGCGATTGCGTTCAGTTGTTCAGTTTTTTCCGCGCGGGTGCAATGCATTTTGATGCGTTTTTCACGCGCGTGATAAAAACCTGAAGGTTTACAAACAACATCTCGTAGCAACCATCAGTGAAAAACGCATCGCACCCGCACTTGCTTGCGGATGCAATGCGTTTTTCACGCAGTCCCATTAACTTCCATGGAGCCAGGGCTGCGTGAAAAACGCAGAATATAGAACATGCCACGATTTTCACGCGACGCAGAACTGATGCTTGAAAAACAACGCTCATCTACACAGCCCCATAGAAATGAATGGGTCAGGATTCAGTGCGGGTGCTGTGCGTTCACATCACGCATTGCACCCGTGCTGAAAACTCGCTCGTGTGAAAGGGGCCTAAGGCCCCTTTCACACAAGCGAGTATTCCGCGTGGGTGCGATGCGTGAGTTGAACGCATTGCACCCGCACTGAATCCTGACCCATTCATTTCTATGGGGCTGTTCACATGAGCGGTGATTTTTACGCATCACTTATGCGTTGCGTGAAAATCGCAGCATGCTCCTCTTTGTGTGTTGCGGTGCGATAATCCACGCAACGCAGGCCCCATAGAACGCAGGCCCCAAGTGCGGATGCGGTGCGATATTCACGCATGGGTTCTAGGTGACAGTCTATTCACTGTATTATTTTCCCTTATAACATGGTTATAAGGGAAAATAATAGCATTCTGACTACAGAATGCATAGTATAATAGTGCTGGAAGGGTTAAAAAAATAAAAAAGTTAACTCACCTTATCCTCTTGTTCGCTTAGTTCGTTCCCGGTCTGTTCTTTGCTAGCTGTGGGCTTGGGCTAAAGGACCTTTGATGACGTCAGATCACATGCTCCATCACCATGGTGATGGACCATGGTGATGGACCATGGTGATGGAGCATGTGATCTGACATCACCACAGGTCATTCAGCCCAAGCCCACAGCTAGCAAAGAACAGACCGGGAACGAACTACGCGAACAAGAGGATAAGGTGAGTTAACTTTTTTATTTTTTTAACCCTTCCAGCACTATTATACTATGTATTCTGTAGTCAGAATGCTATTATTTTCCCTTATAACCATGTTATAAGGGAAAATAATACAATCTTCAGAACATCAATCCCAAGCCCGAACTTCTGTGAAGAAGTTCGGGTTTGGGTACCAAACATGCGCGATTTTTCTCACGCGAGTGCAAAACGCATGACAATGTTTTGCACTTGCGCGGGAAAATTGCGCATTTTCCCGCAACGCACCCGCCTCTTATCCGGGCAAAAAACATTACGCCCGTGTGAAAGAGGCCTTACTCTCTGAACTTATTTCCCATTTAGGTGCACCACGCCTTACCATCCCTTCCGGAGAGTAGCAACACATGGTGACCAGGGGTGGAATGGGAACTTAAAGTTTTGCAGTCGGGTCCAAATTTATGGAAGGCAGGACCAGCAATACAATATTGTGGCACATTATACCACCCCAACACAGCCACATACCACAGTCCACCACAAATTACTGCTGCCAGCAGCACAAAATACATCCCCAAAAATTTCACGTGGCTGACCATGAGAACGGCCAAGGCGGCCCCCTGGTGATTGGCCCACCTGCAAATTTCCCTGTAGGGTATATGGCCAATTCGCCCCTGGTGGTGACACCTCAATGGTGACCAGGGCACTCAACGTAGCTGCAAAAACCCGTCCACTGCAACGACTTTACAGCATTTTTTTTTTTTTTGTTTTTTTTTAGCTCCAGAGAGGTTTTTCAGTTCCATCATCTCTGCCTTTACTGCCCCTTCTACTAAGTGCCTTTTTTATCCAAAGAAGAGGCAACAAAACTTTCATACTCATGCTTTTATTGTTTTTAATAACTCTGTTGGTGAACTATAGGCATTTAAGTGGGTGCCCTACAACACCTTTGCACCAGTGACACAGAAATACAATACTTAATTGGGCTCTTTAGTCTGTGGGTGACATGTAGGCATTTTTGGTCAGTGCAATACTACTCCTTTGCAGAGGAGTCAATCAGTCTGTTAATTGTGTCAGTAACATAAAGCCATTTTGGAGGTTCAGAACACAACATTGTCATCTGTCTTAGGCCTCTTTCACACAGACGTCACGTTTTGGCTCAGGGTGCATTGCGGCAAACCTGCTCGAGTAGGTACACCATTTCAGTCAGTTTTGACTGCGATTGCGTTCCGTCGTTCAGTTTTTATCTTGCGGGTGCAATGCGTTTTGCACGAGCGTGATAAAAAACTGAATGTGGTACCCAGACCCGAACTTCTTCACTGAAGTTCGGATTTGGGTTAGGTGTTGTGTAGATGTAATTATTTTCCCTTATAACATGGTTATAAGGGAAAATAATAGCATTCTTAATACAGAATGCTTAGTACAATAGGGCTGGAGGGGTTAAAAATAAAAAATAAAAAATGTAACTCACCTTAATCCATTTGTTCGCGCAGCCCGGCTTCTCTTCTTTCTTCTTTCTTCAGGACCTGGGTAAAGGACCTTTCATGACATCACTGCACTCATCACATGGTCTATCACATGATCCATCATGGATCATGTGACGGACCATATGATGAGCGCAGTGACGTCACCACAGGTCCTTTTCCTAAAAGAAGAAGAAAGAAGAGATGCCGGCTGCGCGAACAAGTGGATTAAGGTGAGTTAAATTATTATTATAATTTTTTTAACCCCTCCAGCCCTATTTTACTAAGCATTCTGTGTTAAGAAGGCAATTACTTTCCCTTATAACCATGTTATAAGGGAAAATAATAATGATCGGGTCCGCATCCCGATCGTCTCCTAGCAACCGTGCGTGAAAATCGCACCGCATCCGCCCTTGCTTGCGGATGCTTGCGATTTTCACGCAGCCCCATTCACTTCTATAGGGCCTGCGTTGCATGAAAAACGCACAAAATAGAGCATGCTGCGATTTTCATGCAACGCACAAGTGATGCGTGAAAATCACCGCTCATGTGCACAGCACCATAGAAATGAATGGGTATGGATTCAGTGCAGGTGCAATGAGTTCACCTCACGCATTGCACCGACGCGGAATTCTCGCCCGTGTGAAAGAGGCCTTACTTTTATAAGAGAGTTAATCAGATATTATGACACGGTGGCATAAAGCCTTTTTTGGCAGGGAGATACACTTCATCTGCATCCCTGACATGGAAATTCAATTGGTAATCAGTCTGTTAATTGTGGGCAGAGTAGAGAGGTATACCGCCCACACCCAGCCATACTCCAGTGCAGTTTGTGCATTCTCTTTGCCATTTCCCAAGTGGCCTCCACAAAACAAAAAACTAAAAAGTAATAAAAAAACTCAATTAAAATAGAAAAATGTTGACTACCTCATCTGCCTCCTCCGCCTCTTTCGCCTACACCATCACATATGCCTCCTCCTCCGCTCAGACCTCCGCCTCTTGGCTCAAGATTATTATGTCTTATATTGGCTGAGTAATGAATTATACAGGTCGTACCCTGCCATTGTTATACTCCAGTGCAGTTTGTACGTTCTCTTTGCCATTTCCCAATGTTTTGGGGCTTCCACAAACCAAAAAACGTCAGACCTCTACCTCCTGGCTCAAGATTATTATGTGTTATATTGGCAGAGTAGTGACACAGAATTAACAGACAAATAAGAATAAAAAAAAATCATAAACAGTGTTGGCTTCCTCCTCCGCCTCTTCCACCTACACCGCCACAGACTCTCCAACTTCCTACTCCACTTCCGTCTCCTGGTTCAAGATTATTATTATTATTTTTAATGTATTATATGTTAGATTAAGTAATTTCCCTATCCACATTTGTTTGTAGCCAATTGTGCTGCTTAGTGATGATCGAGCGCCTTAGTGCTCAGGTGCTCTGGCCGAACACATCTACCCGAGTATAATGGAAGTCAATGGGAGGACCCGAGCATTAAACCAGGCACCCCCTGCTCTGAAGAGGGGAGGGTGCCTGGTTCATATGAAAAGTTCAGAAATTCATGTAAAAAAAACACGGAAATGGTTCTGGAACAGCATGGGGAGGATGTCTGGATGCATCTTGGACTTCCATGTCTCTGCTGGTAGCGATGCTGTCCGAGTAGTAAGCCACTTTTAGAGACTGACAATAATACACACAAAACCAAAGATAAAATCGAATGTAGAGTAAAAATTGTTAGGAAACATGATTTCCTGTATATTTACTTGTATATAAAGTGCAAGTTGAGCCAAAAAATATGTTGATTTTCAGAACTGGGGACTCGATTAAGAGGGATGGCTGGTGGCATTCGTATTGTACCGCTATAGGTGAAATTCTTGGACCAGCGCAAGACGAACCACAGCCAAAGCATTTGTTGCAACGAATGTTTTCATTAATCAACAAAGAAAGTCGGAGGTTCGAAGACAATCCTACATGCAATTTGGCGGCGTTATTCCCATTACCCGCTGTTGAGGAAGGGTTGAGACGTATGCGTGTATGTCCATGCATGCCCGCAAACACGTGCGGGCATGTATGGTATACATGCATACTTGTACCACCACGTCAGGGGAAGATGTGTGCAGATGTGCCCAGCATCTGCTCACATCTGCCCATGGTGACCCCCAGGGGCTCATTGTGGTCCCTGGGGGAAATATGTGCCCCCTTAGTATGTTGTGCATGTATATATTAATATATATGTATATATATATATATATGGTGTGTGTATATATCTATATACATATATGGCCCCACGTCCACATAATCCCCCTTAAGAATGTATGTCTCCCCTCCCCTCTCCACACCTTAAAACCAGATGCATCGGTGTGAATGTGCCCCGAGCATTCACACAGATGCAATCTGGTTATTTACATCAGGATGACCGAAATGTCCGGTCATCCTGATGACTACAAAGGACTCAGGTTCAATAGAATCTGAGCCCTTTGTTGTAATTATCCCCAGCACGGCTGGAGATAATTACACATGATAGGAGAAGTGGAGAAACCTCCCCTCCTTCTATTATGCGCATTCCGGCAGCGAAATTAGCATCTCGCTGGCCGGAATGCAGAGCGCCACAGGTGGGAGATCTAAGGCTTCTCCCGCCTGTTGGCGCGCGCGCGGCCCCGATGCGCTCGTTCTGGAGACGCTCGGGCCGGCGCGAGTGACGTCATCTCACTGCGCCGGCCCTCGTGTCTCCAACGGTGGCGCGCGCGCGCCACCTTGTGGGCGGTGCGGCAGTGCGGGCCGCCGGACTTAAATAGCCGGCGGTCCCAGCACTAGGGAGAAGAGCCGTGCCGCCCCTGGATGTGAAGGAGCCGACCACACCTAGACGAACGAGCATATCATAAGTATCATTAACCCCTTGCATCTACCCACCGCTATCCCACCAACGTTAACCCCTTGTAATACTATTATACCCTTGATTCCCACTACGACTGCTAGTCCCTGTCCTGATACCCTTGATCCCCTTCCCTGATCCTACCACCCAGTATCCCTGTTTTACCCCTTACTCCAGCCCCCTGCTGGAACACCCCTTCTAGACATCCCCCTGGTGAACCCCCCATCCTCCTGGTTTACCCTGTAAATCCTGTGCCCCTGATTCCTATTGTTAACCCTTAGTGAATGTGGTCTGCTTTACCCCAGTAAGGCCACCGTAGATTCTCGTCGTATACCCAGGGATAGAAGTAGTCAGGTGGGGTGGGTTGTTATACTTGTATGTGTGTATTGTATAGTTAGTTTATGGGTGGAATTGGGAACTTGTAGCGTAGTTTGAGTATAGTATATGTGTAGTGCTGTGTATTGTTACTGTATTGTGTGCGTAGCTTCAGGTGTTAATAAATACTGTGTTACTTGTACCCTTTGTGTAGTGTATACTTGTTAGCGGTAGTGAGTAAGGCGCACGCAGCTAGTATAGTGATCCGTGTAAGGCATAGCGAAGATATTGTGTATTTATTATATAAAGGCATAAATAGGCGGAGTCATCACTAGACGGCTCCTCCTATTTAGGAATATTAATTACCGATATTCGCATAATATTGGTGATTAATATTCCCCCCTTACATTGGCGAGTCAGGCCCACTGCTTAGATTTTTGAATCTGTGTTTGGTTTTGGGGCTAGAGGTCAGTTATTCTGTGAATTATCAGGCAAGAGAGACATGGTCAGCAGTCTGAGCGTCTAGGAGAGACGTGGTCAGCAGTCTGAGCGTCTAGGACCTGATAATTCGGACAGATAACGCGACTCTTCCTCACAACACCAGGCGCAGATCAAAAATCTTTAGCAGAGAATCTATAATTGTTCTGTGAATTAATATTTTGCTATTTACTTTACACGATCACTACATCGCTCGAGTGATTGTGAGACAGAAGAGGATACGTTACTGGAGAAGATCCATCTTCATTGGAGCAGCATATAAGTCCAGCTGGTCGGGAAGAAGCGTTCTGAGAGAAAAAGGACTTCTTCCAAACAGCTACTGAGGACAAATAGGTACGGCCCCAAGGAGAAGATGGACGCTCATCAAAAAGTGAGTATGGACTTCTCCACACTGCAACACTTAAGTAAACACAGCACTTTTAATCCCATTATACCCACTACATACAAATCCGCTGAGCTGCTATGGTCCGCCTTACTGGACCAAGCTTACGCTCATGACCGGATTTGTATCAATAGGAGTATCTTCAATAAAACAAACAAACGCTTCCAAATGTTAGCCAAATTGGTTCACACCTTTGAGGATACCATTTGGAAGGCAGAACACACTAACACACTCGCCAGCACAGGAAAGGCAGGGGAGGTTGCTGATAAGGCAAACTTCCACTGCAATTGTTGTGTTGACAACGCTAGAAGAATATACACACTAGAGGCTCGGTTACAAGAAGAAACCCAGTGTACAGTCGAACGGGGCAGAGAGATCTGCGTGCTAGAGTCCAGACTCTCGGATGAGGAGGGTCTCTACTCTGACATGGACAGAGAGCTGCTCCGGCTGTACACTGAGAATAATCAGTACAGGAACAGTACGGCATCTACGGATGCCCTAATTGTTCAAATGAGGGAGGACCTGGCTGCAAAGGCGCAAAGTATTGAGCATTTGCAGAGGGCAATCTCCAATTGGTCTAGGCCTGGTACTAACAGCATGGTACCCACGAAACAGGTTTGCGTTTCGGGAACGGCACAGGGGGAGACGGCGGCAACAGCGCCAAAGTCTTCAGCGGATAACACATCCGCAATGGTGGACCGGTCGCTACGATTCACCTCGACGCCCGGGGAGACTAGTAGTAGCGGCCGTGCCCACGAACAGGACAACAGTTGGGAAGAGGAAAGTAGATGGCCAAACTCCTCTTCCAATCCTCCAACACGTCCGGAGAAACAGGAAGGAGTTTATCTTAACCATTCCAGGATGGAAAGGATAAACTTCCTGTTACGGATTTGCAAAGAGATCCCAAAATACGATCCCAATGTAGATCCGTTCACTTCATGCGATATTTTTGAGGGTCACTGTAATAAATATTCAGTGGCTCCAGAATATCGTATGGAGTTGTTAAAATTGTGGTTACCGACACACCTTAACCAAAGGTATGAGGTAACGGGGAGGACACAACCCACGAATGGCCAGTTTCATGATAAGGAGGAACGCCTCTCCATACTCACGAGACTGGCCACGGGTCATTGGGATGTCACTCCAGAGGTCCTGTCAAAATTCAAACCTACCATCCATGATGAACCTTTGTCATTATGTAGTAGGTTTGAAGCGATGTACAGGAGGGTTACTAAGGATCAGGGTATTGGGATTCCACAAGGCATGGTGCGCATGTTTGTGGAAAAGTTCCCATACCTGGATACTGCAATCCGGCTGAGTGCAGCTAGGGAGCCATCCCTCACGGATGCGGCTATGACTATTGAACAGTGTAGACAGGATATACTGTACAATAAGAAGTCCGTTAAAGTGAGGGAACGTGCGCCTGTATACGTTAGATCACAAGATGAACGGATACAGCGCACAAGGTCTGCATCAACCATTCGCCCCACGGCCCGCCATGGGAAAAACCAGGAAACATTCGGTGTTTTCTGTGTTTACGTTACGGGCACATTCAAAGGAATTGTCCACAAAATAACTGGTCCAACCCAGAAAAGACTGGCAATAACAATGGTTTTAGAATGAAACCTAATATTGCCAAGTCAGTGGGAGAACGTGTTGATAAAAATCTGGGACATTCACCAGGCCAATCACCAAAACGCGTGGCTGCCGTGAATGTCCAAGGGGGTGTGGAATCAAAGGATTCCACACCAAATACTCAGGGTGAAAGGACACAAGTGGCAGTATGTACCGCACAGGTACCTACTGGGAATCTGGTGGACATCGATTGAAGGTTAGGGGTCCCTCAAGAATTGGCACCAGTATGTCCCATCATATTGGATTCTTCAGGGAGACCCCACATAAAAGCCAAAATAAAAGAACGGGAAACTAAAATCATGCTCGACACAGGTGCGGAAATTTCCATCACTAATGTCAAGCACGATTTGCACCCTAACAGCCCCCAATGTGTGGTGATCGGATTTGATCACCAACAAGGGGGGGTAACGGCCCACAGAATTGAAGATGTAATCGTCCAGATTACCGGGTGCACCACCCTCAGGATACCCATGTGGTATTACCCCGGTTCTGACAACATTATCGGAACCGATGTAATGACACAAAATGGGTGGATCCTGGATCTGGCAAATTGCATAGTCTGGAAAGGTCCCAGGCGAGCTAAAGTGTTTGTCATTCGACGGCATTGCCTGGGACCACCTTTGCAGACAGTAGAAGAGTCTACTGACATGCTCAAACACAAATGGCCGGAGGTCTCACACAATATAGACCTGGAGCTTATTGTGTATGAACATCCCGAACTGTGGGCCCAGGGAAAAAACGATTGTGGCAGACTGATTGGTGTTCAGGTGGACATTCAGGGTCCGGACCCTCCACCACAACGCCAATACCGATTTCCACCAGAGGCCACCCATTCAATTATGGACACCATCCAGGAATTGAAGACCAGGGGTGTAGTTATTGAGGGCAACTCAAAATGCAATAATGCCCTCTGGCCAGTCAAGAAAAAGGACACCAGTGCATGGAGGCTCACCATAGACCTCCGGATCCTCAATAAATACACCCCAACGTCAGCGCCAGTGGTGGCCCAGACTCCCGACATCATGGCCAGAATAAGCGGCAAAAGCCGCGTATTCTCGACCCTGGATGTGGCCAACGGGTTCTTCTCCATCGAACTCACTGAGTCATGCCGGTACAAAGTTGCCTTTACGGTGGGGGACAAACAGTACATGTCTGCTGTACTGCCCCAGGGGTTTCATAGCAGCCCCACGTATTTCCATCAAGCATTGGCGGCCGTACTGAGTGTGTTCTCACGGCCAGAATGCCTTCTACAATACGTGGATGACCTGCTCTTGCATACAGAAACCATGGAGGAACATTTGGTTCTGTTGAGAGAGCTGCTGGGACTCCTGGCAAAGTCAGGACTCAAGCTGAGTCCACATAAGGCAAATTTGGCCCAAGCAGAGGTAACCTTCCTTGGAGTCCAAATTTCATTTGGAACCAAAGGTATCATGACAGCCCGCGTGGAAGCCATGGTGAAGTTACCCAGACCCGGCGCTCTTCAGGATTTGAGAAAATTCCTGGGAGTGGCCAACTTCATGAGGGAATTCATAGAGGATTTCGCTGCCAAAGCAAAACCTCTCTATGAACTCCTTCGCGGGGAAGAACCCTCGATCAAAGGTTGGTCTGATGCGCAGGAAGAAGCCTTTTCAACTTTGAAAAAGGATCTCTCCTCGGCACCTGTGTTGGCCACCCCACTTCCAGATGGGGAAATGGCCATACAGGCACATGCAGGGATGGAGTCTATCACAGCGGTCCTGCTTCAGAAAGCAGGATACGAGACCAGACCGCTGGGATATTTCTCCAGGCTGCTTTCACCCGTCGAACGAGGGTTCGATGAATGTGCCAAACAACTGGCAGCCATACACTATGCCGTCAAGACCACCGAGCATATTGTAGGCTTCCGACCCCTCACCTTGCAGACTCCACATTCTCCTTTAGCCCTCTTGCTCCGTGATACTCTACCTGGAGTCTCCCAACAGAGATTCGGGAGATGGATCATGGATCTCAGTGGCCGGAATCTGCAGGTGGACCCCAAGGCCAAGTATGTTCTGTCTCAGTTACTAAATCTAACTGGAACCGAACATGACTGTGGTCAACCAGAACAGGACGACTCTCCACAGATGTTCAGAACCGACAGGCGTCCAGATGACAGAATCATCTTTGTTGATGGCTCTCGATTCTATATGGAGGGGGAATATGTCACAGGGTTTGCGGTGCTGGATGAGACCACTGGTACCCAGAGTCTTGTCAGGTTACCGGGTCACATGTCAGCACAGCGGGCAGAGCTAGAGGCGGTGAAAGAAGCTCTGCTGCTTCAACCTCCAGGGAAACAAACTATATATAGCGACAGCTCATATGTAGTTCGCTCCCTCACCCTGCATCTTGACATATGGAAGAGAAGAGGATTTGTGGACAGTCAAAACAAACCTCTGGCTCATGTGTCGGTCCTGAAAGAACTGTGGGAGTGGGGCATGGCACACATGACGGAAGCAGCCATTATCAAAATCCCGGCGCATCAAAAAGGCGATGAACCTTTGATAATGGGCAACAATAAGGCAGACGAACTGGCTAAACTAGCGGCAGTGTCTGGTACCCTCCGAGATCCAGGCATGGGGCCACTACCAACTCACCGGATTGCAACACGTATCCATCTGAGTGATGACCCGGTGTCATTTGAAGAGGAACAAACCAAGGATCCTTTTCTAATGACACATATCAAAGCACCACAACATCCATGGTCGGTACAACAAGGGATCTTGTGTTACGATACCGGTACTCAGCAACTCCCTCTTCCGGTGGTCCCGCAGCATCTGCAAACAGAACTGACGCGATTGAACCACCAACTATTTGGACACCTCGGCCGGAATAAACTTTTGCCTCTCCTGAGGGACAAATTGTACTGGCCAGGGATGTCCAATTCAGTAGAGGAGGTTACTCAACAGTGCCTGGTGTGTGCTCAAGTAAACCCAAGGGCTTCCGCCCTGAAACCGGTGTTACAGCGAGTTCCACCTGCTGATGGTCCATGGTCCGCAATACAAATTGATTTTATTGGACCCTTACCGACCGGAAGTCGTAACTACCGTTACGCACTGGTAATAGTGGATGTCTTCTCAAAATGGGTAGAAGCCATCCCCACGGTCAATGATACGGCTACCACCACCGCCCGCGTCCTCTGGGAACAAGTTCTGTCACGATGGGGCATACCCAGGGTGATAGAATCAGACAGAGGGACCCATTTCACGGGTAAGGTAATGAAAGCGCTTTGTGGTCTCTTAGACATAAAACAAAGGTTTCATGTGCCTTACCACCCTCAGTCTGCGGGCATCGTGGAGCGGATGAACCGGACCATCAAAACCCGGCTTTCCAAAGCGCTGCTGGAGAAGGGTTCCTCTTGGGTAACCTATCTTCCAGCCGTGCTTATGGGTATTCGAGCTACCGAAGCCTCCAGTACCGGTATCTCCCCGTACGAACTGATGACAGGACGCAAAATGCCCCTATGTCTACCCAACGAACCCCAAGTATCGGAGCCCATGAAGGACGCCATCGCCAGAGACATGTTTCTTCAACAGGTTCAACAGAACCTGAAGGAGCTACTGCCTCACGCAGCAATACGGTTACACAAACCGTACCTACAGGGGGAAACGCCAATGCCCGCTGTAGGAGGAATGGTGATGGTGAAAGTCTTCCGTCGGGCTGGCCCATGGGACGCAAACTGGGAAGGACCATACAAGGTCCTTGAAGTAATGGGAGACACCATGCTGAGGGTACAAAGGCCAATCACCAACAAAAAGAAATCCCGTAGACGGCAGGAACTCTTGTGGATCCACATCGACCAAGCCAAAGCCACCCGGGCTTCCCCAACTCAATAATGCCTGAGTTGGGTGAAGGGGGGGGTAATAAGGCTTGGTGAGTCGATGGCGAATCCACTCCACTTATCACACTCCATCTATTACAGAACACAAGAGGGAGACACGCCATGAGACCACTTGGCCAGGGAAGAGCTAGGCGTCCTCTGAACGGGATACGTCTCCAGCTTGTGACACTGGTGGTAAGCATGTTGACGGCAGGATCGGCCTCTTCAGGGGAGGGCCTGGGGACTAACATTGATATGGCCAACATATCACTCAGTGGACCCGGCCTTTTAATGGTGGAATGTTTGGAGGGCAAAATCCGGAAACCATACGGGAACTTTACCTTTACATCAGGTCAGTGGTATCTGTATGGTTTCCAGAGAGAGGGTTTTGCCAACGGTGTAATTCAGCATTATACCCCGGTGGAGAATGTGTCTGCCATTCAACATGACTTACACGCCCTCTGTCTCAAGGAATTTGCACATTTTCGGGACTCAGACCCTACACCTATCAAATCCTTAAGATGGGTGTCTAGGGACCCACACTTGCACCCATATCAGCAGGTGGGAGCCAACACTACCACAGTGTTGTGCACCAAAGAGGGTATCCTGAGTCCTGAAGATGTCACTGGGGCAGAATACAGCGGTTGGCACATCCTGAAGGCTACCTTCTTGGGGAAGGATAGCCGGGACAGGTTAAGGGTTAGGACATATTTTGATAGACCCATTCCAGTAAAAGGCACCCTGAAGGCGTATTGCATGTTGAGGGATTCCCAGATGATTATCACCAGGGAATCCAGTTATGTCCAGGGACATGTGTCCACTGATCATTTACGAACCAATATAATGATGTTAAAATTAAACTGCAGTGACTCTGGTCAGGCCATCTGGAATGACCAGAGTGGTCCAGTAAAACTGGAAGGTTTATATCGAGCCACAGTTTTAAAAGTACGGACTGATGCCAAGGACCCTAGGTATGTTCAGTTAAAGGGATCTCCATCCATACGGTCTTTCATGATTACGATCATGAGAGACAACTGTGTTCCTGAGGTGACAGGATACTATTTTGCCACCTATGCCCACTGGGAACAAGAAACCCAGATGGTGATGTTGGACACCAATCCCTGGAGATGGGACTTGGTGTGCAACGGGGTAGATACCCCCACGGTGGATGTATGGATGGATGGTACCCCTATGAATGAAGAATACCGAGGTAGGTATGTGTCTTCCGATTGGAAAGACCCCAGGGGCAGAGACATTAACTTTGACATCAATATAGATGGTTCGTTCAAGTGGCCTTTTTGTGAGGCAGTAGACGAAGGGTGCTGGACCTTTACTCAGTGGGCCTATCTGTCTCAAACCAAACCTGTAGGGAAGCTAGTGCTGCAGGCTGGAGAAAACGATCAGTGGTACCCGTTCAAAGGAAGGGGACAGATCTGTGCAACAATAGTGAGGGTCCCCTACGATACAGAAGGTCTCCAACCGGTAAAACCACATTCAAACTCTTGCACCGCCCATATCCATCAATTGGCAGATCCTGTAGCTCCTCAACTGTCATCCCCCTGGAAGATCATCACGGATGCCAAATTCATTCTGTTTACCTGGAGAATCTCCGTAGATGACTTTCGAGTGGACCATTGGGATCACAGGTGTGAGGAGTTTGTTAGGAACCAAATTGACATGGTAAGAGGTTGGGTAGAGGCGGGGCAAGAGGTAAGAAAAGACGACTCCCGACGTAGGAAGAACAGGGGGAGGAGAGATCTGGTGGCTATGGGACTTGGCGGAGGTGCTTTGGGAGTAGGCGCGCTGAACACTATGGATATGGAAGTCCTGAGAAGTAAGCTTGGAGAGGTTGCGCGACATGCCGGGGAAGGATTCAAGACCCAGCTTGATGTAAACCACGTCTTGGAGGGTTTACAGCATTCGCACATTGATGCCACTACCTCTCTATCTTCTGCTATACGTGAGAAGTTTAGGAGGTTAGTTGTGGGTCTCTTGGAGGAGCAGGATCGGGCTCAGCTTGCTCTAGCATGTACGCAGGTCCAAAGCGAACTCTCGGACAACCTTAAACATATTGTCTCAGCGTTACACAACAGCCACTTCCCATTCAACCTCCGCCAGCGAATAAGCCCACTAATCTCTCCTTTTGCCATCAACCATACTAACTGGTGGGTGGTTCAATGGCATGGATGTCAAAATTTAACCTGTACTGCTTCGTCCTTGGCACCTGTGTCCGGTCACCTCAGACAGGGATACAGTGTCATCAATCTAGGTACAATGATTAACAACCGAACGATACTTCATCCCCAGCTCCCCTCGAGCGTTCTAACTTATGAAGAAGGCCATCCCTTTTTGTTTGACATAGAGGGATGTTGGTTGAGAGAGGATGCCATCCTATGTCAGGGTGATTGGGATCGGGTACTTCGACACCAGTGTTGGAACACCGAGGGGACCTGCGAGATGAAGGTCAACTCCATACCCTCATCCTCTTTAAAATACTTGGGACAGGGATATTGGTGTTGGTACCAAGGGAGCAATGGGTCGTATACAATTTATGGATTTAATTGTACCGAACGAGGAATACTCCTCCCCGGAACGTACTGTACCCTTAGCCCCGTTCTAGGTCTGGATGTCGCAGAGCAGCAAGGAAGAACCCCAATTACCCCGGAGAGAAGACTCGACATTCGCCCCGATGTTCCCGTGAGACTTCAGAAGATCCCCCTTGGCTTCGGCACAGAACTTAAACGGCTCCTTTTGGACTTTAGCCAAGAGGAAGAAATCTTACAACATCTTCGGGAAGCAGAGGAACAGGCCACCATCCAACTTACCCATGACCGGACGAAAATTATTGCGGTTGCCTCTGCATTAGACAAAGACTCAAAGATCTCGTGGTGGGAGAGTCTTTTTGGATACAGTCCTAAGGCGACCTAGTTTTTCAACTTACTGATACACCCAGTGATCGTGCTTCTGGTTCTGGTCGGATTCATGTACATAGGACTGTGGTGGATGTACCGGAGGGTCAAGAGACTAACGGACCAACTAAACCAGACAGCACTTCACGAACACAATCGCCGGAGGCTCAGGACTTAATTCACCAATTCCTGAAGCCAAGAAGGGTCCTAGGAATAGGAGGACAATTGTGTGGGGAGAGGTTCAGGGTGGAAAATTATCCTGAGGCCTCATAGTGTTTTATATAAATGTCTTTTGGGTTTAGGGGGGTGGGAGAGAAAGGGGAACTGTGTAAAGTGTTTTGTGTGAATGGGGATAAGATCAGGACATGCTAGGGACAGACGTCCGTTGTTTGACCTTTGCCACCTTGAACCCTGGAACGGTGAAGCTCTTAAAGGGAAGGGCTGGATGTGTAGTGTGGTGGAGGTGTTCTCCACAGTTAGAATTTGGGTACTGTGACATCACCGCTTAAAGCTCTGGCCTGCCTTGTAAAGACCTACTAATCTGTCCCTGAGAGAACTGCACCCACCCAGATGGAACTAAAGATATTGGACCAAAGTCGTACTTGAAAGTTGTCACAGTAAGAGACTAGGTCGGTGAAGGTGAACCCGCTCCAGATTCCGTGGGGGCGGGCCAGACCTGAAGAACGGCAGCATGCCAAGAGAATGTGTGTGTGTGTCTATCCCAACAGCAGGGGTGACTAACACCGGAAGATGGTTATCTGTAAGGAAGACCAGTCAAAACACGCAAGAGTCAAGCCAGTTAAAGTCAAGAAAGACGTCAGTAGGAGAGACTGACACCGAAACAAGGCAAAAGATGTCAAGAAAGTTCTAAAGAAGAAGATGGGGTGTCCGGTGGATGGAGGAGTAGGTTACGGTGAACGGCAGGTCGGAGGCGAGAGGGGTGATGTCTAGGTACCTAAGAATTCGGATACTACAGCCCTTCCTGAACTGTCACCAAGGATGGGGTTGAGGAGGGGCAAACGGGTCTCAACCCTTTTTCCCTAGTTATTGTCGTATTTCCGACAAGAGGGGGATTGTTGAGGAAGGGTTGAGACGTATGCGTGTATGTCCATGCATGCCCGCAAACACGTGCGGGCATGTACGGTATACATGCATACTTGTACCACCACGTCAGGGGAAGATGTGTGCAGATGTGCCCAGCATCTGCTCACATCTGCCCATGGTGACCCCCAGGGGCTCATTGTGGTCCCTGGGGGAAATATGTGCCCCCTTAGTATGTTGTGCATGTATATATTAATATATATGTATATATATATATATATGGTGTGTGTATATATCTATATACATATATGGCCCCACGTCCACATAATCCCCCTTAAGAATGTATGTCTCCCCTCCCCTCTCCACACCTGAAACCAGATGCATCGGTGTGAATGTGCCCCGAGCATTCACACAGATGCAATCTGGTTATTTACATCAGGATGACCGAAATGTCCGGTCATCCTGATGACTACAAAGGACTCAGGTTCAATAGAATCTGAGCCCTTTGTTGTAATTATCCCCAGCACGGCTGGAGATAATTACACATGATAGGAGAAGTGGAGAAACCTCCCCTCCTTCTATTATGCGCATTCCGGCAGCGAAATTAGCATCTCGCTGGCCGGAATGCAGAGCGCCACAGGTGGGAGATCTAAGGCTTCTCCCGCCTGTTGGCCCCGATGCGCTCGTTCTGGAGACGCTCGGGCCGGCGCGAGTGACGTCATCTCACTGCGCCGGCCCTCGTGTCTCCAACGGTGGCGCGTGCGCGCCACCTTGTGGGCGGTGCGGCAGTGCGGGCCGCCGGACTTAAATAGCCGGCGGTCCCAGCACTAGGGAGAAGAGCCGTGCTGCCCCTGGATGTGAAGGAGCCGACCACCCCTAGATGAACGAGCATATCATAAGTATCATTAACCCCTTGCATCTACCCACCGCTATCCCACCAACGTTAACCCCTTGTAATACTATTATACCCTTGATTCCCACTACCCCTGCTAGTCCCTGTCCTGATACCCTTGATCCCCTTCCCTGATCCTACCACCCAGTATCCCTGTTTTACCCCTTACTCCAGCCCCTTGCTGGAACACCCCTTCTAGACATCCCCCTGGTGAACCCCCCATCCTCCTGGTTTACCCTGTAAATCCTGTGCCCCTGATTCCTATTGTTAACCCTTAGTGAATGTGGTCTGCTTTACCCCAGTAAGGCCACCGTAGATTCTCGTCGTATACCCAGGGATAGAAGTAGTCAGGTGGGGTGGGTTGTTATACTTGTATGTGTGTATTGTATAGTTAGTTTATGGGTGGAATTGGGAACTTGTAGCGTAGTTTGAGTATAGTATATGTGTAGTGCTGTGTATTGTTACTGTATTGTGTGCGTAGCTTCAGGTGTTAATAAATACTGTGTTACTTGTACCCTTTGTGTAGTGTATACTTGTTAGCGGTAGTGAGTAAGGCGCACGCAGCTAGTATAGTGATCCGTGTAAGGCATAGCGAAGATATTGTGTATTTATTATATAAAGGCATAAATAGGCGGAGTCATCACTAGACGGCTCCTCCTATTTAGGAATATTAATTACCGATATTCGCATAATATTGGTGATTAATATTCCCCCTTTACACCCGCTGAGCATTTTCTGGTAAAACAAACTCTTTGGGTTTCGGGGGGAGTATGGTTGCAAAGCTGAAACTTAAACTAATTGGCGGAAGGGCACCATCCAGGAGTGGAGCCTGCGGCTTAATTTGACTACGCACGGGAAACCTCACCCGGCCCGGACACGGAAAGGATTGACAGATTGCTACCTCTTTCTCGATTCTGTGAGTGGTGGTGAATGGCCGTTGTGAGCGGGTGGATCAAGACGAATTGTGTGGTTCATTCCGATAACCAACTATACTCCTCCGTGATAAGTAGTTGCATAACCCCCGTTGGTGAGGATTTTTTTGACCAGACTCTTGGATATTGAAACTAGACTTGTACGTGACGGCCTGCTGGTGAGCTGACCCTGTAAAAGATTGTAGGTGAGGGCCTGCTGGTGAGCTAACGCTCATGTGCAAAGGCCTGCTGCTGCTTTGTTGACTAGATAACTTCTGGGTGATCGCACGTCCCCGTGATGTCGACGATCCATTTGGATGTCTGCCCTATCAACTTTCAATGTTCTTTTATGCTCCTACCATGGGGACCACGGGTAAAGGTTAATCAGGATTTGCTTCCGGAGAGGGAGCCTAAGTAACCGCTATGGCTACCACTTCCAAGTAAGGCAGGTGGGGGTGCGCCAATTACTTCCAACTCAGGGAGGTAGTGAAGATAAATTATAATAAAGGATTTTTAAGAGGTCCTGTCATTGGAATTAGTACAAAAAAATTACAGGAAATGTCATAGGTATTTAGGATGAGGAAACATTATACAGGAGAGGTACCACAGGTAATGACATTGTTCGCAGCGTCTACTGCCTGCAAAGGTAGATATACGAGGGCCTGCAGGTGAGCTGACCCTCTAAAAGATTTCAAGTGAGGGCCTGCTGATGAGCTGACCTTCGAAAAGATTTCCGCTGAGGGCTGGCAGGTGAGCTGACCCTCAAAAACATTAGGGAGGAAGGTCTGCTGCTGAGCTAACCATCTAAAACATTATGGGTAAGGGCATGCTGGTGAGCTGACCCTCTAAAAGATTTTCGCTGAGGGCCTGTGGGTAAGCTGAACCTGTAAAAAATTAAATGAGAGGGCCTGTGGGTGAACTGACCCTGTAAAAAATTATATGAGAAGGCCTGCGGGTGAGCTGACCCTGTAAAAAATGATATGCGAGGGCATATATACACGAGGGCATTATATGTGACGAATAAGAATGTTGATATGATGGAAGAGGAGGAGGAGGAGAAAAGGAAGATTCAACCATATACCATTTTATGTGGTGGAAGGGGTGCGTGGGAATACAGAATATTCATTACATTATAAATAACACATTTAAAGTGCTTTTATGTTCATCCAATTTCCTCTGGTGGAGTCGAGAAGTCAGGGGCAAGCCAGGCCTTGTTCATTTCTATAAGAGTCAACCTGTCAGCATTTTCAGTTACCTGCTCAGACAAAACGCTGGCGGCAGTGCAGGCCAGCACCTCCAAGACGTAGAGCGAAAGTTCGTATCACATGTCCAGCTTGGACACCCAGTAGTTGTAAGGCACTGACAGATCACTGAGGATGCTGACACAGCCTGCTACGCATTTCTTCACCATCTTCCAAAACTTTTCCTTCCTTGTGACACTAGGCCGTGCATCAGGGTGAGGGTGCTGACGGGGTGTCATGAAACTGTCCCAGGCCTTGCAGAGTGTTGCTTTGCCTCTGTTGGAACTGCTGTGTTTTTCCCTTGTCTCCCCTCCTCGGTTGCCCAAGGAAGTACGGACTCTGCCGCCAACATTGTCAGATGGAAATTTTTGGAGCAATTTTTCAACAAGGACCTTCTGGTATTGCACCATTTTGCTCGTCCTCTCCACCTGAGGAATGAGAGATGAGAAGTTCTCCTTGTAGCGGGGGTCGAGAAGGGTGAACACCCAGTAATCGGTGTTGTCTAAAATGCGTATAACGAGCAGGTCGCGTGAAAGGCAGCCTAACATGAAGTCAGCCATGTGTGCCAGAGTACCAACAGGCAAGACTTTGCTGTCGTCATCAGGAGGATGACTGTCCATCTCCTCATCAACTTCCTCCTCTTCTGCCCATCCACGCTGAACAGATGGAATTAAACTTCCATGGGTACTACTTTCTGTAACGGAGGCAACCATCTCCTGCTCCTCCTCCTTCTCCTTTTCATCGTCAAATTCGCACTGAGAAGACTGACGGAGGATGGTCTGGCTATCACCCTGTGTAATGTCTTCTTTACCAATTTCCACCTCTTCCACATGCAAAGCGTCGGCCTCAATTGTGAGCAGCGAGCGTTTGAGTAGACACAGAAGTGGGATGGTTATGCTGATAATAGTGTTATCGCCACTCACCATCTGTGTCGATTCCTCAAAGTTTCTTAAAACCTCACAGAGGTCAGACATCCATTCCCACTCCTCGCTTCTGATTAGCGGAAGCTAACTGGAAATGCGACGACCATGTAGAAGCTGGTATTCTACTACTGCCCTCTGCTGCCCACAAAGCCTGGCCAACATGTGGAACGTGGAGTTCCAGCGGGTGCTCACGTCGCACAACAGCCGGTGAGCTGACAATTTCAAGCGCTGCTGCATTGTTGACAGACTGGCTGAAGCTGTCTATGACTTGCGGAAATGTGCACACACGCTGCACACCTTCATCAGTAGCTCAGGCAAATTGGGGTAGGTTTTGAGAAACTGCTGAACCACTAAGTTTAAGATGTGGGATAGGCATGGGATGTGTGTGAGCTTGCCGAGCTCAAAGCCGCCACCAAGTTACGGCCATTATCAAACAATGCTTGCCTGGTTGGAGGTTAAGTGGTGAGAGCCACAGCTCGTCCCCTAAGAATATCAGATTCAGCACAGCCTGTTGACGCTTTCCCACTGCAGTGCTACAATGCTTCCAGCTACCGGCTAATGTCTGACTAGTGCTGCAAGAGGATAATTCAGAGGTGGAAGTGGAGGAGGAGGACAAGTGGGGGTTGGAGCCACTAATGTATGTGCTGGCGGAAACCCTGATCGACGTAGGGCCCACAATCCTCGGTGTCGGTAGCACCTGTGCCATCCCAGGGTACAATTCTCTCCCGGCCTCCAAAACGTTCACCTAGTCTGCCATCAGGGAAATATAGTGTCCCTGCCTGAATGCACTTGTCCATGTGTCAGTGGTTAAGTGGACTTTCCCAGTAACTGCTTTTGTCAGGGCAAAGTTGATATTACAGGACACATTCTGGTGTAAGGCGGGGTGGGGCACACTATGAAAAATAGTGGCTGCTGGGGACTGCGTAACGAGGGACGGCTGCCGAATTCAGGCTGTGGAAGGCCTCAGTGTCCACAAGCCTAAATGTCCACAAGCATTTACCAGCATGTACCATAGGAGAAGAGGAAGCAGTGGTGTGCCCGCAGACACAGATTATGGACCTAGGCATTCGTCCCAATTATTACGGTGCTTGGATGCCATGTGGCGGATCATGCTGGTGGTGGTGAGGTTGCTAGTGTTCACACCCTGGCTCAGTTTGTTGTGGCACAGGTTGCAAACTACTATTCTTTTGTCGTCCGCACTATCCTTAAAAAAGTGTCATACTGTGAAACAAAAGGGAGATTTACGCAATGGGGTGCTCTGTGGAACAGTTGCGGGCCTGTTTGGTGTGGCCCGCCTTCTTCCTTTTGCCACCCCACTGCCTCTTCCAGCCTATTGCGGTGCTGCAGATCGCTCCCCCTCTGTACTGCTGTCTTCACTCGGCTTTCCAACTTCCCAGGTTGGGTCAGTGACCTCATCGCCCACCAAGACCTCTTCCACTTCCTCACTTTGATCATCCTCCTGATTTGTTGACCCAAGCATGCTTGGCGAAAGGGCCAAATCAAGTAATAGCGATGAAAAGAGCACCTCTGAATATTAGAGTGTGGGATCACTTGTTTGGCCAGACTCTCCATGGTGGGAGGAAGGATAGGATTCTGTTGACCAGACTCTTGGCTACTGAGACTGGACTTGGTGGAAGACAGGGTGGTGCTTAACCGACTGGAAGCATTATCTGCTGCAATACAACCGACCACCTGGTCGCACTGGTCTGACTTCAAGAGTGTTGTCCTGCGACACCCTGCAAACTGGGACATGAATCTAGGTATCGTGGATGATTCTTTTTCTTGTGCTTTGGCAGCAGGCACAGTTTCAACAAGCCCAGGGCCACGGTCTCTGCGTGAACCATCAGCATCACGGCAACTACCCTGCACCTTAATGCTCGACTTCTTCATTTTTAATGTTATATGCACGCTTGACACACAAGATGTGGCACGGATGTCACAGTTCACAACAAGCACAGTATATGGAAAAAGTATGTAAAAAATATACTAGATTTCACTTATATTTTTTCTATCTCTGGCCCTGACACACAGAAGGTATTGCACAGATGTCACAAGTCACTGCAGACACCCTCTATAGGAAAAGTACGTAAAAGTATGGAAAAAATATACTAGATTCAATTATATTTTTTTTCTATCTCTGGTCCTGACACACACAAGGTATTGCACAGATGTCAGAAGTCACTGCAGACACCCTTCTATAGGAAAAGTACGTAAAAATATGGAAAATATATACTATATTTCACTTATATTTTTTCATCTCTGGCCCTGACACACACAAGGTATTGCACAGATGTCAGAAGTCACTGCAGACAAACTTCTATAAGAAAAGTATGGAAAAAATATACTATATTTCACTCATATGTTTTCTATCTCTGGCCTTGAGACACAGAAGGTATTGCACAGATGTCACAAATCATTGCAGACACCATTCTATAGGAAAAGTACGTAAAAGTATGTAAAAAATATACTAGATTCACTTATATTTTTTCTATCTCTATTTCTATCTCTGGCCCTGACACACACAAGGTATTGCACAGATGTCAGAAGTCACTGCAGACACCCTTCTATAGGAAAAGTATGGAAAAGTATGGATAAAATATACTAGATTTCACTTATATTTTTTCTATCTATTGCCCTGACACACAAGATGTGACACGGATGTCACAGTTCACAGCAAGCACAGTACATGGAAAAAGTATGAAAAAGTATGGAAAAAATATACTAGTTTTCACTTATATTTTTTTCTATCTCTGGCCCTGACACACAGAAAGTATTGCACAGATATCAGAAGTCATTGCAGACACCCTTCTATAGGAAAAGTATGTAAAAGTTTAGAAAAAATATACTAGTTTTCACTTATATTTTTTTTCTATCTCTGCCCCTTACACACAGAAGGTATTGCACAGATGTCACAAGTCACTGCAGACACCTTCTATAGAAAGTATGGGGGGGGGGGGAATTGATGGCTAGATTATATTGCTGCCACCACACACAATAGTCCTTAATAGTACTTTTGGGTCTTTGAAACTTTTTTCAACTAAATAGATTGCGATCACACTCCCTACACTATCTGTCCCTTCCTAAGTGCAGCTCTCCCTGACTAATAATGAGCCAAATATGCTCCATCGGGTGCTATATGGCACCTCTATCACGTGTATCTCGGCCAGCCAATCACTGTAATGCCAGTAACCAACAAGGCTACGGCATTACAGTGATGGCAGTACTTACCTGCACGTTTATTGGCTGCATAGGAGGAGACCCGAGTACCGCCATGTGCTGAGCATAGCGATGCTCGAGCCGAACAGCTGTTGGGCAGAGCATGCTCGCTCAACACTACTGTTTCTCTTACCCCTTTTTTGGATCCTTTTGAAGCCCTCTAGCCCTTTCTATGACTCTTTTAAAGCCATTTTTCAGCCCTAAAGTTTGGGTCCTAATTGACTTCTATGGAGGCCGGTGTTTGGGATCAAGTTCGGGTCAAGTTAGGGTCCCAAACCAAACTTTGAAACAAAGTTTGGCCGAACTTGTCGAACCCAAACATCCACCGGTTCGCTCATCACTAATCATAGTTAATAAATAGATCCCTGTATAGACTGAAAACAATAAGAGTTTATTGCCTCACTGATCCCTGTAACTTTCTGTGTGAATTCCAGCTCTGCAGAACTAACATTTGTACTTACCCTGAACACATCCGGTTGTAGTCGTTGCTCCTATTCCAGCGCCATTGTGTCACCCAAGAATGTACAGTGAAGATCCCTCCGATAATGATGTCTCCTTCCTGAGAATATTCATACTCAAAGGTGTAATCCTTCATTACAAGATGACATTGAGCTGCAGGGTCCTGTATCTCAGAATCACAGAAGGTCACACACAAAACCAGAAATAGGAAGATTTCCAGAAAACGATAACATAAAATGATGGAAATTATCTTCTGCACTTTCATTGCTTCTATTGTATCTCTTGCACACTGGTGTCTGCACAGGCCTGCATCACTGGGAATTATTCAGCAGTAGATCAAGGGATGTGACAGGGAGAGGTTTATATCTTATCACCGGTCAGGTCTGAACCGAGAAATAAGCACAATGTCCTCCTGTGTATTATCTAGAAAAAGACTGAAAATTGAAAAAAGTCACATCCACCAGGGATCACCGGGAACTGTAAAAAGGAGATGAAAGGTTTATTTCTTAAATTATGCCTGTACTTTAGCAATATGGTGTTGATCTGCAGTCGTTGGGTGCACTACTTGGGGTCCCTTAAAGTACATGTTTGTTGTGACGCCAGTTGCAGTGAAGCAACAAGGGCACAGGGCCCCTTTTAGTGATATGGTAGTTGGTACCCAGATGTAGGAATGCCAGGGTGGTGTAGGGTAGCCTATAATGTCCCTTATTGTTTTGTGCCCGTGTCACGGTGCTCCTACATGGATACGCTGGAACCCTCCGAAAGCAGAAAAATAGGGGGAATAATTGAGGGATTGAAGATATAAGTCCAGACCTTGTGATGAAGTTCATAACAGCTTTATTTTCAATAAACGTTCCTCCAAACGATTTACAGGCTTTGTCTTGGTTCCCAGCAGGCTTTGGCATTAACTGTAGCAGGCAACTCCTCTCTGCTACGTCTGTTGCTCTATCTCTGCTGTGCTGACAGGCTGGCTATAGAACTCAGCTTCTTCTTTAGGCTGTACTTAACTTTGTAATCTGGTCTGTCTCTAGCTTTGTTCAGGGAACACTTTACTCCTGGTTTCTGAGGCTTACGACTGTGGCCTCCATGTCCAGCAGAGATGAAGGTGCTCCAGCTGGCCTAGACATGCTCCTGCTCCCTTCCTCTACTCGAAACTGACTCCTAACTAACTCCACCCTCCCTGCAGCAAGTGGGGCACACCCACTACACCATGGGGGAGGGGGTTGGGGTGTTAGAATGGAATAGAAAGCTCCATTCTATGTAAGATAGCTCTGCCATTTATGCTGACACCTGCTGGTGAACCAGGCATATTACACGTGAACAGTTACATAACAAGTTTATGAATGCACATTGTACAGGACCTGGAAATAAATACATAGAATGACATTATTTTAGCCCAAAGGAGATAGTAGCGAGGTGAAAAGGTGGAAATAAGTGTTGAGCGTGAATATTTGAATTGCTAATTATAATCTCAAATATAGGCACTTTGAGTATTTGCGAATATTTAGAATATAGTGCTGTATAGTCATAATGATGAATATTTGTCTTTTTTTTCAATCTGAACATGATTCCTCCCTGCTTCTTGCCTGTGGGCTAATGACTCATTGGCCCACCAGTAGGGTACCGAACTTTAGGATTTTTGAACCCCGGACCCGAACATTTCTGTAAAAGTCAATCAACAACCAGTTACCTGTCTGACCTAAGAAGCCATCACAGCCATGCCTACTAATGGCATGGCTGTGATTGGCCAGAGCAGCATGTGACCCAGCCTCTATATAAGCTGGAGTCATGTAGCGCTGCACGTCCCTCTGCTGTTACAAGTGTAGGAGAGGATGCTGCTAGACTTGTGATTTCAGGAGAGAATAGGAGAGAATCTAACTCAGCGATCTACAGACAAATAGTTGTGTGGGTGCAGGGCACAATCGTTTTACCCTGCCTTGAGGCCATTGAAGAAAAAACAAAAAACTTTTATAATTCTGTTAGTTAGGTGGGTGGCGGCAGCAGCGGCCATTTTATGCAAGCTCAGTGCACCAGCACTGAATCTGAGCTATTGGGACATTGCAAATCACAATTTTTGGGGGGCAAACTACAACATCTGTATTAGTCAGTGTGCAATTTTGGCTAGAAATACACCCATTATTTTCTGGGGTTTGAAAAACACACTTTTTTTGACAAAAAACACTATTTTCAGGCCTTGCAGCATCAGCACGTGTGAAATTACAGGCTTATATACTGCTGTCAAATTCAGTTGTTAAAAATAAAATGTAGTTGGCAGCCTTTTATGCAGATGTCATTGTGAGATACATCCTTAATACATTTGGGTTACATTCAGAGATTTAAATTACCAACATTTGGTTCACCAATATTTTCTTCAGGCCTACACTGGTTCAGGCCGTGTGAGATACCCCCTCTAAATACAGGGGTTTGAATCAGGGATTTGAAAAATACAGCCACTTGAAATACAGCCACTTGAAATACAGCCATTTTGGGCAAATAAATATTTAGTTCAGGCCTAGTCTGGTTCAGGCCGTGTGAGATACACCCTCTACATGCTGTCGTTCTATTCTACTATTAATTTAACACCCATTTAGGGAAAGATCCTAAATTAGAAAAATACGAGGATAGCTTCAAATAAGGGACGTGGCCCAGGTCGTGAAACCCCTTCCTCAGGTGCGAGTAGGCGACAAAACCTGCAGCGGTATTTGTTCGGGCCTAGATTGTGTTGCTGACAGTGGATCCAGTTCCTTCACATTGTCTCCCACCCAGTCTCCTGCTGAAAGACCACAGTTGGCACCTGCAGCCGATGTCCATCAGTCTTTCACCTCACCCCCTTGCAAATCAGCCAAGCAGTCTGAGCCCCAAGTCATGCAGCAGTCTCTTCTGCTTTTTGATGAATCTGTTAGCAGGGTTTCCCGAGCCATCTACATAGCCCTGCCCCAGAAATGGAAGAGATTGAGTGAACCGATGCCCAACCACTGATTTTTCAAGATGTGCACCTGACACCGGGCGCACAGTGGAAGCACAAGGCGAAGGCAGAGGACGAGGAAGAGGTCGCCAACGCAGCTGGGGGTCGCCAACGCAGCTGGGGCACCGCCAACACCTCAGAAGGCAGGGTTAGCATGGCTGAAATGTGGAAAATCTTTGTCAGCATGCCACAACAACCAGCACCACCAGCTGATATGGAACGTCTTAGCAGGAGGCAGCATTTCACCAACATGGTGGAGCAGTATGTGTGCACACGCCTACACGTACTGAATGACGGGTCTGCTCCCTTCAACTGCTAAGTCTCCAAATTGTGCACATGGCCTGAGCTTGCCCTTTACGCCTTGGAGGTGCCGGCCTGCCCTGCAGACAGTGTATTTTATGAATGTGTGTTTAGCATGGCAGGGGGCGTCATCACAGACGAGTGCAGCCGCCTGTCCACAGCTAATGTGGACAAGCTCACGTACATTAAAATGAACCAGGCATGGATCTCTCAAGACTTGTCCGTACCTTGTGCAGAATAGACATGTATGCCGGCCTTAACCAGCCATTGTTATACTGCAGCGCAATTGCTCATGTTTGTATTTTGGATGTTTCACACTCTTTTGGAGTGTACCCTAATTTTACTAAATTAAATTAAAAACAAAAACCTGTGTTGGCTATCTCGTCCTCCTCCACCGCCGCTTCCACCTACTCCGCTACGTCCACCGCCTCCTCAAACTCCTACTCCATATGGAACTCCACCTCATAAATCCATTTTTTTTTTTTTGTACGTGTACGTTTTATTTTATATCATTTCACTACTTTGCTGTTTTCTTTTTCGGGTGAATTTCACCAATTCTGGTGTGTATAGTACCACTGCTATACCTAGTGGAACGGTAAAGAAAAAAAAAATGTCAGTTACATTTTCTGGCGAAATAAACAAAATTTTGGGTGTATAGTACCACTGCTTTACCTAGTAGACAGGTTAAAAAAATATATATGTGTCAGTTATATATTCTGGTGAAATTCACCAATTTTTGGGTGTGATGTACCACTCCTATACCTAGTAGACCGAAAAAAATAAAATAATTGTCAGTTACATTTTTGGGTGAAATTCACAAATTTTTTGGTGTAATATACCCTCCTCTACCTAGTTGACAGCTTAATAAATTTCAATAATACAATACTTGGGTTGACATTATACAATTTTAGACGTGAATAAACACCTGCTATGCATAGGTGACAGGGAATAAAATGTAATATATTATTCAGTA
This sequence comes from Bufo gargarizans, assembly GCF_014858855.1. NCBI lineage: Eukaryota > Metazoa > Chordata > Amphibia > Anura > Bufonidae > Bufo > Bufo gargarizans. The sequence continues at coordinate 26,634,666 of NC_058080.1, read as the reverse complement.
ATTAATGCGCACCACATCCTTTCATTTAATGCTTAAAGGGACACTGACAGGGCCAATAAGCATATTGAGGTATATATATGGCACTACAGGTCTTTTAATGGGTATTACAATCATATAAGTATCCCCCTGTCCACATTATACATACAGTAAACTTTAAGTTTTATAACCTGCTCCAACGGTCTGCAATCTGCCCAAGGGGCGGCGTTTCACTTCTCTTGCGCCCAGCCAGCCTCCCCAACTGCCGATTTGAAGCGCCGCCCAGCTCATGAATATTCAGTTTGCTGGGCGGCTTCTGCGGTCCCCGCTCTGAAGCGCTGCGCTGAACAGTGCCCTGCGCATGCGCCGGATCTTGTGAAGTCGGGGACAGTAAGCGCCGCCCAGCGAAGTGAATATTGATGAGCTGGGCGGCGCTTACTGTACCGGACTTCACAAGATCCGGGCGCATGCGCCGGGCACTGTTAAGCGAAGCGCTTCAGAGCGGGGACCGCAGAAGCCGCCCAGCAAACTGAATATTCATGAGCTGGGCGGCGCTTCAAATCGGCAGTTGGGGAGGCTGGCTGGGCACAAGAGAAGTGAAACGCCGCCCCTTGGGCAGATTGCAGACCGTTGGAGCAGGTTATAAAACTTAAAGTTTACTGTATGTATAATGTGGACAGGGGGGATACTTATATGATTGTAATACCCATTATAAGACCTGTAGTGACATATATAGACCTCAATATGCTTATTGGCCCTGTCAGTGTCCCTTTAAATTTTGAAAAGTTGTCACACTTTTATGCTTTACTAATTTCTCCCATATTTTAACTTAACTTTGAAAAATGGATACTCCCTTAAATTTGGTCTCTTTTTCTCACGCTTCTTCTCCGGTTTGGAACCCTGATTCCCCGCCACCCGTGATCACCATGGTAGGCGCATAGAATAACATCGAAAGTTGATAGAGCAGATATCAAATTGGATCGTGAACATCACGTGGACGTGCGACATGGTGGGGGAGTAAGTGTGCACACGCCTACACGAACTGACTGACAGGGGTCAGCCCCTGCTACTTCTGGGTCTCCAAATTGGGCACATGGCCTGAGCTTGCCCTTTACCCCTTCGAGGTGCTGGCCTGACCTGCAGCCAGAGTATTGTTTGAACGTGTGTTTAGCATGACTGGAGGGGGTTATCTCAGGTTATATTTCCCAATGTTTTAGGGTGTACCCTAATTTTAAAAATAAAATTTAAAACCATAAACCAGTGTAGGCTACCTCCTCCTTCACCACCGCTTCCACCTACACCGCCACATCCACCGCCTCCTTAACCTCCTACTCCATATGGACCTGGTCCTCCTAGATCAAGATTATTATTATTTTTTTTTTTACGTATTTTATGTTATTTAAAGTCATTTCCCTATCCACTTGCCATGCTCTTAACCACATTTTGAGGCTATTTGCAGACCTCTAGCCCTTTCCATAACATATTTACAGCCATTTTAGTGCTTAAAAGTTCAGGTCCCTATTGACTTCAATGGGGTTCGGGGTCAAGTTTGGGTCAACAACTCGAACTTTTTTCCGAAGTTCAGCCGAACCCGTCGAACCCGAACATCCAGGTGTTCGCTCAACTGTACCCACCAGCAAGAAGCAGGGAGGAATCATGTGTTCATGTTCAGATGGAAAAAAAAAATACGACTATTTTTAAAAACTAATATAGCACTATATTCCCTATATTGCTATATATTCATTTTTTTTTTTTATTCGCTATATTGGTATTTGTGGTAGGAGCTAACCGAGGAACAGAATAGGCATGCCTATGTGCTGCCCTGACCTGACTGGCTGGAGTGTGCCCGGCGCCAGTGACGAGGTAAGGCCTAGAGAAGTGGGCCACCCAGGAGGAAATGACTGAGAAAGGGGATGGGAGGGAGGGGCAACGAACGGGCGCCCTCCTGCTTGTAGCCGGGGGTTTAAATGCAGGAGGGCGCTCCGCCCACAATTACAGGCTGCAAGTAGCCTTAAATATTTGTGGTAGGAGCTAACCGAGGAACAGAATAGGCATGCCTATGTGCTGCCCTGACCTGACTGGCTGGAGTGTGCCCGGCGCCAGTGACGAGGTAAGGCCTAGAGAAGTGGGCAAAAAGAGAACTGACTGGGTGTAGGGTACAAGTATTTATTGGAACATCGTGATGCCTATAAAGCCAGTGAACGAAAGGCTCTGGAGATCTCAACTCGCGGGTTGGGAATATACCTTCCGTAGCAGGATAACCGCCATCGACCCATCCTGCGGATGATGTGTGCTGGAACCTGATGACTGGACGCTGCGGACGCGGGCCCTATGCGAAAAGAGTGTCCGGATATCGTGCTGGGGTTATACCCCAGTCCTGCCGCCAGGGTGCGGATATTGGAGACGAACTGGGCCAAAGATAGGGGCCTACCATTAACTTTAGCAGCAGGCCCTCGCCCCTAATGTTTTAGAGGGTCAGCTCAGCAGCAGGTCCTCACCACTAATGTTTTAGAGTGTCAGTTCAGCAGCAGGCCCTCGCCCCTAATGTTTTAGAGGGTAAGCTCCGCAGCAGGCCCTCGCCCCTAATGTTTTAGAGGGTCAGCTCAGCAGCAGGCCCTCACCCCCTAATGTTTTAGAGGGTCAGCTCAGCAGCAGGCCCTCACCCCCTAATGTTTTAGAGGGTCAGTTCAGCAGCAGGCGCTCGCCCTTAATGTTTTATAGGGTCAGCTCAGTAGCAGGTCCTCGCATATAATGCTTTAGCACTTCAGCTCACCAGCAGGCCCTCTCATATAATTTTTTACAGGTTCAACTAATCCGCAGGCCCTCTGCAAAAATCTTTTAGAGAGTCAGCTCACCAGCATGCCCTCACCCATAATGTTTTAGATGGTCAGCTCAGCAACAGACCCTCACCCCTAATGTTTTTGAGAGTCACCAGCAGGCCATCAATCATACTTTTTCCGTAGACAGTGTCCGCGGCGGACAGTTAAATTATCCACGCCACATCTGCTGTGTAAAGTGTGCTGATATAAAAAATACAATCTTTTAGAGAATTAGCTCACCAGCAGGCCCTCACCTACAAGTCCAGTCTCACTATCCAAGAGTCTGGTCAACACAATCCTCACCGCTGAGGGTCACGTAAACTACTTAGCACTGAGGAGTATCGTTGGTTATCGGAATAAACCACACAAATCGTCTCGATCCACACGCTCACAACGGCCATGCACCACCACCCACAGAATCGAGAAAAAGGTATCAATCTGTCTATCCTTTCAGTGTCCGGGCCAGGTGAGGTTTCCCGTGCATAGTCAAATTAAGCCGCAGGCTCCACTCCTGGTGGTGCCCTTCCATCAATTAGTTTAAGTTTCAGATTTGCAACTATACACCCCCCGGAACCCAAAGAGTTTGTTTTCCCAGAAAATGCTTTAGCGGGTAATGGGAATAGCGCTGCCGGATCGCCTGTGGGATCGTCTTTGAACCTCCAACAAAACATTCGTAGCAACAAATGCTTTGACTGTGGTTCGTCTTGCACCAGTCCCAGAATTTCACCTATAGCGGTACAATACGGATGCCACCGGCCGTCCCTCTTAATAATGGCCCCAGTTACAAAAATCAACAACATTTTTGGCTGAACTTGCACTTTATATACAAGTAAATATACAGGAAAGAATGTTTCCTAACAATATTTACTCTACAATCGATTTTATCTTTGGTTTGGTGCGTATTATTGTCAGTCTGTAAAAGTGGCGTACTACTCGGACAATATCGCTCCCAGCAGCGACCTGGGAGTCTAAGATGCATCCAGACATCATCCCCATGCTGTTCCCCTCTTCAGAGCAGGAGGTGCCTGGTTGTATCCCAATGACTTCCATTATACGCAGGTGCTCAGCCAAGCACACAAATATAGCAATGTGTTCGGCCCGAACACTCGAATACAGTGCTCAATCATCACTAAATATTACAAATATTCTAAAAAACAAATATATAGTAATATAGGGCTGTACACTGATCCCTCCCTTCTTTTAGCTTGTGGGCGAATATGTAGAATATACTATAATGAATATAGTATATTCTACATATTCGCCCACAAGCTAAAAGCTAAAAGAAGGGAGGGATCAGGGACCGCTTGTGTAAAAAAAAAAAAAGGATTTTTCATCATTACGAATATATAGCACTATATTAATTGAATGTAGTGCTGTATATTCCTAATGACAAATATTCCTTTTTTTTTTTTTTTTTTTTACACAGTGCACATCACAATGAGGACCAGGCCATTTTTTGAAAATCTGAGCAGTGTCAGTTTAAGTGGTGTTAACTTGGGGGACGGAGCTGACCGTTGATGAAAGAAGACGCACAGATCCACAGCTCCTACTCTATTAAATAAATCAGAGCTCACCCAGCCTTCAAAGGACTCCAAAAGCATTTAAAAACGATATCAATCAACAGACAAGCTTTGACAGAGCAGAATAACTACTTTATTGGACTTGTAACAAGAATCTAAAGAGTCCACAGAGCTGCGGCCTACTAGAGCAGAGGTGCCGCGGACTTGCCAGCCGGCTACCCGGGGTTTAAGACCTCCAAAGTAAAGAAAATCGAGACTGGAGGAACTGGTGAGCCCTCCGCCTGCATCATCAGCCATATCCCCGGAAAATCCAGCTTTCCAGGAGGAAGATAAGACTGCGGCCTGGCGCGGCACCCAGACCGCGGCCTAAAGTAGGAGACGCAGCCGCCTTCCACGCACAGCTGCGGACCCCGACAAGCGTCCAGTGATCACCCAAAGAGCCGGACGATACAACTTACAGAAGTGCCAGAGTAGCGATCCAGCTACCAGCCCACCCTGACGTACGGGCACCGCTGACAGAGAGCTGTAATCCCCGGCGTGCACGGCAATCGCATCATCAACCCGAATTCAGGGTCCGTCTCCCCAGATGCTGGCAGTCACGGCAACTCAGAGAGGCCCGCAGAGAGCGGACTGAAACGGAGGATCGCATCCGACAACAGGAACCTCTGAGCTGGGTGAGTCATCTGCTACTTCACAGACCTAGCCCCAGGCTATTGCGAATATTCGCCGCAGATAAAATCGGATGTTCATAAAAATCGGATCGCATAGAAATAATCTTATCATAGGACTGAGCATTGCGATTATTTGCTGAAAAGAAAATTCGGATGTCTAGGAAATTCGGATCGATTTAAAAATTCGCATAAAAATTCGCATAGAATATTCCTATCAGTAAAACAGCCACTCTGTGCTTCAGTCATTGGAGCTGATTGGCAAACAGGAGTGCCTCATCATTTACGCTTCTGACACAGAATTTTCAGAGACATATCTACCACCCCTCAACTGAGATCTAACAGACTTTAGGGTCTTTGGCCCAATTTTTTCTAGCCTCTACTTAGAAGATTAATAGAGGCACCACAATGCAATTCTACATATAAATAACAGCCACGGCCATTGAGGGCCATAGGAAAAGAGGTTAAAGGGGACTCACCATACTACTCGCACTGTTTTGCTATTCGTTAATGCTCTCACTCCAGTGGGATTGATTGGCTCAGTTAACTAGCTAAATAGTGATGGTTAAAATCGGCCCAGGCAAACCCAGGCCCGACTCCAATAAGTGTCTTTCAGGCTCTTTGGACTCCTACATGCAGAAACGTCTCCCTGCACCACCTGTGAAGAGCCCACATACACAAAGATCCACGCAATCGGGTTCTTTAAACAAAAACACTACACCCAACAGTCCCTCAGAGATGGAAAGTGACCAAGAAGAAGACACTAGCTTACCCATTTCAAGAGCATTTCTGGGGCAGGCCCTTTCAAAAGCACTCGAACCAGTAGTAAAGGAGCTGCAGGATATTAAACAAGAAATGAAATCCATGGGCGGAAGAGTTGAGCAATTGGAATCTACGCAAGCTCAAATAATCTCATACACAGAAGCGACTTCCGCAAACTTTTCATCGTGCCAGACACACATGAACAAAATCGTCAACTGGATGGAAGACCAGGAGAATAGGGCCAGACGCAATAACCTGAGACTCAAAGGAATCCCGGAATCCATCTCTACAGAGGCCCTACCGGATACAGTTAAACAAATATTCTCAGCTATACTGGGTGACAACTATCTACTAGAAATCTCTATTGAAAGAGCGCACAGGGCGCTAAGAGCCAAACCACAAGGGTCAGACCCACCGAGAGATGTAGTTTGCCGCCTCTTCAACTCCAGAGTGAGAGATGACATCTTAAAATTCGCTCGAGCCAAACCCATGGTCAAATTAGAAGGGTCTGAAGTGTCGATATATCAAGACCTAGCCAGGGTCACCTTATCCAAAAGGAATATGCTCCGTCCTCTCACAGAAGTCCTACGACACAGGAATATCCCTTATAGATGGCTATTCCCGTTCGGCCTCTCCTTTTCAGCTGAAGGAAAAAGATACATCTTGAGGGATCACTCCGAACTGGCAGAAATCCTATCATCAATTCAGATCACAGATGTGGACATCCCAGATTGGTCTCCAATATTGGACCTCACCAGCCTACCAACGGTCCCTCCACCCACACCATGGGAATCTGTTGGTGCAGAGAGGAAGAGTCGCAGCCGGAAACGACAGGGGAAGCTGACTCCAAGACGTCTAGACATCGACCCCACCTGAGAACTGATTTTTCCTAGGTGATGCTAGCTTATGCTACCCCCCTCGGGGGGTTCCCACTCAGTAGTTTAATTTGATCGTAGTTACGATTTGTTGCAAGCACCTCATTTACTGGTTTCACCTTTGCCTCTATGGCCCTGTTATTGGTGCGGGATGGGGAAGTGGGTCGTGACAACATATACTTGATAAAAGCATAATTTTGTTCGCTTGATTCCCCCACACCCACTGGGAGCTGGTGGTGGGCCTCTCCCCCATCCCTCACCACTGCTTCTCATACCTAGATACTAGTATCGGACACCCCTTCCCGACTTGACATAGTTCCCTGATTTAAGTCCCCTCTCTGCAATCAAAGCAATGTTAAAAGTGATAACGCCCTCATGGCTGTAGCTTATCAATGTTGTTGCATATGCTAGATATGTTTTGTTCTTTACTGCATTTGCATATGTTTATCCCTTTAGGGATGCTACATTTATGGTTGTTACAGACAAATACCTCCTGTTTGACCTCCACCCTTCTCCTGCCTCCTTTTGAGTCACAACCCTTGGACCTCCCACTCCACTACCCTACAACACCCAGGTGTAACTCCGACACTCGAACACCACACTTTCAACACTTCCCATGACCACGGTACACTTAACCACTTATAATGTTAGAGGCCTAAACTCTCCGATTAAGCGCAGCCAACTGCTCCAAGCTCTAAAAAAATCACGAGCCGATATTCTATTTTTACAAGAAACCAATTTCCTCACGGAAAAGACCCCCTCATTCCAGAAACATTTTTATAACCACTGGTACCACTCACACACCCCTACAAAGAACTCTAGAGGGGTAGCCATTGCCTTCTCCAAACACATCACATTTGAACTCGAGAGCTCATACAAAGACGAAGAAGGCAGACTACTTGTACTCATTGGGCTACTAAATGGTAAGCAGGTCACTTTGGCGAATCTATATGCCCCCAACACACAACAACCCCAATGGATAAGAGACACCACGACATTGATACATAGCTTGTCAAAAGGAGTTCTAGTAGTAGGTGGGGATCTCAACGTAGCCCTTGATCCACTTCTTGACACATCCTCCGGACGGTCCACCCTTTCTTACAAAGCATTAAGACATATCAAGAAATCATTGCAGATATTATCCTTGACCGACGTGTGGCGCTTTCTCCACCCCTCGGTGAAAGACTATACTCTGTACTCGGCACCACACAACTCTTACCACAGAATCGATTACTTTTTTCTTCAGCAGTCTTCCCTCACCAAGGCACAATCATCTGCAATAGGTTCAGGAATACACTCGGATCACTCCCCGTTAGAAATTCACATAATATTATCAGACCGCCCATGTACACGGCCGCCTTGGAGACTTAATGAAACTCTCCTTACCACCACTGAGGTCCATAATAGAATCTCAGAACGTCTCAAAATGTACTTTGAGTTGAATGACAATTCAGAGGTCTCCACGCCGGTAGTGTGGGAAGCACACAAGGCAACCATCAGAGGCGAATTCATCTCCATTGGCACATATTGTAAAAAACAAAGAGAACAAAAAATTAGATCCTTGCAGTCAGAAATTTCACACCTGGAAAAACTTCATAAACAATCACTCATAGCGCCAATCCTACAGAAGCTTACAGAATCTCGACTACAGCTTAGAGATTTATTGAACAAAAACTCAGCCAAACTCCGTCAAACATTCTTTCTATGCCCATGGAGATAGGGCTTCTAAATTAATGATGTCCCTTATCAAAAGAAGAAAGTCCCACACTTTTATAAGGGAAATTAAGGACAGTAGGGGAATCATCACTAATGACCCAGGAAAGATTGAAAAAGAGTTTATTAACTTCTACTCCTCATTATACCAATTGCGCACCCCAGAGAGACAGATGAACGCACAGGATACTATTGCAGCAATATCTCAATTTCTAACCCGTGCTTCCCTCCCCAAACTAGACCCTAGCGTACTTACAAATCTGATGAAACCCTTCTCACAGACAGAGGTCCGGTCCATCCTGCGAAAGTGTCCTAAACAGAAAGCACCAGGCCCAGACGGCCTTCCCTGCTCCTATTACAATTCTTTTTCGGATGTCCTTCTCCCTCACCTGACGGACACATTCAATGCTTACCTCTCAGGATCCAGCATTCCAAAACAGGCCCTGGAGGCATATATCACATTAATACATAAAGAGGGGAAGGATGCCACTCAGTGTGGAAGCTATAGGCCAATCTCTTTGTTAAACACAGACCTGAAATTATACGCAAGCTTGCTGGCCAATAGACTCAAACCCTTAATACCGTCTTTGATTTCTCCAGAGCAGGTAGGGTTTGTGTCCGGAAGGGAGGGGAAGGATAATACCCTGAGAATTCTCTCCATTATGCAAATAGCTAGCCAGAAGAAAACTCCCCTGGTCCTGCTAGGGACAGATGCGGAGAAGGCTTTCGACAGGGTGGACTGGACCTACATGAAACAGGTTCTCCTACACTTTGGACTACCACAAGAGTTTGTGGATGCCATATTCCTGATGTACGAAGCCCCTTCAGCGAGATTACGTATCAACCAAAACCTATCGGCACCTTTTTATATTTATAATGGAACAAGGCAAGGGTGTCCACTATCACCAATCCTCTTTGTCCTCTCGCTCGAACCATTATTAGCTTCTATCAGACTCCATCCTGACATAAAGGGATTCAATGATGGCAGATACGTACATACAACAGCTGCGTATGCGGATGATATTTTGCTCACATTGTCGAACCCATTCTACGCCTTGCCTGCGCTGCAGGGAATCCTGAAGGAATATGGCATGATATCAAACTTCAAAATAAACGCCTCCAAGTCAGAAGCACTGGGTTTTAATATTAGTAAGGAGGAGATTGAATCTCTGCGCTCCCAACACCCCTTCCACTGGCCAAAATCATACATCACTTATCTAGGTATAAAAATAAGTTCAAACTGGAGCGATTTATACTCACTCAACTACGCTCAGATTCCAAACACCTTTAGACAAATATTATCTTCGTGGTCTTTACCCTTTTTGTCCTGGATGGGTCGTACAAACCTAATAAAAGCAATACTACTCCCTAAACTGACATACCTGTTCCAAACTCTCCCGATACCACTCCCAGTATCCTTTTTCAATAATATACGCAGGATTGTTAGTAACTACCTCTGGGACGGCAAAAAACCTAGATTAAATTGGAATCTGCTAACCCAGCACAAATCAAGAGGAGGCATGTCGATCCCTGACTGGAGATTATATTACGAAGCTACCCATATTTCCAGGATAGTACATTGGTTAAGGTCAGATGAAAATAAAATATGGCTCCCATTGGAAAACCTACTAGCAATATCTCCTCTCAGGGCATTACTATGGAGGAAAAAAGACAAACCTATCTCCCAACTTACACCAAACGTTATTACACAGTCCACCCTGTCGTTATGGTACCAATATTCGGACTCCCTAAGTCCCATATTGTCCCCCTTAATGATGATAACAGACATTGCAGAACTACACCAGGGGAAATACAAGGACACAGGTCTAAAGTTTAATGATGTTAGTTCCATTACAATACACTCCTTTCTTGATCAAGAACAAATAGAAGATCCTCTGAGTCACGTTTCAATGCACGCGCTACATAAGGCCCATGTTCACTCGTTAATAAAGCCATATCTCGCCCAAGCCACAAGTCCCAGGGAAATGACGCAATTTGAAAAATTTGCGGCCTCCTCCGCTCCTCCTAAACATTTGCTGTCGCAGATTTATAATACCTTACAACAAATTAAATATCCAAGCATTAGAGGTTTTCTGGGGGAATGGGAAAAAGATCTGGACACCACATGGTCCAATGCAGAAATCAAACAAATATATCTCAAATCTCACGGTATCTCCAGATGTATCCGGCTACAAGAAAACTCATACAAAATAGTCACTAGGTGGTATCGTACACCCGTTAGACTAAGGCAGATGACCTGTCTAAACTCTGACATATGCTGGAAATGTAAATGCTCAAGAGGCACATATATCCACATGTGGTGGGACTGCCCGGTAATCAACCCATTCTGGGCCCAGGTACTCAGTTTAATCAAAGAGATATGTACCTTAACGCATGATCCATCTCTGGCCTCTATTTTCCTTAATATCCGTTTAGATAGCGTTCCAGTAGAGAAAAGAATACTCTTCCAACACCTCATTGCTGCAGCTAAATTACTGATTCCTCAACATTGGAATCAACCAAGCTCTCCCACCCTCTCACAGTGGCTACATAAGGCTAACCATATCTTTTACATGGAGGAACTTTCGGCTTGGGAACTGAGGACACGCGATAGGTTTACTAAAATTTGGGACGGTTGGATTAAATACCGCTCCTCCACTCCTGCCATACAACTTTTAACTGACTCAACTTAAATTACACCTAGGGTGATTATAAACACCATCATATAACTGAGGTCCTCCCACTTCTTTCCCCCCCCCCCCTCTTGCCTCCTCTCCCTGACGTTTTCCCGCCCTCTCCTACATGACGGAATATGGTTGTCTCCGACCTTGGACCAACTCACTTACATCTCCTTCCGTCACTCACTTTGTTTTATGGTTACTCTATCAGACTTAAAACACGCAAACTGAGTTGTTGTACTACCTGTCTTTATGCTGTACATTGTTATGGTGTCTAATGAATCACTGAACTTCTTCCTCATTATGTATACAATGTACATTTATTGGATTTTTTCATATATTATATAAAAACTAATAAAAAGAAAATTGAAAAGAGTGGTGTTAACTTTAAAATGCTTTGACTTATCCAGGCCATTCTGAGATTGTTTTTTGTCACATATTGTACTTCATGACACTGGTAAAATGAAGTAAAAAAAAAAAAAAAATTTATTTATAAAAAAAATACCAAATTTACCCAAATTTTTTAAAAAATTACAAATTTCCAAGTTTCAATTTCTCTACTTCTATAATACATAGTAATACCTACCTACCTAATACCTACCTTTTAGGGACCAGTTCAGGTCTGAAGTCACTTTGCAAGGTTTACATAATAGAAACCACCCAAAAATGACCCTATTCTAGAGACTACACCCCTCAAGGTATTCAAAACTGATTTTACAAACTTTGTTAACCCTTTAGGTGTTCCACAAGAATTAATGGAAAATAGAGATACAATTTCAAAATTTCACTTTTTTGGCAGATTTTCCATTTTAATATTTTTTTTTCAGTTACAAAGCAAGGGTTGACAGCCAAACTAAACTCAATATTTATTGCCCTGATTCTGTAGTTTACATAAACACCCCATATGTGGTTGTAAACTACTGTACGGGCACACGGCAGGGGGCAGAAGGAAAGGAATGCCATACGGTTTTTGGAAGGCAGATTTTGCTGGACTGTTTTTTTTCACACCATGTCCCATTTGAAGCCCCCCTGATGCAACCCTAGAGTAGAAACTCCATAAATATACCCATCTAAGAAACTACACCTCTCAAGGTATTCAAAACTGATTTTACAAACGTCGTTAACCCTTTAGGTGTTCCACAAGAGTTATTGGCAAACGGAAATAAAACTTCAAAATTTATTTTTTGGGCAAATTTTCCATTTTAATAATTTTTTTCCAGTAAAAAAGCAAGGGTTAACAGCCAAACAAAACTCAATATTTATTGCCAGATTCTGTAGTTTACAGAAACACCTCATATGTGGTCGTAAACTACTGAACGGGCACACGGCAGGGCGCAGAAGGAAAGTAATGCCATAATGTTTTTGGAAGGCAGATTTTGCTGGACTGTTTTTTTTTACACCATGTCCCATTTGAAGCCCCCCTGATGCACACCTAGAGTAGAAACTCTATGAAAGTGACCCCATCTAAGAAACTACACCCCTCAAGGTATTCAAAACTGATTTTACAAACGTTGTTAACCCTTTAGGTGTTCCATAAGAGTTATTGGCAAATGGAGACGAAATTTCAGAATTTCAATTTTTGGGCAAATTTTCAATTTTAATCCATTTTTTTCCAGTAACAAAGCAAGGATTAACAGCCAAACAAAACTCAATATTTATGGCCCTGATTCTGTAGTTTACTAGTTTACAGAAACACCCCATATGTGGTTGTAAACTGCTTTACATGCACAAGGCAGGGCGCAGAAGGAAAGGAATGCCATACGGTTTTTGGAAGGTAGATTTTGCTGGACTGTTTTTTTTTACACCATTTGAAGCCCCCCTGATGCATCCCTAGAGTAGAAACTCAAAAAAGTGACCCCATTTTAGAAATTATGGGATAGGGTGGAAGTTTTTTTGGTACTAGTTTAGGGTACATATGATTTTTGGTTGCTTTATATTACACTTTTTGTGAGGCAAGATAACAAGAAATAGCTGTTTTGGCATCGTTTTAATTTTTTGTTATTTACAACATTCATCTGACAGGTTAGATCATGTGGTATTTTTATAGACCAGGTTGCCACGGACGCGGCAATACCTAAGGCCTCCTGCACACGACAGTATTTTTTAACGGGCCGCAAAAAGTGGTTCCGTTGTTCCGTGATCTGTGCCCGTTTTTTCTTCCGTTGTGCTTCCGTGTGTCCGTGTGGCCGTTTTTTTTGCGGACCGTCTGAAAACTTTGCATTTTGAAAAAAAAGGATTTTTAATAACTCCACCCAGGATACTGGTATAAATCAAGGGCACCTGAGTATGCATTTGTGGCCATTTTCTGTAGTCTTTCCAGAGTACAGAGGTTATTTTGGCTGCTTCTCTTTGCTGTTTCACCATGTCTGATACAGAGGAAGAGTTCGTAGTGGATTGGCTCGTTGCTCGGCAATGTGGTCCGCGCCCTCCTTTGTTGACTGAGGAACCGAGTAGAAGGCGACGATTTTGGGTCCATCCGATAGTTTCCCAACGGTCCCGGAAAGGACACTTCCATACCCTCTATGAAGATCTGCGCCTGCATCCTGCGAAGTTCTATTCCTTCTGTCGGATGTCAGTGGGTACATTTGATCGCTTGCTGTCGTCTCTACGTACTGTCCTTACCTTTATGGACACCAATATGAGGCGCAGCATTACTCCGGAGGAAAGGCTCATCGTCACGTTGAGGTAAGCAGTATAGTACTTGTAAAGTTTCAACAGTAATGTGCACTGCTTGTGTCTGGAGGACCATGTGCTCCAAAATGGCTGCTGTTAGACATGTGCTAATGTTTGCCAAACCTATGTTTCTTTCTCCTTTTTTTTTTTTTTCCTTTCATTTGTTTGTGGCTGTTTTGTTATCCCGTTAATCCCTGGCACCTAACATGCCAATATTTTTGCCGTTGGTTAGCGTTTGTGCACGTTTCAAACGTGTGTTTAGCTATCGGCCTCCAGACAATCCATGAATCCTCTGCACTCGCCAGTAGTTTGTTTTAAATGTCGTTTGATTCAGTCAGTCAGCCATGTTACAGCAAGCTGTGACCTGCCTGTCTGAGTGATTATTATCAACTTTATCTTGAATTACGGGCATTTTTTTGTTTGGCTTTTTCAACTTAAAGAATTAGGTCCCTCAGTCAGGATCTCTATCTGCGTGCCCCACCCGGAGCAAAGTCTATATACCGATCTGTTCCCTTATTTCGTAGGATTGTGCTGCTGTGAACCCCTGAGATGTCCAGCTAACCTTTTCATCATGCCTAATGTTCCCAATATTTGGACCCGCCACTACACTCTCTGCAATTAGAAAGGGGCAAAACACAGTTTATGTTACTTAGTTCTGGTAGTACTGGCCACAGACCAATAGCTGTTATGCCTCATTCACACGTCAGTGTTCGGTCAGTGATTTCCATCAGTGATTCGTGACCCAAAACCAGGTCCGGCTCTAAACACAGAACAGGAGCAGATCTTTCCCTTATACGTTATGTCTGTTGAGGCTTCTCTTCTGGTTTTGGCTCACAAATCACTGATAGAAATCACTGACCAAACACTGAAGTGTGAACGAGGCCTTAGTGTTTCGCTCAGATACTCCTTTTTATTTTCGGTTTAATCAACCAAGGACATAGGGCAGTGATGGCGAGGCATTTTCAGACTGAGTTGGCAATGTTATAGCCAGATCTGTCGCTTTGTTTTAAATTTTTCTAATCAGCAAATTTGCAGGAATAATGTTCAAAAATATAGGTTAATTTCCGCGCAGTTTTGCATTTTTCTTTAATTTCAGGCTTCCAATCAGTGCTGCCGGTAGTAAGCCCTGTTCTGATGAATGCTTTGTAAAATCAAGGGGGTATATTTGTAAACCATATAGTCTTTACAATGGGTGTGGGTGCCCACACAGTGGGCCTTGAGTACCGCCTCTGGCACCCGTCCCATAGTTTCCCCACCACTAGACATAGGGTGTTTACAATCATGGTGTGTATACAACATTATGCTTGAATCTTGTATCTGTTTTCACTTATATTCGCAGTTTACTGTTTTTTTTTTTTTCTCCACAGATTCCTTGCAACTGGGAACTCATTTGCATCACTGCATTTTGAGTTTCTGTTAGGAACCTCGACAATCTCGAGTATTGTACGACACACTTGCCATGTCATGTGGCAGCAACTCCGAGAGACGGTAATGCCGCAGCCCAAGGTGGAGGATTGGGTTCGGATCGCAGAGGGTTTCCAAGATTCCGCGCAGTTTCCTAACTGCATCGGGGCAATGGATGGCAAGCACATCCGTGTGAAGAAGCCGCCACACTCAGGGAGCCGTTTCTTCAATTATAAACAGTTTTTCTCGGTAGTGCTGATGGCTGTTGCTGACAGTAACTACCGGTTTATAATGGTAGATATCGGGGCCTATGGAAGCACTGCAGATGCTCGCATCTTTAGTGCTTCTAGAATGGGTGAGCGGCTTCGTGCCAACCAGCTTGCCCTGCCCGAGTCCAGAAGACTGCCCGGATATGCAGGTCCGCCGGCGCCATTTGTCATCGTGGCGGATGAAGGGTTTGCATTGACTCCACATGTTATGCGGCCCTTTCCAAAGCGTGGTTTGGATGTCAGGAGGCGTATCTTCAACTACCGGTTGACTCGTGCCCGTCGGTATGTGGAGTGCGCTTTCGGAATACTCTTTAGCAAGTGGAGGGTGTTTTTGTCATCCATACAGATGGCTCCGGAGAATGCTACCCTGGTGATTCAAGCTTGTGTTGTTCTCCACAACTTCACCAGGATTCACGAGGCTTCCTCTTCTGTTGACATGGAAGATCTTCCTACGTCTTCAGATTTGGATTTGGAAAGGACCCTGCATAGACGACCTGGGACTGCAGGCATTGCAGTTCGGGAACTCTATGCAGACTACTTTTCAAGTCCAGAGGGGTCCGTGCCGTGGCAGAGGGATGCTATTCGTGGCAGTTTTTGAAATCTTCTGGGCTCTTTATTTATTTATTTTCTTCTAGATAGATTCCTGAAATTTAGTGTTGTAGTTGAGTGTAGGGACTCGCAAGATAATGAGGACCCTTGACGTGGGCTTGCGGGCTGAGATTTTTTGGACCTCACACATTTAAATATGCATCTAACGTGATAGAATTGATGTTTTGGTCTAAATCTAAATAGACTTTAACATCTTTTTTTTTTTTTTTTTTTTTTTTTATTCTAGTCCAAAAAAAATTCTAATACCTCATCATGACCATATCCCCAAATAAAAATGTTGCTCACCCAAATAAAGTGTTGCTTAGTGAGGAAAAGTGTGTGGTGTTTCTTTTTTCAATAGAAATTGGTAAAAGGAAATGTTTTCTGTAGCGTGCCAAAAAAAAAACAGTCGACTACTTTTTGGCCCAAACAACATTTATGTAGAAGATTGAGCTAAACATAATAAACTGGAAGCCAATGGGCCCAACATTTTAAGAAAAAACATATAAAGTGCTTGTAACAAAAAGATTAAACATGCTTATAAATTCAGAAGGTCCTGAGTAAATGATCCAGGAGTAAACGTGGACCGTGGCCTGACATTGGCCTGTTGAGGTCCCCCAGATGTGAAACTGCCCGGGTAAAGGGGCTGACCCACTTGATGCATTGGGCCCTGGGGGAGTCCATAGTGGGGTTGTTGGTGGTATGCTGGACCTTGTGATGTTTGTGGCGCAACTTCAAATGGTCCGGCACTTTGCTGCTGTCCGGCATTCTCAATGTCCACTTTCATGGCATTTAGCTTGCCCAGAATGTCCCCATGGTTAGGTAGACTAAACATTTATATTACGACCGCTAAGGACGCAAGGCACTCATGATGCTCTAAAGGAGTGACATGCCTCAATAGCTGTCCTAAGCCCCGTAATGTTTTCTCCTCCACTCCTTCACTCCTCCTCTGGGCCAGAAATTCTATGAGGCGGGCATCAATAGCCTCCCGACTCTCTGGCCCAGAGGTAGAGGGAGGGAGTTGGCGGCGCCGTCTGGGCTGGGGCTGGACAATCCGTGGTGGACTGCAAGGTGGTAGGGGGGCCTCGGCCAGCGTGGAGTCCTCCGGGTCCTCAGCTGGCGTTGGCGAAGGAGTTGCCTGGGGAGAAAATCCTGCAAGGGGTTCACTGGCCGACGTGTCTGAATCTTGTGAGGGATCCAGACTGTCCACAGTACTGTATTAAAATAAAACAAAAAATCAAAACACATTAGATCATTTGATTTCCACATTACAAAAGCACATAGATTTCATTATGTGCAAAGCAACCGTGCAAATACAATATATATACGGAGTGGCAGCATACATCAGAGATTAGAATTTACACAGCGAATAACTGCTTCAATGTGAAATGTGGAAATCCGTTTGGAATTGCATTTGGATCTATTGATGGGATAAGTCTTGTAAAGGCCTATTGTTTCGGAAATGGGCAAACATTGTTTGCTGCTTGGAGCTGTCCAGCCTCTGAAGAGGAGTCCACATTCAAGGACCAAAACCAGTGCTGCAATTGAGGCCAACTCATCTGTATGTGCCCCGCTACCAACATGTCAAGATACAAATTGCAATTTGAACCTAGTAGAACCTTATTTACAGAGAAACAACATGTACCAGGCCACACTTGACCATGGTGAGAGTACTAGTTGTAATCCTGCTGCTCAAGCGTAGTTGCAACCTCAGCTTTACACTTTAGCCTAGAATGTGGTTATTGACATTTCATAGGAGCAATGTAAGGAAACCATGTGGGGTTTGGTGCAAAACCATTTCAGCAATATAAATTACTATGCCAGTACGTAAAGGGTACCCATTTCCCAAACAATCAAAATTTTGATAATATGTCGCTATGGGACAAATCTCATGTCGCCCTAAAATATTTTGCAAAAAAACCCTAGTCTGGGCTCCCATTAAAACGGGAGGGTTTTGGAATGCTTTTTTAACCACTGGTGTGTGACTAGGAGCCGACATACACGATGATCTACTGTATGAGGAAATAATGCGTGCAGTGCGCAAGTGTCATCTCTATTTGCTTTTCTGGTTCCAAGTGGAATCATCTATGTTCCAGGAGGGACCAAAAATTGCTTCAACACAAACAAAACTGAGAAGGGAGCCGCCATCTGCACACTTCACGTGTCGTCTCATCATTCATCTCATAAGCGGTGGGCCCTGGTTTGACTCCACCACTAAACTGATGTAGGCAACCAACACCAGGCATGGACAAACTGTTGCCCTCCAGCTGATGCCCAACTACAACTCCAAGCAGGACCGAGTAGCTTTCAGCTATTCTATCATGCTGGGAGTTTCAGTTGTTAAAGAGCTGGATGTAGTCAGTTATGACATGGCTGCCCTACAGAAAGTATAGGTCTTCAATAGAACAACACAACTGTATCCATTAATTTCTGGAACACTTTAGCTTGCCTTAAAAAAACGTAAGTGTGAAAATATAACATTTTGAAAATAACGTAAAAAATACTTACGGCCTCAATTCCATTACTGGCCGCAGAAACTGTAACTGGGCCGTATATATATAGGCACGTTTGCTTGATGATCCCTCCCCACTCCGGCCTTTGCTGGTCAGCTCCCTCCGGAACTGGTCCCGGCAACTCGCCCAGCGGGTTTTCGTTTGTTTCACTGTTTAAAAATGACATAGAAGACAATTGTGAGGTAAAAAATTAAGAAAGGGGAAAAATAGACGCCTCATTAATAAACCATGTACAAGCCTTTAGGCAAAAGGAGGCTGGACCACCCTGAAAACACTATTGTCACCTCTGGGAAATTCAAACTATATCTTAGGGCCACACAGAGGGCAAGGACAGCACAACTACATTGATAACACTTACCTAATTCGGCCCGGCCTCGGCTATCAGCCTTGGCCCATTTACTTCGCTGCATGCTCCGTGCCACTTTCTCCCCCGAAGCATCCTTTTTAATTCTGTCGCTATAGGCATTTTGCCGGGTATCCCACAGCTCGGGCCTCTCCTGGACGAGTGAAATGAGTTTTTCGACATCCCAGCGAGGCATGGTGGATGATATTAATAAACCTCCTGCAATGGCTGCTTCTCCTCACACAAGCTGTTTACCACAGATGTCTAGAAATTTGCATATCCTGTCACCTAAAACTTCCTGTCTTTTTTTTTTTCAATTTATTGCCACAAGTTTGGCCAGACAATTTGCCCATGCCATAAGAAGAAATAAAACGGGCGCGGACGCGGATGACAAACGGGTGTGCAACCGCGTTTTTCACGGCCCCATTCACTTGAATGGGGCCACGACCCGTTAGCCGTGAAAAAAATAGGACAGGTTATATTTTTTGACGGGCAAGAAACACGGGTCACGGACGCGGGTGACAAAACGGTGCAGTAGCCGAGTTTTCTTTTTTTTTTGTAAATCTCTTTTTATTATTTCAGATTTTTAAGAACATAAAAGTACATTTCCACATTGTAATACAGTATGCACTACAGAATATATCCATGTTCAGGTACATTTTCAATGCGCATGAGTAACAATTACGGGAAGAAAGGTAGGGGAATAAGGAAAAAACATAAAGTCGAAAATAGGGAACAAAATAATATAAAGGTAAACGAACAGAAAGGCTCTCTGTTTACAATTAGCTAATACTCTGTTATCTGTTAAGTCACAGATAACGTATGGAGTTGCTAAACACTCACTATATTGCCACTATATAATGAGTTAGGCTGGCTCATGAAAGAGCTCGACAAAATCCACACAATGAGAACTTAAAATCACTCATGATACAGATATTCCTACGAGGATATCACCCCCAGCCCGTCAAGAGCTTCCGCATCCCTAGCTTCCTGAGACTGTTTCCAGGGAAGCCAAGTCTTTAAATATCTAGACCTATTACCCTTAATCCATCCTACTATCTCCTCCATTCTATGTAGTTGATGCATTTTGTTGAACCACATCTTCAAATCTGGCGGGGAGGAGTCTCTCCACTTCGTTGGGATAAGTAACTTAGCTGTGGCAATCATATGCGTAATTAAATCCGCTTTTGATGGCTTAAAGTTGGGGATAGGGATCCACAAAAGCACCAGCTCAGGGGTTAACGTTATATCTGTTGCACATATAGAATTTATGCTCTGCTCGACGTCCTTCCAAAATTGTTTGACTCTGGGACATGACCACCAAATATGTATCATAGATCATACCCCGGATTGACATCTCCAACACTGATCTGTGGGTGAGAGGCCTATAGAGTGTAGATATTCAGGGGTTCTGTACCACCTGGTAATGGTTTTATATGAGTTCTCTTGATAACGAACACACGATGAAAAACCTTGTGCATGGGATAATATATAATTGGAATCCGCATCTGAGAGGATCTTGCCCAGGTCTCTCTCCCATTGGTGCAAATAATATGGTTTGGGAGTGCTAAGATCAGATAAAAGGTTATTATATGTTACCGAAAGTGACTTTTTTAAGATAGTGGGTAGAGCCGTGAAATTTTCGAGCCATGTGGGCTCCAAAAATGTGTGACCCGATCCTTTCATATATTTTTTGCATATATTTTTGAAATCCCAGCTATGTATTAGGGCCGGAGGCCCTCTGTCCAATTTGTGATATGCTTCTTCCAATGACAAAAAGCGATTGTTGTCTATAACTTCTCCTATCCTCACATCTCCCCATGAATGCCACCAGCTCTTGTCATCTCCTCCCATTTTATCTACCAGATAATGAAGGACATCCAGTGGAGCTATTTTGGAGATCAACTTTCCCCTTACCAAAGCCATCTTAGAATTACGATAACATATCAGCATACTCTTTGTCAGCGTGCACATTTCTCGACAGAGAGAAAGAGGGGTCTCTGGAAGCCACATTAGGGCTTGTTTATGGGTACCTAAAAGAGTCCTCTCAATGTCTAGAAAGGGAGTTTGTAGTTTTTCATTCGCTAAAAGTGCCCATCTAGCTAATTGGATGGCTTTATTATAAAGAGACATATCTGGTAACAATATGCCACCTTTGTGCTTCTTCTGTGAGAGAAGCGAGTAAGGCTACTTTCACACTAGCGTTCGGGTTTCCGTTCGTGAGCTCCGTTTGAAGGAGCTCACGAGCGGACCCGAACGCAGCCGTCCAGCCCTGATGCAGTCTGAATGGAGGCGGATCCGCTCAGACTGCATCAGTCTGGCGGCGTTCAGCCTCCGCTCGCCTCCGCACGGACAGGCGGACAGCTGAACGCTGCTTGCAGCGTTCGGGTGTCCGCCTGGCCGTTCGGAGGCGTGCGGATCCGTGCGGATCCGTCCAGACTTTCAATGTAAGTCAATGGGGACGGATCCGTTTGAAGATGCCACAATGTGGCTCAATCTTCAAGCGGATCCGTCCCCCATTGACTTTACATTGAAAGTCTGGACGGATCCGTCCCAGGCTATTTTCACACTTAGCTTTTTTTTGCTAATATAATGCAGACGGATCCGTTCTGAACGGAGCCTCCGTCTGCATTATTATGAGCGGATCCGTTCAGAACGGATCCGCCCGAACGCTAGTGTGAAAGTAGCCTAAGCCAATCTAGGCCGTCTCGAATTCCACAAAAATGAAGTAAATGTTCTTCTAATATGTGTTAGAAAGGAGGTAGGTATATGTAACGGAAGGGCTTGGAACACATACAAAAATTGGGGTAGGACAAACGTGGCCAGCAAGTTCTTCCTACCAAACCAAGACATGTATGGCACCTTTAATGAAGAGATGAAGGATTTGGCTTTTGTAAGTAGCGGGGTATAATTTAATTTGAATAGCAGACCCAAATCTGTCGGGATATTAACCCCCAGAAATTTGATTGCTGTTGTTGGCCATTTGAACAAAGATGTGCGTTGAAGAGTATCCAGAATATTGTTTGGGATATTAACTTGTAGGGCTTCCGATTTGGAAAAGTTAATTTTAAAATTAGAGACTAAACTATATTGGTCAAATAAGGACATGACTGTGGGAAGGGCCTCTTCAGGGTTGGAAATGACAATTAACAGGTCATCTGCAAAGGCTGCAGTTCTATGCTGGTATTGACCCAGAGAAACACCCTGAATTTTGTCAGACTGTCGGATCTTAAGGAGAAACATCTCCAAACATAAAATAAAAAGGGTGGGCGAGAGGGGGCAACCTTGCCTAGTACCATTCCTGATGGGGAAGGCATCCGACAGGGCACCATTAACCAAAACCTGTGCCATAGGACAGGAATATAATGAAAAAATAGCTGAGATAAATGTAGGCGGAAAACCAAATTTCAATAAAGAGGCTCTCATGAAATCCCAGCTAACCCTGTCGAATGCCTTCTCCGCATCAGTTCCCAGCAGCAGCAAAGGTGTTTTCTTAACATGGGCGTTATGGATCAAGTGAATCACTCTCCAGATATTGTGTTTTCCCTCCCTCCCAGGTACAAACCCTACTTGTTCAGGATCTACGAGTCTACTTAGCATGGGGGAAATTCTAGACGCTAACAACTTGGACCACCATTTCAAGTCGCAGTTGAGAAGGGATATAGGTCTGTAGCTCCCACAGTCCTCCGGGTCCTTCCCTTCTTTATGTAGGATGGTGATATGCGCCCTCAAGGCCTGGGGAGCCAGAGACATCCCTCCCAACAACGAGTTGCAAAGATCCGTAAAATGAGGGAGCAAAATCTTTTAAATTTTTTAAAGTAAATGATAGGGAGCCCGTCAGGACCAGGGCTCTTCCCTATGGGGATAGAATTGAGGACTTTCTCTACTTCCATTGTGGAGAAGGGTCTGAGGAGGCTTTCATTTTCCTCTTCTGATAACGAGGGTGCCCTAATCGAGGCAAGAAATTCCTCAATCAGAGAGGCCCTTGTTTTGTCACCCGCCCCTGAAGGTATCTCTGGTGTTGGCAGGTCGTAAAGTTTAGAGTAAAATGTCTGAAAGGCTTTAGCTATGAGAGGGGTCGAGGTCGTTCTTAGTGTTGGACTAGACTTTATTGATGAGACAAAGGTCTTTTCCCTTCTTTTTTTGATTAAGTAAGACATCATCTTATTTCCCTTGTCTCCATGTTCATATATTCTACTTTTCAGATTCATCAGTGATTTGGCACTCTTAATATTAAGAAGATCTTTGACTTTACGTATTAGTGTAACCAAGGCCTCTTTATGTGATTCAGAGTGTGTTAGTTTATGTAATTTCTCCTGTGTTTGAATCTGGGAAAGTAAGGACATCAATTCCTTTGTAGATTTCTTCTTAATATATGAACCTAGTCCTATCAATTCCCCCCTTATATACGCCTTATGAGCCTCCCATAACATTGGGGGAGAGATCTCCGGAGTGGCATTAGTTTTAAAGTAGTTGTCTAATTTATCTGCCAAAGTGTCCACATGAGATTTTGACTCTAAAAGTGTGGTGTTCAACCTCCATGACCAAGCTCTATGTGGGAGACATTGGAGAGAAAGCGACATTGCTACGGGTGCATGGTCTGAAATCACTATATTCCCTATTTCCACATTTTTCACACACGTTAAATATGTATCAGGTAAGAAAAAATAATCTATCCTACTGTATGAATTATGAACATGGGAAAAATATGTGAAATCTTTTTCTGATGGATGAATGGTCCTCCAAACGTCCAACAGACATAGTTCTGCTAATGACATCATTAGTTTCCCCATTTGTTTCTTAGTGATGTTGTGAGATTTCGGAGTACTGATGTCCAGTGAAACATTAAAGTCCCCCCCACTACTAACATACCTTCTGAAAATTCCTTAAGTTTCTTAAGGGCCTTAGTCAACCAGGGAATTTGACCTGCATTAGGAGAGTACATGTTGGCTATTGTAATTTTAAAATTAAAGATGGTACCTTGAATAATAAGCATGCGCCCCCCTGGATCAATAAAGGATTTAACCAGTTTAAATGGAATAGAAGAACTTATGGCAATGGATACCCCTCTAGAAGCAGATGAGTGTGTTGCATGGAACCACTGCGAGTACTTTGTCGTGGGCAGTGTGGGAATATGATCATGACGAAAGTGGGTTTCTTGCCAAAGGACAATGTCAGCTTTTTTGTTTAAGAGCAGGTTAAATATCTGACGTCTTTTTTGAGGGATGTTAATTCCGTTCACATTGTGTGACAATATATTTAAGTTAGCCATACCTTATCGGAAGCGTGAGCATTGAGCTATCGAGAGCCTTAAACAGGTAAAGAACTGGGGAAAAACACATTGTACAGTGAATCATAATTGTGAACAGACAATTGTCAGCTGACTTTGATATAAGCAGTAAAGGAGTTGACGGCGTTCCACCCGGCCCCAACCCGCCACCCCCACCAAATGGGTAGGAAGGGCAGGCCAGGCCCGGCGCAACACCCCAACTCTGCCTGGGAGGTAGGAAAGCCTTTGACATCAAGACTAACTGCCCTATCATAAACAAAATGATTAACACCTTATTGTGTAACGGGTGAAAAACCTATAACGTTGTCTAAGCAACAAAGCACGACATTATATTATCCCAAGGTGGTGAAAAGGCCTTAATAACTGCACTATAATCTTTCACTCAGAGGAGGCACTAAGTATTTCTCTGCTGTGTAGAGGTAACAACCTATCAGTAATACAACATAAACTCATGCCCTCTGGTGATGATAATACGTATCATCTAACCACATCAAACTTACAAACACGTTCTATGATGGTGTTAGAGTGCTCCTACAAAGAACTGCTATAAAGAAAGGAGCAAAAATGAAGATAAACAGTTCCTATGAAATTTCATGTTGTCTTCCTGGTCTTTGGTGATTTCGGCTTTTTTACCACCTGCCATGTAGGAATCTCTGGCAGGTCAGGCAAGCTCAGATCTTCTGGAACTGGCATCCATGGTTGGACTTCCACAGGAGCTATACCTAGCTTATCCCAAGCATCGGTTAAGTCTTGCGGTGTTCTGATGATGATCTGTCGGCCCTCTTTAAAGGTCGCGAGGCCAAATGGAAATAGCCATCTCACTGGCAACTTGTGGGCTCTAAGAGCTTCTGTAACTGGCTTCAGCGCTCTGCGTTTAGCCAAGGTACTAGATGCTAAGTCCTGAAAAAATTGGATGCGCGCTCCATTGTACGAAATATTCTTGGCTTCTCTTGCAGCTTTCAATAAGGAGGCAGTGTCCAGAAAATTTAGTAATCCGCATATAATATCGGGTGGGCCGTTCTCCTGTGGCTTAGGCCTTAGGGCTCTGTGGGCCCTCTCGATTATTATCTGCGCAGCCCTGTCTTCCCCAACAAGTGAGGCAAATATGGCGGTGACCGCTGCTGTAATTTCTCCAGGAGGGACATCCTCCGGTACTCCTCTTATGCGGATATTTTTCCGCCTACTTCTATTTTCCTGGTCTTCCAGGTGCAGGATCGTTGAGGTAAGTAACGCATTATGGCCCTGCATGGCCTTTTTGACAGCTTCTCCGTGCTGAATTATGGCCGCCTGCGTCTCCTCTAGGGATACAACACGTCCCCCAATCTGCTTAACGTCCGTCTTGATATCAGAGATGTCTCTGTGCAGGGGCTGTAGCGCCTTATAAAGCGTCTTCTTAAAGAAGGCTCTGGACAGGGGTAGATCTGCAGGCTCTGTACCTTCTGACATGGCGCAGGAACTTTCCCCATCGGAGTCCTCTGGTGGCGCGGCGGCTCTGGCTCCCTCCGGCGCCATCTTGGATCTGTGGGCTGGCGAGAAACTTCATTTTTTGAGAAAGCGATCCATTTCAGATTGCGTCTGGCACGATTTTTGAGTGCCCTGTACTGTATCGCTCCTTTCTTTGTTAGTTTTCACCATCTTCTGTCACCCGTTAAACCGAAGCTGCAGCAGCGTCTGTGTGGAGCTCTGAGATCAAGCTTCCATCCCGGCTCGCGGCTAGCTCCGCCCCCCGCAGTAGCCGAGTTTTCAACGGACCCATTGAAAGTCAATGGGACCGCAGAAAAAAACGTTACACGGGCCAACGGCCACGGGTGCACACAACGGTCGTGTGCAGGAGGCCTTACACAATGATTTAAAAAAATTATGTTTTATTGTTTCCATAGTCTGAGAGACATATTTTTTTTCAGTTTTTGGGCGATTATCTTGGGTAGGGTATGATTTTTGCGGGATGAGATGACGGTTTTATTGGCACTATTTTGGGGTGCATGTGACTTTTTGATTGCTTGCTATTACACTTTTTGTGATGTAAGGTGACAATAAATAGTTTATTTAGCATAGTTTTTATTTTAAATTTTTTACGATGTTCATCTGAGGGGTTAGGTCATGTGATATTTTTATAAAGCCATTCGATACAGACGCGGCAATACCTAATATGTATACTTTTTTTATTTATGTAAGTTTTACACAATAATATCATTTTTGAAACAAAAAAAATGATGTTTTAGTGTCTCCATATTCTGAGCCATAGTTTTTTTTATTTTTTGGGCGATTGTCTCAGGTAGAGGCTCATTTTTTGCGGGATGAGGTGACGGTTAGATTGATACTATTTTGGTGGGCAAATGCCTTTTTAATCGCTCGCTATTACACTTTTTGTGATGTAAGGTGACAAAAAATGGTTTATTTAGTACAGTTTTTATTTTTTATTTATTACGGTATTCATATGAGGGGTTAGGTCATGTGATATGTTTATAGAGCCGGTCAATACGAACACAGCGATACCTAATATGTATACTTTTTTTTCCCCTATTTCTTACCAATTATTTTTAACTTTATTTTGGGTAAAAATAAATTTTTGTTTATTTTTACTTGAAACTTAATTTTTTTTGGGGGGGGACTTAATTTTTTCAACTTTTTTTCACTTAATTTTTTTGTCCCACTCTGGGACTTGAACTTTTGGGGATCTAATCCTTTGCAATGCATTCCAATACTTCTGTATGAGTAAAACTGTGTATTACTCATATAGCTTCCGGGACCTATGAGATCCAGGGAGTTGGATCTCACAGGCTCTTCACCGGAAGGCAGCGCAGATGCCTCAGGAAGGCATTGCGCTGCCTTCCATGCCATCGGGTCCCCCCCACAGCCCCATTGGGACCCGATGGCACCGCTCGCCGCCGCAATAGGTAAAAGCCGCAAACAGCGGGTCTGAATTGATCGCCGACATGGGGGGGTCACGGGACCTCCCCGGGCATTTAGCCGAGGTGCCGCTGCGCGGCGGTGATTGGAAATACACCGGGCGTACAGGTACGCCCTGTGTCCTTATCAGGGGTGGACACAGACAGCAGAGGACCCCTGTGCAAAGTATGTACCTGGGCCCCCCCTCCAACCCCCCAAAAAAGAAAACACCCATACGGATATAAATATATAAGTGCAAAATAAAAAAAATCTTGATAATATGGGTCAATATGTTTATATATTTTTTTCATACTAGGCCACGCCCTTTAACTCCTCCCAAGGCCAGCACATAGTAGTAACGCCCACACTATGCCCCCTTCACAGCACTTATGCCCAGATATGTGCCCCTTCACAGTAGCTATGCCCAGATATGTGCCCCTCAGTAATATCCAGATATGTGCCCCCTCACAGTAGTTATGACAAGATATATGCCCCTTCACAGTAGCTATGCCCAGATATGTGCCCCTCAGTACTTATATCCAGATATGTGCCCCTCACAGTAGTTATGACAAGATATATGCCCCTCCACAGTAGCTATGCCCAGATATGTGCCCCTCAGTACTTATATCCAGATATGTGCCCCTCACAGTAGCTATGCCCAGATATGTGCCCCTCAGTACTTATATCCAGATATGTGCCCCTCACAGTTGTTATGACAAGATATGTGCCCCTTCACAGTAGCTATGCCCAGATATGTCCCCTCACAGTAGCTATATCCAGATATGTGCCCCTCACAGTAGCTATATCCAGATATGTGCCCCTCACAGTAGCTATGCCAGATATGTGCCCCTCACAGTATCTATATCCAGATATGTGCCCCTCACAGTAGTTATGACAAGATATATGCCCCTTCACAGTAGCTATGCTCAGATATGTGCCTCTCAGTACTTATATCCAGATATGTGCCCCTCACAGTAGTTATGACAAGATATATGCCCCTTCACAGTAGCTATGCCCAGATATGTGCCCCTCAGTACTTATATCCAGATATGTGCCCCCTCACAGTAGTTATGCCCAGATATGTGGCCCTTCACAGTAGATATGACCAGATATGTGCCCCCTTCACAGTATATCTAGATATGTGCCCCCCAGGGGTGGAAACAGAAAGCAGAGGGCCTGCCCCCCCCCTTCCCCTAGCCCCCCACAACCACACAGACATACAGAAATAAACATAGGCCATAGGCAAATATTAATACATAGTGATGTGTGACAGCAGAAGGCACACCAGATTGTCAGCTCCTCCCGATCCTTCAGGGGGAGGAAGGGGTGATAAAGGGCATCAAAGATGGTGGAGACCGTTCAGATCCTGTGGTCCATATTAATGCCCCCTTAATGCCCTCACACAGTAATTATAGCCCCTTTGTGCCAGCACACAGTAATAATATCCACATTGTGCCCTGTCACAGTAGTTATGCCAGATATGTGCCCCTCA
Organism: Bufo gargarizans; assembly: GCF_014858855.1. NCBI lineage: Eukaryota > Metazoa > Chordata > Amphibia > Anura > Bufonidae > Bufo > Bufo gargarizans. The sequence continues at coordinate 26,606,194 of NC_058080.1, read as the reverse complement.
CAGTACTATGCCCTGATATGTGCCCCCTCACACAGACCCATTGAAATGAATGGGTCAGGATTCAGTCTGGATGATATGTGTAGTGTCCCACTAGGTAAAGGTGGGCACTGCACAAGGGTTAATGTGTTTATTGCATTTAATGTGATGTGTAATGTGCATTTCCCTGTATTATCTCGGTGTCAGGCCTGTCAGGGTGCAGTTTAGCCTCCCAGACGTTAGAGGGAGCTAGAGAGCCCTATCTATATATATACATATATATATATATATATATATATATATATATATATATACAGGGACTGCAGAATTATTAGGCAAGTTGTATTTTTGAGGATTAATTTTATTATTGAACAACAACCATGTTCTCAATGAACCCAAAAAACTCATTAATATCAAAGCTGAATATTTTTGGAAGTAGTTTTTAGTTTGTTTTTAGTTTTAGCTATTTTAGGGGGATATCTGTGTGTGCAGGTGACTATTACTGTGCATAATTATCAGGCAACTTAACAAAAAACAAATATATACCCATTTCAATTATTTATTTTTACCAGTGAAACCAATATAACATCTCAACATTCACAAATATACAAGATATGTGCCCCTTCACAGTAGCTACGCCCAGATATGTGCCCCTCAGTACTTATATCCAGATATGTGCCCCTCACAGTAGTTATGACAAGATATGTGCCAGTTGCCTAGTAATTAGATTTTTGTTAGATTTTATTATCACATGGGGTTTATATAATTTACTTTTTTAGAATTAGTGACTTTTAAAAATACCTTTATTAGTGATCATGTGGGTATAGGTATGTATATACCAACAGAGTGTGCTACAATTTCAAAATAATTTATATATAAATATTTCTTATGACCGGGGAGTAGTAACCCCTACACAGTACATTTACTAGTGATACAATAAGTCAGTAGGCTTAGGGCCCTTTCACACTTGCGTTCTTGTCTTCCGGCATAGAGTTCCGTCGTCGGGGCTCTATGCCGGAAGAATACTGATCAGGATTATCCTAATGCATTCTGAATGGACAGTCCGTCCTTCAGGATGCATCAGGATGTCTTCCGTTCCGGTACGGAACGTTTTTTGGCCGCAGCAAATAGCACAGCATGCTGCGCTTTTTGCTCCGGCCAAAAATCCGAAACACTTGCCGCAAGGCCGGATCCGGAATGAATGCCCATTGAAAGGCATTCATCCGGATCCGGCCTTAAGCTAAACGTCGTTTCGGCGCATTGCCGGATGCGACGTTTAGCTTTTTCTCAATGGTTACCATGGCTGCCAGGACGCTAAAGTCCTGGCAGCCATGGTAAAGTGTAGTGGGGAGCGGGAAGCAGCATACTTACCGTCCGTGCGGCTCCCGGGGCGCTTCAGAGTGACGTCAGGGCGCCCCAAGCGCATGGATCACGTGATCGCATGGATCACATGATCCATGCGCATGGGGCGCTCTGACGTCATTCTGGAGCGCCCCGGGAGCCGCACGGACTGTAAGTATGCCGCTCCCCCGCTCCTTGCTCCTACTATGGCAACCAGGACTTTAATAGCGTCCTGGGTGCCATAGTAACACTGAAAGCATTTTGAAGACGGATCCGTCTTCAAATGCTTTCAGTACACTTGCGTTATTCCGGATCCGGCGTGTAAATCCGGCAAGTGGAGTACACGCCGGATCCGGACAACGCAAGTGTGAAAGAGGCCTTAGACAGTTCGAGGATTAAGTAAAAAAAAAAACACATAGAAAAATAAAAAAATATAATAATGAGACAGGGTCTGAGGAAAGGGCAGGGCAGACACAATGCTTACCCTAAAAGGCCCTCAAAAACTGCTCAGCCCAGGGTGACCCCCTGATGGTGGGGGTTCCCTGTCCCCGAACCTAAGACTAATCGAATCCCTAGGTTGACCCTAGCCAGGGAAAGATATAAGATAAACAATAACAGTAATGACGATGAATCAGGAATGGAAGGTGGTTCAAAATAGATGGGGTCACCACCTGCCCTTTCCGAAAATCAAAAATAAAGATGTTACACAAACAGTATAAGAGTGAAAGGGGGTCCAGATACTGCGGAGATCACCATTCCACTCATCAGTACAATACGCACGTTTTAAAATATACACATCTTATTACACACACCACGACGCGTTTCGCCTGTATACAATCAGGCTCGATGAAATTGTAGCACACTCTGTTGGTATATGCATACCTATACCCACATGATCACTAATATTGGTATTTTTAAAAGTCACTAATTCTAAAAAAGTACAAGATATGTGCCCCTTCACAGTAGCTATGCCCAGATATGTGCCCTCACAGTAGCTATATCCAGATATGTGCCCCTTCACAGTAGCTATGCCAGATATGTGCCCATTTCTGACATTCAAAAACAAAACAAAAACAAATCAGTGACCAATATAGCCACCTTTCTTTGCAAGGACACTCAAAAGCCTGCCATCCATGGATTCTGTCAGTGTTTTGATCTGTTCACCATCAACATTGCGTGCAGCAGCAACCACAGCCTCCTAGACACTGTTCAGAGAGGTGTACTGTTTTCCCTCCTTGTAAATCTCACATTTGATGATGGACCACAGGTTCTCAATGGGGTTCAGATCAGGTGAACAAGGAGGCCATGTCATTAGATTTTCTTCTTTTATACCCTTTCTTGCCAGCCACGCTGTGGAGTACTTGGACGCGTGTGATGGAGCATTGTCCTGCATGAAAATCATGTTTTTCTTGAAGGATGCAGACTTCTTCCTGTACCACTGCTTGAAGAAGGTGTCTTCCAGAAACTGGCAGTAGGACTGGGAGTTGAGCTTGACTCCATCCTCAACCCGAAAAGGCCCCACAAGCTCATCTTTGATGATACCAGCCCAAACCAGTACTCCACCTCCACCTTGCTGGCGTCTGAGTCGGACTGGAGCTCTCTGCCCTTTACCAATCCAGCCATCTGGCCCATCAAGACTCACTCTCATTTCATCAGTCCATAAAACCTTAGAAAAATCAGTCTTGAGATATTTCTTGGCCCAGTCTTGACGTTTCAGCTTGTGTGTCTTGTTCAGTGGTGGTCGTCTTTCAGCCTTTCTTACCTTGGCCATGTCTCTGAGTATTGCACACCTTGTGCTTTTGGGCACTCCAGTGATGTTGCAGCTCTGAAATATGGCCAAACTGGTGGCAAGTGGCATCTTGGCAGCTGCACGCTTGACTTTTCTCAGTTCATGGGCAGTTATTTTGCGCCTTGGTTTTTCCACACGCTTCTTGCGACCCTGTTGACTATTTTGAATGAAACGCTTGATTGTTCGATGATCACGCTTCAGAAGCTTTGCAATTTTAAGAGTGCTGCATCCCTCTGCAAGATATCTCACTATTTTTGACTTTTCTGAGCCTGTCAAGTCCTTCTTTTGACCCATTTTGCCAAAGGAAAGGAAGTTGCCTAATAATTATGCACACCTGATATAGGGTGTTGATGTCATTAGGCCACACCCCTTCTCATTACAGAGATGCACATCACCTAATATGCTTAATTGGTAGTAGGCTTTTGAGCCTATACAGCTTGGAGTAAGACAACATGCATAAAGAGGATGATGTGGTCAAAATACTAATTTGCCTACTAATTCTGCACTCCCTGTATATATATATATATATATATATATATATATATATATGCAGAGAATCGGACAGCACTCCAAGACTTGAAAAAAGTAAATCTTTATTCACCCATGTGAAAAATAATTGCAACGTTTCAGCTCACAATCGAGCCTTTCTCAACCTTTCTCAAACATTGCTTGAGAAAGGCTCAGTTGTGAGCTGAAACGTTGCAATTATTTTTCACATGGGTGAATAAAGATTTACTTTTTTCAAGTCTTGGAGTGCTGTCCGATTCTCTGCATATATTAGAAGGTGAAAAGCTCATTCCTTTGGACATAGCACCTGAGCCAACAGACTGGTGCCGCCAAATCTCCTTTTCTGCTATATATATATATATATATATATATATATATATGAAGGCCCAGACAGGGGAGAGGAAGTGTATTCCAGGGGACTAGAAGTGACACCTAGTCAGCCTGAAGCTCCTGAGGCTAAGCTTAGCTCAGTTGAGACACCCCAGTAGTAGGAGAGTACCTCCTGGGAGAAACCTGCAGCCACCTTTCCAATCCAGCAGAGAATCCAGCTAAGAAGCAGAGGTACTGTAACCTAAAGCAAGTGCCAATACTGGAGGAAGGATTTTACATACCAAGGATTCAAGCCAGCAATTAGGCATCCGGGCCTTGGGATCCAGCCAGCTAGAATAGCTGTGGGGATAGAGCAGCATTGTACTGCAAAGCATTAACTGTATACCCTTCAAGTATCTTGCAAGATTGAAACCTGCTGTGCATTTGTACTGTAAAGGACTGCATTATTTACTGCTGCAATTACTTGTATAAAGTTGGACTGTTTCCTAAAGTAAAGCAACGTTTGGTTTACCAACTGTGTACGCTATTAATCCTCCTGCAAACCGGTGTGCCACCGTTACAGGCACTGGCGTCACGATTCTTAAAGGGACCTTACCTAAGGCACTCAAAAGACCTGCAACATCCAGGGCACCTCACACACCATCAGGCCTGGTCCCTACATCCAGAGTGTGCCCCAGAGGACCTAGTGTCTGCTTCTCCTTCACTGTCGCATGACTGCCCAGGGTTCCCCTTTAAAAAGTGAGTAACCCTCGATTGCCCATAACCGTGACCTCACTATTGCTATACCCTGCAGGTCTGGCGTGCTGCATATGCATTTGCTGCACACATTGCAACCAGTAGGAAAATTCACTATTGAAAGAGGATTTAATCTGACATGACACGTGGAGGACACCGCTGCATGCCATTTGCCGACACCAGACAAAGCAACCATGCCACGCTCAGCAGGTATCGTACATGGACCCTTCTGATTTGATAAGTGTTGGGTGTCGGAAATGTGTTTGCTCTTTCTCCGTGTCTGATCAGAAGAACCTGAGGGGGTCATTTATTATCCCAAAATACGCCTATATTTCCGGTGCAGTCGCCGCAATCTGCAACTTTGCCCCGCTCTCGCCATGTCTAAATAAGTAGACGGGGAAGGGGAGGGGCCGACCGTCTCATTCACCATTTTCTACGCCTGGTTTAGGGGTAGAAAATTATCTACATCTAGAACTGGAACATGTAGAACTGGCGGAGGATCCACCAAGGGTTATGGAGAGGCCGGCGCCTCTCCATAACTTCGGCAGAAGCACCGCCAGATATAGGGGTTATTGAGATCGGGGTCTAAAATGCTGGTCTTAATAAATGACCCCCTGAGTGTCTGAGCAACACTTTTAACCAATTTACACAACACGAACCATATGCATTTTGTGATCTGCAAATTACGGATGACGTCCATGTGCCATCTACCTTTTTTTTTGCAGAACCATTAACTAGCCTGCATGTTGGGGACCAGTATAGGACATGTCACATTTTCTGTCCTTTGGGGAACAGACATACGGATGCAGAAAGCAAACTACTTCTATATGCTTTCCATATCCGTATGTCCGTTCTGCACAAAACAGAAAATGTGACGCGTCCTATACTTCTCTACAAAATGCGGACTGCAGACCCATTTAAGTCAATGGGTCTGCAAAAATATGCGGATTACACATGGACCACATACATAGCTTGCCGATCCACGGACCGCAATATACATGAGTGTGGGCCAGTCACAGGAAGGCCAGGGGTGATGGGTGGAGTAAAAGAAATAGCATACCAAGTGTCAAGTTCAGCGTCTGGCAGGGACAGTGGGCACAGGGGCCACCTCCAGTCCTCACTCACTTTCTCCTGAGTTGCTGGTTTGCTGCAGGCCTCACACATTAAGCACCAACTCTGAGGTGCTGAACAGCTAGGAGAGGACCAGATGTGGGCGAAGCTACCGATGGGCGCTACCACCATCACTAGACGGGGGCGGAGCTACTGCCATCACTAGACGGGGCGGAGCTACCGCCTTCACTAGACAGGGGCGGAGCTACTATCATCACTAGACGGGGAGGAGCTACCATCATCACTAGAAGGGGCAGAGCTACCAACACCGTGAACTTGAAGTGGCTCAGCACAGGCCTGCCACAGGAGGCAGGGCGATCACAGATATAGCTCAGGACGGGCTGCCCAGGCCCTGCTGCTCAGAGCTGTGGACGACACAGCACGTCCTCAGACTCAAGACAGTGAGCTGCAGATTGCCATGGGAGCCCCTTCTACATGCTGGATGGAGTTATGAATGTTGAAGCTGGGAGCTCTCTGCTTCACCATTAGAATCAGCTGTCTGTGCGTCCTGTGGAGGTCCCCCTCCCATGCTAGGCCCCTGTGCAGCTGAACCGGCTGCACAGGCGGTATGTCTGCCCCTGGTCCTTATCCACCTCAGCTCCCCTAGCTTAAACACCCTTAATGACCAGACCACTTTTTACAATTCTGCACTACACTACTTTCACAGTTTATTGCTCGGTCATACAACTTACCACCCAAATGAATTTTACCTCCTTTTTTTCTCACTAATAGAGCTTTCATTTGGTGGTATTTCATTGTGCTGACATTTTTACTTTTTTTGTTATTAATCGAAATTTACCGATTTTTTTTGCAAAAAAATTAAATTTTTCACTTTCAGTTGTCAAATTTTTCACAAAAAAATACATTTCTATATAAATTTTTCTCTAAATTTATTGTTCTACATGTCTTTGATAAAAAAAAATGTATTACGTTTACAAACTATGGTACAAAAATGTAAATTTCCACATTTTGAAGCAGCTCTGACTTTCTGAGCACCTGTCATGTTTTCTGAGGTTCTACAATGCCCAGACAGTAGAAAAACCCCACAAATGACCCCATTTCGGAAAGTAGACACCCTAAGGTATTCACTGATGGGCATAGTGAGTTCATAGAACTTTTTATTTTTTGTCACAAGTTAGTGGAAAATGATATATATTATTTTTTTCTTACAAAGTCTCATATTCCACTAACTTGTGACAAAAAATGAAAACTTCCATGAACTCACTATGCCCATCATAAAATACCTTGGGGTGTCTTCTTTCCAAAATGGGGTCACTTGTGGGGTAGTTATACTGCCTTGGCATTTTAGGGGCCCTAATGATTGAGAAGTAGTTTGAAATTCAAATGTGTAAAAAATGTCCTGTGAAATCCTAAAAGTGCTCTTTAGAATTTGTGCCCCTTTGCCCACCTAGGCTGCAAAAAAGTGTCACACATGTGGTATTGCCATACTCAGGAGAAGTTTGGGAATGTGTTTTGGGGTGTCTTTTTACATATACCCATGCTGGGTGAGAGAAATATCTCTCTAAAAGTCAACTTTTCCATTTTTTTTATACAAAGTTGTCATTTGACAGTTATTTCTCTCACCCAGCATGGGTATATGTAAAATGACCCCAAAACACATTGCCCAACTTCTCCTGAGTACGGAGATACCACATGTGTGACTCTTTTTTGCAGCCTAGGGGCGCAAAGGGGCACAAATTCATTTTCGGAGGGCATTTTTAAACATTTGGATTCCAGACTTCTTCTCACGCTTTAGGGCCCCTAAAATGCCAGGGCAGTATAATTACCCTACATGTGACCCCATTTTTGAAAGAAGACACCCAAGGTATTTCATAATGGGCATAGTGAGTTCATGGAAGTTTTTATTTTTTGTCACAAGTTAGTGGAATATGAGACAGCATTTTCCGCTAACTTGTGACAAAAAATAATAACTTCTATGAACTCACTATGCCCATCAGCAAAGACCTAAGGGTGTCTTCTTTCCAAAATGGGGTCATTTGTGGGGTGTTTGTACTGCCCTGGCATTTGAGGGTCTCCGCAATCATTACATGTATGGCCAGCATTAGGAGTTTCTGCTATTCTCCTTATATTGAGCATACAGGTAATTAGATTTTTTTTTTTTCCGTTCAGCCTCTGGGCTGAAAGAAAAACTGAACGGCACAGATTTCTTCATTTGCATCAATCAATGTGGATGAAAAAATCTCTGCCAAAAAAAAAAGGAGGGGAAAGGCGTCTGCCAGAACATAGGAGCTCCGCCCAACATCCATACCCACTTAGCTCGTATGCCCTGGCAAACCCGATTTCTCCATTCACATCAATCGATTGGATGAATAAATCATTGCCTTTTTTTTTATATACAAAGTGTTTGCCAAAGCATATGAACACCACCGCCCCCTCAGCTCATAAGCATCGGCAAACATAGCTTTTTTACTGCAGAGGAGAAATCTCATCTTGCAGCACTGCATACACCGACTTTTGTGTAATCTGACAGCAATGCAATGCTTCTGTCAGAATGCACATCAGTGCTGCAGCTGGTCGATCGGTTGTTCCACCTAGAAGGTAAAAAAAAAAAAAAAAAACAGGCCGCAACGCAATAAATTTATTAACATGAACTTTATAATAACATTTGAACAGAACATTAACTTTTATAAACTTTGGAAACAGAACATTAACTTTTTTGCTTACCGGTGATTTTTTTTTTTTTTCACCTTTATAGGACAAACCTCTCCTTCCCCATGGGACAATGTGCAAAGCGCAAATCGCCCAGAGATGTGGCAGAGTACATTATGCACTTTGTCCCAGGTGAAAGGAGAGGTTTGCAGCAGCTCTGTGTGAATGGGCCCTAATAGCCCTGTGTGCCTGTCCTGTGAGATGTGATCCCTATGCTAAGTGTACCTGTGTGTGGTACTTCCGGAAACACTCCCCTAAGCATAGGGCAGGATGGTCAGGGCAGTCAGGACAGAAATAGCGGGTGTCACGCCTTATTCCACTCCTGCTACAGACACGACATTTTATTCGGGGTGACGGTTGGTTTGAGGTACCAGCAACGACACTGGGGAAATGTCGCTCGTGTAGACGGCTAACTACACTAGTGGTTGGGGCCACGGAACCTCCTGGATACAGGAGGTTCTCGATGATCTCTTCCTGAAATTTGAGGAAGGATCCTGTTCTCCCAGCCTTACTGTAGAGAACAAAACTATTATATACAGCCAATTGAATCAAATATACAGACACCTTCTTATACCAGCGTCTGGTTCTGCGGGAAAGTAAATAGGGAGCCAACATCTGGTCATTGAAGTCCACCCCTCCCATGAGCGAATTATAGTCGTGGACACAGAGGGGCTTTTCAATGACACTGGTTGCTCTTTCAACCATATCCTTCTGTTGAGGAATTCCAAAATCGTCCGTTTATCTGTTATAAGCGCAACAAGAATTTACGCGACATGGTGGTGCGGGCTGACATAGGTAGTTCTCATACAGAGACACGACAAAGCACCTTATCCACACCAAAAAAGGGCACCTTCCCTTGTCTGGGATGTATACACTGCTCAAGTGTAATCAAAGGTGAACATTTTTCACATCCGCATACAGGCAAGCAATTCCTCATCAAGGGATTTTTCACATGCAACAGCAATTTCGTTGTATACTTATTGAAGTGTCCGTGTGGTTTACTATATATAGGCGAGACTTCTATGCGGATGAAGGATCGCTTCTCCAAACATAAATCGACAATACGCACAAAGTACTTGCTTTTACCTATCCCGCACCACTTTGATCGACTTAATCATAACATATCGCAATTGCGCTTTCAGATAATCGAACATGTGCCGCAACCTCGCAGAGGTGGGAATAGGGTTAAGATGTTGAAGAAGCGTGAATCCTATTGGATTCACACTTTACAAACATTGGAGCCCAAAGGCTTGAACCGAGAGTACGATCTTCATAGTTTCTTGTAAATCTCCAGGTTCAAAAAACAAAATATATTGTATACTTGTTATTATTGCTCTCTCCATTTATTATTTTATATAGGTATCATCTGTATAAAATGGCAAAAATTTTTTTTTACCTTTTTCTTTGTCTTTTTGCAGAAAACTTGAAGACATCCCAGCGGCATCACTACAATCTGCATCATCCTTTAAATATTGCTATCATCATATAGATATATCTAGTAACAAATTGTTATTACAATTATTATGGCGATTGTTGCGGCTGGGATTCTTTCTTCAATTGCAGGCACCATTTTTCTTTGAAGACTACAGTGAGTGCCGGTTCTTTCTTATCATTCGTGTGAGATCGTTATCTCAGGACGCATGCACCACGCCACTGTTGCACATTGCCGGCTGTTCATTATCTTGTATCCGTGCTGTTAGATGGCTGGCGGGTGGTGGCGGCAACAAAAAATAGTAGTAAGCACAGCCCGTCCGCACACCCCAAAGGCCCCGCCGCTATATTTGGCAGCTAAAAGGCTAAAAAGTCTTGTTGGTCACCGAGTGTTGCTGGGCCCCCCAGGAGCAACTGGGCCCGGGGCAGCTGCCCCTTTTGCCCTGCGGTAAAGACGGCCCTGTTTTAGATGGCTGGCGGGTGGCGGCGGCAACAAAATATAGTAGTAAGCACAGCCCGCCCGCACACCCCAAAGGCCGGCCCTGTGCACAGTGCACAGCTCCCATGCCCCGCCGCTATATTTGGCAGCTAAAAGGCTAAAAAGTCTTGTTGGTCACCGAGTGTTGCTGGGCCCCCCAGGAGCAACTGGGCCCGGGGCAGCTGCCCCTTTTGCCCTGCGGTAAAGACGGCCCTGTTTTAGATGGCTGGCGGGTGGCGGCGGCAACAAAATATAGTAGTAAGCACAGCCCGCCCGCACACCCCAAAGGCCGGCCCTGTGCACAGTGCACAGCTCCCATGCCCCGCCGCTATATTTGGCAGCTAAAAGGCTAAAAAGTCTTGTTGGTCACCGAGTGTTGCTGGGCCCCCCAGGAGCAACTGGGCCCGGGGCAGCTGCCCCTTTTGCCCTGCGGTAAAGCTGGCCCTGCTAAGGTGATTGCAAAAAGGAAACAGTATGTGTGTACAGAAGCTGAATGTGCACCTGACCAAGTTGCTGGTACTACAGTTCCTCCCTTTCCATGTAGTTGACTCAGCACATTTTAGAGAACTGATGGCTTGTACTCAGCCACGGTGGAGAGTCCCAAGCCGACATTACTTTTCCCAAAAATCTGTACCAGCCCTGCATACGTACGTTGAGCAAATGGTGGGCTAGTCCTTGGGCTTCTTGATGTCTGAAAGAGTTCCTGCTAGTGCTGATGTAAGGAGTTCTAACTATAGTCAAGAACAATAAATGCCATTCACAGCCCACTGGGTAAATGTGATTATGGACCAGGCACACCAGTAACTTGGTCAGGTGATGGCATTGCTGCCTCTGCATTGTAATGCTGGAATTTATGTGCCAATGTACTCCTCTGCCTCCTCATCCTCCTCCTTGTCCTCACCCTCCCCTCTAGGCATAGTTCACAGTATTTCTCCAGCATATCACCTATGCAAATCTAGAGATTGTCACGCAGTTCTGCACTTGTTCGGCTTTGGTGAATGGAGCCACACTGGGGAGGAACTGCTCTGCATCATCAATAAAGAAATCAAACATTGGCTATCTCCTCGAAAAATTTAGATGGGAGCCATGGTTATTGTGCATGCACTTCAACCACCCTTACCGTGCGAAACATGCCCTCCTTGAGCTGCAAAGGGAAAATGCACTTTCCCAACATCACCCGATATGTGATGTTTCCACCCGTTTGAACTCTATGCTCCATATGTTAAACTATTTGTACGAGCAGAGGTAGGAGGTCAACAATTTCTTAATGCAGCAAATGAACAGGTCTACTGCCTGGTGTAACTTCCACGTTAGCCAGTGGCTTGAGGAGGTCAATTTACTTTTCAGTTAGCAGAACTACAGGATGAATGATGTCATTCCACTCCTTCACATCCTGGAGGGCATGCTGACAAATCTGATTGGAGAAGACAGAAGACATGGGACCTACATTTCACTGCAGCCTGAGCCCAGAGGTGGATAAACTGGCAGAGGAGGAGGATGAGGACATAAACGCCCAGGATTTTTTTTTTACAAAACTAGGTGGTTTATCTGCCTTAATGACAGGAGAGGGCCAGGATGATCTGGAGGGCGACAACGAAGACAATGTAGATCAGCCCGACAGACCGTGGTAGTGTGTAGTGGAGATCGAGGCAGGGAGTCCCTTCAAGTCCCTTGCACAAATGGATGCAGATGCATGCTAAAATGTTTGTGTAGTGATAGCCGCATGGTCAGGATTCAGCAGAGGGATGACTACTGGCTTTCCACATTGTTGACCCTTGCTACCTGTCAATAATGGGTGCACTTTTCTGACCTTTTGAGAGGGATGCAAAAATGGACTACTATAGAGACATGCCTTGTAGTCAGTTAGTTGCTGCCTATGAGCGCCATCGCCCATACTCAGGACGGTCTGACCGGGGGGGAACATTTGCACTTACGCTCCACTGCCATGACTGGGGGTTGGCAGCAGAAGCAGATCCATATCCATGAACTTCAGTCTCTGTTGAGCGTGGCAAGGGGAATAGTTACCCCTAAGAGAACTCGACATCAGTGGCATAGCAGGGGTTTCCAGCTCCCGGGGAAAGCCAAGTATTGTGCCCCCCAACCAGTGGACACATCCCCTTTTTACCAACCTGCAATCCTATGTAACATCGCAGATAATACAGTGATAATGCTGTGAGTACAGATATTGATGCTGGCTAGACTCAGGATGTTAAGACAAGGGCATTGTGCACACTATGGCTTATGCCTGTTATGAGTTCTGGGCCTGCCCACCCCAGCAATGCACACAGTGAAAATTGTCTGCATTGTCGTGATGACAGGCCCTAGAATTCAGAACAGGCAGTTTGACCTGGGGCCAGGCTGTGGCGGTGTGGGCCTACAGAGCCCCTCAGTGATGTAGATATTATCTTTCCTCATCTTCTCCTTTTGGAGATCAGACCGCCATGACAATTTCTTCCAGCTGTGTCTTATTTCTGCAGAGTTTAACACACAGACATCTTAGTTTCCTCACTTTTCTATCATCCTCCCCTCATTGCGAGGTATCTACAATGAGAGACTGTGCGAGCAGCAGCAGGTGATAGTGGAGTTTCAGCTGCAGCATGCATGGGTGAGTCTGCGGAACAGCACCACTTCACTACCGAGTGGGCCTTGTGTCACAATGAGGGGTTGGTTGGTATATGGGAGATACCTCTTAGCATGTTCTGCTGAGACTGATTGACAGCCAGGTGAGGTCAAGCACCGGACCTGATCTCAAATGCCAGTTTGGGCTTTATGGACACCTAACTGTCTTAAAAGGCAGCTGGAGTGCAGTAGGTCTGTTTGTGCTAATGTGCTTGTGCCTGGATGCATGCTTGTGACCTGTCTGGGAGGACAGGTCGAAGATATTCAGGACTTGTTATATAACATGTGAGAGGGAATCTGGGTCGCACATCCTCAATGCTATGCTTTTTATATGACAACTGATATTTTAGTGCATAGCATAGGGTTATATTTATTAATAATTGTGCTGAGAAGCCATGTTTTATTTTGCTGAAAAACAGTTGACATATGAAAAGCATAGCATTGAGGATGTGCGATCTAGATTCACTGTCACATGTTAAATACTTTTTTCTTTTCTCTGTTTCCCCCTCCTTCTGGATCAGCACTCCTCCCTATTCAGCCCAGGTGTTTTTAATCGGCAGGAGTCTGCAAAGGGTCTATAAATTCCTACCACCTCTCAGCAGTGATGGCCAGTTTGCATTGTTCACCTGCGAACACATGCGGGCTGCCATCTTTTCTCATAAGTCCGGCAAGGCACAGGTAAGCCCCTACCTGTAGTGATGTCCCGAATAGTTCGCCGGCGAATAGTTCCCGGCGAACATTGCTTGTTCGTGTTCGCCGCTGCAGGCGAACATATGCGATGTTCGGTCCGCCCCCTATACATCATCATTGAGTAAACTTTGACCCTGTACCTCACAGTCAGCAGACACATTCCAGCCAATCAGCAGCAGACCCTCCCTTCCAGACCCTCCCACCTCCTGGACAGCATCTATTTTAGATTAATTCGGAAGCTGCGTTCACAGTGAGAGGAGGGACAGTGCTGCTGATTCAATAGGAAAAGCGTTAGCTAGGGCATTGTTCTGTGTCCACAGACTCATCTGCTGTAAGGACAGCGTCCTGACAGCACCCCAAAAAGCCCTTTTCAGGGCTGGTACATCAGTCTGCTTTTATTTTTTTTCATATATATATATATATATATATTGCAGTTGCCTGGCTGCCCATGTGTGAGAGGCTGCAGGCTCAGTCACAGACAGCACGTGCACAGTGCACACCATTCATAGACAGAAAATACCTTGCAGATAAAAAAAAATTCTATTTAATATTTTTCTGTGACATATTCACATTTGCAAATCCGTGTGTGTCAGGCCCACACAGACTGTATTGTGGCCACTGGCTAGTGGCTAGGCCTGCACTCATACCGTTACAGGGTGTCATTCACTCAAATACCTTGCAGATAAAAAAAATATATTTAAATGTTTTCTGTGATATAATCACATTTGCAAACCCGTGTGTGTCAGGCCCACACATACTGTATACTGGCTAGTGGCTAGGCCTGCACTCATACCGTTACAGGGTGTCATTCACTCAAATACCTTGCAAATAAAAAAAATGCAATAAAAAAAAATTCTGTGATATAATCACATTTGCAAATTGCAAGCCCGTGTGTGTCAGGCCCACACAGACTGTATTGTGGCCACTGGCGAGTGGCTAGGCCTCCACTCATACCGTTACAGGGTGTCATTCACTCAAATACCTTGCAGATAAAAAAAAAATTCTATTAAAAATATTTCTGTGATATTATCACTTTTGCAAATTGCAAGCCCGTGTGTGTCAGGCCCACACAGACTGTACTGTGCCCACTGCCCACAACTTATATAGGGTGGCACAGTACCTTGCACGCATAAACCACTTATCAAAAAGAAATGACAGGCAGAGGCAGGCCACCCTGCAGGGGCCATCGTGGTTGTGGTGCTGTGATTTCCACTGGCCCTGGAATAATGCCCAGTGTTCAGAGGCCACGTACCCTGAACCCAAAAAAATCAGAGAAAATAGTTGACTGGCTTACACAGGACATTTAATCTTCAACAGCTTCCACTAAGAACCTTGATGCACCATCCTCCTCCAGCTCAGCTTTGGTCACCACTCTCCCGCCCGCCGCCACCACCACCACTACCACCACAGCCACCACAGCCGCTTCACTTGATCCCTCAGAGGAGTTATTTACACATCAGTTGGATGAAATTAGTGATGCGCAACCATTATTGCCAGGGGATGTAGATAACAGGGATATGTCTCAGTCAGGCAGCATTACACACATGGACGTACAGTGTGATGATGATGTTGTACCCGCTGCTGCTTCCTTTGCTGAGGTGTCAGATACAAGTGAAGTGGTTGATGATGACGAAGTGTCCGTGTATGCCACGTCGGTGCCTGCTCCAAGAGAAGAAGAAGAGGGGGAAAGTTCAGAAGGGGAGACAGAGAGAAGGAGGAGACGAGTTGGAAGCAGGGGGAGATCGTCGCAAGGAGCTAGTGGCACAGTCAGACAGCATGTATCGGCAACCAGAGTCAGCCAAACAGCACGCCAATCAACGCATGCTGTTGCCACCACCAGAATGCTGTCATTGCAAAGCTCAGCAGTGTGGCATTTTTTTTGTGTGTCTGCCTCTGACAACAGCGATGCCATTTGCAACCTGTGCCAAAAGAAACCGAGTCATGGGAAATCCAACACCCACCTAGGTACAACTGCTTTGCGAAGGCACATGATCGCACATCACAAACGTCTATGGGATCAACTAATGATGACAGGTAGAAGCAGCACACAAGCTCAAAGCCACCATCCTCCTCCTGGTCCAGCATCTTCAGCCACGTCAACCACTGCTGTCCTCCTTGCCCCCTCTCAACCACCCGCCACTCCGCCTCTTACCTTCAGCAGTTCCATCTCATCTGCCCACAGTCAGGTGTCTGTAAAGGAAATGTTTGAGCGTAAGAAGCCAATGTCACAGAGTCACCCCCTTGCCCGGCGTCTGACAGCTGGCTTGACGGAACTCTTAGCCTGCCAGCTTTAACCATACCAGCTGGTGGAGTCTGAGGCCTTCAAAAAATTTGTCGCTATTGGGACACCACAGTGGAAGGTACCCGGTCGAATTTTTTTTTCAAATAAGGCAATCCCAAACCTCTACTCAGTGATTGAAAAGGAAGTCATGGCATCTCTGGCATACAGTGTTGGGGCAAGGGTACATCTGACCACTGAAACCTGGTCTGCAAAGCACGGTCAGGGCAGGTATATCACCTACACTGTGCATTGGGTCAACCTGCTGACGGCTGCCAAGCATGGAATGCGTGGCTTTGCAGCGGAGTTGGTGACACCGCCACGATTTGCAGGCAGGCCTACTGCCACCTCCTCCACTCCTCCTACTCCATCCTCTTCCATAACCTCCTCGGCTGAGTCCTCTTCTGCTGCGGCGTCTGGCTGCACATCAACTGAATCCCCCCAGCTCCCTAGGGGCTATTCCACATCTCGGATACGATAGTGTCACGCTGTCTTGGGGTTGACTTGCCTGAAAGCAGAGAACCACACCGGACCAGCACTCCTGTCCGCCCTGAACGCACAGGTGGATCAGTGGCTGACCTAGCACCAACTGGAGATTGTCAAAGTGGTGTGTGACAATGGAAGCAATTTGTTGGCGGCATTGAATTTGGGCAAGTTGTCACATGTGCCGCGCATGGCACATGTGTTGAATCTCATCGTACAACGCTTTGTGTCTAAGTACCCAGGCTTAGAGGATGTCCTCAAGCAGGCCAGGAAGGTGTGTGGCCATTTGAGGCGTTCCTACACGGCCATGGCACACTTTTCAGACATTCAGCGCCGAAACAACATGCCAGTGAGGCGCTTGATTTGCGACAGCCCGACACGTTGGAATTCAACACTCCTAATGTTCGACCGCCTGCTCCAACAAGAAAAAGCCGTCAACGAGTATTTGTATGACTGGGGTGCTAGGACAGCCTCTGCGGAGCTGGGAATTTTTTTGCCACGTTACTGGACGCTCATGCGCAATGCCTGTAGGCTTATGCGTATTTTTGAGGAGGTGACAAACCTAGTCAGTCGCACCAAAGGCAGCATCAGCAACCTCATCCCATTTGTTTTCTTCCTGGAGCGTGCCCTGCGAAGAGTGCTGTAGATCAGGCTGTAGATGAGCGTGAAGTGGAAGACGAAGAGTTGTGGTCACCATCACCACCAGAAACAGCCTTGTCATCATCGCTTGCCGGACCTGCGGCAACGCTGGAAGAGGAGTATGAGGAAGAGGAGTCAGAGGAGGAATGTGGCTTTGAGGAGGAGGAAGACCAACCACAGCAGGCATCCCAGGGTGCTCGTTGTCACCTATCTGGGACCCATGGTGTTGACGTGGCTGGGGGGAAGAACAGACCGTCAATGACATCAGTGAGGAGGAGGAACGGGAAATGAGTAGCTCAGCATCCAACCTTGTGCAAATGGGGTCTTTCATGCTGTCATGTCTGTTGAGGTACCCTCGTATAAAAAGGATGAAGGAGAACGACCTGTACTGGGTGGCCACGCTACTAGACCCCCGGTATAAGCAGAAAGTGGCGGAAATGTTACCAAATTACTGGAAGTCAGAAAGGATGCAGCAGTTCAAAACCAAACAAAAAAAATATGCTTTACACAGCTTATAAGGGGGATGTCACAGCACAACAGGAATCTAACAGGGGAAGAGGGGAAAGTAATCCTCCTCCTACCACGACCACGGCGGCAAGGACAGGACGCTTTACAGATGTGTTGTTGATGGAGGACATGCAGAGCTTTTTCAGTCCTACATATCGCCACAGCCCTTCGGGATCCAGCCTTGACTTGACTGACAGGTAGCAGACTACCTCGCCTTAACTGCAGATATCGACACTCTGAGGAGCGATAAACCCCTTGACTACTGGGTGTGCAGGCTTGACCTGTGGCCTGAACTATTTCAGTTTGCGATAGACCTTCTGGCCTGCCCCACTTCAAGTGTCCTGTCAGAAAGGACCTTCAGTGCAGCAGGAGGCATTGTCACTGACAAAAGAAGTCGCCTCGGTCAAAAAAGTGTTGATTACCTCACCTTCATTAAGATGAATGAGGCATGGATCCCGAAGGGACTGACAGTGGGGGATACATTTGACTAACAAAAGGCCTGATGACATGCCTTAGCTCAAAATGGTCCCCACGCTGCTGTATTTAATTTCTGCATACCGGATGACTTTTGTGAATTCTCCGCCACCAACTAGGGTTCAAGCCGCAATGTTTTAGTCACCTTTCTGCCTGGAAAACATACATTTTTCCAGCCGCTGCTACATCAGCAGCTGCAACAATACCTAATTTTTCAGGCATGTGTACATGCCTAATTTTTCTGGCCTCTAGTGCTGCACTGTGGCTGCAAAAACAAAACAAAAGAAAGACACATACATGTGTCAATTCCCCTTCGTGATCATTACCTTGTTGTGGTGAAGGGGCTTGCATATCATAATGAAGCAATCATCACCTCTATGAGTGTGTTGGCAATGTTGCCACACCTCAGATAAGGCCGTTGCTTCATTATGATCAGACTAAAAGCGATCGGCTGGATAATTTTTCATAGAAAAAACATTAATTTTATTTCTTTTTTTTAAGTTGTATGGATTTTTAATACATAAAATAAACTAAGAGACTTTATTATGATTTTTTTATTAGAAATAATGCAGACAATTTAAAAAATCCCCATCAATTCCAATACAAAGCAAGTACAGAGCTCAGAAGAAAATTATTTCAGGATGTCGTTAATTCGACAATGATTAATCAATTCGACACACGTCCCCGGATAGGGGACGTAACAGGGATTAAACTGATGAGAATAGTACTACAGAAAATACCACTCATATCAGGTGTCACAGTAAATTGCACGGCGCAGACGCAGTGACCGTGGCGTGGATTCAAACAAAGGGGAGGGAGCCAGCGTTTTTTTAATCATCTCCCCATTCGAAAAATCAATTTAATAAATGGACCCCAGATTGGGGATGTCACGTAACAGGGATTAAACTGATGAGAATAGTACTACAGAAAATACCACTCATATCGGATGTGACAGTAAATTGCACGGCACAGACGCAGTGACCGTGGCGTGGATTCAAACAAAGGGGAGGGAGCCAGCGATTTTTTAACCATCTCCCCATTCGAAAAATCTATTCAATTCACCTTTCGGGGACCCTTGGTGTTGTACGTGGCTGGGTGGAGGAAGAAACCTTCAATGACATCAACGGGACATGGCTAGCTTGGTATCCAACCTTGTGCAAATGGGAAGTTTGCTGTTGGGCAAATGGACTGTTTGCGGTGCATTAAAAGGGGAGTTTGGTCTGTTAATGTCTGTGAAGCGGGCGTAACCCTTACACTACCTGATCGATACAACATCATACCTGATCGTATACACACACTGGATGTTTTAAACCACGTTGTTCAAAAAAAAATTGGATTGTTAGGTGATTTATGCCCTTTATGGATTAAAATCCAACTCTGCGTCAACTATGTAATTTTCCATGGGAGTTTTGCCATGGATCCCCCTCCGGCATGCCACAGTCTAGGTGTTTAGTCCCCTTGAAACAACTTTTCCATCACTACTGTGGCTAGAAAGAGTCCCTGTGGGTTTTAAAATTCGCCTGCCTATTGAAGTCAATGGCGGTTTGCCCGGTTCGCCCGTTCGCAAACATTTGCAGAAATTCGCGTTCGCCGCCCGCGAACGGAAAATTTTATGTTTGCGACATCTCTACTTACCTGTGCCTGTGCCGCAAGCCGGTCTGAAACAAATGCGGTCAGCGGGAGCAGGCAGTTCCGAGAACAGCCCGATGAAGGCACCGCATTTGATTTCAGACCGGCTCGCGGCACAGGCACAGGTGGAGAACAATGCGAACTGGCCATCACTCCCTCTCAGTCGGAGTTCCTGAGAGTCTGTGAACAGGTGAGCTTTTTGCACCTGTTCCCATTATGCGGTGCTGAGCAGTGGCCATTGCTGCTTTTGTGCTGGTGGAGTCATGGGTCCCAGGGCCAAGGTGGCTTTGCCGCACAGTGAGGGCGATGTGTGGCTACTGGGTCCCGTCACCTGCTGGTGCAATGCAGGGGTGCCAGTGGTCGCTGCACAGTGCAGCGCCAAAGTTAGAGTAGTTCCCCACTTTGAAGAGGCAACCTTGTTGTGGTAAGTGGGCCTGTGCTCTTTGATCAAACTGTATACCCATGCCTCCTTTTAGTGCATAGCATAGGGTCATATTTATTATAAATTGTGCTGAGAAGCCATGTTTTATTATGCTGAAAACAGTTGTCATATCAAAAGCATAGCGTTTATGATGTGCGATCTAGATTCACTCTCACGTGTTAAATATTCAGGAACTTGAACTCTTGAAGCAGATCTGTTACAAGGTGTGAACACACAGCAGGATTTGACCTCTGCACGCAGTACCTGCAACAAGGTGTGAACTGAACACCAGGACTTAAAACTAAGGTGAAGATGTTTCTGTTTTGTTAAACCCACCAAGTGCGAATAAAAGTTCTGGTTTGTGCCTCTGTATTGTGTCCGCTCACCCTGCCTACCAGTGTGAATCCCCACAATTGGTGAAGGATGCGGGTAAGAGCAGCGAGACTGATGCAAAACCAGAAAGTTTTTTGTTTTACATTTTTACTGGGAGCTGTTTTATGTCCTGGATTAAGCCAGCAAGTTTCCAACCAGTACCACTTGACCAGATGGGGCTGCAGGACCCTCTTGGAGGCTAATCAGCGATAGCAAGAAATTAACCAGCTGCTGCTGCAACATCTGATGGTGTTACAGGTGGCAGGAGGGTCACAAGGGGTCTACAATGCCCCGAAAGCAGTTTGCATGGTAATCCCCAAAATGGTTCCAATGGATGATGTCAAGACCTACCTAGCAGTGTTCAAAAAGGTGGCTGAGAGGGAGGGTCTACCCCGAGACCAATTGGCTGAGGTCATCAATCCGTTCCTGGCAACAGATCTACTTTGATTTACCAGCCGGCCAAGTGACGGACTACAGCCAGATCAAGGGTGAGATTTTAGATCGACTGGGGTGAATGTGTTCGTCTGGGCATAGCAGGTGCATCAATGAGAGTTTAAGCTGGCCAAGCCAGCAATATCAAAATATTATGACTCTGTGCACCTGTTGCAAAAATGACTATAGCCCAATGTGCTGAGTCCTACTGCCATGCTGGACTGTATTGTGGCTAACTTCTGGAGGGCATTACCACACTCCCTCCAGCATTGGGTCAGCCAGGTGTCCCCTACTAGTGCCCTTGAGATGGTGGACCTGATAGAGTGGTAAGGGTAACCAAGGAATTTAGGAGGGTCTCTAGTGAGAGGAGCAATAAAACCCAGAAAATCCCCGCCCCAGACCCGGTGGCTAGAGCTGAGGAAGACCTCTTGGGACATACCCTTTGGGAATCTGGCCCCGATAATCTGCTGGTCGTGTCATGTGCCAGGCTATATAAAGGCCGACTGTCTGCACCTTGATGAGCCCATGGACACAAACTTTGGATACCAACAGTCTCTGTTTGCCAGAAGGGTCTGTGTGTCAGGCATCCCAGAGACTCTTGTTAACAGGCATTTGTGTCAGGTGGAAGTAGGAGACACTCCCGCGGAGGTTCTGCTGGACTTGGGGAGTCTGGTGACCCACTGAGCATACTAGTCAGAAAGTCTGTGTGTTATGCATACATGAAGATTTAAAAGACTACCCCACCACTCTGGTGTCTGTAAACATGGTTGCCGGCAGGCGGATCCATGAGGTGGCAGTAGACATGAGCCTGTGCTATGAGTTGATACTTGGAAGAGGCTTCCCATTGTTCCCTGCCCTGTGGCCATCAGTTAAACCTTGCGATCCCCAAGAGACAGGGAAAACATAGTAGCCTTGCTCAGACGGGGTGCTAGAACCCTGGGAACCTTAGGCAGAAAGGCCAGTGGTAAAGGTGACCGCCACTCCGGTGGATGAGGGTGAGACAACCCCACTGAATATGATGTTAGTTGAGGTGAAGGACTTGCTGCTGGGCCCTGAATTAGTAGACCTGAATGTCTCAGGTGATAATTTCAGCATGGCACAACACAGGGATCAAACTCTGTACTGAGCCTGGGAGAATGTGTTAGTAGTTGATGTGGAACCACAACAACCCAAAGCCGAATCGGTTTTTCCTCACTTTGTGGTTCACCGTCATTTGTTGAATCAGGTCACCCAACTACAGGGTAAGAATGCTGAACAGTTGCTGATGCCACTGGCATATCATAAGCTGGTGCTAGATCTGGCCCACTAACATCTTTTAGGTGGACACCTGGGGCCACAGAAAACCCAGGACTGTGTACTGCAGCAGTTCTACTAAGCCAGTGCCTATAGAGGTGGAAAAGTTTTGTAAGTCTTGCCCAACCTGCCATATAACTAGTCCCCAGCAACACAGTCACCTAGTACCCCCTCCCATTTATCGAGGTAGGGGTCACCAACACATCTTAGTTGTTTTTGACTATGCCACTCGGTAGCCGGAGGTAGTGCCATGGCATCATACATCTGCCAAACTCATAGCTAAGGAGTTAATGGATATGTTTTCCTGAGTAGGAATACCTAAAGAGATTCTGATAGACCAGGGGATACCCTTCATGTCGAAGGACATGAGGGAACTTTGTAAATTGCTGGGCATAAAACAATTACGGACGTCTATTTACCATCCGCAAATGGATGGTATGGTGGAGAGATTTAATCAAATGTTAAAAATATGCTAAAAAGTGGTGTCCAAAGATGGGAGTGCCTGGGACCTCCTTCTGCCCTATCTAATGTTTGCAGTGCGAGAGGTGCCCCAGGCCTCTACCAAGTTCTCACCCTTCAAACTGCTATGTGGCAGACATTCCCGGGGGCTGCTTGACATGGCCAAGGAGGCATGTGAACAACTACCCACGTTGCATAAGAGTGTCATTGAATATGTCACCAAAATGCAAAATAGGATAGAGGCAGTGCTGCCACTTGTTAGGGAGCATATGGAGACAGCTCAGTGAGCCCACAGTCGGGTTTATAATAGAGACGCTCAGGTCTGGAACTTTAACCCAGGAGATCGGGTCTTGGTTCTTGTACCAACTGTGGACAATAAGTTCCTCACTAGGTGTCAGGGGTCCTACAAGATACTGGAGAAAGTAGGCAAAGTAAATTATAAGGTACACCAGCCAGCTTGGCGGAAGCCAGAGCAGGTCTACCATGTCAACATACTGTAGCCTTGGAAGGATAGAGAGTCCTGTGCTGAGTACAACCCACAGTCTGTGGGGAGGGATTCAGGCACCTCTGTCTATTGCAGGCAAAGCTGCTGCCGCAGGATGTATAGGTGAGAGCCTTTCCTCTAAGCAGGCTCAGGATGCCAGGGAGTTCGTTAGTCGGAACAAGGTTGTGTTCTCGGACCTCCCTGGAAGACCTTTATCATGCCTGAGGGGCTATATCAGTATAAATTGTTACCCTTTGGTCTGCATGGTGCCTCAGCTACGTTCCAGCGATTAATGGACATTGTGCTTCGTCCCCATTGTAGGTATGCCTCGGCATACCTTGACAATATTGTCAATTATAGTACTAACTGGGAGAGCCACCTACCAAAAGTACAAGCAGTATTGCACTCTCTCCAACATACTGGGCTAACTGCTAACTCAGAAAATGTGCCATATGGTTGGAGGCAGCACGATACTTAGGTTATGTCATTAGACGCTGAGTCATCAAACTCCAGAAGAATAAGATAAAAAAAATACAGAGTTGGCCACGGCATTTCACCACCAAGCAAATAAAATAATGGGAATGGTGGGGGTATTACATGAGGTTTGTTCCCCACTTTACTACTTTAGCAGCTCCATTGAGAGGGCTCTTAATAGGATGAAAGTCAGTGATGGTTCGCTGAACTGTTTTTGTGCCTCGTCCGCTCACCCTGCCTACCAGAGCGAATCCCTACAAACTCCATGCAGGACGTGTGTGACATAATGCACTGTTTTGAGTATTCCACCAACATTGCCAGCATCGATGACAGCGTTACTATCCCACTTCTATGTCTACTTAAAAAAAATGCTTTGGGGGATGATGGATGAGGATGTGGCACAGGAGGAAGAGGACGGTTATTCCCACGGTTATCAGGCTAGTCATTCACAGGTGGCTCAGAGGTTTGGTTCCCGCACCAACATAAGCCAGGTACACAACTGTGCAGTCAGGGCACAGTTTTGAAAGATGAGGAGGATTATGATGAGGAATAAGAGGATCTGTGTTCACAGCAGGGTAGCACCCAAATCAGATCACAGGCATCATTGGAGCATTGCTGGGGGGATACAGAGGACACAGACGATACACCTCCCACTGAGGACAGTTTGCCTCTGGGCAGCGTGGCACACATGAGCGACTACATTATGCAGTGTCTCCGCCTCTGAGTTGCCCTCATTCTTACCAGTTCTGATTACTGGGAGGCCACACTGCTGGATCCCCGCTACAAGGACAACGCGCCGTTCTTATTTCTGTCAGTGGAGCATAATCGGAAGATGTGCGTTGGTAGACACAATGCTGATGGCATTCCCACCTGCCAGCGGGAACTCAGTGAAAGCACAAGACAAAGGCAGAGGAGGAGAAGGAAAAAGTTGCCAATGCAGCTGGGTCACCGCCAGCACCTCAGAAGAGAGGATTAGCATAGCCAAAATGTGGAAAAGCTTTGTCAGCACACCACAACATCCAGCACCACCATCTGAAAAGAACCGTTTTAGCAGGAGGCAGCATTTTAGCAACATGATGGAACAGTACTTGTGCACACGTCTGCACATACTGCCCCATTCAACTTCTGGGTCTCCAAATTGAGCACATGGTCTGAGCTTGCCCTTGGAGGTGCTGGCCTGCCCTGCGAAAAGTTTATTGTCCGAACGTGTGTTTAGCACAGCGGGGGGTGATCACAAACAAGCAAATCTGCCTGTCCACAGCCAACATGGACAATCTCACATTTATTAAAATGAACCAGGCATGGATCCCACAGGACTTGTCAGTCCCTTGGCTAGACTAGAGAAGAATACCGACTGCACCCAGCCATTGTTATACTCCAGTGCACTTTGTGAATTCTCTTTCTATTTCCCAATGTTTTGGGGCCTACAGTAAACAAAACAAAAATAATCCTATACCTCTTCTGCCTGCAGCACCACATGCACCTCCTCGTCCACTCGGACATCCACCACCTGGCTAAAGATTATTATGAATTAGATTGGCAGATTAGAGAAGTATACCTGCCGCACCCTAAAAAATGGCTAAAGGTCTGACACAGAATTGATGGATACATTGAAAAAAACAAAACAGAAACAGTGTTGGCTTCTTCCTCTACCTCCTCCGCCTCTTCCACCTACACCGTCACGTCCACAGCCTCCTCAACTTCCTACTCCACTTGGAGCTCTGCCTCCTGGTTCAAGATTGTTATTTTTTTTTTTTATGTATTTTATGTTATTTTAAGTCATTTCCCTATGCAAATTTTTTGCAGGGCAACTGTACTGCTCTTACCCTGACTTTGGGAGCATGGCAACCATTTAGGAGTTCTGAAAAATGCTGAGCATTGGCTCGACTATTTGGGGCAGTTCCATAAAGAGGAATGGAGAGGTGGCCGTGCATGTGCGTTGTGCTCTCCATTTACTTCAGTGATATTTTGAAAATATCTGAGCGTGCTTGCTGTATTTTCAGAAGTTCCATAGAAGTGAATTGATAGAATGCACCCATGCGTAGTGTACTCTCATTCACTTTTTGGGGCCTGTTCTGGAGATAGGAGTCAGTCCCAGAGTTGAGACCTGCACCTATGTGACATTGGTGGCCTATCCTAGTGATATGCCACTGATGTTTGAGATGACAGGACCTTTAAAGCACTAATACAGTGAGCTCATCACCAGCATTCACTGTGAGCTGTAATATGATGCAAAATGATCTAGGTGCCATCAGCTTAAAAAAATCATGGACACATCTAATTTTTAGAAAAATTTCCAATTTGTATGGACTATCCAGGAATTTCTCGACATTTGGCAGCCCTGAAACAGAGACAGGGCAATGTGTGATCGCTTCTTTCTTTCACTCATTCTAGCCACCGGTGGTGGTCTCAGCTCTCGGACCCCAATAGATCAATACCTTTGATCTGTCACTATGGCACATGAAAAGTTTTCATTTTTTTTACAGTAAAGAGATAATATAAATGAAGCTCTCATCTACTTGTTGCAGTTCTGAGTGGTCCCTGGTGGTTGTGACTTTTTTTTCCCATTTTCTGTCTTTTTCTAGATAATACACAGGAGGACATTGAACTTATTTCTCGGTGCAGACCTGACCGGTGATAAGATATAAACCTCTCCCTGTCTCATCCCTTGATCTACTGCTGAATAATTCCCAGTGATGCAGGCCTGTGCAGACACCAGTGTGCCAGAGATACAATGGAAGCAATGAAAGTGCAGAAGATAATTTCCATAATTTTATATTTTCAGGAAATCTTCCTATTGCTGGTTTTGTGTGTGACCTTCTGTGATTCTGAGATACAGGACCCTGCAGCTCAATGCGATCTTGTAATGAAGGATTACACCTTTGAGTATGAATATTTTCAGGAAGGAGACATCATTATCGGAGGGATCTTCACTGTACATTCCTGGGTGACACAATGGCAATGGATAGGGAGCAGTGACTACAACCGGATGTGTTCAGGGTAAGTACAAATGTTAGTTCTGCAGAGCTGGAATTCACACAGAAAATGTGCAGGAAAATTACAGGGATCAGTGAGGTGATCACCTCTTATTGTATTCAGACTGTACAGGGATATATTATAATTATTAAACTGGTTGTCTGAGTTCAGAGCTGAACCTGAACATATCCCCTTCTTCACCCAGGCAGCCCCTCTGAGCGGAGCTCCAATGCTCTCCCTTGCCTTGCACTGCATTGTTCAGGTCAAGGGGTGTTTTGTTTATATTTTTAAACTGCTAGACGGAGACCTCCACCTAGCGGTGTTCCAGGTGACGTCACCATCATTAATGAGTGGGTTCTAGTGCTGCTTTAGCATGTTCTACAGCAGGCATCCTCCAACTCGGGCCCTCCAGCTGTTGCAAAACTACAACTCCAAGCATGCCCGAACAGCCTACAGGTATCAGCCTACAGCAGGGCATTGTGGGAGTTGTAGTTTTACAACAGCCGGAGGGCTGCAGTTTGAGGATGCCTGTTCTACAGACTAGGGCAGTGCTAAAGCTCGCCCATTTGTGCCAGTGATGTTACCGGGCTTACTGCTAGGCAGAAGCATTACCATAGTGAGATCCAGTACGTCACCCGATCTGCTAAAAAAGCCTTTGCCCTGCTCAATTCAGCTCTGGGCTAGGGAGAGCATGAAATGCTCCAATGGTCGACTCAGATGGGCTTCCTGGGCGGAGAAGGGGTTATGTTCAGGTTCAGCTCTGAACCCGAACAACCCTGTTAACTTATTGTGACAGAAATCCTTGTAAAGGTTCAGAAATGAAAAAAAAAGGTAGAAATAAAATAATAATTCACACTGGTCACTGTTGTGTAGGTACAGGTAAGTACAGTATTACAGCATTTACAGTTATTGCATTGCATTTCCAGATATTATCAGGTATAGAGACGAAATTGACAGCCCATAAAGATGCCTTCAGAAGTAGAAGGATATGGAGATTCTAGCGTCAGCAAATCAGCTCTAAAATAAAGTCATTGCATTTTCCAAAAAATACTTGTTTCCTGCTAACCCAAAGACAGTGGCATTCAGCCAGCACAAATCAATCCTATCCCAGCAGACTTGCCCATAATGCCTTGCAGACAGCCTCAGCACATCACGAGGGCCTATAGCTATGGTGTTAGTGGGCACAGGCACTACTGTCTATAAATCCCAGACAGGATCTGTCATGTTTTTCTAGACTTAAGAGCTCCGTGCCCATGCTGTGGACCACAAATTGCGATCTGCAATGCATGGGCACTGGCCGTGGGGCAGCCGCATGCGGATCGCAGACCCATTCATTTGAACAGGGTTTGCGATCTGCATCCTACGATCCGCAGCGCAAAAAAGTAGTGCATGCACTACTTTTTTGCGGTGCAGAGGCACATACAGTAAACCCACGGAAGGACTGCGTAGTGCTTCAGTGGGCTTCTGATCCATGCCTCCGGTCCGCATCTCCCAGATTGCAGACCCATTGAAGTGAGCCCTTAGACAGAGGAAAGAGATCATAAAACGCAGGATACGAATGGTTTAGGGTCAGAGAGGTTCTTTCAAAGACAGAAGACAATAGCTAGTCAGATAGGTTTTAGGCCTCATGCTCTCGGCCGTAAGTATTTTACAGTCTGCAAATCATGGATCTGCAAAAAATACTGATGACATCTGTGTGCTTTCCATATTATGCAGAACAGCTGGCCCCTAATAGAACAGTCCTATGCTTGTCTGTAGTAATAGGGCATGTTTTTTTTTTTTGCGGAACGGACATATGGAAATAGAATGCACACGGAGTAACTTCCGTTTTTTTATTTTGTTTTTGTTTTTTGCGGACCCATTGAAGTTAGTGGTTCCACATCTGGTTTACAAAAAAAAAAAAAAAAAACACAGACAAGGAGAGAAAATACGATCATGTGAATGAGGCCATAGGACAGAACAGGAGTCAGTGTGTCATGGTGTAACTTACTCTGACTTCAGCAGTCTGACAACTATTTTATTGAGAATTTTAACATGTAAAGATAGGGTGCTCAAATGAATCGCCCCAAGACCCAAATCTTTATCACATAATTCGCAATCACACACGGTCATGCTGCATCAGGGAGTCTGTGGCTACTATGGCGTTAGCCAATGTTGTATAAAGCTGTACTACTCAAATTATTGTCAATTTGAAATCACCCCATTCTTCACAGAATTCCCGGTCACAACATTTCTTGGTGCTGATGCCAGACATACTGGTGCCTATTAGAAGTGAACAAACTTTTTGAGATTCGGTTCGGGTCCGATTCACAAAATTGTAGAAAAAGTTCACTTCAGACCCAAATGATTGTACCCAAACCAAAGCACCCTTTAGTCTCCTACGAATTTTTAAGAAAATATATTACTACTCCCCCCTTCCCTAAACTCTTAAACACAATGACAGCAATAATAACCCATGATATGCATGTTTGGCAGTGTTAACAAAGAGAGTGTTTTATTTTTATTTTTTTATACTTAATCTTTATTGTTTTTTACAAATTTAATACAATAGACAGTCTAATTTGCTTTACAATGAGCAACAGCATATCCACAATATACATAGATATAATATTCCCGCCCCGCCCCACTGCTTGTTCAAAAAAGATTTAAAAAAATAAATAAATTAATTCACTCTCTCCTCCTCACCCTCACCCCCCCCCCCAACCTCCTGTCTCAAGTCATTTTTAGCAATTTCTGCCAGAGCCCATCAAATCTTGCTTTTTTTCCCCCTAGATACCAAATTAAATTTCTCTCTGGCAAGAGAGACTCTAACCTGATTCTCCCGCTCTCTGACCGTCTGGACCGCGCTATCTCCCCAATGTGCTATGATACATCTCCTGGCTTGGAATAAAAGTTTAGGATGCTATCTCTCTATACTTAGCAAAATCTATCTCGTCCATCCTCCCCAATATACAAGTTTCGAATTCCCAAGGAACTCTAAACCCATGATATTCTTGTATTCTTTTGTGTACCTTCTGCCAAAATTCTCTGATCTTAGTGCATGTCCAAAGTATATGCACGTCGTCCACTCCTAATTGCCCACTTTTTTTGCAGCTAAATTCCTTGGTTTTATAATATTTCATCAGCTTTTTAGGGGAGTAATATAGCCGATATATTATATTAAATTGAGTAATCCTATGGGAGAAATTATGTGAGACACCATTTTTGGCCCTTATCACCTTCTCCCAGAATTCCTCCTATTGAGGCTCCAGAACATCCTGCCATTTATACATTGGGCAGTTAACTGCACTTTATTTTTTATTTTTGGTATAACAGACTTTCAAATATCTTGGACACCAATTTCTTTCCTGTTGGCTGGGGGGCGCATCTATTTGTGTTCCCCTACCTAACTACACTCGTAGAGCTTGTTTCAGTTGTAAGTAAAAGAGACTCAAGTCGCTATTCTCAAACCCGCCTTCATTTTTAAGATCTGAGTATGTGACTATGTCTCCCTCCTTCCATACCTGTTCCAGTCTGAAGAGTCTGTATTTCCACCAAATTTTCTGTTCAATTGACTTCAATTCTGTGAGAAGTATGTTATCCCACAGTAAGGTGTCTGTGTGTAATCTAGTCTGGGGCCACAGTTCTCTTGCTTCTTTATAGATTTTAGTCCATAGCCCAAATAGCTGTATTTTACTAATTTGCTGCTGTGACAAAATGTCGGCTTCCACCACTTGAAAAATACTACATTTATCCAGTTTTTTATTAATACCTGTCACCATGTTCTTATTTCTTTGTGAATTACTCCATATTATCATATTTCTAATGTGGCCAGAAAGGAAATATAGTTCCATATCCGGGGTCGATTATCCACCCTCTTTCTCCCGAATCTGCAATATTTGTGGTCTTATTCGCATTTTTTTTCCACGCCATATTAAGTCCGCCAGTAAGGAAGTTATTTTTTTAAAAACCTTTTTAGGAATTATTACCGGCACTTTCCATAAGATATATAATTCATGGAGGGTAGAATACACATTTTCACTAGTGAAATTCGGCCTGCCATTGAAACATATAGTTTTGTCCATACTTCTACTTTCTTCCTAATTTCTTGTATTTTAGGTATTACATTTAACTGGACATAGTCTTTAGGATTAGGCGTTATTTGAATCCCTAGATATTTTACGGGTTCATCTATTCTCTTGATTTCCAGTTGACCCGGTATTAACCCATTCAAGTGATCAATCGGGATGCATGACGATTTAGACCAATTTAAATTGAGTCCTGTATATTCGCTGTACTCTTCAAAAATCTTAAAGATCCTAGTAAGCGATCCATGGGAGCCCACAAACAGTATAATATCGTCTACATACATTTTTTCTTCATGAGATCCATACCTAAATCCTTCAATATCTTTATCTTGCCTAATCAAGTCTGCCAAGGGTTCCATAGCTATTGCAAATAGCAGGGGGGAGAGGGGGCAACCCTGTCTAACCCTCCTGCGAATAGGTATGCCTTCAGAGTGTTCTCCATTCAGAATCACCCTCGAAGGTATATCAGTATATAGTAGCTTAACCCAGGAGATAAATATTTCACCAAATCCCATTTTCTTCAGAGTTGCCATTAAAAAGGGCCATTCTATGGTATCGAAGGCTTTTGAGGCGTCTAGAGTTAGGATCATTCTCTCACCGCTATTTGTGGGCTCCATTTGGATATTCACAAAATACCTCATAATATTTTCAGTTGTGGTTTTGCCCAACATAAATCCCACCTGGTCCTCATGCACAAGCCCTAGCATTACCCCTTCCCCCCAAGCCTAGCTGCCCAAGTCTTTGCCAATATTTTATTATCTGTATTAATCAGTGAGGTAGGGCGATATGAATCTGGTAGCATTGGATCTTTCCCGGGCTTTAAGAGGAGTTTGATTAAGGCTTCCCTCAATGAGTCGGGCAATTTACCTGACTCTCTCGATGCTGTCCACATCTTTAGTAGTTTCGGGATCATTATTTCTCTATATTGGGCATACACTTCAAACGGGATACCGTCTATACCTGGCGTCTTTTTTTTTGGTGATCTTTGATAGCATTTTATCCGATTCTTCTGGGTCTATTGGGGTTTCCAGACTTCCCCTTTGTTTCTGGAGTTATAGTAGTGATAGTCATTTTATCCCAAAAAAGTTGTATTTGTGACACGTTTTTCTTTATTTTACTACTATATATATCCCCAAAATATTCCTTAAATAATTTTATTTGTTCAGTGATTTAATGTCCTAATTTATCTACTAAACAGTGGATATAATTATTATTTTTGTGTGTGCTGCAACCAAGGCCGCTAACTTTTTACCCGGTATATGTGCGTAGATGTAGTTATCCCTCACATAATATTACTTTTGTTGTTCAGCCTGCAGAAACATTTCATCTTCCATTTTAGTTACTCTATCCATCCATTCTTTGTAATTTACTTCTATGTGATTTTCAACATATTTTTTTCATACCTTTCCGCCTCCTGTTCTAATGCTAGTAGTTTCTTCCTTAGGCTTTTCTTATGTAATATTGTGTATTCTGTGGTAATCCCCCTAATGAAGGCCTTTGCAGCCTCCCAGACCATATTATTTGCCGCTGAACCCTCATTTATATCGAAATATTTCCTAATCTCTTCCAAAACCTTATCATGTATACCCATTATATTTATCCACCCTACGTTTATATTCATGCCCCTTTTTTTTTTCCCACCTCCCTTTTTATATTTGTATTTATGGGGTTGTGATCCAAAATCCCGCCTTGACCATACCTAACTCGTTCAATATCCAGTGTACCTTTATTATTAGTGAAAGTCAAATCAATCCGTGATAGGCTCCGGTGTGTTTTTGAAAAACATGAAAATGTCTTTAACTTTGGGTGCATTATCCTCCAAATATCAATCGATTCCCAACTCTTCTGTGATCATTTTTAACTTGGTGTCCGTACCCCTTCCCTGTGTGTTACCTATTCTACATCTGTCTATAATACCATCCATTACATTATTAAAGTCTCCCATTACCAAAAGTGATTTATCCCCCACGTTAAATCGCAAGATCGTGTATTTTTAGCAAAACATCTGTTTTAAAGAGTGGAGGTATATAGACATTTGCTATCAACCATGCTTTTCCTTCCAGTATACAGTCCATAAAAACGTAACAACCTTGTGTATCTATCACAGTTTTAATCACCTTGATATCTATGTTGCGATGTATTAATATGCTCACCCCTCTCGCATATGATGAGTAAACTGAATGGAAGGCGTACTGGATCCATGGTCTATCTACCCCGCCTTTTGTCTCATCTGTCGGATGTGTTTCTTGTAAACAAATTATGGCAGGTACCGTATTTTTCGCCCTATAGGACGCACCGGCCCATAAGACGCACCTAGGTTTTTGGGGAGGAAAATAGGAAAAAAATGATTTTTAACCAAAAGGTGTGCTTTTGGTGGGTTTGGAACTAATGGTGGTCTGTGGGTGGCACTATTACTGGGGATCTGTGAAGGACACTGTTATGGGGGGATCTGTGGATGACGGACACTGTTATGGGGGGATCTGTGGATGACGGACACTGTTATGGGGGGATCTGTGGATGACGGACACTGTTATGGGGGGGGATCTGTGGATGACGGACACTGTTATGGGGGGGATCTGTGGATGACGGACACTGTTATGGGGGGATCTGTGGATGACGGACACTGTTATGGGGGGGATCTGTGCATGACGGACACTGTTATGGGGGGGGGATCTGTGGATGACGGACAC
Organism: Bufo gargarizans; assembly: GCF_014858855.1. Lineage (NCBI taxonomy): Eukaryota > Metazoa > Chordata > Amphibia > Anura > Bufonidae > Bufo > Bufo gargarizans. Next base: position 26,572,840 of record NC_058080.1, on the reverse strand, counting down.
TGTTATGGGGGGGATCTGTGGATGACGGACACTGTTATGGGGGGGATCTGTGGATGACGGACACTATTATGGGGGGATCTGTGGATGGCACTGTTACAGGGGGGGGGTCTGTGGATGGCACTGTTACAGGGGGGATCTGTGGGTGGCACTGTTACAGGGGGGATCTGTGGGTGGCACTGTTATATATGTGCCATCCACATACCCCCCCACCCCATAACAGTGCCATCCACAGCCCCCCAGCCCATAACAGTGGCATCCACAGACCCCCCCCCTTAACTGTGCCATCCACGGATCAGCTCGATCAAACCACCCGCCGCCGCCGCCCCCGCCTCTGCCGCCCCCAGTATACTAATATTAAATGTCTTATTCAATTAAAATATATTAGATATGCCCCCTTACTCCTATATTGCTAATCGTACCTTAAATCCTATTCCTAGGTGCTGTAATGCAGGCCGGGCGGCCGGCGCGTCACTCGCTGACGTCACTTGCCTGCGCCACCTGCTTCATTCATAAAGTAGGCGGCGCAGGCACGTGACATCAAGGAGTTACGCTGCCGCCCGCCCGGCCTGCATTACAGCACCTAGGAATAGGATTTAAGATACGATTAGCAATATAGGAGTAAGGGGGCATATCTAATATATTTTAATTGAATAAGACATTTAATATTATTAACCGGAGCGGCGGGGCGGGGCTATAGTACATTGATTGCACCGCCCCGCCGCTATTTCCGGCCCCCAGCTCCTCCTCCCAGTCCCTCCCGCGGCCCCCGCTCACTCTACATCGCATCCAGCGATGTTAAATTGTCAGCATTCGCCCAATAAGACGCAGGGGCATTTCCCCCCGATTTTTTTTGGGGGAAAAGTGCATCTTATGGGGCGAAAAATGTCATGTAATGCCCTCTGGATTGCATCAAACACAGCGACTCTCTTTACGCCCCTACTCAAGCCCCTAATGTTCCATGAGACTATTCTCATAACGGCTAGTTAATACTAACTATCGTTTATCCGATTTGTCTAATCCGATAAGAGAGGGGGCAGGGAGAAGGTAACCGGGAGGAAGGGGGGAGAGAGAGAGAGAGAGAGAGAGAAGAGAGAAAAAAAAATATAAAAAAATACCACAGTCAGATAACAACCTGACCCCTATCCCACCCTTGCCGAATGACCCAGAATGGCATCTAGTCCTGGATCTCTTACTTAGCATTACTCCCTCCCAGCCCATCCCCAGACCATTTTTTGCCTCAGCTTTTTATTTTTCCTCTGATCCATTCACCTGCCGCCTCTGCAGTATCAACAAAACAAGTTTTATCTTCCCATTCGACCCGTAGCTTAGCTGGAAACATCATTGAATACTTTACGTTATGTAAGCACAATTTTTTTTAATATCAATGAACTGACTCCTTTCTCTTACAGTCTCCCTAGCGTAGTCAGGAAATAGCATAACTGTTGCACCCTCACACTCGAGACTCCCTTTTTTCCTAGACCTACGTGCAATCTCCTCCTTATTCCTTACTGATAGTAAATTAATAATTATTGATCTCGGTCTTGTTCCAGGAAGGTGTAGTTTCGCTGGCAATCTATAAGCCCTTTCCACATAATTTTTGTGATCTGAGATATCTTGGCCCAGTTGTGCCCTCAGCCAAGTTTGTATATAATTGCGAAGGTCTCGTCCTTCTACCCCCTCCGGGATCCCTAGACATCTCAAGTTAGCCCTTCTGGACCTGTTTTCTAAGTCTAGTAATTTATTCTCTGCCTTTAAGATGTTTTTCTCCTTGGCTGTAATTTGTAAGAGATCCTCTGAATCCGATATTATTTTCTGTGCCTCTGTCAGTCTATCTTTATATTTTTGTAAGTCAGTTCTTAAAGGGAGTCTGTCACCTCCATATGGCCATAAACAGTGCTTACATGGCTCTGTAGCACACCTATACAGGATTGTAATGATACCTTTGTCTTTAGACTTGCACCAGCAGGAAAAACGAAATTTAATTCATATGCAAATTAGCACTCACAAGTGCCCAGGGGCGGCCTTCAGTGTGTAGGTGCCCAGGCTGCTCTGCCTTTCTTTCACTTTACTCCTCCCCAGTCTCTGCCTTTGGCCGCCCTCCAAGTCTCTTGCCTCATCGATAGGTCCGGACTTGGAGGGTGGGCAAAGGAAGAGACTGGGAAGGAGTAAAGTGAAAGAAAGGCAGAGCAGCCTGGGCACCTACACACTGAACACCGCCCCTGGGCACTTGCGAGTGCTCATTTGCATATGAATTTAACTTCGTTTTTCCTGCTGGTGCAAGTCTGAGGAAAAGATCAAAGGTTCCGTTACAATCCTGTATAGGTGTTCTGCAGAGCCATGTAAGCACTGTATATGGCCATATGGAGGTGACAGACTCCCTTTAAAAGCTCAACCACCTCCTCAATATTCCCAGTCTGCAGAGAGAGGTCTTTTATTGCCAGACTACAATTCTTGATTTCTTGGAATATGTCTTGCAGACTAGGCGCTTGCTCCCCTTTATTAGTATTACATTCAGCCACCTCCTTTGTCTGATTAATACCTCTCTCTCCAGTCTGGGAATCCTCATTCAAGATCTTCAGGTCGATGTTTTCCATCAACCCGAAGCATTCCCCCTCCACCTCTAGATCATGGGATATGTCCTCTTTTTTTTTTTCTTGGGGGGGGGGGGGACGACGACGACGACTCTGAATTCTCATATTGGTGAAGAGTTGTTGCTTAGTCCTTTCTGTTTTTTTAAGCCCTGGGGAAATTGAAGTGTTTAATTCCAGTTGCCCCCGCCCCTTTTTCCCAGCTCCCTGTCTGGCCATCTTATCCTAACGTAGCTGCTCGGCTCAAAAGCTATCCAACCATGAGACGGCCAGGCATTAAATTCCTCTTAGTGTCCCACCAATTAGTATCCCACTGGCCTAGCTTACAGTAAAAGTATTCAGCTTTTTACATTAGTTCCATAGTTTTGGTGTTCGCGTCCTCCTACCCACATACAGATGCCCCTCACTCTACCCGTCTTTCACACCTTTGATGCAGTTAAGTTTTAGAAGATGTATTGGTCTTTAAAAGCAGGCCACTCTCTCTTCATCTATTGTGCTACCCGTGTACGCGAGAGGAGGAGGCTACATTTATATGTACACAATGAACCTACTAACAGTCGGTTCAACACATACAATGCACTTCAACAAATAGGCCAGTTATCAATAAGTCTCAGGTTGGTATATTAAGTCAGTTGACTAAATTCTAAATTCAAGCACATCCGTTAGTGGCCTCTTCATCACAGCTCTATGCCTGTTAGTCCATGAGTTAGTTCATACCGCGCTGTTAGTATAGTTAATATATTTAACTCAAGTAGATTCAGATTCCCATTCATATAGCGGTATTCTAATATCGCTAGCCCATTGATATGGTTAGCTTATTTGACCTGCAGGGAAAAATATCATCAGAAGGTCCAGAGTCCAGAAGCAATAGGACACAGCAGCTTTTTTTTGCCTATATAGTGAGCGGCCTATTCATTCAATACGGTGGTATAATTAATGCGGTTAAGGCTACTTTCACACCTGCGTTCAGGTGTCCGCTCGTGAGCTCCGTTTGAAGGGGCTCACAAGCGGCCCTGAACGCAGCCGTCTGGCCCTAATGCATTCTCAGTGGAGAATGCATCCGCCTGCCAGCGCTCAGCCTCCGCTCCGCTCAGTGAGCGGACACCTGAACGCTGCAAGCAGCGTTCGGGTGTCTGCCTGGCCGTGCGGAGGCGAGAGGATCCGTTCCGACTTATAATGGAAGTCAATGGGGACGGATCCGCTTGAAGATGACACCATATGGCTCAATCTTCAAGCGGATCCGTCCCCCATTGACTTTCAATGTAAAGTCTGAACGGATCCGCTCAGGCTACTTTCACACTTAGAAAGTTTTCTAAGTTATAATGCAGACGGATCCGTTCTGAACGGATGCAAACGTCTGCATTATAGGAGCGGATCCGTCTGATGAAACATCAGACGGACCCGCTCCGAACGCTAGTGTGAAAGTAGCCTAAGTCGGTCAGTTAATGTTAATATGCATCGCTATGCTCCAATCCAGTTGTTATGATTAGTTACGTTAGGTAATTTGTAGTATGTCCGCCAATCATATAGCGCGTCACATCACATCTATGCTGTTTTTTTTGTTTTTTTTCCTTTTTCCTTCCCCTTTTTCAAACACAGCGCTAGTTGGATTACTACATTCCCCGCATGTCATACAAAGTCCACTCTGTTGAATATATTAACTGTGTTTTAACCTTGGGGTTATGCGCCATAGAGAAAGAAGCCAGTTCTTTTATTTATACACCGGCAGCCATGCCTTGCAACTTCAAAGCCTTGGTCCACTATTTAGGCAGGGGAGGATAGAGGGGGGCAGCTGAGGGCAACTTGGGTGACTGCACCCTCCAAAAGCATGCTTTCCAGCTTACCCCCTGTCATTTCCCCCTCTTCCCACCAGGCACAACATCAGGATTAATTCTTCCCTCTCACAGACCTTGAGGAGTTTGTACTGCCATGCGCTCTTTCCACCAGCAAGCAGTAGCCCTCCCCTCCCCACTACCGACTGTCCGGTCCTGTTTTCTAGGTGGCAGCTATCGGGGGGGGGGCACCACCCGGTTCCCATACATATGCTTTAGGGACGGTTTTATAAGTTTAAAGAGACAGGGGGCACACCAAATACTAAAAGGAGTGCAAAGGGTGGTATAACTACATATGACAAATGATCTGACCCAATCCTGAGGAAGCCGGATTGCTCCGGCGATACGCGTTGGGCGCTTGTTATGTTTCCAGGTCCACTGCACCAGCTGGCTATGTAGGTTTGACTCTTGATATTTGACCCTATGTCGGTGTGTCTGCATTTTCAATTCTAGTGGTCTTACCTTACCTTACATTTGCTATATGTGATTTATTGTATTGCTTTATATGCTGGTTGATAACGCATACATTCATATGTGATAACTCAGTGGACCTGTATGTGTCGGTTACATATATTTTATTGCATACCGCACTTTGTTCCATATTGTATACAATTTTTTAATGCGTGTGTGTTGTTGTGTCTAAATAAACTTTATATATATTTTTGTATCCCTTTATGGTCGGATGTGCATTTATGGGGTGGCTCTTTTGACTCTCTCTCTTGGGTCAGATCATTTGTCTTAGGGACGGTTTTATGGTAGCCTCGATGCTCCTCAGCTACCACCCCAACTTAGCCCCTCTTGTCTCACCTCTATGTTGTATTGGGTTATTTTCAAGCCAGGGCTCCAGTTAGGCATCGGGATATGCACATCTCACCTCGGTTCCGGTTTTCATTGAGAGGGGGGGATAGGGAGGAAGAACAGGCTCCCATGCCGTTGCGGCAGTCTTCATCCCTCACTTCTGATCTTCCTGTCTGTGCTTCCACTCTCCAGAGGATTCAGAGGACAACTAGGCGGCGTCTCACATGCAGGGAGGAAGGGTGGCCAAGCGGCAGGTCAGCAAGGCGACAGCGCGGCGGATGAGACGGCAGAGCGGCGTCTACTTCATCTCACATCGGGCTGAAAGCTTGGCGGCCAGAAGGCAGGTGCGCACGTCACCTGCAAGCGTCCGCACGCATGTTCCCGCCCCTCTGAAAGAGAGTGTTTAAAAACACACCGCACCATGGCATGCGTTATGATTTTTATACATTCAAAAGCTCCCAAAAATTGTCCCTTTTCTGGGGAGATGATGTTTATGGGATATAAAAAACTGGATTGTTGTGGGACCAAAAGTCCAAAAATGATGCTTTGATGAGGTCAGGCTGCCTGCCCATACAACAATCATAAGTGCTACTTGTAAGAAGAAAGACTGGCTTTTTGAGACCAAGACGGCACAAATTATTAGCAGTGCAGTGTGGATGTGGAAAGGGTAGGATATTAGAGGCACATGGCCATAATAGTAACAGAAGCAGCATAGCATGAAACATACAGTACAAGACAGTAGATTGGAGTCTATGGGTAGAAGTAGTAGTAGTCGTCGTAGAAGTAGTGGTGGCAATAGGGTATTACCCGCGAGGAGCTGCAGCCTCTTTTGAATGGCTTTAGCACTAGGGATGAGCGGCAGGGGTCATATTCGAATTTGCAATATTTCACAAATGTTCTGTCGAATATTCGTTAGATATTCCTCCCTGCTTAAGCACTATATAACATTTTTGACCCACACCTGTATTGATCGCAAAATATTCGCATATTACGTGATCATTACATTGCCAATTTTTTAAATAAAAAAGACGAATATTTGAAAAACGAATATATAGCACTATATTCAAAATATTTTCAAATTCTCAAAGTTGTGATATTTGCGATAAATATTCGTAATTTGAATATTCATGCTCACCACTATTTAGCACCTGACGTCTTGGATGCACTATCACTGCGTCACCTCAAAACAACACTTGCTCCTTGCAGAGGTGGTTTGGTGCTTTACAAAATGTAAAGCACCAAACCATTGCTCGTACAGATTCTCTAGCATGTGAATGTTGAAATCCAGCGTGTTATAACATTGCAGATTAAGCGTTGAAATGTTCTGTCTCTGCAAGTCCAGGAGAACACACCTTGCAACAAGAATGGATGAAATGCAAGAACAGGCTCCTGGACATTGCTGCCACATTGCCAAAAACATTGTTTGCTTTTTAAACAAAAAAGCATTGCAGGTTAATCACGTGCACAATGCAGGAAGCATGTGTTATTTCCCCCAGGTTTAGCATGGTGTCGCTGACCACCTTGCCCAGTTGGAGTTGGCTGGATGACAGCCAGCAGGTTGTTTGCTGCTTGATGTAATAGCTAAAGATGAGTGAACCAGTTCATACAGAACCGGGTGAGATCTGACATTTGCTATATTCGGGATGGTAGATGAACCCAAACCTTTAATGCCCATATCAGCAAGAAAAAAACACTACAGAAGAAGAAGGGTTCTCACAAGGAAGTGTGGGGGGTTTGCACCGATTGGCTTCCAGGTCAACCGACAGCCTGGATGAGCCCATCAGTGCTGCAGCAGGCAGGGAAGAGGTACCCTAGCAGAATGAGCAGAACCTCATTCTGTGCAGGGTTGTGGATGAGGGTAGGTCTTACAGTATCTTCCAGAAAAAAAAAACAAGTTAGGGAGTCCGGGACAGTCGGGATCAATCAAGCTTGTATTCTACTGCCAGGGACAGTGAAGGGAAAGGTTAGAATTACAAATGAGATGAAATGTGTGTGTAGAATAGGGACATGCAGGGAGTGGGAAGTGAGGAGCTAAGGCTGGTTGTACCTTCAAGCAGAACTGCAGCTGCTACAAGTCTGAAAAGCAGTTACCTGCAACAATATCCTTTCATTTATTTTTATTTTTTTTGCTATTTCCACAGAAATACTTTTTGTGTGTGTGGTGTGGTGGTGGGGGGGGGGTGGTACAACACCTGTTCTGCCATCAATCTAACATAGCATATTGAATGCAAGTGAGAACTCTGTGTCAAGTAATCTCATATTTATTTATTTTTTTACTTTAGTTTGAAAAACGGTATAAATCTGTGATTAAGAACAAATTATTAGGGCTAAATCCGTGTATTATCTCCACACACACAAGGTTCCAAGTTTTTGTCAGGGGGGAGGGGGCTATTGAATTTAAGTAAATCAGCATACACCAATACACAGGGTATGGCAACATTTTGCTCGTGAGTGATAATGTGATAATGTGATACTAAGGGTCAAGACTGGTCCTCAATGATCCATTTTAGTTTATTGTATCACCACACGGTTGGAATTATTGTATTTTGGGGGTTGTTCAATTGAATTAAACCAGCATAAAGGTGAACAGTACACCATATACAGGATAGGGCAATAATTTACCTATGAGTGAATATGTGTTATTAAGGGTCAGTCCTGGCCCTCAATTGCCAATTTCTGTCTATAATATATCCATACAGTTGGCATCTTATATATCTATACGATTGTCCCACGAAAAATATTCTACAGTTTACAAACCAGCACCTGGATGTGAATATTTTCGTAATTGCATGTAATAAAATTTTTTGCATAGCCACTGAGTTATTCACTAAATTGTATCTGTATAGCGACACCTGCTGTTTTTGTTTTTGTTTGTCCTGCTCACTGAGAAGGCCGCACATGGTCAGTTTCATCCTTCAACTGCCTCCTGAGCTGTGATGGGGAGAGCATGGACACGCCCCCTGAGCTGCAGCAGATTTGACACACCCTTGAGCTTAATATAAATCTAGCAGAGCAATGAATGGGGAGATCTCTGGATCTATGTGAGGTACAGGGCTGGTGCTAGCTTTGTTTAGAAAGAGATTATGAGCTGTATGATGCCTGATTTTCATTTTTTACATTAATTATGGGGTAACCCCTTTAACCTGTTCCAAACACAGGGCGTAACGGTACGCCCTGATGTCCCGGTACTTAAGGACACAGGGCGTACCGGTACATACTGTGTATTTCCGATCACCGCCGTGCGGCTGGCGGTGATCGGAACCCGGTGCCTGCTCAAACATTGAGCAGGCCCCTTGGCTAAATGTGCGGGGGGGTCCCTTGACCCCCCCCCCCCCGTGTCGGCGATCGTCGCAAACCGCAGGTCAATTCAGACCTACGGTTTGCGGCTTTTACCTGGTGCGGTGGCGCCATCGGGTCCCCATGTGGCTGTAGGGGGGACCCGATGGCATGGAAGGCGGCGCAATGCCTTCCTTAAGCATCCGTGCTGCCTTCCTGTGACGAGCCTGTGAGATCCAGCCCCCTGGATCTCACAGGCCGGAAGCTGTATGAGTAATACACACTGTATTACTCATACAGCCAATGCATTCCAATACAGAAGTATTGGAATGCATTGTAAAGGATTAGACCCCCAAAAGTTGAAGTCCCAAAGTTAGACAAAAAATAGAGTGAAAAAAAGTTGAAAAAATAAAGTTTGCCCCCCAAAAATTAAAGTTTCAAGTAAAAATAAACAAAAATGTCATTTTCCCCAAATAAAGTTAATTATAATTTTTTTGAATAGGGGAATAGACATATTAGGAATTGCCGCGTCCATATCGACCGCCTCTATAAACCTACCACATGATCTAACCCCTCAGATGAACACCGTAAAAAATAAAAAAATAAAAACTGTGCTAAATAAACAATTTTTTTGTCACCTTGCATCACAAAAAGTACAACAGCAAGTGATAAAACAGGCGTTTTCCAACCAAAATGGTACCAATTTGAAAAAAAAAAAATAATAATATGGCTCAGAATATGGAGACACTAAAGCATAATTTTTTTTAGTTTAAAAAAAGATGTTAGTGTAAAACTTACATAAATAAATAAAATGTATACATATTAGCTATCGCCACATCCGTATTGACCAGTTCTATGAAAATATCACATGACCTAACCCCTCAAGTGAACACTGTAAAAAATATAAAAATAAAAACTGTGCTAAATAAACAATTTTTTGTCACCTTACATCACAAAAAGTGTAATAGCAAGCGAACAAAAAGTCATATGCACCCCAAAATAGTGCTAATCAAACCGTCATCTCATCCCGTAAAAATCCTACCCTACCCAAGATAATTGCCCAAAAACTGAAAAAAACTATGGCTCTCAGACTATGGAAACTCTAAAACATTTTTTTTTTTTTTAAAAATGAAATCACTGTGTAAAACTTACAAACCGGATTCCAAAAATGTTGGGACACTAAACAAATTGTGAATAGAAACTGAATGCAATGATGTGGAGATGGCAAATGTCAATATTTTATTTGTAATAGAACGTAGATGACAGATCAAACGTTTAATCCGAGTAAATGTAAGATAATATACGTTGATTCAAATTTTCACGGTGTCAACAAATCCCAAAAAAGTTGGGACAAGTAGCAATAAGAGGCTGGAAAAAGTATATTTGAGCATAACGAAGAGCTGGAAGACCAATTAACACTAATTAGGTCAGGGAAAAATGATCTTAGGGAGTCAGGGAAGAAAAAGAAGAATTGTGTGTGTAGAACAAGGACAAGCAGGGAATGCCTGCTAGCAGAACTGCAGCTGTTGTAAAACTCAAAAGCAGCTACAGTACCGGCAAGGAAATACTTTATTTTTTTCATTTTCACAGATCCCTTTTTGTATTTTTGTATGTGTATGTGTGTGTGTGTGTGTGTGGGGGGGGGGGGGGTTAGAATAAGTGAAAACTGTTCCAACATGTACCATTAATCTAGCATAGCATTTAGAACACTAGCAAGAACTCTGTATCAGGTCATCTCTCGTATTTAATTTATATATATTTTTTTGTTTTAGTTTGAAAAACCATATACATAAGCGATTGAAAGCCAAATATTATGGTTAAATCAATTTAATATCTCTACACTCACATACACACAGTCCAATTCCAATTTTTTTTATTTATTTTTTGTGGCGTTATTGAATTAAATTAAAAGAGCATATAGGTGATCAGTACACCAATACACACTAGGGTAAAAACTGTGTGCGTTTCCATTTCCGTATATTCAGTTTCCACATTGTTGGAATAATATATTTTATTAGGACTTGTTCAATTTAATTAAATCAGCATATAGGTGGTCAATACTGCGGATGAGCAAACCCGTTGATGGGTTTTGTTCAAAAGTTAGTTCGGGTACCCGAACCCCATAGAAGTCATCGGGGACCAGAATTTTGGTGCTGTAAAATAGCCTGGAATCTCAATTGAGAGATGGAGTGTTTTGCTTCCTCAAGAACTTTAGACGGACAGCCTCTAGATCTAAATCTCTCCATCATCTCCCCTATTCTCACTTCCTGTGTCTGTGGATCGGTGACACGGCCTTTGCTCGTTCGCTGTTTGTCGAACGGGCGAACATATGGCGATATTCGCGCCCGTCATATTCTTTTACATTGTGAAGAACTTTGACCCATGACACATCCATCAGGTGGGACAGGACAGCCAATTGAGACATTTCAGCACATGGACATACCCCCTACTTTATAAATAAACCTGATATGGCCGCCATTTTACATTCAGTCTTTTGCCAGTGTAGGGAGAGGTTGCTGTGTGGAGCAGGGCCAGACTGTTAGGGACACCAAACGCTAGCTAATAGGGCCACAAAAGTCCTTTTAAAGACTGGTATAGGTGTGCTATCGATAGGTGTGACTTACTGAGGGGTGTGATATACCTTTAATATACTTTCTAACATAGAAAGTATATTATTGTGCATTTGTATTGTGCAGCAGTTGTGTGCGGTTCTGCTGAGATACTGCAGCCACACAGAGTGCCAAACACTATTGGAACAAATAATTTCTACTGGTGTGATTTACCAGTTGACCCCTAAAAAACTGATTGAAGCAGGGTGCTATATACCAATTATATACTTTCTATGAAGTGCATTCAGGTAGTGCAGCATTTGTCTGAGGTTTGGCTGCGTTACTGCATCTACACAGAGTGAAATACACTATCTGAAGAAATAATTTCTACTGGTGTGATTTTCCAGTTGCCCCCCCAAAAAACTGATTGAGGCAGGGGTGTGATATACAGTAAGGTCCATAAATATTTGGACATCAACACAATTCAAATTTTTTTGGCTCTATACACCACCACAATGGACTTGAAATGGAATGAACTAGTTGTGCTTTAACTGTAGACTGTCAGCTTTAATTTGAGGGTATTTACATCCAAATCAGGTGAACGGTGCAGGAATTACAACAGTTTGCATATGTGCCTCCTACATGTTAAGGGACCAAAATTAATGGGACATAATAGTAATCATAAATTAAACTTTCACTTTTTAATACTTGGTTGCAAATCTTTTGCAGTCAATTACAGCGTGAAGTCTGGAACGCATAGACATCACCAGATGCTGGGTTTCATCCCTGGTGATGCTCTGCCAGGCCTCTACTGCAACTGTCTTCAGTTCCTGCTTGTTCTTGGGGCATTTTACTTTCAGTTTTGTCTTCAGCAAGGGAAATGCATGCTCAATCGGATTCAGGTCAGGTGATTGACTGGGCCATTGCATAACATTTTACTTCTTTCCCTTAAAAAACTCTTTGGTTGCTTTTGCAGTATGCTTTGGGTCATTGTCCATCTGCACTGTGAAGCACCGTCCAATGAGTTCTGAAGCATTTGGCTGAATATGAGCAGATAATATTGCCCGAAACACTTCAGAATTCATCCTGCTGCTTTTGTCAGCAGTCACATCATCAATAAATACAAGAGAACCAGTTCCATTGTCAGCCATACATGCCCACGCCATGACACTACCACCACCATGCTTCACTGATGAGGTGGTATACTTAGGATCATGAGCAGTTCCTACCTTCTCCATACTCTTCTCTTCCCATCACTCTGATACAAGTTGATCTTGGTCTCATCTGTCCATAGGATGTTGTTCCAGAACTGTGAAGGTGTCACGGCTGAGGATAGGGAAAACCCTCAGCCGTGCGGTATCAGAAGATGGATGGTCAGAGCATGGCCAGGACAGGAATCAAGGAGCAGGTCACCTCCTAACAATCCCTAATTCTGACCCTGTCTCCTAGCCTGTATGAGCCGACCCTGATGGTAGGAGGGCTCATACTCCGGAACCTGATATTCCTGCTAGCCCCCAGGGTGGCCCTGGACTAGGAGCAGGGTAAGATGACCTGTTCCTCCTAGACACGGAGGAACAGGAGTCTCACTGGCCAAGCTACATAGAAAGGGGAACATAAACAGACATATGGCAATGACAGGTAAGTGAGACTAGTACCACACCTACCTGCCACAGACACACAACCTGGAACCCATGTACAAGTGCTGCTGTCCACAACAACACAAAGGACACAGCACACACCAGACATCACACGGGAACCCAGGAAACCATATGCTGCAATAACAAGGAGACCAAACAATCTTCAAAACACCATATGTGAACTTATGACCACAAGGGTGGCCCTCACTGGCAGATGTAATAACACAGGAGGCTGCTCCAGCTAGCCATGGCTGAAGTACCCCCCAGACCTTTTCACCCTTAAGGGAGAGCTCCCACAGGGAATATGGCTATATGGGATCATGTAGAGACAAAAAGACAAAAAATAGAGGAATTTACATTTAACCAATCTGTTGATTTAAACTCTGAATCACCGATTGAGAAGAATATGTCAGAGACATTTAAGGAAGTAGAGTACCTTCTACATAAACAACTACGTCAAAGGTGGGAGATAAAAACCTTGAATCAATATATACATATAGGTAAAGTCCCTAAAGGTTTATTATTAACAAAAACTCCAGCCCAAGATCTTTGTAGTACAGAATTTAATGAAGAATGGGACACCCTGCTACTGACACAATCAATATCCTTAATAAAATTAATAGTAAAAAGAAGAGGACAAATATTGGAGTATATAAATGAAAAAATAAATCAAATAAAAATAAAAATAGATAAATTCCCTAAAAATGAAGAATACAATAAATGGCAAGAAAGGCTTTGTAAAAGCCTTGATAAAATAGAAAAAACTAAAGAAATATAATTATAACACTAGGATAGAACCTGTCAGAGAAGAACAAGGAAATTTGGAACATAGGGGTAATACTCAGAGAAGAGAAGAAAATGAAAGATCCCAAGAAAATCCCCCAAAAATACAACAGACTAGGTATACTATACCAGTCACAAACAAATATGAAACCCTGTCTAATGAACAACATTTTTTAGATGGGACTAGAGTTGAGCGAACACCTGGATGTTCGGGTTCGAGAAGTTCGGCCGAACTTCCCGAAAATGTTCGGGTTCGGGATCCGAACCCGATCCGAACTTCGTCCCGAACCCGAACCCCATTGAAGTCAATGGGGACCCGAACTTTTCGGCACTAAAACGGCTGTAAAACAGCCCAGGAAAGGGCTAGAGGGATGCAAAAGGCAGCAAAATCCCCTGCAAACAAATGTGGATAGGGAAATGAATTAAAATAAAAATTAAATAAATAAAAATTAACCAAAATCAATTGGAGAGAGGTCCCATAGCAGAGAATCTGGCTTCCCGTCACCCACCACTGGAACAGTCCATTCTCAGATATTTAGGCCCCGGCACCCAGGCAGAGGAGAGAGGTCCCCTAACAGAGAATCTGGCTTCATGTCAGCAGAGAATTAGTCTGCATGTCATAGCAGAGAATGAGGCTTCACGTCAGCCACCACTGCAACAGTCCATTGGCATATATTTAGGCCCAGCACCCAGGCAGAGGAGAGAGGTCCCGTAACAGACAATCTGGCTTCATGTCAGCAGAGAATCAGTCTTCATGTCATAGCAGAGAATCAGGCTTCACGTCACCCACCACTGTAAGAGTCCATTTTCATAAATTTAGGCCCAGCACCCAGGCAGAGGAGAGAGGTCCCGTAACAGACAATCTGGCTTCATGTCAGCAGAGAATCAGTCTTCATGTCATAGCAGAGAATCAGGCTTCACTTCACCCACCACTGTAAGAGTCCATTTTCATAAATTTAGGCCCAGCACCCAGGCAGAGGAGAGAGGTCCCGTAACAGACAATCTGGCTTCATGTCAGCAGAGAATCAGTCTTCATGTCATAGCAGAGAATCAGGCTTCACGTCACCCACCACTGTAAGAGTCCATTTTCATAAATTTAGGCCCAGCACCCAGGCAGAGGAGAGAGGTCCCGTAACAGACAATCTGGCTTCATGTCAGCAGAGAATCAGTCTGCATGTCATAGCAGAGAATCAGGCTTCACGTCAGCCACCACTGCAACAGTCCATGGGCATATATTTAGGCCCAGCACCCAGGCAGAGGAGAGAGGTCCCGTAACAGACAATCTGGCTTCATGTCAGCAGAGAATCAGTCTTCATGTCATAGCAGAGAATCAGGCTTCACGTCACCCACCACTGTAAGAGTCCATTTTCATAAATTTAGGCCCAGCACCCAGGCAGAGGAGAGAGGTCCCGTAACAGACAATCTGGCTTCATGTCAGCAGAGAATCAATCAGATAATAAAAAAATACCACCGTGGTGGTTCACCAGTGCATAAGTGAAAAAGACATACAACAATAATAATAGATGCAGGAATATGTCTGGGAGCTAGTCGTCAATGCACTAAACTATATTAAGAGAGGGATGAGTGAACACAGGGCAGCAAAGGGGAGCATGGGGTATATCTATACTCTCCCTGAGCTCACCCTGGCTATAACCTCAGCCCAGGGACGTTTATTTATGGGGCCGTACGTTTTCCTCTATCCCTCTGTCAAATAATTGCGCCACTTCGGTATTTCTTTACCAATAGCCATGATAAAAGAAGTAGGATACTACTTAAAAGTATCCAGGTTGCACATTGCTTATCCAATGTGCCTTAGGTGTTTTATTTATGACAGTAATACATCTTAAGTGAAAAGTACATTACTGCATCATCAATAGCTCCCAGACTCCACCCTCCTTTCCTTAAATAGAACACCAGAATAAAAATTACTATGCCAGAAGAAACTGGCTTGTTTCATGTAGTGAGCGTCGCCCTGCCTTTATTGTGATGAGATCTGTGTCTAGTGTGAGCGATTCGCCCGATGGATCGGGGGGGAGCGAGTCTGCGTTCCACAGAACAGGATATGGCTGCCCCATGCGTTCCACCTGGGTGAGGCGCCGTACGGACCGGAAGTGACGCAAGTATGCGTTCCACGCAACCGGATGTTGGGTCCGAGTGCGTTCCACTTGATCCGGCCGGCTCCGAGTGCTCGGGTATGTACCCTTAATCATAGGAGGGACGAATCGCGACCTGCACCTATGACTCTCAGGCCGGAAGTGACGCCGGCTATGATGCCTTATCCTCGGCATGAGCCGAACACATGTTAATCAGCATGAATTAGATACAGCTGGTGGGTGGCTATTTAGGGGAATGGAAGTGAGTGCGAATGAGAGGAGGAACAGGACGGTACCAGGACGCAGCTCAAATGTAAGTTTGGACCATCTATTGAAAATTCACATTACTTTAGCATGTAGTGTGTTTCATACTATATTTGACTCTTTGCTCACAGATCCCTAAGTGAAGTATTAGCCCGTATCATGTGGGCTCTCTCTCCTCCTGACTGCACAGGACATTGAGTAAGTGCTGACTTGAAGGAGATATAGGGGATACACATATATTTTGTATTGTGTTTAGAACATATATTGAGAGCATTTCTATCTCTTATAGGTGGGACAGATCAAATGGGTCCCTTGGTCCTATGCTTAAACATCATCTGCGTCTCTGGTCCTGTCTCCTCACCATATCTTAAGTATCTTTGACTTATTTTCTGTGATGGTTGTATTTCTGACCATATACCATTTTCTGTGATGGTTGTATCTTTGACCATACATGCCCCCTGATGAACCTAGTGATAGGGGAAACGCGTAGGGGCTTTATTTTGGAACCAACCTGGGAACGCACTGATTGTTGCACCCAGGTTTGGCTCTATAGGTTAAAGGTGATATCCATCTAACTCACCTTTCATTGTATTGGTCTTTATCGGTCTTTATCCATTCCAGTGGCCCTGCTAGAATTTGTTCACCAGGGACACATGACTATACCCATCAATGTTCTGGGGAGCAACCTTTGTTATTTTTAAGAGGAGGGTAAACGCAGGGCAGTCAGCCCAGGAACGAGGACAGGGAGTCTCCACCACTAGGGGACGTCCCTGGGCTGAGGTTATAGCCAGGGTGAGCTCAGGGAGAGTATAGATATACCCATTGCTCCCCTTTGCTGCCCTGTGTTCACTCATCCCTCTCTTAATATAGTTTAGTGCATTGACGACTAGCTCCCAGACATATTCCTGCATCTATTATTATTGTTGTATGTCTTTTTCACTTATGCACTGGTGAACCACCACGGTGGTATTTTTTTATTATCTGATTAGTAAAAGTTATGTTTTAAAGGGATCAATACTGCTGGACATTACACTGTGAATTTCAGGTCCTTTTTCATTGATTTATATTGAATAAGCTGGACATTTATATTTAGATACATGATGGCAAATTTTTTATCTGGCACACTATTTACCGATGCTTTATTGAAAGAAGCGCAGGATATCTTCTCTGACAGAGAGATTCCGGGACTCAGTACATCAGCCTCCTGTAAACAGGTCTTTTGGGACCTTTATAACAAGTATAAAGACAACATTAAATCCTGGTGGGAGATACGCTGCTTCGAGAGTTACTTGGAACACAAGATAGTCCCGAAAGGGCTTCGTCTCCAGGTTAAACCGGCAGAACGTATCGCATCACCATCCCTCCTAACCAGGTGGGAGGAACAACTGACACTCAGCTCACTGAACCTTATGCAAATCCTCCTCGACGAGGAGAAACTGATGTTTGAAAAGACATCTGCCAGCCTTCAGGAACAAATCGACATTGCCCTCACCTATAAAGACGACCCAGATTTCTCTAGACGGGAAGCTTCTCTCCAAGTGTCCGTTGAAAGATTTCAAACCGTCATAAAAGAGAGAAAGCATAGACAGTTCCTGCGTGACCTCTCGGAATTTAGAGAGAACAGGGCCTATCAACAACAACCCACTGGCTCCGCACCTTTGGTGTCTGAGGTGTCCACATCTGAGGTGGACTCCTCCGACACTGAACTATCGGGTGGGAACTATAGGGGTAGAGGCACGACACAGACTGGGAGAAGAGGTAGACGACGATGGCAGAAGGGAGGAACGAGCGGGAGGGGTCGTCCGGGAGGGGTAAATTACTCCACTGGGCCAGCATCTTATCCCTCTGGTTCATCATCTCAAGTAGCTGGTGCCGCCTCCAACAACTTTCCGTCGTCTCATTCCCCTGCATGCGCTTCGGCGTCTTTTTTAGAGAAAAGTCAGATCCCTTACAACCTTCGGGGGGGGGAACAAAACCGACAGAACCTGAAGGATGGGCTTACAAGTTGTAAATCTAGCATCACGGACCCTAAGTGCACTTGAACTTGGGGTATTGAGCAAGGGTCTTTCTTTTGTTCCAACCACCAATTTCTGTCTATTCACTTGGATTAAGGACCTGAGTCTTTTTGCTAGACACCTTAAGTGGCACAAATTCTTTAGGGACAATGATAGACAAACATGTGCCAGACTTGGTTTGAGCGAATGTGATCTTGCCTCGTTGCAGACTCTCTGTGAACTGGGAGAGGAAGGTAGCCGGTGCCCAGGTCAGGGACCATATACCAATCTTAAACCAACAAGTACGAAGATGCCCCCACCCATTAAATACGAGTGTGTGGACATATTCATGCAAATGGTGACGAGTGAGCTGGAGAGATTGGAGGGAATGTCTCCCCGCCACTTCAATCTGTCTCGAATGGAGATGTCAGCCTTGACTGCCCTTGAGAAAGATAAATCTATAATCATCAAACCATCTGATAAGGGTGGCAATTTGGTCATCCTTGACCATGTAGCTTATCAGACTATGTGTTTGAACCTCCTGAAAGATAGGGAAGGCTATAGGGTGTTGGATACGAACCCCCTGACCCCTTTCTACGAGGACTTGAAGATCATCTTGACTGACGCTCTAGTAGACAGATTGATTTCGGCGGCTGAGTACGACTTCCTCCTTCCGGCTCACCCCACCATTGCTACCTTTTATGGATTACCTAAAATCCATAAGGGGGTCATACCCCTCAAGGGACGCCCCATTGTCTCCGGGGTTAACTCCCTGACCCAGAATTGTGGGATCTACGTTGATCGCGTGCTGAGGGAGTTCGTCGTGTCTTTACCCTCATATACGAGGGACACGATGGACTTCCTCAGCAAGATCGACGCGATCAATGTGGACAAGGACTGCATACTGGCAAGTATAGATGTCGAGTCCCTTTATAGCTCTATCCCACACACCAAAGGGATCTCTGCTACTGGATACTATCTGAAGACTAGGGACATCCACTGCAGAGCGCATAACATCTTTGTGCTCAAGCTCCTGGAGTTCACTCTGACCCACAATTTTTTCCTTTTCAATTCACGGTTCTACCACCAGCTCAGGGGGACGGCAATGGGGAGCCCTTGTGCCCCCACCTATGCCAATCTCTTCCTGGGCTGGTGGGAGGACACTGTCGTGTTTCCAGACAGTGAGACTTGGTGGTCCGAGAAAATCACCTTCTGGACAAGATATATAGACGACATCTTCGTGATTTGGAAGGGTGGGTCGGAGGAACTCCAGGAGTTTGTGGGGTCCCTTAACAACAACGATGTTGGTCTGCGATTTACATTTGAGTTTGACCATCACTCTATCCCTTTCCTTGATGTACGGATAACCAGGGAGGGAGAAAAACTCACTGCCAACTTATTTAGAAAGGATACCGCGACCAACTCGTTGTTGCATTGGGAGAGCCATCACCCACTACCGCTTAAACGCGGTATACCAAGGGGCCAGTATTTGAGGACCCGGAGAAATTGCTCCGAGGGTAAGGCATTTCACACTGAGGCCAGGAAATTACAGACGAGATTCAGAGATTCAGAGAGTCCATTTTCATAAATTTAGGCCCAGCACCCAGGCAGAGGAGAGAGGTCCCGTAACAGACAATCTGGCTTCATGTCAGCAGAGAATTAGTCTGCATGTCATAGCAAAGAATCAGGCTTCACGTCAGCCACCAATGCAACAGTCCATTGTCAGATATTTAGGCCCAGCACCCAGGCAGAGGAGAGAGGTTCCGTAACAGAGGATCTGGCTTCATGTCAGCAGAGAATCAGTCTTCATATCATAGCAGAGAATCAGGCTTCACGTCACTCACAACTGCAACAGTCCATTTTCATAATTTTAGGCCCAGCACCTAGGCAGAGGAGAGAGGTCCCGTAACAGAGGATCTGGCTTCATGTCAGCAGAGAATCAGTCTGCATGTCATAGCAGAGAATCAGGCTTCACGTCAGCCACCACAACAACAGTCCATTGTCATAAATTTAGGCCCAGCACCCAGGCAGAGGAGAGAGGTCCCGTAACAGACAATCTGGCTTCATGTCAGCAGAGAATTAGTCTGCATGTCATAGCAGAGAATCAGGCTTCACGTCACCCACCACTGTAAGAGTCAATTTTCATAAATTTAGGCCCAGCACTCAGGCAGAGGAGAGAGGTCCCGTAACAGACAATCTGGCTTCATGTCAGCAGAGAATTAGTCTGCATGTCATAGCAGAGAATCAGGCTTCACGTCAGCCACCAATGCAACAGTCCATTGTCAGATATTTAGGCCCAGCACCCAGGCAGAGGAGAGAGGTCCCGTAACAGAGGATCTGGCTTCATGTCAGCAGAGAATTAGTCTGCATGTCATAGCAGAGAATCAGGCTTCACGTCACCCAACATTGGAACAGTCCATTGGCATATATTTAGGCCCTGGCACCCAGACAGAGGAGAGGTTCATTCAACTTTGGGTAGCCTCGCAATATAATGGTAAAATGAAAATAAAAATAGGATTGAATGAGGAAGTGCCCTGGAGTCCAATAATATATGGTTAAGGGGAGGTAGTTAATGTCTAATCTGGACAAGGGACGGACAGGTCCTGTGGGATCCATGCCTGGTTCATTTTTATGAACGTCAGCTTGTCCACATTGGCTGTAGACAGGCGGCTGCGTTTGTCTGTAATGACGCCCCCTGCCGTGCTGAATACACGTTCAGACAAAACGCTGGCCGCCGGGCAGGCCAGCACCTCCAAGGCATAAAAGGCTAGCTCTGGCCACGTGGACAATTTAGAGACCCAGAAGTTGAATGGGGCCGAACCATCAGTCAGTACGTGGAGTGGTGTGCACATGTTCTGTTCCACCATGTTAGTGAAATGTTGCCTCCTGCTAACACGTTGCGTATCAGGTGGTGGTGCAGTTAGCTGTGGCGTGTTGACAAAAGTTTTCCACATCTCTGCCATGCTAACCCTGCCGTCAGAGGAGCTGGCCGTGACACAGCTGCCTTGGCATTTGGGAATGCTCTCAGTAGCGCGTCTACCAACGTGCGCTTGTACTCGCGCATCTTCCTATCACGCTCCAGTGCAGGAAGTAAGGTGGGCACATTGTCTTTGTAGCGTGGATCCAGCAGGGTGGCAACCCAGTAGTCCGCACAGGTTAAAATGTGGGCAACTCTGCTGTCGTTGCGCAGGCACTGCAGCATGTAGTCGCTCATGTGTGCCAGGCTGCCCAGGGGTAAGGACAAGCTGTCCTCTGTGGGAGGCGTATCGTCATCGTCCTGCCTTTCCCCCCAGCTACGCACCAGTGATGGACCCGAGCTGCGTTGGGTGCCACCCCGCTGTGACCATGCTTCATCCTCATCCTCCTCCACCTCCTCCTCATCCTCGTCCTCCTCATCCTCCAGTAGTGGGCCCTGGCTGGCCACATTTGTACCTGGCCTCTGCTGTTGCCAAAAACCTCCCTCTGAGTCACTTCGAAGAGACTGGCCTGAAAGTGCTAAAAATGACCCCTCTTCCTCCTCCTCCTCCTCCTGGGCCACCTCCTCTTCCATCATCGCCCTAAGTGTTTTCTCAAGGAGACATAGAAGTGGTATTGTAACGCTGATAACGGCGTCATCGCCACTGGCCATGTTGGTGGAGTACTCGAAACAGCGCAACAGGGCACACAGGTCTCGCATGGAGGCCCAGTCATTGGTGGTGAAGTGGTGCTGTTCTGTAGTGCGACTGACCCGTTCGTGCTGCAGCTGAAACTACACTATGGCCTGCTGCTGCTCGCACAGTCTGTCCAGCATGTGCAAGGTGGAGTTCCACCTGGTGGGCACGTCACATATGAGGCGGTGAGCGGGAAGGCCGAAGTTACGCTGTAGCGCAGACAGGCGAGCAGCAGCAGGATGTGAACGCCGGAAGCGCGAACAGACGGCCCGCACTTTATGCAGCAGCTCTGACATGTCGGGGTAGTTGTGAATGAACTTCTGCACCACCAAATTCAGCACATGCGCCAAGCAAGGGATGTGCGTCAAATTGGCTAGTCCCAGAGCTGCAACGAGATTTCGCCCATTATCACACACCACCAGGCCGGGCTTGAGGCTCACCGGCAGCAACCACTCGTCTGTCTGTTGTTCTATACCCCGCCACAACTCCTGTGCGGTGTGGGGCCTGTCCCCCAAACATATGAGTTTCAGAATGGCCTGCTGACGTTTACCCCGGGCTGTGCTGAAGTTGGTGGTGAAGGTGTGTGGCTGACTGGATGAGCAGGTGGAAGAAGAGGAGGAGGAAGCCGAGAAGGAGGAGGTGGCAACAGGAGGCAAAGAATGTTGCCCTGCGATCCTTGGCGGCGGAAGGACGTGCGCCAAACAGCTCTCCGCCTGGGGCCCAGCTGCCACTACATTTACCCAGTGTGCAGTTAGGGAGATATAGCGTCCCTGGCCGTGCTTACTGGTCCACATATCTGTGGTTAGGTGGACCTTGCCACAGATGGCGTTGCGCAGTGCACACTTGATTTTATCGGATACTTGGTTGTGCAGGGAAGGCACGGCTCTCTTGGAGAAGTAGTGGCGGCTGGGAACAACATACTGTGGGACAGCAAGCGACATGAGCTGTTTGAAGCTGTCTGTGTCCACCAGCCTAAATGACAGCATTTCATAGGCCAGTAGTTTAGAAATGCTGGCATTCAGTGCCAGGGATCGAGGGTGGATAGGTGGGAATTTACGCTTTCTCTCAAATGTTTGTGAGATGGAGAGCTGAACGCTGCCGTGTGACATGGTTGAGACGCTTGGTGACGGAGGTGGTGGTGGTGTTGGTGGTACATCCCCTATTTGCTGGGCGGCAGGTGCCAACGTTCCTCCAGAGGCGGAGGAAGAGGCCGAGGCGGCAGCAGCAGAAGAGGCCGAGGCGGCAGCAGCAGAAGAGGTAGCAGGGGGAGCCTGAGTGACTTCCTTGGTTTTAAGGTGTTTACTCCACTGCAGTTCATGCTTTGCATGCAGGTGCCTGGTCATGCAGGATTGTGCTCAGGTTCAGAACGTTAATGCCTCGCTTCAGGCTCTGATGGCACAGCGTGCAAACCACTCGGGTCTTGTCGTCAGCACATTGTTTGAAGAAGTGCCATGCCAGGGAACTCCTTGAAGCTGCCTTTGGGGTGCTCGGTCCCAGATGGCGGCGGTCAGTAGCAGGCGGAGTCTCTTGGCGGCGGGTGTTCTGCTTTTGCCCACTGCTCCCTCTTTTGCTACGCTGTTGGCTCGGTCTCACCACTGCCTCTTCCTCCGAACTGTGAAAGTCAGTGGCACGACCTTTATTCCATGTGGGGTCTAGGACCTCATCGTCCCCTGTATCGTCTTCCACCCAGTCTTGATCCCTGACCTCCTGTTCAGTCTGCACACTGCAGAAAGACGCAGCAGTTGGCACCTGTGTTTCGTCATCATCAGAGACATGCTGAGGTGGTATTCCCATGTCCTCATCATCAGGAAACATAAGTGGTTGTGCGTCAGTGCAGTCTATGTCTTCCACCGCTGGGGAAGGGCTAGGTGGATGCCCTTGGAAACCCTGCCAGCAGAGTCTTCAATCAGCATAAGAGACTGCTGCATAACTTGAGGCTCAGACAGTTTCCCTGATATGCATGGGGGTGATGTGACAGACTGATGGGGTTGGTTTTCAGGCGCCATCTGTGCGCTTTCTGCAGAAGACTGGGTGGGAGATAATGTGAACGTGCTGGATCCACTGTCGGCCACCCAATTGACTAATGCCTGTACCTGCTCAGGCCTTACCATCCTTAGAACGGCATTGGGCCCCACCATATATCTCTGTAAATTCTGGCGGCTACTGGGACCTGAGGTAGTTGGTACACTAGGACGTGTGGATGTGGCAGAACGGCCACGTCCTCTCCCAGCACCAGAGGGTCCACTAACACCACCACGACCATGTCCACGTCCGCGTCCCTTACTAGATGTTTTCCTCATTGTTATGGTTCACCACAACAACAAAAATATTATTTGGCCCAATGTATTGTATTCAAATTCAGCGGGATATAAATTTGAGGCCTAGTATTTAGGCGCTGGGTGACCGGTATGGATTTACTAACAGAATTAGACTTGGAAATGCACAGTAGCGTGTGTGTGAAGTTATTCTGAATGACCCTATGTGCACCTTGAATATTATATACCCTTTTAGGGATAGATTTCAAATAGCTCTGATATAGCAGAAACCACTAAATTATGAAATTGCTAAATTGGGAATTGTATTTCAACCCAGAACAAAAAATGTGCTTTGACGGACACTAAATAACTTGCCCATCCACAACAGGACAGCGGTAACGACAGATTTAGCGGGATATAAATTTGAGGCCTAGTATTTAGGCGCTGGGTGACCGGTATGGATTTACTGACAGAATTAGACTGGGATATGGCCAAAAAATAACCACACTATTGCTGGTTAAATGCACTTGGTGTGACAGCTTGACACACCACACTACTGAGGGTTAAATGCACTTGGTGACGGGCGCAGCTTGCCCCTGATGTAGTATATGGCCAAAAAATGAACAGACTATTGCTGGTTAAATGCACTTGGTGTGACAGCTTGACCAACCACACTACTGAGGGTTAAATGCACTTGGTGACGGGCGCAGCTTGCCCCTGATGTAGTATATGGCCAAAAAATGAACAGATTATTGCTGGTTAAATGCACTTGGTGTGACAGCTTGACCAACCACACTACTGAGGGTTAAATGCACTTGGTGACGGGCGCAGCTTGCCCCTGATTTAGTATATGGCCAAAAAATGAACAGACTATTGCTGGTTAAATGCACTTGGTGACGGGCGCAGCTTGCCCCTGATTTAGTATATGGCCAAAAAATGAACAGACTATTGCTGGTTAAATGCACTTGGTGTGACAGCTTCACCCTGATGTAGGCTTTAGCCAAAAAACAACCACACCATTGAGGGTTAAATGCACTTGGTTACAAGCGCAGCTTGCCCCTGATGTAGTATATGGCCAAAAAATAAACAGACTATTGCTGGTTAAATGCACTTGGTGTGACAGCTTCACCCTGATGTAGGCTTTAGCCAAAAAACAACCACACCATTGAGGGTTAAATGCACTTGGTCGCAGCTTGGATGCACTTGGTCGCAGCACCGCACAAGACACAAAATGGCCGCCGATCATCCCAGAAAAAAGTGACTGACAAACGGTCTGGGCAGCCTAAAACAGTGAGCAATTGAATTTCAGCAGCTCAATGATGCACAGCTGCAGATCGATCGATTAATCAAGTGCTTTGGAGGAGTTAATCTGCCTAATCTCGCCCTACTGTCGCAGCCGCAACCTCTCCCTACGCTAATCAGAGCAGAGTGACGGGCGGCGCTATGTGACTCCAGCTTAAATAGAGGCTGGGTCACATGGTGCTCTGGCCAATCACAGCCATGCCAATAGTAGGCATGGCTGTGACGGCCTCTTGGGGCAAGTAGTATGACACTTGTTGATTGGCTGCTTTGCAGCCTTTCAAAAAGCGCCAAGAAAGCGTCACAAAAGCGCCAAGAAAGCGACGAACACCGAACCCGAACCCAGACTTTTACGAAAATGTCCGGGTTCGGGTCCGTGTCACGGACACCCCAAAATTCGGTACGAACCCGAACTATACAGTTCGAGTTCGCTCATCTCTAGATGGGACCCCCCCTCACCACAGAACAAGAACACGACACAGATCACAAGAGTCACAAGGACGTCAACATTCACCGCCAATGAGGAGACACCACTCACCCCCACCGTTGAGACATCAATACAATTTACGTCACAGATATCAGAACTACAAAAACTATCAACCGAACAGAACACAATACTCACAGGACACACAATGGATGACACCAACACGGGACAATGGGGAAACATATTATCACAAAGAAAAGACACAAAACAAAAACAGAAGAAAACACGGAGAGGACGAAAGAAAACACCATCACAGGACATAAAAGAAATGGATGCTATTGTAAATTTGAGTGACACAAAATTGTCTGATGCACAAATTAGGGTGTTAAATAAAGGGTTGAAATTTGCACCGACACCAAGGGTTAGTAAATTTGAGGCCTATATTGGGGTAGAAAAATTTATAAGGAAAATTTGTTTGAAAAAATATTTTTTTAAAAACCTGATTTCAGCACAGGTGGAGAAAAATTATAAATATATACATACAGAATTAAAAGAAACCTCAAAAAATTCCCTAGACAAGAAATAGGTTAGGAAATTGCAGCTTTTAGACAATGTGTTAGTTCTGATATAAGGAAATAAAAAAATGGACGAAACACTAAAAATAATATAACGAACCAAGAAAGACAGGCAATCAAACAGCTCCAAAAACAAGAAAATTTGATAATACGACCAGCTGACAAAGGAGGAGCTATAGTAATAATGGATGCAGAAAAATCCAACAATGAATGTCTAAGACAATTGACAGATCTGAACACTTATACGAAATTAAAAGGAGATCCGGGAGAGCAATTTTATCAGGAACTTTTGCAATACTGTAAAAAGGGACTGGAGAGCAATATTTTATTACAACGGGAACATGATTTTATTGTTAAGACGCAATGAAGATTGCCAGTATTTTATTGTCTCCCCAAAATCCATAAAGATCCAAAAAATCCCCCTGGTCGTCCTATAATTTCAGGAATCGGATCCTTGACCTCAAACTTATCACAATATATAGACAGAATGCTACAGCCATCAGTAAAAAAGAGCGCCTCATATATAAAAGATACTACCCAGATTATTGAAATCTTGGAAAAATTAGAATGTAATCCAGATTGGATTATGGGGACGCTAGATGTGAACTCCCTATATACAATTATAAGTCACGAACAGGGAGTTGCAGCAATGAAAAACCAATTAGAGAAAAACAGTGGATTTCATACTGAACAGATAAGCTTTCTGGAGGAGGGGGTAAATTTTATTCTGTCACATAATTATTTTTATTTTGGATCAGATTTTTATCTCCAAACAAGGGGGACTGCCATGGGCACCAGGTTTGCCCCCAGTTATGCGAATTTATTTATGGCAAATTGGGAGGATGATTATATTGGTCCAAGACTGGGGACAGACCTGGTGCTCTGGCAACGTTTTATAGATGATGTTATTTTTATATGGAAAGGCGGGAGAGAGGAACTTTTAGTATTTTTAGAAGATATTAATGTAAATATGTTTAACCTAAAATTCACCAGTAATGTGAATAATATAGAGACTGAATTTCTGGACTTATTAATTAAGAATGAAGAGGGAAGATACATATGCAGTACTTTCCAGAAGCCGACATGGAGAAATAGCTATATTTTATTCAGCAGCTGCCATCTCCCTAGATGGCTGCTGAACATACCAACAGGACAATTTGGTAGATTGAAACATAATTGTACAAAAGTGGAACAGTTTGAGAAAGAAGCTGAGAACATGAAAATTTGTTTTTTGAACAAAGATTACCCAATAAATATAGTAGAGAAATCACTTTCCAAAATAAGAGAAAAAGATAGAAATACTTTTTTTGAACCCAAAAAGGGTAACATTGAAAATGAAAATAAAGTTAGGGATGAAAATGAGAAAGAAAATGGGAGTGGGAACCTGAAAGATGAAACGCCAAGAATTATCTTGCCCTTCAACCCTGAATATAAAAAAGTCGAACAAATTATTAGACGCTATTGGCATCACATTCTGGAAGACAAAATTATAGGTACACTATTATCAAAAATCCACAATTTGGGTACACAAAAGCACAAAATTTAGGATGCAAAATAGCGCCAACGACAAAACAAACCATAACAAAAAAGAAAGGAATATTACAACAGTGGAACCACTTAAAAGGGTTTTATAGGTGTGGGAGATGCTCAAATTGCAAACAAACCACTTTTTCAAGAAAAACACTAGAAGTACAATGTATACAAAATAATTTTAAAATTGAAATAAATGATCTCCTTACATGTAATTCTGATAATGTATTGTATTTGATCCAATGCCCTTGCGGGAAACAGTATATAGGTCGTACTAAAAGACTCCTGAAAACCAGGATAGCCGAACACATTGGAAACATAAAGAAAGGATATGAAAAACACGTCCTGTCGAGACATTTTAAACAATATCACAGCCAGAACCCCTCAGGTCTAATGTTTATAGCATTTGAAAAAATAGATAGACACTGGAGGGGAGGTGATCATATATCCAGGATGTCTCGACAGGAGGGGAGGTGATCATATATCCAGGATGTCTCGACAGGAATCAAGAAGAATCTTTGAGTTTGATTCCATTAAACCGAATGGTTTGAATGCGGAGCTCGAGATTTTTGGCTTCCTGTAAAATGGGGTGCCCCTGGTTGATGGACGACGGTGGTTTCTGTTTGAATTCAGCACCCCTGTCTTCCCTTAACGAGAGGTCCCCCAAAAAACTACATATTCTTCAGATGTCTTTATATAATATACTTTTTAGATGTCTCTATATCATTTATTTTATAATACGGTATTTTAATTATTTATATATGCCTCTCTAAATTTTATGTATTTTTTTATATATATACATTTCGTTTAATTATTTATTAAAAATGCTTTTGAAATAATATTCAAAATATTCATAAGCAGCGGTGTCTAATAAGACATGATTCAAATATCTCTATAATAGAGAAATGGAAGGTATATAATGGAATATACAAAGAGACAATTCCGGATCAGATTCCTGCTTTTCTGATAGACCGGCACTGAATAAAAGGAAGACAGGATGTGAAGTATGCTTGATCACTGACGAAGGAGCAAGTTGAGCTCCGAAACATGTTTGACTGAAAAAGCATACTTTGAATGAATTCACATCGCTGGAGCGCTCTAATAGGATTTGAACTTAAAGTACTCACGAATAACTGACCTGTTACCTGGAAAAGCGGAACACTAGCAGCTGAAATCAAGAAGTCAAGAGGCGACCTGAATACTAAAGGGGCGGAATCAGTGACTAAGAGAGACGCCGCCATAGCATGTGGCACGCCGACTTCTGAACAAGCTGCAAAGGTCAGTCTGTTTGTCAGAATAGGAGCGGGACGCCGCACTAGAGAAACAGCCTAACCGTGAGTAAAAGAAATATTTAAAGTATTGAATGCATTCAATAAGAGACTTTCTAGATAAAAAGGAAACCTAATGAAAGGAGCACAAGAAGATATATAATGATCAAATGCTGTCAATTTCACAGCTGTTAACAACATTGTTGCAACCTTGTGACCAAATCAAGTGTAAAGACTTCCTGCTATAACATTTTTTTTATAATTATTGCGAATATTGCTGCCATTCACTAACTGCTATTGTTCAAGTGATATATGAAGACATATAAAAGGAGGATAAGAAGCTATTGAATGAATATGGTGTAATGTAACTACTAAGAACATTGTTGCAAACACTGTTATACACCTGATCTCCACTAAATAGTGGTTTACACAGGGTAATTGATATATGGACTTCTCAGCAAGATCCTTTGCCAACCTTGCTGCTATTCATTAATTGCCATTTTTTATCTGCTGCTATATTGAGATTATTAATTCTTATATTTTTTATTGTTATTTATTGCTATTATATTGGTATTTAAAATAATAAAAACTGCCTTTTCATGAACCCATAAATAGAGTGCCTGCCCGCTACTATTTTACATTTTGGACTCAATAAAACTACACAGAGCTTTGGGACAGGTATATTTTGCGGACATGCTAGCAGCGATCTAGCCGTGCATGTCCGTATCTCTATTGGGTAAAAAGAGGTGAAAAAATCCCTTTAACGTATGCATTTTTTTACTGGACTCTGCAGGATACAAAAACGTGGAGTGCTGCCCATTTGTATACATCAAACCGATAGGAAATAAAAAAAATTCTAGGCTCCAGCAGGGCACATTTTTGAGAGTTTCCCTTTAAGATGCATAAAAATGGCTCCTGATTAAAATACATATTTTTTGTGGGAATTTTTGCCATCGATCCCCTTCTGGTATGTCACTGTCCATGTTGTGGGACTATTTGTGTACTTCTAGTAAGTGTTTGCTGACTGCAAATATAACCTGAAGGTTTTTCAGGTTCGCCTGCCATTAAAGTGAAAAAGGCCCGCCGCAAACTTGTGGTTCGAGAACATTTGATCGCGTTTGCGGGATCGCGTTTGCGAACCGTCGCGGCCGATGTTCGTCCATCACTATGCATAATGTTGGACAACCGTAGCAATTTTGTGTTTAATTTTAACCACTGGATAATTGTCCAAAACCATATATGTATCATTATCTGACAATTGGCGCATCACTTCTTTAACATCGTTCCATTTTTCCATAATAACCAGCGATCCACCTCATCTGCCGGCTTAATAATACAGCTCTTATCCTCCATTATGGACCAGATAGCCTGTTTCTCCTGTACAGAGGTATTATGTGTCACGTAAATTTCCCCTTTTTCGATGGAGTCCATCAAAATTTGTGCATCCCTGGTAACCAGGTGCACATATGTTTCCACTGATTTTTTGGAGGCATATATCTGCTTTTAAGTCTGAGTCCAAGATCAGTCAGTTTAAGTTTGTTCATGGCTATATACTGATCTCTCTCTATATCATCTCTGGACAGGGAAAATGGGCTTTTAATCTTCTAAAGAATTGTTGTAAGTCAATATCCATTTAAAAGCTGTCAGACTAAATAACAATCCCCTTTCTAAAGTCCCTAATTGGACTGGGCTCAAGATCATGGAAGATAAATTTAATGGCTAGTGTTGAGCGGGAGGTGCCATATTCGACTTTGCGATATTTTGCAAATATTCGCTTGAATATTCGTCTTATATTCGTCAAAATCGAATATTCGTCATTATTGTATTTATCGCGATTAATATGCGATTTAATCATTCGCATATTGCGATTTTTAAGCTTAGAATTAGAAGTTATAAATTATAACTTCTAATTGCCTTATAACTTAATAATAAGGCAACTTTCCTATTCTTTAATCTTGGAGATCTATATTTAACACGAATATAGCGCTATATTCTATGTCTTAATAAAAGAATCAAGATATATAAGTATTCTTTATTCTACATCAACGAAGATAGTGAAGTATTCTACATCAACGAAGATAGCGAAGCATTCTACATCTTCAATACATCTTTACAATACAAGCAATACAAATCTTTTAGCAGAACTCCAACAGAACTCCAATTACAGGACTCTCTAAACTCTTATGAATTCGTCAAGCTGAAGGAGACGGTTGACAACTATATCTCCAGCTACAAAAAAGAAGTTGAAGAGAAAAAAATATCCAAGTTCTTGCGGGACAACAAGGATTACCTGCTTAACAGAGTGTATAAGTGGCAGGAATTTACATCACGTCTGGGATCCAACAGTAGGAGACCACCGAGGAAGAATCATTATTCAACTAGCTCTGGCAGTGAATCGACAGGATCACAAGAACCGCTTCCTTTTTTTTTTGGAGGGGAGGTGGCAGACGTCCTCCAGGAGGAAACGGAGGGCGAGCCGCAAACATCGGCGGTCATGCCGCGACCGGAGTTTTGCAGAATATTCAGACTCGCTCACAAGTGTGACTCCTTCCCTAGTCATTAATTTATCTTCCAAGATCTTGAGCCCAGTCCAATTACAGACTCTAGAAAGGGGATTGTCATTTAGTCCGACATCATGTTTTAATAACTTTCAAATGGATATTGACTTTATGTATCACTGCAATATTATGTGATGTTTGGTTATAGTCTGATTGTCACAATGCGGTGTTCTGGGAAGTGGTGACAGCCGGGGCGCGCTTGTGTCATCAGCACGCCCGGCATTTCCCGTTCCCATGACAACCGCAATAGGGCTGAGTGCCGAGCTGATCACTCGGCGCTCGGCTGCATCAGAACTCAGGAGTCATGTTACGCTGGTCACGTCACATGACTCCACCAGCGCTCTATTTAAACATGCAATCTGATGGCCACAGATTGCCTGTTATTGAGGTCCTTCCTGCATGACACTCACTTGGATTGTTTGTTCCTGCTTGGCTAGCGATTTCCCGTCCATCTCATCCTCTGGTCTTGTCGTGCTCTCCTCGTTTGACTTTGGCTTGTCCTGACGATTCTCTGTTTGCTCCTCCGGTACCTTTTCTGTTCTCTTTGTTTTGATGCGGCTTGTTTGACCTTTCTGTTTTTGTGTTTGTCTTCCCTGCACTATCCTAGCTAAGGGTCTGTCGACCAGTTGTCCCTTGTCGCTAGGACTTGCGAGGCAAGTAGGCAGGGACAGGGGTGAGGGTGAAGTTCAGTGGTCACTACCCCACCCCCTGTGTGTGTAACAGAATAACAGGCCATCATTACCACTGTTATCATGAATCCTTTGGTTACTCTGACAGAGCATGTTTCTAATCTGATGGTTCAGGAATTAGGGGAGAAACTCCATTTACATGAGTCCGGACAGAGTGCCTCCACTCCACATGTATCTACAAAAAATTGGACTACAGCTCCTCCATAAAGAAACAGAAAATTCTTTATTAAATATACATTAGACAATAATTGTAACATATAAAATCAGCTGTAAGAAGGCATACTTCAGTGAGGAATAAAACCCTAGAGGGGGCTGAGGGGTCGATACCAAGTACCAAGGATACCAAGAAGGAGCCACACAGAGGCAACTAAAAACATATAAACTCCGGACATAAAGGACCAATGAAAAAGTTGGTAAGTTAAGTGGAAATCAAAAAGCAATAATAGATACCCCAAAGGTGCGCGTCAATCCCTCAGCCGCCTCCTCCCAATGTTGTTTCGCCAGTGAACTGGCTTCTTCCGGGGATAAGAAACAAATGAAAAACACTCCGCTTTCTTTAGCGTCCTCCCAGGGGCAAATTAACAAAAAAAATCACTGCTAGGTGTGTCATGGAGACTCCAATAAGGCATCGCATAGTAGGTCAGATGGTCACAAAGAGGGCCGGTCCAACACAAAGGTGTGGAACTAAGCGTGCGGCCAGCATGATGCACCGGTCACGTGGGACACACGTGACCAATACGTCAATGCAGTGTCACGCCTTCCACACCTACCAACATGCATAACAGAAAAACACAGTCATACGGGATGCAAGGTATCATATTCAAAATACTGGAGTAAAAATAATAATAATGTTGATAAGAAAAATCCCCCTAAGAAAACATTTACGGCCACCCCCGACGGGAGGGGGCCGATTCAGAGCAAAATTACCGATTAGGTGAGACACGTGACCGGAACGTCAACATTACGTCACACGAATCCGGCAAATACAACAAAGCATACACCATAAGACTATATGATATATGAATTTGGGACCAAAAAGTCTTATGGTGTATGCTTTGTTGTATTTACCGGAGGTCATTCATGTGACGTAATGTTGACGTTCCGGTAACGTGTCTTACGTGTCCGGTGCGTCATCAGTCACGTGACCTAATTGGTAAATTTGCTGTGGATCGCCCCCCTCCCGTCAGGTGTGGCCATATATGTTTTCTTAGGGGAGTTTTTCTTATCAACATTATTATTATTTTTTTGACTTCGGTATTTCGAATATAATACCTTGCATCCCGAATGACAGCGTTTTTCTGTTATGCATGTTGGTAGGTGTGGACGGCGTGATGCTGCATTGACGTAGCTGTCACGTGTGTCCCACGTGACCGGTGCGTCATGCTGGCCACACCCTTAGTTCCACACCTTTGTGTTGGACCGGCCCTCTTTGTGACCTTCTGACCTACTATACTTTTGCCGTGAATGAACCCCTGCTGTGCGTGGGTGACAGGGGCCTAAAAATCTCTCAAAATCCTCTGTTCTATTGCTGGGTGAAATGAACCCCCTTTTGCCGTGAATGAACCCCTGCTGTGCCTGGGTGACAGGGGCCTAAATCTCTCAAAATCCTCTGTTCTATTGCTGGGTGACAAGATCTCCCTTTTGCCATGAATGAACCCTTGCTGTGCCTGGGTGACAGGGGCCTAAATCTCTCAAAATCCTCTGTTCTATTGCTGGATGACATTTTACAATTTTTGGCGTATACAAACCCCTGCTGTGCCTGGGTGACTACAAGCACACGCTGATGATGGCATTCCCACCTGACAGCGGGGGCACAGTGGAAGCACAAGGTGAAGGCAGAGGAGAAGGAAGAGGTCGCGAATGCAGCTAGGGCACCGCCAGCACCTGAGAAGGCAGGGTTAGCATGGCCCAAATGTGGAAAAGCTTTGTCAGCTTGGAGGTGCTGACCTGCTGTCACGGCTGGCGGTGGGGGAAACCCCCAGCCGTGCGGTGCCAGGAGATGATAGGGTTACCCCTTGGCCGGGACCACAGAGTTAGGGAGCAGGTCACCTCCTATTGCGTCCCTAACGCTGACCCTGTCTCCTATCAGTATGAGCCAACCTTGATGGTAGGAGGACTCATACGCCGGAACCTTACAGTCCCTACGAGCCCTCAAGTCGGCCCTGTACTAGGGGACAGAGTCAGACGCCATACTCCTCCTAGGCACGGAGGAGCCGGGGTCTCAACGGCCAAGCAACACAGGGGGAACATCAACAGACATATGGAAATGACAGGTAAGTGAGACTAGTCCTGCACTTACCTGCCACAGACACACAAACCTGGAACCCATGAACAAGTGCTGATGTCCACAGCAACATAAAGGACACAGCACACACCAGACATACAAGGGAAACCAGGAAACCATAAGCTGCACTAACAAGATAACCCCACACACACCTAGATAACACCGTGAAACGTAGTATTAACTGACAATGGTTTATGACCAGAAGGATGGTCCCCACCAGGCAGATGGAGGAGACAGGAGGCTGCTCCAGCCAGCATGGCTGAGAGCAACCTACTGAGCCCAGCCAGGGACTGAGGCTTTATAGGCCAAGAGGCCCCACCCAACGATCAGCACACACCCAGTGAAGTCACACACACTGGGAAGGGAGTTAACCCTTTCCAGCAACACAGAAGGGAAACTCACATAAAGGGGAAAGCACAGAACCTCACTCACCTGTCTCCGACGGCAACGGCATGCGTGGCAACCGTGTCCTCCAGAACAGCCAACAGGCCGAGACACTTCCACAGCATGCAAACATCGCCAGACGTTGCCGCAGACAACCGCGGGTGAAGGGAGGAGTCCAGGTGCATATTAAACATCACCTCGTGCACAACAAACAACACAAAGTGCACACAGACATACAAACGGGCATTCACACAAAACCCGTTGCCAAGGGCAACCGCACGCACACTTGTTGTCCGCGGCAACCGCACCTGAGGCACACAACTAAGTGCCCCCAGCTGCGGTTGACGAACTCCAAAACCGCGGGCAACAGCATGCGGCTCCCAAGGAGTCACGACCATGACCAAGGGTCGTGACACCTGCCCTGCAGCCAGTGTATAGTGTGAACGTGTGTTTAGCACAGCAGAGAGCATTATCACAGGCCACAGCCAATGTGGACAAGCTTACGTTTATTAAAATGAACCAGTCATGGATCCCACAGGACTTGTCCGTACCTTGTGCAGAATAGGCATTTATACCAGTCTCAACCATCCATTCTTGTACTCAAGTGCACTTATTCTTTGTTTTATTTTGTTATATGTCCCAATATTTTGGGGGATACCCCAATCTAAAAATTAAAAATAACACAAATCAGTGTTGGCTACCTATTCCTCCTTCACCGCCGCATCCACCTACACCGCCACGTCAACCTACACTGCCACATCCACCCATCCACCGCCTCCTCAACCTCCTACTCCTAGATCCAGATTGTTATTTTTAATTTTTCTATATTTTATGTTATTTTAAGTCATTTCTAGAGTTGAGCGAACACCTGGATGTTCGGGTTCGAGAAGTTCGGCCGAACATCCCGGAAATGTTCGGGTTCGGGATCCGAACCCGATCCGAACTTCGTCCCGAACCCGAACCCCATTGAAGTCAATGGGGACCCGAACTTTTCGGCACTAAAAAGGCTGTAAAACAGCCCAGGAAAGAGCTAGAGGGCTGCAAAAGGCAGCAACATGTAGGTAAATCCCCTGCAAACAAATGTGGATAGGGAAATGAATTAAAATAAAAATTAAATAAATAAAAATTAACCAAAATCAATTGGAGAGAGGTTCCATAGCAGAGAATCTGGCTTCCCGTCACCCACCACTGGAACAGTCCATTCTCAGATATTTAGGCCCCGGCACCCAGGCAGAGGAGAGAGGTCCCGTAACAGAGAATCTGTCTTCATGTCAGCAGAGAATTAGTCTGCATGTCATAGCAGAGAATGAGGCTTCACGTCAGCCACCACTGCAACAGTCCATTGGCATATATTTAGGCCCAGCACCCAGGCAGAGGAGAGAGGTCCCGTAACAGACAATCTGGCTTCATGTCAGCAGAGAATCAGTCTGCATGTCATAGCAGAGAATGAGGCTTCACGTCAGCCACCACTGCAACAGTCCATTGGCATATATTTAGGCCCAGCACCCAGGCAGAGGAGAGAGGTCCCGTAACAGACAATCTGGCTTCATGTCAGCAGAGAATCAGTCTTCATATCATAGCAGAGAATCAGGCTTCACGTCACCCAACATTGGAACAGTCCATTGGCATATATTTAGGCCCCGGCACCCAGACAGAGGAGAGGTTCATTCAACTTTGGGTAGCCTCGCAATATAATGGTAAAATGAAAATAAAAATAGGATTGAATGAGGAAGTGCCCTGGAGTCCAATAATATATGGTTAAGGGGAGGTAGTTAATGTCTAATCTGGACAAGGGACGGACAGATCCTGTGGGATCCATGCCTGGTTCATTTTTATGAACGTCAGCTTGTCCACATTGGCTGTAGACAGGCGGCTGCGTTTGAGGCCTAGTATTTAGGCGCTGGGTGACCGGTATGGATTTAGTGACAGAATTAGACTTGGAAATGCACAGTAGCGGGTGTGTGTGAAGTTATTCTGAATGACCCTATGTGCACCTTGAATATTATATACCCTTTTAGGGATAGATTTCAAATAGCTCTGATATAGCAGAAACCACTAAATTATGAAATTGCTAAATTGGGAATTGTATTTCAACCCAGAACAAGAAATGTGCTTGAACCGACACTAAATAACTCGCCCAGCTACAGCACTAACGACAGATTTAGCTGGATATGAATTTGAGGCCTAGTATTTAGGCGCTGGGTGACAGGTATGGGTTTAGTGACAGAATTAGACTTGGAAATGCACAGAAGCGTGTGTGTGAAGTTATTCTGAATGACCCTATGTGCACCTTCAATATTATATACCCTTTTAGGGATAGATTTCAAATAGCTCTGATATAGCAGAAACCACTAAATTATGAAATTGCTAAATTGGGAATTGTACTTCAACCCAGAACAAAAAATGTGCTTTGACGGACACTAAATATCTTGCCCAGCAACAACAGTACAGCGGTGGGTAACGAGAGATTTAGAGGGATTTAAATTTGAGGCCTAGTATTTAGGCGCTGGGTCACCGGTATGGATTTAGTGACAGAATTAGACTTGGAAATGCACAGAAGCGTGTGTGTGAAGTTATTCTGAATGACCCAATGTGCACCTTCAATATTATATACCCTTTTAGGGATAGATTTCAAATAGCTCTGATATAGCAGAAACCACTAAATTATGAAATTGCTAAATTGGGAATTGTACTTCAACCCAGAACAAAAAATGTGCTTTGACGGACACTAAATATCTTGCCCAGCAACAACAGTACAGCGGTAACGAGAGATTTAGAGGGATTTAAATTTGAGGCCTAGTATTTAGGCGCTGGGTGACAGGTATGGGTTTAGTGACAGAATTAGACTTGGAAATACACAGTAGCGGGTGTGTGTGAAGTTATTCTGAATGACCCAATGTGCACCTTCAATATTATATACCCTTTTTGGGATAGATTTCAAATAGCTCTGATATAGCAGGAACCACTAAATTATGAAATTGCTAAATTGGGAATTGTATTTCAACCCAGAACAAGAAATGTGCTTGAACGGACACTAAATAACTCGCCCAGCTACAGCACTAGGGACAGATTTAGCTGGATATAAATTTGAGGCCTAGTATTTAGGCGCTGGGTGACCGGTATGGATTTAGTGACAGAATTAGACTGGGATATGGCCAAAAAATAAACAGACTATTGCTGGTTAAATGCACTTGGTGTGACAGCTTCACCCTGATGTAGGCTTTAGCCAAAAAACAACCACACCATTGAGGGTTAAATGCACTTGGTGACAGGCGCAGCTTGCCCCTGATTTTGTATATGGCCAAAAAATGAACAGACTATTGCTGGTTAAATGCACTTGGTGTGACAGCTTCACCCTGATGTAGGCTTTAGCCAAAAAACAACCACACCATTGAGGGTTAAATGCACTTGGTCGCAGCTTGTGCTGGCGCACCACAAGACACAAAATGGCCGCCGATCACCCCAGAAAAATGAGACTGACAAACGGTCTGTGCAGCCTAAAAACAGTGAGCAATTGAGGATCAGCAGCTCAATGATCCACAGCTGCAGATCGATCAGTTAATCAAGTCCTTTGGAGGAGTTAATCTGCCTAATCTCGCCCTACTGTCGCAGCCGCAACCTCTCCCTACGCTAATCAGAGCAGAGTGACGGGCGGCGCTATGTGACTCCAGCTTAAATAGAGGCTGGGTCACATGGTGCTCTGGCCAATCACAGCCATGCCAATAGTAGGCATGGCTGTGATGGCCTCTTGGGGCAAGTAGTATGACGCTTGTTGATTGGCTGCTTTGCAGCCTTTCAAAAAGCGCCAAGAAAGCGTCACAAAAGCGCCAAGAAAGCGACGAACACCGAACCCGAACCCGGACTTTTACGAAAATGTCCGGGTTCGGGTCCGTGTCACGGACACCCCAAAATTCGGTACGAACCCGAACTATACAGTTCGAGTTCGCTCATCCCTAGTCATTTCCCTATCCACATTTGTTTGCAGAACAGTTGCCATGCTCTTAAGCACATTTTGATTCCTTTTGCTGCCCTCTAGCTCTTTCCAGGACTATTTTAGAGCCATTTTAGTGCCCAAAAGTTCGGGTCCCTATTGACTTAATGGGGTTTGGGGTCAAGTTCGGGTCCCGAACCCGAACTTTTTTTTCAAGTTCTGCCGAACTCGTCGGACCCGAACATCCAGGTGTCCGCTCAACTCTACTTACCAACTTTTCCATTGGATTTTTTATGTCTGGGGTTTATATGTTCTTAGTTGGCTCTCTGTGTGGCTCCTTCTTGGTATCCTGGGTACTCCTGTGTGCTGACCCCTCAGCCCCCTCTAGAGTTTTATTCCTCACTGAAGTATGCCTTCTTACGTCTGATTACAATTACCGTCTAATGTATATTTAATAAATCATTTTCTATGTTTCTATATGGAGGAGCCGTAGTCCAATTTTTTGTGGAGTTTTGATTCTGTTGGCTTACCTCAGCATTATGTGTATTTCATGACCCGGTGTTTAAATTTGGTGGGTGTTGTATGTTCTTTGTTTCTACAGAGACTTTTTTCCTCAAGACTTTTTTGAGATGGAATTCTGGGCTCGGACTGCACTGTGGCAAACGCAGTCAGATGATTTATTCATTATACATGGATTTTATAAGTAAATGGGAGGATATGTGCAATACATGTACTAGATCATTGATTTAGTCAATCCTTGAATTGAATTAAAAGACACTATGCAAACTAGAGGAAACAATTAAAATCACTATGGAACAATTGACCTCACTTTTGTCCACAAATAAATTGAGCGCTGGGAGGAGATACAGGATCTATATGATGTATCGGAGAAATAGATTAAAACCATCAAAAGTAAGACGTTTCAGAGGGATAAACTGGACTTCGAGAACAACCGTGTATACAAATGGCGTAACACATCTGTTGGCGTAAGGTCAAGATCCAGCTCCATATCCTCCTGAGTATCCGTAGGTGGTGATTCTAATCGATCTTTTGGACTGCCTGCATGATATCCTTCCTGAAAGACAAAAAGAAAGGAACCACTTATGCACCAGAAAAACAGCAATTCGAAACGCAGTATGGAGGACCGAGGGGAGAACTCTAATCTAAAGGTAATTAATTTATCGGAGAGAGAATTCTCCAAGGCGCAATTAGAGGTGCTGAGTTATGTTTTTTCATTTGTCCCTTCTAATAACTTTGATTGCTTTAAAGCATTAAAAGATTTAAATCTATTCACCAGAAAACTGGTTTTTAGGAAGATGTATTTCAATAAGGATGTCTTGGAGGGGGCTATGACAACCACACAGGAAAAAGAAGCAGTGGCAATTCTGTAGGAATTAATGGAGAAACAGGAACCAAATGTGGTGGCAGGTTGTGGTAAGTTCCTGCAATCACTATTACCAAAACGATTTCCTGCTTTAAATTTATATCCTAACATCAATGCCTTTGTGCAATTAGTCACAAAGGAATTTCATAAGATTGTGAATGACAACTATGGAAATAAGCACAATCTAACGTATATACAGAGGAAGGCTGTTCGGGAATTGCAAAATATAAAGGATTTAGTGTTTAAATCTGCGGACAAAGGCGGAAACATGGTGGTTTGGCCCAAAAAGCAGTATGAAATGGAAGCTTACAGGCAGTTTAGAGATTCTACATGCTACAAGCAATTAACTTATAACCCCAGTGATCAATATAAAAGGGAGCTAACAACTTTAGTTCTACGAGCTCAAGAAAGGGGTATAATTACAAAGAAACAGGCTGACATCCTTATTCCTGAGCACCCGAAAGTAGCCTGTCTGTATATGCTCCCTAAGGTCCACAAGAATGCTACCTGCCGTCTCGGACGCCGGATAGTTTCAGGGATGGGGAATTTATGTGAACCTGCGTGCAAATTTATTGACATTATATTCCAGCCACTTGTGGAACAACTACCATCGTTTGTGACGGACACCACAGATCTTTTAAGCCGATTGAATGATTTACATCTAGAACCAGACATGTGGATAGCATCCTGTGATGTAGAATCGCTCTATACAAGTATTCGTCATGGGGACGGCTTGGAAGCAGCTCGATTCTTTTTGATAATGGCGGATATAGATGATGAAATGGGTGAATTCATCCTAGAATTTCTGGAATTTGTGCTCACCCACAATTTCTTTCTGTTTGGGGATGCCTTCTACCTGCAGCTCCAGGGGACAGCGATGGAGGCGGCTTGCACTCTTCCCTCACCAACCTGTTCCTGGTGCTGTGGTAGAGGGTGGTTTTCCTCACCGAGGCATGTGGTATGATCGGTGGGGTCCAGATGTGTGCCCGCTACATTGATGACATTTTCATCGTGTGGCATGGCCCACGGTCTGGATTCACCGAATTAGTGGGGGCTTTGAACCAAAATAATCAGAATATCGAATTGACTTACAGGATCAATAAAACATGTCTGGATTTTCTGGATGTTTAAATCCTGGTTGATGAGACAGGAAAAATATCTACTGATATTTTCCGTAAAGAAACCTCCACAAACTCAGTCTTGCATGCAAATTCATGTCACCCATCGAACCTCATTCAAAATATACCATACTGCCAATTTTTGAGAGCCAAAAGGATCTGCTCGACGGAAAAAGCGTTTGAGATACAGTCTCAGGATCTTTGGAATAGGTTTTCAGGTCGTGGATATCCTAGAGCGAAGATCTTACAAGGAAACAATAAGGCCAAAATAGCGAAAAGAGACCAACTATTAGTGTACCGCCAGAGACGACAAAATCAAAACCTAGATGATAAGGTACGTTTTATCACATCATACAATCCTCAGTGGTGCCTGATGAAAGATGCCTTGACTAAATATTGGGAGGTATTACATTTAGACCCTATTTTGACTAAGATTCTTCCCTCCTGTCCTTCTAATACTTACAGGCGGACCAAAAACTTGAAAGACCTTTTGGTCAAAAGTTACCATCCTGGCCATAACCCGCAGAGAAGTTTTTGTTCTAAGGGCCCCAAGTGGGGGTGTTTCCCGTGTGGGATATGTGTGGCCTGTCCTAACATCGACAGGGCTTCACATTTCTGTAATCCTATAAA
Organism: Bufo gargarizans; assembly: GCF_014858855.1. Taxonomy (NCBI): domain Eukaryota; kingdom Metazoa; phylum Chordata; class Amphibia; order Anura; family Bufonidae; genus Bufo; species Bufo gargarizans. The sequence continues at coordinate 26,531,047 of NC_058080.1, read as the reverse complement.
AAGTAATAGACAATACAGGATTACTCACAATATCATGTGTAACACCTTGGGGGTGATCTATTTGTCAACTTGTCCATGCCAACGTGTGTACATTGGCATGACCTCAAGGGAGTTAAAGAGAAGCACACAGGAACATGTTCTTGGCATAGAAGCAGCCATGGATGAGGCGGATGTAACCAAACCTATCCCTAGGCACTTCAAGCAATTTCACGATTGTGACAGTACCAGTTTCCAGGTTAGAGGTATTGACCGTGTTTATGTTACAGCACGTGGTGGCAACTAGAAGAAAATTTTGGCACAGAAGGAGGTAAGATGGATTCATGAATTGGATTGTATGGCACCTAGGGGATTAAATGAAGATTACCTTTGTTTACCTTTTTAACCCCTTAGGGACATAGCCTTATTTCACCTTAAGGACCAGGCTATTTTTTGCAAATCTGACCAGTGTCACTTTAAGTGCTGATAACTTTAAAACGCTTTGACTTATCCAGGCCATTCTGAGATTTTTTCATCACATATTGTACTTCATGACACTGGTAAAATGAAGTAAAAAAAATTATTATTTTTTGCATAATAAAATACCTAAGTTTCAGTTTCTCTACTTCTGTAATACATAGTAATACCCCCAAAAATTGTGATGACTTTACATTCCCCATATGTCTACTTCATGTTTGAATCATTTTGGGAATGATATATATATTTTTTTTGGGGGATGTTACAAGGCTTAGAAGTTTAGAAGCAAATCTTGAAATTTTTCAGAAATTTACAAAAACCCAATTTTTAGGGACCACTACAGGTCTGAAGTCACTTTGCGAGGCTTACATAATATAAACCACCCAAAAATGACCCCATCTAAGAACCTACACCCCTCAAGGTACTCAAAACTGATTTTACATACATTGTTAACACTTTAGGTGTTGCACAAGAGTTATTGGCAAATGGGGATGAAATTTGAGAATTTCATTTTTTTGTCTAATTTTCCATTTTAACCCATTTTTTTCCACTAACAAAGCAAGGGTTAACAGCCAAACAAGACTGTATCTTTATTGCCCTGACACTGCCGTTTACAGAAACACCCAATATGTGGCCGTAAACTACTGTACGGCCACACAGCGGGGCGTAGAATGAAAGGTGCGCGGTTTGGTTTTTGGAAGGCAGATTTTGCTGGACTGGTTTATTTACACCATGTCACATTTGAAGCCCCCCTGATGCACCCCTAGAGTAGAAACTCCATAAAAGTGACCCCATCTAAGAAACTACACCCTCAAGGTATTCAAAACTGATTTTACATACGTCGTTAACCCTTTAAGTGTTGCACAAGAGTTATTGGCAAATGGGGATGAAATTTAAAAAAAATCATTTTTTTGCCTAATTTTCCATTTTAACCCATTTTTTTCCACTAACAAAGCAAGGGATAACAGCTAAACAAGACTGTGTATTTTTATTGCCCTGACTCTGTCGTTTACAGAAACACCCAATATGTGGCCGTACAGTAGTGGCCACACAGCGGGGCGTAGAGGGAAAGGTGCGCCGTTTGGTTTTTGGAGGGCTGATTTTTATGGACCGGTTTATTTACACCGTGTCCTGTTTCAACCCCCCTGATGCACCCCTGGAGTAGAAACTCCCTAAAAGTGACCCTATTTTGGAAACTACGGGATAAGGTGGCATTTTTTTGGGGACTATTTTTAGGGTACATATGATTTTTGGTTGCTCTATATTACATTTTTGTGAGGCAAGGTTACCAAAAATTGAAATTCAGAAATTTCATCTCCATTTGCCATTAACTGTTGAGGAACACCTAAAGGGTTAATAAAGTTTGTATAAACATTTTTGAATACCTTGAGGGGTGCAGTTTCTTAAATGGGGTCACTTTTAGGGAGTTTTTACTCCAGGGGGGCATCGGGGGGCTTCAAAAGGGACATGGTGTCAATAAAAAAGGCCATCAAAATCAGCCTTCCAGAAACCATGTTGGTCCTTTCCTTTTGCGGCCTCTTTTTTACTGATACAGCAGTTTACAACCACAAATGTGGCATTTCTGTAAACTGCAGTATTAGGGTAATAAATATTAACTTTTGTTTGGTTGTTAACCCTTGTTTTGTTTCCGGAAAAAACGGATTGAAATGGAAAAGTGCAAAAAATAGTGTTTTTCTTTACCGTTTTTTTTCTTTACCGTGTTAAGCTGGGGGGTGAGGTCATGGGATATTTTTATAGAGGAGATTCTTACGGACGTGGCGATACCTAATAAGTCTACTTTTTCTTTACAATTATTTAGTTTTTTGACTATATTATCCTTTATGATCCCAAAAAATTTTTTTGTATCTCTAAAGTCTAAGAGTCATATTTTTTTTTAATACGATTATCTTATGTAGGGGCTCATTTTTTGCGGGATGAGAGGACGGTTTTATTGGCACTATTTTGGGGGCTATATGACTTTTTGATCGCTTGCTATTAAACCTTTTGTTATGTAAGGTGACCCCAAAAATCTTTTTTTGCACTTTTTTTTTTTTTTACCGTTTTAATCTGGGGGGTTGGGTCATGTGATATTTTTATAGAGGAGATTCTTATGGACGCGGCAATAATTAATTTTTCTACTTTTAATAAATGATTTTAGTTTTTTTGGGTGTCAAGTCTGAGAACTAGTTTTTTTATCCGATGTCAGTACTAAATTGGGATATAAATTTAGTACTCCATGGAAGTGTGATACTCCCTGAAGCAACCAATAATGCAGAGGCCCGGATGATCGGGGCACGTGTCACATTGAGTTGTGGTGTCCTTCCGTATCCCCCTCCTGTGACACACTCTGCACCCTTTTTTGGGTTCGTCCCTTCTTTCCAGTATGGGGGACCACACCTGGAAAGTGTTGGCCAGGGACGATCCGAGCGCCTACAGTTCCCGAGGTACTCCGGCCTGCTCTTTCCCGGTCCGAAAAGATCAGGGCCTTGAGGACTGACTCATAGAACTGGAGGAATGTCCCTGTGTTGCCAGGCCTCCGGGACAGCACAAAAGAGTTGTACATGGCAACCTGTACCAAGTAGACCGCAACTTTTTTGTACCATGCCCGGGTTTTGCGCATGGCATTATATGGCTTGAGGACTTGATCAGAGAGATCAACTCCTCCCATATACCGATTGTAGTCGACGATACAATCGGGCTTGAGGACCGTTGCCGCGGTACCTCACAGAGGGACAGGGGTGATGCCGTTACCATGAGTTGTGGACAGCATAAGGATATCCCTCTTGTCCTTATACCTGACCAGCAACAGGTTTCCAGTGGTAAGGGCACGGGTCTCACCCCTGGGGATAGGTACCTGGAGGGGAAGGGCAGGAAGGCCGCGTAGATTTTTCCGCACGGTCCCACAAGCGGACGTGGATCTGGCGGCAAGAGACTGGAACAAGGGGATACTGGTATAAAAGTTATCCATGTACAGGTGGTAACCCTTATCCAGCAGTGGGTGCATAAGGTCCCACACAAGTTTTCTGGTAACACCCAGAGTGGGGGTCATTCTGGGGGTTGAATCCGGGAATCTCACTCCTCGTATACACGAAATTTGTAAGTGTACCGTGAGGTACTCTCACAAATTTTGTATAGCTTCACGCCATACCTCGCCCGCTTGGAGGGCACATACTGGCGGAAAATGAGTCTCCCCTTGAACGCAATTAGAGACTCAACAACCGCGACCTCCCTTCTAGGGGCATAGGCCTCCATGAATTTGGCCACAAAGTGATCAATGACCGGCCGTATCTTATACAGATCATGGGCAGGATCACCTCGGGGGGGACATGCTGCATTATCTGAATAATGCAGACATTTCCGGATGGCCTCAAACCGGGAGTGTGTCATGGCCGTACTGTAAAGTGGGGTCTGGTATAGGACGTCCCCACTCCAGTACAGCCTGACACTGGGTTTCTTGACCAGGCCCATATGCAGCACAAGGCCCCAAAATGTCCTCATTTTGGCTGCACTGACCGGCGTCCAGCCATTGGCCTGGCCAAAAAGCAGCCCGGGTGTTGAGCAACAAATTGTTGGGCGTACAGGTTTGTCTGCTCCACCATCAGATTTACCAGTGGGTCACTGAAAAAATGACCAAAAAAGTAATATTCAGTGTAGCCCACTGTGGAAATCTGGATTCCTGATTGGCCTACAAAATCAGGAATCACGGGCTCGTATCGCTCTGGGCTACACCAGACTAGTTCACCGGCAGGGTGCTCCGGTGGATTTAACTGGTGGGCCGGGAAACCAGTACGAGCCCCTGAGCTGCTCATACTAGGCTGGACCACAGGGTCCCTAACATGGTGGTCCCCTTGCTCTGCCTGGCGGCGTCTCCGCTGCCTTGGGGGCTCATCATAATCGCTAGATGATGAGGAGGACGCGGATGACAACAGGAATGTGGGGTCATCATCTGGGACTCTCGGAGTCGGAGGCAAGCTGGGCGTATGCCTCCTCGGCCGAGAACGTCCGGCGGGCCATAGGGGAGTGTGTGTCTGCGTGTGTATGTGCGTGTGTGTAAATCTTTATTTGGTGTGCGGGTGTGGGGGGCACGGGTGTTCACAAACTCACCCTAAAACTAACAGAAAAAAAATAAAAAACACTAACTAAAAAAAGGGCAAAAAATGAGAAAAAAATATTTGAATTGAATCTCGCGCCGTCCCGCCCACAGACCAATCAGAGGCGATCCTGAGAAGTGATGTCACCATCACCTCTCAGGATCGCTGGATGGTGATTGGTGGGGTGAAATCACACCACCATCACCATCCTGTTCCGGGATATCGGGTCTTCAGAGACCCGAATAACCCAGAAACGCAGAAAACCGCAGTCTGAATTGACCTGCGGTTTTCTGCGATCGCCGACATGGGGGGTCACAGGACCCCCCGGCGCATTTAGCCTAGGTGCCTGCTCAATGATTTGAGCAGGCACCGGGTTCCGATCACCGCCCGCCGATCGGAACCATACATGACGTACCGGTCCTTAAGAGGTTAATCTTTATGCTAATATTGTACTATTATATGAATTGTCACGTATTTTATGTATACAGATGTTTATATGAAATTGGTCACATTATTTATATATTGTCACCTCTTATTACATTTTTATATATTTATATGGTATCATATTTGCAGATGATTTGCTTCATGATTTAGTTACTTGTATATATTTACATATGTTTACGATGATTTTCATGATTATTCACTTGTATATATTCAAATATATTTTTGATTTTGATTTTTGTGTCTTTTCCTTTTGGCTTCACTCACCTTTCTGTATTTCCTTCACTCTTCATCACCGATTCACACTTATCACCCTTTTTCACTTTTTCTTCTCTTATTCTAGTTTTTTTGGGCCCAAATTCATATATCACATAGTCTTATGGTGTATGCTTTGTTGTATTTACCAGAGGTCATTTGTTAAACGTAATGTTGACATTCTGGTCACGTGTCTCACGTGTCCGGCGTGTCATCAGTCATGTGACCTAATCGGTAATTTTGCTCTCGATCGGCCCCCTCCCGTCGGGGGTGGCCGTATATGTTTTCTTAGGGGGATTTTTTTAATCAACATTTTTATTATTTTTACTCCGGTATTTCGTATATACCTTGCATCCCGTATGAATGTGTTTTTCTGTTATACATGTTGGTAGGTGTGGACGGCGTGATGCTGCATTGACGTATCGGTCACGCGTTTAGTTCCACACCTTTGTGTTGGACCGGCCCTCTTTGTGACCATCTGACCTACTATGTGATGCCTTATTGGAGAGTTTGTCTCCATGACACACCTAGCAGTGATTATATTGTTAATTTGCACCTGGGAGGACGCTACAAAAGCTGAGTGTTTTCATTAGTTTCTTATCCCCGGAAAAAGCCAGTTCACTGGCGAAACGACGTTGGGAGGAGGCGGCTGAGGGATCGAGGCGCACCTTTGGGGTATCTATTATTGCTTTTTGATTTCCACACTTAGCTTACCAACTTTTCCATTGGACCTTTATTTCCAGGGTTTATATGTTCTTAGTTGGCTCTCCGTGTGGCTCCTTCTTGGTATCCTGGGTACTCCTGTGTGCCGACCCCTCAGTCCCCTCTAGGGTTTTATTCCTCACTGAAGTATGCCTTCTTACTGCTGATTTTATATGTTACAATTACCGTCTAATGTATATTTAATAAAGAATTTTCTGTTTCTATATGTAGGAACCGTAGTCCAATTTTTTGTGGAGTTTTGATTTGTGTAGGCTTATCTCAGCATTATGTGTCTTTACCGACCCAGTATTTAAATTTGGCGGGTGTCCGCATGTATCTAGTGTTGGGGATTCACTCTGGTAGGCAGGGTAAGTGGACGCAGTACAGAGGCAAAAACAAGGTTGTAAATCAAAGTTCAGTGTTTATTCACACATAGCAAGAAAACAAGCCAAAAGTAAGTGTTCAGTTTTGGTGCCTGTTCACACCACACAAAGTTCACAGTGCAAAAAGACTTCACCTGGTCAGCAGATGATTTTCACCCACAGTCCGCAGCAGGCTTTAGTGGCCTGTTTCCCCAGCCTATGGCTCTCACAAATAGATGCCTCAGTGCTTCAAACCACAGACTCCTCAGCTCCTCTGTCATGGAGGATAATCCACACAGCTGAACATGCTGGCTGGGTTTTTATATCCCAGCCAAAACCCGGCCTGGAACCGTGGGGAACAGCCACCCACCCTGCTCTTTGGCTGCTCCCAATAAGAACCGGCCTGGATTGGCTTTACAGTCATTCTGACAGCTGAAGTGTCAGGCTGCACTACAGAACTGACACTTCAGGAATAAATCTGGTTCTTACCTCACCTCGGTGACACGTATCTTCCGTCAATGACGGCTCCTTGTTCCTTCTTACATTAGTCATCATATGGAACTTCAGATTAAGCTTCCTGAACCGTTCTCAGGTGACCGTAGAGAGTTTAATTTTTTTAAAGAGAATTGTAAACTTTATTTCAGATTACGCCCCTTGTCATCCTGAGAGCCAGCGCGTGGGCATTGTAATCTCCCGTCTCCAGGGAGATCCCCAGGATTGGGCTTTTTCCTTGCCTGCTGATGATAGTTGTCTCAGCTCTGTCGAGGGGTTCTTCCAGGCCCTAGGTACCTTGTATGATGAACCTGACAGGGCCATGGTAGCTGAGACCGCACTTAAGGCTTTGGTACAGGGAGACCAACCTGCCGAACAGTATAGTACCCAGTTCAGGAGATGGTGTGTTCCTTCTGGCTGGAATGAACTAGCCCTAAAAAGCGAGTTCAGGTCAGGGTTGTCTGAAAATCTCAAAGACCTGTTAGTGAACTACCAGCTTCCTGAGACATTAGAGGAGACCATGACACTCGCTGTTCGACTTGACAGACGTGTTAGGGAGAGAAAGCAGGAACGTTTGTTTTTTTCCCAGGAGGTGCTCCAGTCAGAGGTCTGTCCTGTGAGCAGAGCCAATTTCTCTTCTGAAGAACCCATGCAGCTCGGGATGACTCGTAGAGATCTGCGTCGACGACAAGGGGCTTGTTTCTATTGTGGCGAGTCAGACCATTGGATAAACCAATGCTTCAAGAAACCTTATTCCGGTAAATCTACCAAGACGGGGGAGCTTAAGAACCAGGTTTTTCCTAATGTGGTCAAGAACAAGTTATTAGTACCTATTACTGTTTCCTTGGGTATTAACAAATGTTCTGGTAATGCGTTCATTGACTGGTTTTGATGCCAACTTTATTGATATGAGATTTGCATTAACCACTCCCATCCACATCATGGCTATCGATTCCACCCCCCTGGTGGGTGGTACTGTGAAGTATTCTACCCCGGAGATATCCTTGACTGTGGGGGGGTGTCACTCTGAAATGTGTTCTTTGTTGGTTCTAGAAAACTTACCAGTAGAGGTGGTACTGGGAAGGCCTTGGCTCCAGTTACATAACCGCATTATTGACTGGACCAAGGGGGGATTGGTGAAATTGGGGTTTGAATGTGACTTGTGCCTGTCTGTAGTGCAAACGGGGGTCTCAGCAGATTCCAATACATTGCCTTTACTCTTAAAGGAATATATGGATGTGTTCTCCTCCTTGAACCATTGAGTTGGTAGAGGGGACCAGATATCCCAAGGGATGTATCTATAATCTTTCCAGACCTGAACGCGAGGCCATGGAAGATTATGTTAAAGTGAGTCTCAGCAAGGGACACAATAGGTCTTCTGTATCTCAATTTGCGGGTCCGCAACACACCGCGGACGTGTGAATGGAGCCTAAATGGTGTATATCACAGGTACAGATGCAGACTAGGCCGCAATTTAAGATTTTTGCCCAAAATGGGCGTTTTTCTAATAGCAGATGTAGGAAGGCGCAAGGGTCCGTCATTGACGGAAGGTACGTGTCACCGAGGTTCCTGGCCTCGGTGAGTTAGGAAACAGTTATTTTGTGCGTCAGCCGCAGCTAGTGCTCACTGACACAGATTTTACTTAGTGTGACTGAAAAGCCGATCCGGGCCGGTTCTTATTTGAAGCAGTCAAAGAGCAGGGTGGGTTGCTGTTCCCCATGTCCAGGCCAGGTTTTGGGCTGGGTTTAAAAACCCAGTCAGCAGGAGGAAGATGGTGGTGTGTGTCTGAGCTCCGTCTGACTTGCAGTGCTTCATCGCAGCATACGTTAGCTATACCGACCTGATCATGGTCAAAATCGGCAATCAGAGACAGGGGGACTCCCTGCCACACCAGAAGTCGTCCATCACCTCAGGAGACATGGACAAATTTGTTAAAAAAGCGGCGATACTCCACGTCTCAAAAGAAACCAAGATGGCGCCCGCGGCTGCTACTGAGGACGAGTGCTTAAACTCAGAGGGAAAGGACAGCGATTCGGAAGAGGCAAGCGGACGTCAGAGCCTTCCCATCTCCAGGAAATACCTGAAATCGGTCCTCACTAAAGCCCTGGAGCCTCTGGTTAGTGAAGTCTCTTCCATGAGACACGATTTACAACATATTGGGGGAAGGGTGGAAGACCTGGAGACGGCACACCATGCGGTGCTAGATTTTCAGGCGGCAACCTCCAACAGCCTGCAGACGGTTCAAACCCATCTTAATTATGTCTATGCAGCTTTAGAAGATCAAGAGAACCGAGGCAGAAGGAACAACTTAAGGTTCCGAGGTCTACCTGAATCAATCCTCCCCTCAGAAATACCAGAGGCAGTGAAGGCATTATGTGAGCAGCTATTGGGACCTGATCACCCCAGTCCAGTCATTGAAAGAGCTCACAGAGCCCTAAAACCGAAACCGAAACCAACAGAACCGCCTAGGGACATAATATGCAGGTTCTTGAATTTTCAAGACAAGGAATCTATGCTGGAGTGCGCCAGAAAGAAAGCCGAAATCTTATTCAGAGATTATCGCATCCATGTGTATCAAGACTTAGCGCCGATCACTCTGAAAAAACGCAAGGCCCTTAAACCTCTGACAGAATGGCTTATCCAGAGGAAGATCGCATACAGATGGACTTTCCCCTTTGGCATTTCGTTCCTGTATAACGGGAGCAGGATCACAATCAGGTCCCATGCTGACCTGGATCAAATGTTTCAGCTTCTGGAGATCCCTAACATGGAGATAGAGAACTGGGACTTAATACAAGATGTTGCGTCCCTACCAGAGGTTCCCAGGCCACAGCTTTTTGAACCCAGGAGGACCCCTAAGTCCCAACGCCAGAGGAAGAAAGCTACCTCAATTACTCCTAGACGACTCTCTACAGAATCATTTTGATCTTTTTGGAGTCCGCAGCTCCATCGGACTGCTACGCCTGATCCACTCTACAGGGAAAAGATTGCAGAAGGGTTTGAACTCTCTTTCTCCCTAGTTCACTGTTGATTTAACCTAATTACAGTGTCTTCAACCACTGTTCTCTTGGCATAACCTGTCCCCTCTTCTCCCCTCTCCCCCCCCCCCTTCTTCCCCCCCTCCCTTTCTTTTCCTCTACTTTCCTTTCTTTCTCTACTTCCCTTATTCTTCCCTCTCTTCTTCTCCCCCTTCCCTAGCTTTCCTCCTCCCCCCTGCTATATGGTATGAGACGGTACTGGACTTTGCAAGAAGTTTTGAGTATCCTGAGTAGTAGGAGGGGGATAAAAAGCTCCTTTCCCCAGATATATTGTGATAGCCCAATGGCTGAGGAAGCTACTCCCCCCTTTCCAAGGAGCTATCCTACAATCTCTCTCGGATTACCATGGGTGTGTTATGTTTGTCACCTACTAACCCAGTTTATTCTTCTGGGACACTGTTCCCTATATGTCTATATATATGCTTTTATTGTATGCCAACTTTAAAAGTTCGTTTACCACCTCCCCCACCCCTGTTTCCCCTCCTTCCTCCCCCCCCCCACCAATTACCTCTCCCTATTACTTGGACCCAGCTCTAAAGAGTTGCCAAAACTGGCGACCCAGGACTTCCACACTGAGCTGAAATGACTTATCTTTCCCATTCGCGACCCCACAGTCTCAGGAAGCCCCTTTCTATGAGGTTGGTTACGCCGGAGAGGGGGGCGCACCTCGGTTCGCTCCTCGTCTCCGTAGTTAAAGCGAGATATCTAAGATGAAGCCATGCTTTTACGGGGGTACTCCCACAATTCCCCTCTCACTAAGTAATGTCTATACAGACTTATGACTTATGTCTATTGTTTTTCTTTTTCTTTTGTTATTTCAGTTTGCGTGTTACTATTGTTACAACGTCACCTGAAGACTCCGAAATGATACCGTTGGTATGGGCTGCACATCAAAGGTTGGACTTTTCCTTAACACCAGGTGCTACTCTCTTTCATGTAAAGGTGAAAGCTTTCCATTATATCACTTTCAGTACGGACTCCACCTCCCCTTGTATTCCAGATGGATGACCTTAAGATTGTATCCTATAATGTTAGGGGATTCAATTCACCATCTAAAAGGGGTCAGATATTTGGGATGCTGAGGAGAGAGGGAGTCAAGGTGGTCTTCCTGCAGGAAACACACCTGAAGCTAGGTCATTTCCCTAACCTTTCATACTCATACTTCTCCCAATGGTTTCATAGTGGCTCTAATACCTCAAATTCTAAAGGAGTTAGCATAGGACTACAGAAGGGAGTGCAATTTCAGTTTATAGGCCAAGATCTGGATCCGGAAGGCAGGTTCATAATGCTGAAAGGGAAAATCCTTCATCAAACCTACACATTTGTTAATGTGTACGCCCCTAACAAGCAACAAATTTCCTGGTTGAAAAACATTTTGGATAAGGTGAACAGCTTTAGAGAAGGCACCTTGGTGATGGGAGGAGATTTTAATCTGGTATTGAACCCCTTGTTGGATTCATCATCAAGTAAATCAGTCCATTCCCAGTCAGCTGTGCGCTCTTTGACCTCGAAGTTGTGGCGTGCACGGCTTATTGACGTATGGCGTACATTCCACCCAGACACTAAGGATTATTCCTTTCACTCGACTGTACACGACTCTTACCAGCGTCTTGATTACCTCTTCATATCCAAAAATCATTTACAATACTGTAAAGATTCCAGCATAGGTAATATCCTTCTATCCGACCATTCCCCTATTTACATGACCCTTACTTCACCTAAGGCAAACAAATCCCACAAATCTTGGAGGTTAAATGAGTATCTGTTAGGTAATGCTGAGTCCAGATCAAAAATTAAAAAAGTCCTAGAAGAGTACTTTAGGCTCAATGTTTCCCCGGAGATATCCTCCCAAACCGTTTGGGACGCCCACAAGGCAGTTGTCAGAGGTCAATGCATCAGTATAGGGACATACCTTAAAAAAAAGGGGAGCAAACAAATTGACGAACTACATGAGAATATTACAAGACTTGAACAAACACACAAACTCTCAATGCTTAAATCCCACTTAGACGAATTAAACGGGTATAGACGATCCCTTAAAGATATCCTTAACACCCTCTCGGCAAAATATTATCTTAATTCACAGCATAAGATCTTTGCTCACGGGAACAAAGCATCAAAGTTTGTGATGAATAGGGTCAGGATGAGGAAATCAAATAACTTTGTTCACAAACTTACTAATGCATCGGGCTCACACATCTTTGATTCAAACTTAATAGCTTCACAATTTAGGAGCTTTTACGAAGCACTATATAATCTGGACTCTCCTACGCCCTCATTGGACTATTCTACGCCTCTAGCTCCCCTCTCGTCTTATCTGGATAAGTTAAATCTTCCAACACTAACGGTAGAGAATAGACTTAGACTGTCTGCTCCGTTTACTGCAACGGAACTCTCTGAAGTCATACGTAACTCCCCCAAAGGGAAAAGCCCTGGCCCAGATGGCCTACCTATTTCATATTATTCCACATTTCAGGACATCCTCACCCAGCACCTACTTCCGCTTTATAATCAAACCCTATCAAACACCCCTCTTTCCAGCGACATGACCAGGGCTCATATTGTCTTAATCCCTAAGGAGGGCAAAGACCCTTCACTATGCCCCAGCTATAGGCCTATCTCTCTCCTTAATATCGACCTTAAATTGCTAGCCAAAATGCTTGCGAACCGCTTAGCGTCTATCCTACCTACCTTGATCCATAGAGACCAGACTGGCTTTGTTAGGGGGAGAGAAGGTAAGGACAATACCGCAAGAGTTCTTAACATCCTCTATCATTCAAAGAAGAAATCACTGCCCCTAGTCCTTCTCAGCACAGATGCTGAGAATGGTCCTTTATGAGAGAGGTCCTTACTTTACAAAAATTCCCAACTTCATTTCTATCAGCTATAGATGCCATGTATTCGAGAGCTTCCGCTTCTATCTCAGTCAACGACGTTATCTCCCCCCCGTTTTTAATTTCCAATGGTACTAGACAGGGTTGTCCCTTATCCCCTCTTCTTTTCGTCCTTTCTATGGAACCCCTTCTGCAATCCATCCGGTCTGACAGAGATATTAAGGGAATATTTCTTGGAGATCAGGAGCATAAGACGGCAGCCTTTGCCGATGACCTCCTGATGATGATAAGCAATCCGTCAGTAGCCCTACCCAAAATCTATCACCACTTAGACATATTTGGCAAATATTCCAACTTTAAAGTCAATCACAGTAAATCCCTGATAATACATTCTGGCCTCTCGGTCCCCTTAGTTAAACGTCTGGAGCATAATTCCCCCTTCAACTGGTCAGCCCCCCATTTAACTTACCTGGGTGTTAAAATTAGCAAAGATCCTTCCCAATTGTACGCTTTAAACTACCTGCCCCTACTGAACCATATTTCTACCTCCCTTAAAAATCTTGACCTACCAATCCTTTCATGGTTTGGAAGAAAAAACTTGCTTATGTCCCTGGTTCTACCTAAGCTGACATATTTGCTTCAAGTTCTCCCTATCCCTATTCCTCCCTCGTACTACGTATCGCTTAGATCTCTATTCAGTTCCTTTATTTGGAATGGGAAAAAAGCCCGATTATCATATAAGACCCTAAACAGACCCAAGGCTTTGGGGGGTATAGCCCTTCCGGATCCCGAATTATACGGAAAAGCGGTATTATTAGCTAGAGCAGTGGATTGGTTGAGAAACCCTCCTCATAAATCGTGGGTACGGATGGAACAAACACTAGTACACTCATCTTTCAGAGCACTCATGCTAGGACGCAAAAGCTCCCTCCCCTTCCCATCGGATATAACTCCTCTGATCAGGGCTACTTTCAATGCCTGGAAGTGGTTCCAATCTACCACTCTTCATACTCCTTTCCCATCGCCACTTCTCCGAGTGGGTGACATTTTACATACTGCTACTAAATCTCTACAGGATAGCCTCCCTTCACATTTAAGGAATTCGGATATTAGACTCAGGGAGTTGTTCAAAGAGGATACTCCTCCGTCGCTAGATACATTGAGAACGCTGCTGGCAATCTCCCCTTTACATACGCTCAATAATCCAATATATTACATTAAAACGTATCTCTCCCTCTACATTTCTCTTGGGGATATGATGAGACCACTGACATGGTTTGAAAGTTTGTTAGATAATCCACAAAACCCCCAAAAACTTATATCGAAATTTTACTGCAGATTTAGATCTAACACATCAAATGGTCAGCTGTCCTACTTAGGCCAATGGGAGAAGGACCTAAAACGTACTTTTAATATCAAGGAGATTGACATCATTCTACAAGCCCCCCACAAATCTTCTAGATGCGTTGGTATTCAAGAGAACAGTTACAAGATTATGTCTAGATGGTACAAGACGCCGGATATCGTTTCTAGATACTCAAGCTCTGGATGCGATAAATGTTGGAGATGCCTATTAGATAGAGGCTCCTTTTTGCATATTTGGTGGTCTTGTCCTACTCTCTACGCTTGGTGGGAGAGAATATTTCAATTAACCAACCACATTTGCGGAACAGATCTGGTTCCTTCTCCAGAAATTGCACTCCTGAACCTACTTCCTCCTGATCAAAAGATTTCTAACAGAGTACTACTAAAACACCTACTTGCTGCTGCGAGATTCCTAATCCCGAAGTTGTGGCTTTCTACAGAAGCCCCATCGGTTAGCCAATGGTTAGTGAAGGTTGACCAAATTCACAGATTCGAAGAAATCTCTTCTTGGGAATTGAGAAACTTCCAAAATTTTAAGAAGGTGTGGAAAAATTGGGAAACGTATAGATCATACAAAGACCAACCCCAAACCCATACTTCAGATCAGGACCTATAAATCCAATAGGCTGGGCTCCTGATTCTTCCAACGAGGATCCTCCAACTTTGTCTGAGACCCTTTTCATCATCACTAATTGCACCTTTCCACCTTGGCACCCATACCAACCTATCTTTATATGTCTCGAACTTCAATCTAACATGATATATGTAGCTGAATATGTTACGGTATGCGCCGCTTAGTAATGACCAGTGACGTTATTGTTACTATTGTTTCCATTGTTACCACTGTGACCACTTTGAGTTTCTAATGTCTCATTCGGGTATTGAGAGGCTTAGGCCTTTATGTGTAATGTCTACTTTTTTGGGACTTCAATAAAAAATTTGTACCAAAAAAAAAAAAAAAAAAAAAAACCCCAGTCAGCAGCTCAGCTGGGTGTGGAATGAACCTCCAGGTGATAGTGGAGCTCTGTGTTTTGGGAGCTGAGGAGTTCTACCATACTACAAGGCTGAGAGCTGCATGAGAGCTTCCAGCTGGCAGCCAGGTGCCGTAAAGCCTGCTGTGGACTGCCAGTTGACGTGTTTCTTTGAGTTCTGTGGACTTTTGCTGTGTGTATTAACACAAGGATTCCTGCAGTGCGAATTAACACCAGGGCCCTGCCTAGAATTGTGTTTTTTCCAGCCTTTTTTGTGTGTGAATAAACACTGACTTTTGTTTATCAACCGTGGTTTTGCCTTTGTATTGCATCGGCTTACCCCGCCTACAAGAGCAAATCCCTACAATTGGTGGCTTGGAGCGGGCAAGCGCAGGGAGGCTGGCGTGAACGCCGAAATACTTTCTGTTTGCACACGGTTGTTAGGGTTGAGCGAACCCGAACTGTAAAGTTCGGGTTCGTACCAAACTTTAGGATTTTTGGACCCCGTACCCGAACCCGAACATTTCAGTAAAAGTTCGGGTTCGGTGTTCGGCGCTTTCTTGCCGCTTTTTGAAAGGCTGCAGAGCAGCCAATCATCAAACATTTAACTGTGTGACCTTAGAAGCCATCACAGCCATGCCTACTAATGGTATGGCTGTGATTGGCCAGTGTAGCATGTGACCCAGGCTCTATATAAGCTGGAGTCACGTAGCGCTGCGTGTCACTCTGCTGTTCCAAGTGTAGGGAGAGGATGCTGCTGGTGCTTTCAGGGAGAAAATAGGACAGAATCTGTGATAAGAACGCCAATTTAACTCAGTGATCTACATACATTGTGTTGTGTGGACGCAGGGCACAAGTTTTTTTATCTTGCCCTGAGCCCAGTGACCGAAAAAAAATAACTTTTATAAGTCAGTTAGGTGGGTGGCGGTGAGGGCCATTTTATGCAAGCTCAGTGCACCAGCACTGCATCTGAGCTTTTGTGACATTGAAAACAGCATTAAAAACAGCACAAATAATCTTTGTAAAAAAAATCTATATACAACATCTGGATTAGTCAGTTCGCAATTTAAGCTAGAAATACAGCCATAATTCTCTGGGTTTTAAAAAACACATTTTTTTGCCAAAATACACAATTTTTTGGGCCTTGCAGCATCAGCACGTGTGAAATTCAAGGGTTATATACTGCTGTCATATTTAGTTATTAACCCTTTCAGGACCAAGCCATTTTTCACCTTAAGGACCAGGCTATTTTTTGCAAATCTGACCAGTGTCAGTTTATGTGTGAATAACTTTAAAACGCTTTTACTTATCCAGGCCGTTCTGAGATAGTTTTTTCGTCCCATATTGTACTTCATGACACTGGTAAAATGAAGTCAAAAAAATAATTTTTTTTGCACAAAAAAATACCAAATTTACCCAAAATTTGGAAAAATTAGCAAATTTCAAAGTTTCAGTTTCTCTACTCCTGTAATACATAGTAATACCCCCAAAAATTGTGATGACTTTACATTCTCCATATGTCTACTTCATGTTTGGATCATTTTGGGAATTACATTTTCTTTTTTGGGGACGTTACAAGGCTTAGAAGCTTAGAAGCATTTTTCGTAAAATTTCCAAAACCCATTTTTTAAGGACCAGTTCAGGTCTGAAGTCACTTTGTGAGGCTTACATAATTGAAACCACCCAAAAATGACCCCATTATATAAACTACACCCCTCAAGTTATTCAAAACTGATTTTACAAACTTCGTTAACCCTTTAGGTGTTGCACAAGAGTTATTGGCAAATGTGGATGAAATTTGAGAATTTCATTTTTTTGCCTAATTTTCCATTTTAACCCATTTTTTCCACTAACAAAGCAAGGGTTAACAGCCAAACAAGACTGTATCTTTATTGCCCTGACTCTGCCGTTTACAGAAACACCCCATATGTGGCCGTAAACTACTGTACGGCCACACAGCGGGGCGTAGAGTGAAAGGTGCGCCGTATGGTTTTTGGAAGCCAGAATTTGCTGGACAGTTTTTTTGACACCATGTCCCATTTGAAGCCCCCTTATGCACCCCTAGAGTAGAAACTCCATAAAAGTGACCCCATCTAAGAAACTACACCCCTCAAGGTATTTAAAACTGATTTTTACAAACTTTGTTAACCCTTTAGGTGTTGCACAAGATTTAATGAAAAATAGAGATACAATTTCAAAATTTAACTTTTTTGGCAGATTTTCCATTTTAATATTTTTTTTCAAGTAACAAACCAAGGGTTAACAGCCAAACAAAACTCATTATTTATGGCCCTGATTCTGTAGTTTACAGAAACACCCCATATGTGGTTGTAAACTGCTGTACGAGCACACGGCAGGGCGCAGAAAAAAAAGGTGCGCCATATGGTTTCTGGAAGGCAGATTTTGCTGGACTGGTTTTTAGACACCTTGTCCCTTTTGAAGCCCCCTGATGCACCCCTAGAGTAGAAACTCCATAAAAGTGACCCCATCTAAGAAACTACACCCCTCAAGGTATTCAAAACTGATTTTACAAACGTTGTTAACCCTTTAGGTGTTCCACAAGAGTTATTGGCAAATAGAGATTAAATTTCAGAATTTCAATTTTTGGGCAAATTTTTCATTTTACAATTTTTTTTTCCAGTTACAAAGCAAAGGTTAACAGCCAAACAAAACTCATTATTTATGGCCCTGATTCTGTAGTTTACAGAAACACCCCATATGTGGTCGCAAACTGCTGTACGGGCACACGGCAGGGCGCAGAAGGAAAGGGATGCCATACGGTTTTTGGAAGGCAGATTTTGCTAGACAGTTTTTTTGGGCACTATGTCCCATTTGAAGCCCCCCTGATGCACCCCTAGGTTAGAAACTCCAAAAGAGTGACCCCATTTTGGAAACTATGGGATAAGGTGGCAGTTTTGTTGGTACTATTTTAGGGTATATATGATTTTTGGTTGCTCTATATTACACTTTTTGTGAGGCAAAGTAACAAAAAATTGAAATTCAGAAATTTCATCTCCATTTGCCACTAACTCTTGTGGAACACTTAAAGGGTTAACAAAGTTTGTAAAATCAGTTTTGAATACCTTGAGGGGTGTAGTTTCCAAAATGGGGTCACTTTTTGGAGTTTCTACTCTAGGGGTGCATCAGGGGGGCTTCAAATGGGACATGGTGTCAAAAATACCAGTCCAGCAAAAACTGCCTTCCAAAAACCATATGGCATTCCTTTCCTTCTGCGCCCTGCCGTGTGGCCATACAGCAGTTTACGACCAAATATGGGGAATTTATATAAACTACAGAATCAGGCCAATAAATATTGAGTTTTATTTGGCTGTTAACCCTTGCTTTGTTACGGGAAAAAATGGATTAAAATTGAAAATTTCCCCAAAAAATAGCTGTTTTGGCACTGTTTTTATTTTTTATTATTTGCAACGTTCATCTGACAGGTACGATCATGTGCTATTGTTATAGAGCAGGTTCCTACGGATGTGGCAATACCTAATATGTCTACTTTTTTTAATTTATCTAGGTTTTACACAATAATATTTTTGAAACAAAAAAAAATCATGTTTTAGTGTCTACATAGTCTGAGAGCCATAGTTTTTTCAGTTTTTAGGCGATTGTCTCAGGTTGGGTATCATTTTTGCGGGATGAGATGACTGTTAGATTGGTACTATTTTGGGGTGCATATGACTTTTTGATCGCTTGCTATTACACTTTTTGTGATGTAAGGTAACAAAAAAATTGCTTTTTTGACACCGTTTTTATTTAATTTTTTTTACAGTGTTCACCTGAGGGGTTAGGTCATGTGGTATTTTTAAAGAGCAGGTTCTTACGGACGTGGCATTACCTAATATGTCTACCTTTTTTTAATTTATCTAGGTTTTACACAATAATATCATTTTTGAAACAAAAAAAATCATGTTTTAGTGTCTCCATAGTCTGAGAGCCATAGTTTTTTCAGTTTTTAGGCGATTGTCTCATGTAGGGGCTCATTTTTTGCAGGATGAGGTGACGGTTTGATTGGCACTATTTTGGCGTACATGCAACTTTTTTGATCACTTTTATTATCTTTTTTTGGGAAGTAAGGTGGGCAAAATTTCTATTTCCTCATAGTTTTTATTTTTTTATTTTTATGGCGTTCACCGTGCGGGGAAAGTACCATGATTGTTTTATAGATCAGGTCGTTACGGACGCGGCGATACCTAATATGTGTCGTGTATTTTATTTTTTTAATTTTTATTCTGTGATAAATGTTTTTTTTTTATCTTTTACTTTTTTCACTTTTTTTTTAACATTTTTTTGACCCAGACCCACTTGGTTCTTGAAGATCCAGTGGGTCTGATGTCTGTATAATACAGTACAGTACAATATACTATACAGTACTGTACTGTATTTTACTTAGTTTGTCTGAACAGATCTATGCCTTCAGCATAGATCTGTTCAGCACCATGGACAGCAGGATGCCTAAGAAGGCATCCTGTTGCCATGGGAACCTTCCCCGTCTGTCACAACTGCGCAGACGGGGAAGGGTGAGGACTAGGGTGTCGGGGGGCTGTCTGGGGGCTCTCTCCCTCTCCCATCGGGGGGCTGCAAAGGCACAGCAGCCCCCCGATCGGAGAGGGAGGGAGCTCCCTGCGCTGTTAACCTTTTCCATACAGCGGTCCGTATGGACCGCTGTATGGAAAGGGTTAAACGACTGACATCGCATCAACGATGTCAGCCATTTATACCAGGGTGCCAGCAATGTGCTGGCACCCTGGTATACCCACTAGATGCCAACGATTATTCAAGGGGAGGCGGGCGGGGGATCGCGATCCCGCCTGCCGCACCGCCCGCCTCCCGCACCGCCCGCAACCCTCCCCCTGCACCACCCGCCCACATAATATCATTCAGGGGTCCAGGGGGGGGTAAAAAAACTTTATTTTGGTAATTTTAAAGTTTCTGATTCCTGCGGTCAGGGACCGTAGGGATCAGAAACTACATAAAGCGCTGCAAACCGCAGGTCTGAATTGACCTGTGGTTTGAAGCGATCGCCGATACGGGGGGGTCACTGGACCCCCCTCGGCATTGACCCTGGGTGCCTGGCTGTGTGTAACAGCCGGCACTCAGCGCTGTCACCATTTCTGCAGACACAGTGACAGTTTAATGCCATGACGTTTATACTCGTCATGGAGCACTAAGTAGCAGTACTCCATGACGAGTATACACGTCATAGGTCGGGAAGGGGTTAAACAAACACGAGTTTGGGGAAAAAAAACATTTATTTTGCAGCCATTGCTGCAAATGTCATTGTGAGATACAGCCTTTATATAGTGTGGTTCTATTCACTTATTTGAAATAAAGCCATTTTGGGCACAATTGTTTAATAGCGGCCTAGTGTGATATACACCCTTTATATACAGGTTTTCTATTCAGTTATTTGAAATGCAGCCATTTTGGGAACAAATCTTTAATAGCGGCCTAGTGTGGGTCAGGGCGTGTGAGATACACCCTGTTACAAAACTGTTATTCACCCTGTTAGTCTGAATGGATGAAGCACATGGTGAGAACAATGGATGGCGGCCATTTTAACTCACAGACACTGTTCAGACTTTTCTACACGGTGCCATCTCGCCGGTATTTGGTGCCCAAAGACATCATTCAGTAGTTTGAAACTACCAAACAAGGGACACGTTTATTAGTAACTATTTTCTGTATAACTTGTATATTTTCGGTGTAACTGGCATAAAACTGTATCTTCCAAACTACTGAACGGATGTGGGTGAATTTCGGATATGTGGTTCACCCAGATCCCCCGGTTCTGAGGATATACTTGTTAAGGGTTATTGCATGTTTTGGGGTTTCTGTGATATGTTTTATAAAACTGTATTTCTCTGCCTTTGATAATTATATTCGTCATTGTGTTCAATGGTCATCATCGGCAGAGGGGAGGATTTTGTGTGGGTGTGTTTCTATTGTACCATTGTGTGTTTAAATGGTGATGTCTGTCTTGTTGTCTCCACATGTGTATTGGCGATTTCCCCTTTGTCCTGAGAGATAATTGGATTGTCTTCGGTCGTCTCTGGGACAGAGGGGAGGAAACCATGATGCATTGTGGGGATGTGTTGTATCTGCAACAAACTGTAATAAAAACCAGGCTGGGTGTGCCAGCACTTCAGACCTAGTTTGACCTTCAAATCGCAGCCTCGCCTCGTTTTGTGGGGGAAAGATTATCCTAGCTGTAAGATAGCTAGTGGGATTGTTCTACATTTACAGGATCCTTCTGGATATCGAGACGAAGCGGCTCCTCTCTCTCTCCCTAAACAGAGATCCAGACTATCCAAGCGGTCCAGCTTCCAGCTAGCCTGGGAGTAACCGTAACACACCCTTTATATACAGGGGTTTTATTATTTTATTAATAAAACACAATTTTTTAGGTAAACTACACAATTGTTGCGCCCCTTGCAGCATCAAGACGTTTGAAATTCCAGGGTTATATACTGCTGTCATATTCAGTTATTAAACAAGCACCCGTTTGGGGGAAAAAAAATATATATTTGGCAGCCTTTGCTGCAGATGTCATTGTGAGACACACCGTTTATATATTTCGGTTATATTCAGCTATTTGAAATACAGCCATTTTGGGCACAAATCTTAAATTGCGGCCTAGTGTGGGTCAGGGCGTGTGAGATACACCCTTTATAAACAGGGGTTTTATTCTTTTATTAATAAAACATCTTTTTTTGTGCAAAATACACAATTTTTCAGGCCTTGCAGCATCAAGATGTTTGAAATTCTAGGGTTATATACTGCTGCCATATTCAGTCATTAACCGCCTCCGGACCGCCTAACGCAGATCCGCGGTCCGGAGGCGGCAGCTCTGCGCAGAGTGACGCACATACGCGTCATCTCGCGAGAGCCGTGATTTCCTGTGAACGCGCGCACACAGTCGCACGCGTTCACAGAAAGGGAAGGTAAGAGACAGGATCTCCAGCCTGCCAGCGGCGATCGTTCTCTGGCAGGCTGGAGATGCGATTTTTTGAACCCCTAACAGGTATATTAGACGCTGTTTTGATAACAGCGTCTAATATACCTGCTACCTGGTCCTCTGGTGGTCCCTTTTGTTTGGATCGACCACCAGAGGACACAGGTAGCTCAGTAAAGTACCACAAAACACCACTACACTACACTACACCCCCCCTGTCACTTATTAACCCCTTATGAACCCCTGATCACCCATGATCACCCCATATAGACTCCCTGATCACCCCCCTGTCATTGATTACCCCCATGTCATTGATCACCCCCCTGTAAGGCTCCATTCAGACGTCCGTATGATTTTTACGGATCCACGGATACATGGATCGGATCCGCAAAACACATACGGACGTCTGAATGGAGCCTTACAGGAGGGTGATCAATGACAGGGGGGTGATCACCCATATAGACTCCCTGATCACCCCCCTGTCATTGATCACCCCCTGTAAGGCTCCATTTAGACATTTTTTTTGGCACAAGTTAGCGGAAATAGATATTTTATTTTTATTTTATTTTTCTTACAAAGTCTCATATTCCACTAACTTGTGTCAAAAAATAAAATCTCACATGAACTCACCATACCCCTCACGGAATCCAAATGCATAAAATTTTTTAGACATTTATATTCCAGACTTCTTCTCACGCTTTAGGGCCCCTAAAATGCCAGGGCAGTATAAATACCCCACATGTGACCCCATTTCGGAAAGAAGACACCCCAAGGTATTCCGTGAGGGGCATATTGAGTCCATGAAAGATTGCAATTTTTGTCCCAAGTTAGCGAAAAGGGAGACTTTGTGAGAAAATACAAAAAAAAAAAAATTTTTCACTAATTTGTGCCAAAAAAATTAAGAAAATCTATAAACTCGCCATGCCCCTCATTGAATACCTTGGGGTGTCTTCTTTCCAAAATGGGGTCACATGTGGGGTATTTATACTGCCCTTAAATTTTAGGGGCCCGAAAGCGTGAGAAGAAGTCTGTGATCCAAATGTCTAAAAATGCCCTCCTAAAAGGAATTTGGGCCGCTTTGCGCATCTAGGCTGCAAAAAAAGTGTCACACATCTGGTATCGCCGTACTCAGGAGAAGTTGGGCAATGTGTTTTGGGGTGTCATCTTACATATACCCATGCTGGGTGAGATAAATATCTTGGTCAAATGCCAACTTTGTATAAAAAAAAGGAAAAAGTTGTCTTTTGCCAAGATATTTCTCTCACCCAACATGGGTATATGTAAAATGACACCCCAAAACACATTCCCCAACTTCTCCTGAGCACGGCGATACCAGATGTGTGACACTTTTTTGCAGCCTAGGTGGGCAAAGGGGCACACATTCCAAAGAGCACCTTTAGGATTTCACCGGTCATTTTTTACACATTTTGATTTCAAACTACTTACCACACATTAGGGCCCCTAGAATGCCAGGGCAGTATAACTACCCCACAAGTGACCCCATTTTGGAAAGAAGACACCCCAAGGTATTCCGTGAGGGGCATGGCGAGTTCCTAGAATTTTTTATTTTGTCACAAGTTAGCGGAAATTGATGATATTTTTTAGATTTTTTTTTCTTACAAAGTCTCATATTCCACTAACTTGTGACAAAAAATTAAAAATTCTAGGAACTCGCCATGCCCCTCACGGAATACCTTGGGGTGTCTTCTTTCCAAAATGGGGTCACTTGTGGGGTAGTTATACTGCCCTGGCATTTTAGGGGCCCATATGCGTGAGAAGTAGTTTGCAATCAAAATGTGTAAAAAATGGCCTGTGAAATCCGAAAGGTGCTTTTTGGAATGTGGGCCCCTTTGCCCATCTTGGCTGCAAAAAAGTGTCACACATGTGGTATCGCCGTACTCAGGAGAAGTTGGGGAATGTGTTTTGGGGTGTCATTTTACATATACCCATGCTGGGTGAGATAAATATCTTGGTCAAATGCCAACTTTGTATAAAAAAATGGGAAATGTTGTCTTTTGCCAAGATATTTCTCTCACCCAGCATGGGTATATGTAAAATGACACCCCAAAACACATTCCCCAACTTCTCCTGAGTACGGCGATACCACATGTGTGACACTTTTTTGCAGCCTAGGTGGGCAAAGGGGCACACATTCCAAAGAGCACCTTTTGGATTTCACCGGTCATTTTTTACAGATTTTGATTTCAAACTACTTCTCACGCATCTGGGCCCCTAAAATGCCAGGGCAGTATAACTACCCCACAAGTGACCCTTTTTTGGAAAGAAGACACCCCAAGGTATTTTGTGATGGGCATAGTGAGTTCATGGAAGTTTTTATTTTTTGTCACAAGTTAGTGGAATATGAGACTTTGTAAGAAAAAAAAAATCATCATTTTCCGCTAACTTGTGACAAAAAATAAAAAGTTCTATGAACTCACTATGCCCATCAGTGAATATCTTAGGGTGTCTACTTTCCGAAATGGGGTCATTTGTGGGGTGTTTGTACTATCTGGCCATTGTAGAACCTCAGGAAACATGACAGGTGCTCAGAAAGTCATAGCTGCTTCAAAAAGCGGAAATTCACATTTTTGTACCATAGTTTGTAAACGCTATAACTTTTACCCAAACCATTATTTTTTTTTTTTTACCCAAACATTTTTTTTTTATCAAAGACATGTAGAACAATAAATTTAGAGAAAAATGTATATATGGATGTCGTTTTTGTTCTAAAATTTTACAACTGAAAGTGAAAAATGTCATTTTTTTGCAAAAAAATCGTTAAATTTTGATTAATAACAAAAAAAGTAAAAATGTCAGCAGCAATGAAATACCACCAAATGAAAGCTCTATTAGTGAGAAGAAAAGGAGGTAAAATTCATTTGGGTGGTAAGTTGCATGACCGAGCAATAAACGGTGAAAGTAGTGTAGTGCAGAAGTGTAAAAAGTGGCCTGGTCATTAAGGGTGTTTCAGCTAGGGGGGTTGAAGTGGTTAAACAAACACCTGTTTGGGGAAAAAATTTAAATATTGATTTTGTAGCCTTTGCTGCACATGTCATTGTGAGATACAGCCTTTACATAGAGTGGTTCTATTCACTTATTTGAAATAAAGCCATTTTGAGCAGAAATCTTTAATTGCGGCCTAGTGTGGGTCAGGTCATGTGAGATACACCCTTTATATACAGGTTTTCTATTCAGCTATTTGAAATACAGCCATTTTGGGCACAAATCTTTAATAGTGGCCTAGTGTGGGTCAGGGCGTGTGATATACACCCTTTATATACTGGGGTTATATTGTTTTATTAATAAAACAGCCTTTTTTGGGCAGAATACACAATTGTTGCGCCCTTGCAGCATCAAGACGTTTGAAATTTAAGGGTTATATACTACTGTCATATTCAGTTATTAAACAAACACCCGTTTGGGCAAAAAAAATATATTTGGCAGCCTTTGCAGCAGATGTCATTGTGAGATACACCCTTTATATATTTGGGTTATATTCAGTTATTTGAAATACAGCCATTTTGGGCACAAATCTTTAATTACGGCCTAGTGTTGGTCAGGGCGTGTGAGATACACCCTTTAAATACAGGGATTCTATTCAGGTATTTGAAATACAGCCATTTTGTGCAAACCAATTTAATTGAGGCCTAGTCTGGTTCAGGGCGTGTGAGATACACCTTGTACATAATGTCGTTCTTTTCTACTATTAATTCAATTCCCATTTAGGGCAAGATCCTATATTCGAGAAATATGAGGAGAGCGTCAAATAAGGAACGTGGCCCAGGTCGTGGTGCTGATGGTAAAGCTCCCGTTGCAGGGAGAGGATGTGGTCAATCTGTGCCAGCTACACGCACAAGTGAAACCCCTTCCTCAGGTGCGAGTAGGTGACAGAACCTGCAGCGGTATTTGGTCGGGCCTGACAGTGGATCCAGTTTCCTCACATTGTCTCCCACCCAGTCTCATGCTGAAAGACCACAGTTGCCACCTGCAGCCAATGTCCATCAGTCTTTCACCTCACCCCCTTGCAAATAAGCCAAGCAGTCTGAGCCCCAAGTCATGCAGAAGTCTCTTCTGCTTTTTGATGACTCTGTTAGCAGCGTTTCCCAGGGCCACCCACCTAGCCCTTCCCCAGAAGTGGAAGAGATTGAGTGCACCGATGCCCAACCACTTATCTTTCAAGATGAGTACATGGGAGGACCATCTCAACACGTCTCGGATAATGACGAGACACAGGCGCCAACTGCTGGGGCTTTTGAAAGTGTGCAGATTAACAAGGAGGGCAGAGGTGAAGACTGGGTCCTCGACCCCACATGGAATCAAGGTCATGCGAGTGACCTATGTAGTTCGGAGGAAGAGACGGTGGTCGCACAGAACCACTGGCACACCAGAAGAGGGAGCAGAGTGCCTGCAACTGCCCACTGCAGCAAGGGACCAAGCACACCAAAGCCAGCTCCAAGGAGTTCCCTGGCGTGGCCGTTCTTCAGACAATGTGCTGACGACAAGACAAGAGTGGTTTGCACGCTGTGCAATCAGAGTCTGAAGTGAGGCATAAACGTTCTCAACCCGAGCACAACCTGCATGACCAGGCATTTAAGTCCTAATTTGATGCCTCAAAAAGCAAGAAAGGTCTCTGGCTCCTCCTGCTTCCTCTTCTGCTGCAGTCTTGGCCTCTTCATCCACCTCTGGAGTGACAGTGCCACCTGCCACCCCACAAACAGAGGATTTTCCAGCAACACCACTAACTGGGTCACCAAGCATCTTCACAAAGTCCCACGGAAGCGTTCAGCTCTCCATCTCCCAAACAATGGAGAGGAAGAGGAAGTACTACCCTACCCACCCGCGATCCCTAGCCCTGAATGCCAGCTTTTCTAAATTACTAGTCTTTGAAATGCTGTAATTCCGTCTGGTGGAGACGGATAGTTTGAAAGGCCTTATGTTGGTGGCTGTCCCACAGTACGTCGTGCCCAGCCGCCACTACTTTTCCAGGTGAGCCATCCCTTCCCTGCACAACCAAGTAGGGGACAAAATCAGGTGTGCACTGCACATCGCCATCTGTGGCAAGGTGCACCTCACTTCGGATACATGGACCAGTAAGCACGGTCAGGGCCATTATATCTCCATAACAGCACACTGGGTAAATGCAGTGGCGGCTGAGCCTGAGGCGGATAGCAGTTTGGCGCATGTCCTTCCACCACTGAGGATTGCAGGGCACTTCAGTTTGCCTCCTGTTTCTTCCTCCTCCTACATTTCTTACTCATCATCTACCAGCTCCTCATCAGGTCAGCGTAACACCTTCACCACCAACTTTAGCACAGCCAGGGGTAAATAACAGCAGGCAGTTTTAAAACGTATCTGTTTGGGGGACAAACCCCCACACCGCGCAGGAACTGTGGACGGGCCTTGAACAACAGACCGATGAGTGGTTTGTGCCAGTCAGCCTCAAGCCCGGCCTGGTGGTGTGCGATAATGGGCAAAATCTCATAGCAGCTCTGGGACTAGCCAGTTTGACGCACATTCCTTGCCTGGTGCATGTGCTGAATTTGGTGGTGCAGAGGTTACTTAAAAATTACCCCAATATGTCAGAGCTGCTGCATAAAGTGCGGGCCGTCTGTACGTGCTTTCGGCGTTCTCACCCTGCTGCAGCTCGCCTGTCAGCGCTTCAACGTAACTTCGGCCTTCCCGCTCACCGCCTCATATGCGACGTGACCAAAAGGTGGAACTCCACCTTGCACATGCTGGCCAGACTGTGCGAGCAGCAGCAGGCTGATAGTGGAGTTTCAGCTGCAGCACGCACGGGTGAGTCGCTCGGCGGAACAGCACCACTTCACCACCAATGACTGGGCCTCCATGCGAGACCTGTGTTCCTTGTTGCGCTGGCACAGGGGGAGGAGGAGGAAGAGGGATCATTTCGTAGGGTTTCCGGCCAGGTACAAGTGGCTCCGAGGGTGGGTTCCTGCACCCACAAACGCCAGGTACACAATTGTCCAGCCAGGGCACAGTTCTGGAGGATGACGAGGTGGAGGATGAGGAACCATATTCACAGCAGGGTGGCACCCAGACCAGCTTATGGCCATCACTGGTGCGTGGCTGGGGGGATACAGAGGACACAGACGATACACCTCCCACAAAGGACAGCTTTTTGTTGCCTCAGGGCAGCCTGGCACACATGAGCGATTACATGCTGCAGTGTCTCCGCAACGACCGCCGAGTTGCCCACATTCTAACTTGTGCTGATTACTGGGTGGCTACCGTTGCTGGATCCCCATTACAAGGACACCGTACCGTCCTTAATTCCGTCACTGGAGCGTGATCGTAAGATGAGCGACTACGAGCGCATGCTGGTAGACGCGCTGCTGGTGGCATTCCCACCTGACAGCGGGGGCACAGTGGAAGCAGAAGGCGAAGGCAGAGGAGGAGGAAGAGGTCGCTAACGCAGCTGGGGCACCGCCAGCCCCTCAGAAGGCAGGGATAGCATGACCGAAATGTGGAAAGGCTTTGTCAGCACGCCACAACAACCAGCACCAGCAGCTGATAAGGAACGTCTTAGGAGGCAGCATTTCACCAACATGGTGGAGCAGTATGTGTGCACACGCCTACACATAATGAATGACGGGTCTACCCCCTTCAACTTCTGGGTCTCCAAATTGGGCACATGGCCTGAGCTTGCCCTTTACGCCTTGGAGGTGCAGGCCTGCCCTGCGGCCAGTGCATTATCAAAATGTGTGTTTAGCACGGCAGGGGGGGTTCATCACAGACAAGCGCAGGCGACTATCCACAGCCAATGGGGACAAGCTCACGTTCATTAAAATGAACCAGGTATGTATCCCACAGGACTTGCCTGTACCTTGTGCAGAATAGACATGTATACCGGCACTAACCAGCCATTGTTATACTGCATTCTTGTATTTTGGATATTTCACACTCTTTTGGAGTGTACCATAATTACAAAAAATGAAAAACCAAAAACCAGTGTTGGCTACCTCGTCCTCCTCCACCTCCGCTTTGGCCTACACCGCGAGGTCCACCGCCTCCCCAAACTCCTACTCCATATGGAACTCCACCTCATAAATCTAATTTTTATTTTTTTATTTGTACGTATTTTATTTGATGTCATTTCACTACTTTGTCAGTTAAATTTTCTGGTGAAATTCACAAATTTTTGTGTGTGATGTACCACTGCTATACCTAGTATACAGGTAAAAAATTTAATAAAATTTAGTTACATTTTCGGGTGAAATTCACCAATTTTTGGGTGTAATATACCCCTCCTCTTCCTAGTTGACAGCTTAATAAATTTCAATAATTTTTCTTTTACATTTTCGGGTGACAATAAACAATTGTTTTCTGTCATAGACCCCTGCTCTACCAAGTAGACAGGTTAATTCATTTCACTACTTCTTGGGTTGACATCATACAATTTTAGACGTGAATAAACCCCTGCTCTGCGTAGGTGACAGGGAATAAAATTTCTGAAATTCTTCTTTAATTTGTGCGCGCCACCTCCTTTGATTCAATGCTTAAACTTTAACAAGTTGTACCACATTTGCGCTTCAATAATTTGTCCCACATTTCTGCTTTTCTCATTTGGCCCATATCTGGGCTTCTGTAATTTGTCCCACATTTGTGCCTCAATAACTTTTCCCATATTTCCGCTTTACTCTTTTGGCCCACATTTGGGCTTCTGTAATTTGTCACACATTTGCGCCTCAATAACTTTTCCCATATTCCTGCTCGATCCCAATTTTTTAAAATAAATTTCTCCCCTAAATTTGGTCTCTTTTTCTCACGCTCCCTCTCCGGCGTGGAACCCTGATTCGCCGATAACCGTTATCAACATGGTAGGCTCAGAAAAGAACATCAAAAGTTGATAGAGAAGATTTACAAATGGATGGTGGATGTCACTGGGGCACCTCTATATAAGTGACAGGAACATAAATTTAAAAAAAATCGTAAATTACATTGTCAGGTGACATTTTTTTAATTTTGCACCACTTTTACGCTTTAATAATTTGTCCCATAATTCCACTCTATAATTTTAAATTTTAAATAATTCATCCTCCCTTGGATGTGGTCTTTCCTTCTCACGCTCCCTCTCCGGCATGGGACCCTGATTCCCCGCCACCCGTGATCACCATGGTAGGCGCATAAAAGAACATGAAACAAAGTTGAAAGAGCAGATATCAAATTGGATTGTGAACATCACGGGGATGTGCGACATGGTGGGGCAGTAAGTTTGCACACGCCTACACGAACTGTCTGACAGGGGTCAGCCCCTGCAACTTCTGGGTCTCCGAATTGGGCACATGGCCTTGGAGGTGCTGGCCTACCCTGCAGCCAGTGCATTGTCTGAACGTGTGTTTAGCACGACTGGAGGGGTTATCACAGGTTATATTTCCCAATGTTTTGGGGTGTAATCTAATTTAAAAAAATTTAAATTAGTTTAAAAACAAAAAGCAGTGTAGGCTACCACCTCCTCCTCCACCGCCGCTCTCACCTACACTGCCACATCTACCGCCTCCTCAACCTCCTACTCCATATGGACCTCGTCCTCCTAGATCAAGATTATTATTTTTTTTATTTTTACGTATTTTATGTTATCTAACCACTTAGGGACGCATGACGTACTGATACGGCATGTTTCCCGAGTCCTTAAGGACCCATGACGTACCAGTACGTCATGGGTTTAAACCGTGATTGCGGCGCAGCAGGAGTTAATTGTGACAGGATGCCCGCTGAAATCATTCAGCGGGCATCCTGTTACAACGCCAGGGAAGGGCCTTTGTGACCCCCCTGTATCAGCGATCGCCACAAACCGCAGGTCAATTCAGACCTGAGGTTTGCGGCTTTTACCTGTGGTTGCGGCGGTGGTCGGCGGTGCCATCGGGTCCCCATGCGGCTGTGGGGGGAACCCGATGGCATGGAAGGCAGCGCAATGTCTAAGGAAGGAATCGCGCTGCCTTCCTGTGAAGAGCCTGTGAGATCCAGCCCCCTGGATCTCACAGGCCCTGGAAGCTGTATGAGTAATACACACAGTTTATTACTGGGAAAAATGGATTAAAATGGAAAATTTGCCCAAAAATGTAAATTCTGAAATTTCATTTCCATATGCCAATAACTCTTGTAAAACACCTAAAGGGTTAACGACGTTTGTAAAATCTGTTTTGAATACCTTGAGGGGTGTAGTTTCTTAGATTGGGTCACTTTTATGGAGTTTCTACTCTAGGGTTGCATCAGGGGGGG
This sequence comes from Bufo gargarizans, assembly GCF_014858855.1. Classification (NCBI taxonomy): domain Eukaryota; kingdom Metazoa; phylum Chordata; class Amphibia; order Anura; family Bufonidae; genus Bufo; species Bufo gargarizans. Next base: position 26,499,839 of record NC_058080.1, on the reverse strand, counting down.
GGTTCAAATGGGACATGGTGTAAAAAAAAAACGGTCGAGCAAATCCTGCCTTTCAAAAACCGTATGGCATTCCTTTACTTCTGCGCCCTGCCGTGTGCTTGTACAGCAGTTTACGACCACATATGAGGTGTTTCTGTAAACTACAGAATCAGGGCCATAAATATTGAGTTTGGTTTGGCTGTTAACCCTTGCTTTGTAACTGGTAAAAAAAAATATTAAAATGGAAAATTTGCCAAAAAAGTAAAATTTGGAAATTGTATCTCTATTTTCCATTAATTCTTGTGGAACACCTAAAAGGTTAAAAAAGTTTGTAAAATCAGTTTTGAATACCTTGAGGGGTGTAGTTTATAGAATGGGGTAATTTTTGGGTGGTTTCTATTATGTAAGCCTTGCAAAGTGACTTCAGACCTGAACTGGTCCCTAAAAATTCAAGATTTGCTTCTAAACTTCAAAGCCTTGTAACATCCCCAAAAAATAAAATATCATTCCCAAAATTATCCAAACATGAAGTAGACATATGGGGAATGTAAAGTAATAACTATTTTTGGGGGTATTACTATGTATTATAAAAGTAGAGAAATTGAAACCTGGAAATTTGCAATTTTTTACACATTTTTGGTAAATTTGGTATATTTTTATAAATAAAAATGTTTTTTTTACTTCATTTTACCAGTGTCATGACGTACAATATGTGATGAAAAAAGCAATATCAGAATGGCCTGGATTAGTCAAAGCGTTTTAAAGTTATCAGCACTTAAAGTGACACTGGTCAGAGTTCCAAAAAATGGCCAAGTCCTTAAGGTGAAATAGGGCTGAGCCCTTAAGGGGTTAAAGTAATTTCCCTATCCACATTTGTTTGCAGAGCACTTGCCATGCTCTTAACCACATTTTTTGCCTTTTGCAGCCCTCTAGCCCTTTCCATGACATTTTTACAGCCATTTTAGTGCTCAAAAGTTCGGGTCCCCATTGACTTCAATGGGGTTCAGATTCAGGGTCGGATTCGGGTCAAGTTCGGGTCCCGAACTCAAACTTTTTTGTGAAGTTCGGCCGAACGCGTCAAACCCAAACATCCAGGGGTCCTCTCAACTCTAAGGGCTGTTTCACACGAGCGGATGCCGTGCGTGGCATCCGCTCCGTGAAAGAGTGCCAAGACCCGATGCAGACTGCAGAGGCACGGAGCAGTAACATGACTGTTAGTGCTCCGTGCCTCTCTGTGATCTCTTTACTACGAAATCACAGTGACAACTGTGATTTAGTAGTAAAGAGATCACAGAGAGGCACGGAGCATTAACAGTCATGTTACTGCTCCGTGCCTCTGCAGTCTGCATCGGGTCTTGGCACTCTTTCACGGAGCGTATGCCATGCACGGCATCCGCTTGTGTGAAACAGCCCTAACGGTTGTATGTCATTTATCAAACCGGCTAGATTCAAATTGGTGTCACGTGACGAAATGGAGGCTGTTGTGAAGGCCCTTGTGGAGGCTAACCTGCAGTAACATGAGGCTAATAAGCAGAAGTAGGAGACCAACCAGTTGCTGCTACAACATGTAATGGCTTTGCAGACAGCAGGAGCAACCCCAAGCATACACAATTCCTGGAAAGCAGTACGTGCAGCGATCCCTAAATTGACCCCCGCAGACGACGTCGAGACCTACCTGGCGATGTATGAAATTGTGGCCTCCAGGAAAAGCTGCCCCAAGACCAGTGGGCTGAGGTCATTGCTCCTTTTCTGACGTTAGAGTCCCAGCAGGTGTTTTCCGACTTGCCAGACGATTATCCGGCCGACTACCCAAAGGTAAAGGGGGAGATTTTGGCAAGACTGGGTGTGAATGTTCTGGTCCGGGCCCAGCGTGTGCATCAGTTGGGATTCAACCCGGTGGAGCCCGTGAGACTCCAGAATTATGACCTGCTTAACCTGTTGCAAAAGTGGCTACAAACTGACGTGTTGAGCCCCACTGCTATGTTGGATCAGTTGTTAGCAGACAGGTTCTGGAGGACTCTGCCATCCCCTCTCCAGCAATTGATTGGCCAGGTCTCCCCAGGTAATGCGCTGGAGATGGTCGACCTGGTGGAGCGCTATGAGGCTACCCGGAACTTACAGGGGGGTTATGTTGGGAGGGGGCAGTCAGATCCTGTAACTCTCCACACAGGACCCAGCAACCTGTGCCCACAAAACCCGCCCGGGATGTAACCCCTGTGGACCTCGTTCCAAAAATCTGCTGGCGGTGTCAGGAGCCAGGCCATGTTCGAGCTGACTGTCCACGTCAGGAGGAACCCATGGACACGAACTATAGCTTTCGTCATTCGTTATATGCCAGGAAACTGTGTGCAGTAGGTGCTCCGGAGACCCTGAACCACCTGTGCCAGGTTGAGGTGGGAGACACTCCAGCGGAGGCTCTGTGCCTGGTACGCTCCACTGAGTACACCGGCCGTAAGGTCGGAGTCATGTGTATCCATGGGGACTTAAAAGACTACCCTACTGCTATGGTGTCTCTGTCTACGGTTTCCGCAGGTGGACCCACAAGGTGGCTGTTGCAACCCACCTCCACTATGAACTTATAGTAGAGAGAGACTTGCAGGGTTTGACGGCACTGTGGCCTGTTCCGAGAGTGACTGATACGTGTGAGACAGATGTAACCCTAGCAGAGTTGCCCAGGGGGAGACCAGAACCCTGGAAACCTGAGTCCGAAGGTCCAGCGGTAGGGGTGACCACCGCTTTGGTGGAAGAGGAGGAGACATCCACGCTGAGTGTAATGGTGGGAGACATGGAGGACTTGCCGCCGGGGCCTGAGCTGGCAGACCTTAATGTCTCTGGGGATAATTTTGGTACCGCGCGACACCGGGATCCAACTATGTCCCGAGCCTGGGAAAATGTACTAATAATAGATGGTGAACCACAACAACCAGGGGCTGAGTCGGTGTTCACCCGTTTTGTGGTCCATCAAGATATTGTCACGGCTGTAAGTGAGCAACAAGAGCGTACACAGAGAATAGCAACTGACCGGACCCAAACTAGGGAGGATAAAGGGTGACCCCTGCCAGACCCTAAAAGCGCTCCCTAAGCTGCTATGCCCATGTCCGGATCCAAATGGTGGATCGAGACATGCCCATGTACCTGAGGCTGAAGACCGCTGAAACCCATACAATAGTGGAAGGGGCACGGCCACCGGTGCCCTGCTCAGTATATGGACGGAACCGGGGTCGCCTCGGATCCAGTCAGCAAGTGACACAGAAACACACAATGTCTGAACACTTAACTGAGGTGTTGCAGCCGCAGTAAAAACATATCCAAAGTCAGCAGACGATATCCGAAGTACTTGCATCAGCAGAACACAGATCCAGTGAAGAGAAGTCACACAGGTGAAGACACTCAAGCGAGAGATACAGCTCAAAATTAAGAGTATAATCCGCACCTCTACAAAGGAGGAGGGGTGATTTAAAGGCAGCGAAATCAAACACAGGAGGGACAGCTGGGAGGAAGGAAACCGAAAGTAAAGACCTCATCACAGAGGCGGAGAAACAGGGAAGAGAACTCCTCCAAGCTCTAGTAGTGACATCATCACAGGGGTGTGGAAACAGAGCTGTGGGAACGTCTCAAAGCTCTAGTAGTGACAGATATGTTGTATCAGGGAAAATCAGATTCGAGGTGAATCCGTTGAACAGTTGGTGGTGCCCAAGGCACTTGTGTTAGAGTTTGCCCACCAACATGTTCTCAGGGGTCATCTGCGAATGCAGAAAACACAGGACTGGATACTACAACGGTTTTACTGGCCCAGTGTGTTTAAAGAGGTAGATGAGTTCTGTAAGTCTTGCCCAACCTGCCAGGCAACTAGCCCCCAGCACCTTTTTTTGCAGTCCCTTGGTCCCCCTCCCGATAATCGAGGTACCATTTGAATGAATGGACCTGGTAGGTCCTGTACCAAAGTCCACTAGGGGACACCAACACATTTTGGTTGTCCTTGATTACACTAATCGGTACCCAGAGGCAGTGCCACCGCGACATACATCGGCAAAACTTATAGCTAAAGAGCTAATGGAGGTGTTCTCCCGAGTGGGGCTACCTAAAGAGGTCCTGACTGACCAGGGGACCCCTTTTATGTCCAAGGTCTTGAGGGAATTCTGCAAGTTGCTGCATATTAAACAGTTACATAAGATGGAGGTAAGCTGCAACTCCAGACAACAGGCACGGTGGGACAGTGGTAAACTGCAGGTACCAACTCAACTAATAGAGAGGTTGATACTTTCCTTATCTTGCTCAACTTGCTCTTAAACTTCGGCCTTTTGGTACATTGGATCTTCTGAACTAGCACTTGACAACCAACAGGGCGGTCTCCCTAGCACCAGGCATAAACCTCTGCTCCATTATTTGACCAGGTTGCTTCAATACTATAAGTCCACTTCGTCTCTGACTCCAGGACAGTGGCACTACAAAAGAAGGGATACAGTAGTCCTTGAGCTTGGTTTCCTTTCTATCTTGGCTTTCTCCTGAGGGGTATCCAGAGGCACACAGCTAAAGTTACAAGCTTTCCTCTCCTAACCTCCTCCCCACTCCCCACTCCACTCTCAGCTCTTTACTCTCTTAACTTCCTGTGACTCATCTGTCTTATATAAATGATGTGATAGCTACACCTAGTGGTGAAAGTATGTGAATGCAGTTACCAGCCTGTTGTGAGGAATTTGCAGCTATTATAAGAGAAAATTTACACTGGCATAAGATGACATATACAAAAGTTTGATGTGTCCCCTCTTCACACATAGTGGGACACTGCATATAGGTCACCCACAAAATTAACATCCACATTAAAAACCTAACACTGTCCCTGCTAGATCCAGCATATATACATGCAGGGTCACATGGTGTGTGGCCAACCACAGCCATGCCAATACTAGGCATGACTGTGATGGCTTCTAAGTGCCCACAGCTTAAAAGCTTGTTGATTGGTTACGCTGCAGCCTTTCAACAAGCTTTATTTAAAATCCAAACAGTGCACACAGACTTTTGAACCAATGTCCGTAAAATTCGGTACAAACCCGAACATTCTGGTCCAGGTTCGCTCATCCTTTTTAATAATATATTTTATATATTTTTTTTAACCTCTTAGGGACACATGACGTACCGGTACGGCATGTTTCCCGAGTCCTTAAAGACACATGATGTACCGGCACGTCATGTGTTGTTTCGATCACCGCCGCCCGGCGGGCGGTGATCGGAACAAGGTGCCTGCTCAAATCATTGAGCAGGCACCTCGGATAAATGCGCGGGGGGTCCCGTGACCCCCCCCCCCCGTGTCGGCGATCGCCACAAACCGCAGGTCAATTCAGAACTGCGGTTTGCGGCTTTTACCTGGTGCGGCGGCGGTGCCATCAGGTCCCATTGGGGCTGTGGGGGGGACCCGATGGTATGGAAGGCAGCACAATGCCTTCCTGAAGAATCTGCGCTGCCTGCCGGTGAAGAGCCTGTGAGATTCCAATACAGAAGTATTGGAATGCATTGTAAAGGAATATACCCCCAAAAGTTCAAGTCCCAAAGTGGGACAAAAAATTTAAGTGAAAAGAAAAGTTGAAAAAATAAAGTAAAAATTTTTCCCCAAATAAAGTTAAAAAAAATTGGTAAAAAATAGGGGGAACAAAAAAAGTATACATATTAGGTATTGCCGTGTCCGTATCGACCGGCTCTATAAACATATCACATGACCTAACCCCTCAGATGAACACCAAAAAAAATAATAATAAAAACTGTGCTAAATAAACAATTTTTTGTCACCTTACATCAAAAAAAGTACAACAGCAAGCGATCAAAAAGGTGTTTGCCCACCAAAATAGTACCAATATAACCGTCACCTCATCCCGCAAAAAATGAGCCCCTACCTGAGTACAATCGCCCAAAAAATAAAAAAAAACTATGGCTCAGAATATGGAAGCACTAAAACATAATTTTTTATGTTTGAAAAAAGCTGTTATTGTGTAAAACTTACATAAATAAATCTAAAGTATACATATTTGATATTGCCGCGTTTGTATCGACTGGCTCTATAAAAATATCACATGACATAACCTCTCAGATGAACACCGTAAAAAAAAAAACTGTGCTAAATAAACAATTTTTTGTCACCTTGCATGACACAAAGTACAACAGCAAGCGATTAAAAAGTCACACGCACCCCAAAATAGTGCCAATAAAACCGTCATCTCATCCAGCAAAAATCTTGCCCTACCCAAGGTAATCGCCAAAAAACTGAAAAAATTATGGCTCTCAGATTATGGAAACACTAAAACATTTTTTTTACTTCAAAAATGAAATCAATGTGTAAAACCTACATAAATAAAAAAAAGTATACATATTAGGTATCGCCGCATCCGTGACAACCTGGTCTATAAAAATATCACATGATCTAGCCTGTCAGATGAATGTTGTAAATAACAAAAAAATAAAAACGGTGCTAAAACAGCTATTTCTTGTTATCTTGCCTCACAAAAAGTGTAATATAGAGCAACCAAAAATGTACCCTAAACTAGTACCAACAATACTGCCACCCTATCCCATAGTTTCTAAAATGGGGCCACTTTTTTGGAGTTTCTACTCTAGGAGTGCATCAGGGGGGCTTCAAATGGGACATGGTGTCAAAAAAAACAGTCCAGCAAAATCTGCCTTCCAAAAACCGTATGGCATTCCTTTCCTTCTGCGCCCTGCCGTTTGCCCGTACAGCTGTTTACGACCACATATGTGGTATTTCTGTAAACTACAGAATCAGGGCTATACATTTTGAGTTTTGTTTGGCTGTTAACCCTTGCTTTGTAACTGGAAAAAAAAATATTTTAATGGAAAATATGCCAAAAAAGTGAAATTTTGAAATTGTATCTCTATTTTCCATTAATTCTTGTGGAACACCTAAAGGGTTAACAAAGTTTGTAAAAATCCGTTTTGAATACCTTGAGGGGTCTAGTTTATCCATATCAGTGTCATGAAGTACAATATGTGACGAAAAAACAATCTCAGAATGGCCTGGATAAGTCAAAGTGTTTTAAAGTTATCACCACTTATAGTGACACTTGTCAGATTTGCAAAAAATGGCCTGGTCCTTAAGGTGAAATAGGGCTGAGTCCTTAAGGGGTTAAACCTGGTCATCCTGTGCATTCACCTTGGAATATATTGAACCTGGAGGAAAGATGAGGGATAACCTTTGTCTAGAGAAAAGGCAAGGAAAGAAACATGTCAACATAAACTCACAATTAATCTTTACTTTTTTGATACAGGATTCATCAAAGGGAATACGCACATCTGTTGGCTTTTCTCTTTGCTATTGAGGCAATTAATGAGTGTTCAAGTATTCTGCCCAATGTCACTCTGGGATATCACATATATGACTCTTGTGGACATGTGAATAAAGTTATAAAAGATGTTCTGCAGATACTGTCCGGATACATGGTGACAGCTCCAAACTACTCATGTATGGTGAAGGATGCAGTGGTCGGTTTTATTGGAGATTTACGCTCTCAGACGACTCTCCCCATGGCCCGGCTGTTAAGCGTATATGGCTCTACACAGGTGAGTGCAAGATAATGAGAACACATCTTCTTAGACTGGACTTGCCAGCAGGGCTGATACTGCCGATTGAAATTATACCTGTAAAAAGAAAATCCAATTTGCCGTTCTAGAGATATGTCCTCAATTTTTCTGGAGATTAGGCCTTTTGTGCAAAAAAAGGGGGGGTGGACAAACTTTGGCTTACCCCCTCCATCCGTTTCTGGGAGCGTCAGGTGTAGGCACCCTTATTTTGTTTCCTGAAGATGCACCATTGCTTCAGTGTTCAGCGCATGTGCAGTATATCTCTTACAGATTTCAGCTCTTCTGTGTGGGGAGTGACGTTATTGGCAAGTAAGCATCTCGGCAGCAGGTTTAAGCTCAACAAATTCTGCATATAAACGGATCATAAAAGCAACAGCACATGCATGGGATTACAAGGCCAGGCCACTATCATTTTTTCTATGCAATTACTGTATGCTGTATATGCCATACGGAAAAACGGAACGGAACAACGGAACGGAAACGTAAACACAACGGAAACAAAAAAACTGAACAACGGATCCGTGAAAAACGGACCACAAAACACTGAAATAGCCATACGGTAGTGTGAAAGAGGCCTAAAGATGATAGAACCAATTTGTAAGAAACTGGGTACGCTCCGAACTTTGCATTTTTTCCGATAACAGGTGAACCCAAATTTTCCCTGTAGCGCCATTTTACTGCACATGTCAGGAGGAAAAAAGCAGTAGAGAGGAAGAAGGGTGCTCATATGACCCTGAGAGGAAGTGGGGGGAGGGCTTGCCCTGGTTGGGTCACAGGCTGACAGATATCCTAGATGAGCCAATCAGTGCTGCAGCAGGAAAGGAGGACCCTAGCAGAACTAGCAGAACATCATTCTGTGTTGGGCTGTGAATGAGGGTGGTTGCAAGAAAAACAATCTTACGGAGTCAGGGAGAGTACAAAATAAATCAAGCTTGTATTCTACTGCCAGGGACAGTGAAGGGAAATGGTAGAATTAGAGAGAAGAAGAAGTGTGTGTGTAGAATAGGGATGAACAGGGAAAGCTGTCTGCAAGGACATCCTTTCACCCTCCCCCCCTCCTATTTTAACAGACATCTAGGCAGCAGGCCTCAATCATCCATTTCTATTGATTTCTGTCTCCAAATGATTGTTTTCAATTGTATAAAACCAATACATATGTGATTAGTACACCAATACACAGGGTAGCACACAACATTATCTGTGAGTCATAACATATTTGGGCCTTAGTTTGCATTTATTTCTGTTTTGACAAGGTTCCAATTTTTGGGGGGGATTAAGTCAGCATATATATGATCAGTACACCAAAAACACAGGGTAGCTCAGAAAATGATCTGTGAGGCCCAAAAATATCAAGTCTACGGAAGGATTTTCCAACGAAAGACCAAGAACCAGAATGTGGGTGATAGCAGCACCATCAATCCGGTCAGAAGTAGAAGTAGACATATTAGGCCACAGTTGTCCCTCCTGGCTTCAGAAAGGTGCAAAGTTGTCACTGAGGAGAAAGACAATGAGATTGTGGATTGGATGGCTCACCTTTAGCTACGGCATTACCGGTGGGGGCAGCAACAGTAACAGTAAGGGAATAAGCAGAGCAGTGGAGGGGGCCAAAGAATCATGATATCTCAGTCTGATAAAAAGCAGCTGGACAGGGCCTGGCAGTTGGATTGGGGTGCTGGGGAAGAGGCAACATCAGGTGGTGGCAGCAGCAGCAAAAAAAAAAAACAGATGCAACATACCTCCCAAAGAACAGCCAGGACCTCATCTGTTTTGGGATGTCGTGACACCACTAACACTGTGGCTGGGATAGGCCCATAATGTGCCAGAGCTAAGCTAAGCATATCTGTGTTGATGGTGGTAATAGTGGCAATCATAGTCAGGGCATTGGCAGTGGGGATAGCGACAGTGGCAGTCAGGGCAAATGCAGAGCAGGGGAAAGGGAACAAGGATCCCACCATGATATCTCACAGTTTGAAGAAAGCGGCAGGGAGGGTGAGGACTCTGATGACGATTGGTACTGGACATGACAGCAATAAAGAGCAAAGGAAGCATACCTCCTAAAGAACAGTCAGGGCCGTGTTTGCTTCGGGATCTGGTGATGTCACTGACACTGTGGGTGGCAGAGCTAAGCTGATCTCAGCTGCCTGTATCTCTGTGCAAGCGTTTTTTTTTTTCTCCACAGGAGGGGCACAAAAAACCACAGCTATGTGTAAGAGCTGCAGAAAAATAAACGGTGGCTGTTCAAACACAATCATAGGTACCAGAGGTCTATTGAAGCACATGAGGTAGCATCAGTGGATTATTTGTGAAAATGCAACTGGCCAGAATTCTCAGTCAAAACAAGTCTGTCCTCGTTCTTCTGGTCCACTTTGTGGCATCCAAACCACATCCCCAAGCAGTAAGTTATCTTTATCATCATCATCACCTTCCTCTCCTGCTAAGACTCTGTCTTTTTCTTAGATCCATTGTTAGAAATCTCTAATGGAACATTTGGCCACGAAAAACTTTTTTCCACCAGCTTGTCTACAAGCACATTTTTGAAAAATAGTTTGGTTCCAAACGAAGTTGATTCAGACCACAGATGTTCCAGTTCTCCTGAAAATTTGTATTTAACACCCTCCAGTCTCTTATAACTCAAAACTGATAGGAAAACTTGTTATTTCTTTTCATTTACTTTCTGTGATTGTTTTCTTTTTCCCTCCCCAAGCTCTTAAAAACAATAACAGCAATACTAAATCATGTCTGAGTGACACTGCCATACCTAGCTATGGGTAAAGGTACATTTGACGTCGTTAACATACGGCGTGTTTAAAAACACACAACACCATTACATATTTTATGCTTTTTCATATTCCAATGCTTTAAAAAAAATTGCCCTTATTGGGGGCAGATGGTGTTTAAACATGCACGGTGTTAAGGGTTATTATTATTTTAAATTTTTTTAGAAAGTGGCTTGTTGGGGGACCAGGCACCCAAATATGATGCCTTGCTGGGGTAACAATGCCTGCCCATACAACACACACAAACATTACTTGTAAGAAGAAAATATAGATTGTTTTGAACAAGCCTATAAAAATTCCCCTTGTAATTGGGAGCAGCAGGAGTACAGTGTGGATGTGGAAGGGATAGGGTAATAAAAGGCATGTGGCCACAATAGCAGCGGCAGCAGAAGCAGCATAGCATGTGCAACGTGCCACCCCCCAGGTCCCATCGCATCCCAGTTTAGTGGAATGCTGAGAGGTGTGGTGCGTCCTATGTGCATCATGGTGCTCCTACCTGGATACAGTGGGACCCCAGGCTTAGGCTCCGAAGCAAATAAAGGGGGAATTGTTGAGAATTGTCCAGACCTTGATAAACTTGCATCCAAACTATTTTCTGGCTTTTCTTACATTCAGGCTTTCTCCTGGTTCCAGCAGTCTTTGGCATAAACTGGAAGGCAAACTTGATTATTCTTCTTTCTCTCTTTCTCTGCTGGGCTGACAGGTTTGCTTAAGAACTCTGCTTTCTTTCTCTCTTTGGTGCTAAATTCTGCTTGGGTCTGGTTGCTGGACTTTTGGTCGGTTTTGGTATCCATGGATTGGGGTGCCTTCGACTGTTATACCCCTCCTGACAGTAAAGTGCATTAGCATGGAACCCTGGTGCTCTACAAGAACACTTCCCTTTGGTTGCTATATCTTCCATGCTTCCATGGCAAGCGTAGCTTAGCCTGCACTGGCTGTTATAGGCACATCTGGTTGTGACCATGCCCAGGCTACCCTTCTCTGTCTAGACTAGACTAGAAAAACAACTAGAACTGCTACCCCTCCCTTATGATAGGAAGCAGGACTGGCCCACTTCTGCCCAAAGGGGGCAGAATGGAATGGTGAGTTCCATTCTATTTAAGTATCTGTCTCTCTCTCTCTCTGCCATATATGCTGCAACCTGCTGGTGAACCAGGCATATTAAATGAACACAACAGTTACATGATAGGAAGATCAATGCACACTTGTGAAGGACCTGGAAATAAATACAAGAATGATACTGGTGTTAGCAATACAAGACAGTAGCGGAGTGAAAGAATAGTAACACCACTCCGGGGTGTTACACATGGAAAATACAAGACAGTAGGTTGGCTGTCTATGGGTAGTAGTAGTAATAGTAGTAGAGGTGGTAGTAGCTGTAGTGGCACAAATTTTAGCGTTAATAGTGGTAGCAGTAGAAGATTATCAGCAATGAACTGCAGCTGAGGAAATGGCGGCAGCAGCATCAGCCATATGTTGCATGTTGGCAAGCTGGCAGCAGCATAATGTAGGCAGCAGCACCCATATGGACCATGTTGGTAGGCAGGCAGCAGCAGTGGCATGATGGTGGTAGTGGCATAATGAAGGCAGCAGCAGCCTTACAGAACATGATGGTAGGTAGGCAGGCAATATGTGGGTAGTAGTGTTGATCGAGCATGCTTGGCTGAAACACCTTTTCAGCTCGAACATCTCGATGCTCGACACATGGGGAAGAAAAATAAACGAACCAGCACCTCCATAATAAGTGAATATGAGAACGCAGGTGCACGCTACCTTGGCTGAAACACAATTGGATTAGTAGAACTACAGGTAACAGCACACTGCTAGTCAATTGCACAAAGATATAAGCAAACACTGAAAGAATAAATACTTGGTGGTCATACTTACTGCAAATGCAGCTAGAAGCTCTTTGCAAATGTAATTGATCAAAAATATTTCGGGCCCATCTACCAGGCGTCAAGGTGGCTTCTAATCCCGAAATATTTTTGATCAATTATATTTGCAAAGAGCTTCTAGCTGCATTTGCAGTAAGTATGACCACCAAGTATTTATTATTTTAGTGTTTGCTTATATCTGTGTGCAATTGACTAGCAGAGTGCTGTTACCTGTAGTTCTACTAATCCAATTGTGTTTCAGCCAAGGTAGCGTGCACCTGCGTTCTCATATTCACTTATTATGGAGGTGCTGGTTCGTTTATTTTTCTTCCCCATTGTCTCTGCCACTAGAGGGGTGGCTCCCCCTGGTGGTGAGATTGAACCGTGCACCACCAGCCCATTTACCATGTGCTTTTAATTAGATAGCTTGTACAGCTGTATTCTACTCAGCCCATACTGCAGGCTCACAACCTGGGAGAGGCATGCGTAGGATACAGCTTGGTACTACTTTGCCCAGATTGTAGGCTGTAAGCCCAGGAGAGGCATGTTAGAGTAGGACCCATCTGATTAGAAGCCACCTTGATGCCTGGTAGATGGGCCCGAAATATTTTTGATCAATTATATTCGCAAAGAGCTTCTAGCTGCATTTGCAGTAAGTATGACCACCAAGTATTTATTCTTTCAGTGTTTGCTTATATCTTTGTGCAATTGACTAGCAGAGTGCTGCTACCTGATGTTCGACACATGGCGGTACTCGACTGAGTACCGCATGTGCTCGAGCGTCATGCACGAGTCTCCTTCTTCTTTATTGGCTATGCAGCCAATAAATGTGCAGGTAAGTACTGCCCTCACTGTAATGCCAGTAGCCATTTTGGCTACTGGCATTACAGTGATTGGCTGGCTGGAACGCGTCATCGGGTGCTATATAACACCCCCGATGACGCATGTTTGGCTCATTAGTAGTCAGGGAGAGCTAAGCATAGGAAGGGACAGAGAGTGTAGGGAGTGTAATTGAATATTTTTTTGTACAAAAACATTTCAGAGACCCAAAAGTCCTTGTAAGGACTATTGTGTGTGACAGCAGCAATGTATATTTTTTGTGCATCCTGCGCTAAATACCGTGTAATAGGCCGCTGCGGACTGTTAAATTATTTGCGCTGCATCTCCTATGTAAAGTGTGTGCATCCCTAAAATATCTGTGACATCCAGTGTACTTGTTCCGTAGATGGTGTGCACTGCAGACAGTTAAATTATCCGCGCCACATCTCCTGTTTAAAGTGTGCGCATCCCTAAAATATCAGTGACATCCACTGCACTTTTTCCATAGACGGTATCCCCTGCGGACAGTTAAATTATCTGCACCACATCTCCTGTTTAAAGTGTGCGCATCCCTGAAATATCAGTGACTTCCAGTGTACTTTTTCCATAGACACTATGAACAGTGACATTACCTATGGTACAGATGTAGTAGAGTTTACACTCATGCTTTATGAGATGTGTTATCTAAACTAAAATCGTTACGCAAACACCTTCAATTGCTTTTTAATGGCTTTTGTTTCAAGATAACACAATGAGTTTGAATGTTAATCCTGCAACATCTGTACCTGTCCTGTATAATATTTCCTCATCACAAATACCGGGGAAGTAGTCATGATGCTGATGGTTCCTGCAGAGGCCGTGGCCCTGGGTGTGGAGAAAATGTGGCCATGTACAGTCTGGCCAAACAAGTGATCCCACACTCGGATATTCCGAGGACCTCTTTTCATTGCCATTACTTGATTTGGCCCACTCGCCAAGCACGCTTGGACATGAGATCTCGTGCCATGAATCCCAACCTCTTGAACATCCACAGTCTCAAGAAGATGACAGTGGGGAATGGCAATTAGTGTTTAATGAGGTGGATGATGATGAGACACAGTTGCCAATGAGTCAACCGCAATTACTGTCTCAAGAGGTTGATGAAGAGGATGAAACACAGTTGTCAATCACTGAGGTTGTGGTTAGGTCAACAAATCAGGAGGATGATCAGAGTGAGGAAGTGGAAGAGGAGGTTGTGGACGATGAGGTCATTGACCCAACCTGGGAAGGTGGAAAGCCTGGGAGCAAGGACAGCAGTACAGAGAGGGGGGTATCTGCAGCACCGCAACAGGCTGTAAGAGGCAGTAGGGTGCCAAAAGGGAGAAGGCGGTCTACACCAAACAGGCCCTCAACTGTTCCATGGAGCACCTCCTTGCAGAAATCTCCCTTGCGAAGAGGTAGATGTTCCGCAGTCTTGCACTTCTTTGAGGAAAGCGCGGACGACAAAAGAATAGTAGTTTGCAACCTGTGCCATGCAAAAATGAGCCGGGGCATGAACACTAGCAACCTCACCACCACCTGCATGATCCGCCACATGGCATCCAAGCACCGTAATAAGTGGGACAAATGCCTGGGTCCACAATCTGTGTCTGCGGGTCACACCACTGCCTCCTCTTCCCCTATGTAACGTGCTAGCCAATCCCCTGTCGAAGGCGCATGCCCACATGCCTCCCGCCTTGCACCTGGACCTTCACAAGCACCATCAGCGACCACATCCACTTCCGTGTCCCAGCGCAGTACACAAATGTCCTTACCCAAGGCCTTTAAACGCGAGTAAAAATACCCACACACCCACCCACAAGCCATAGCACTAAATGCACAGCTTTCCAAATTACTGGCCCTGGAAATGTTGCCATTTAGGCTTGTGGACACTGAGGCCTTCCGCAGCCTGATGTCGATGGCCGTCCCACATTACACAGTCCCAAGCCACCGCTATTTTTCACAGTGTGCTGTGCCCGCCTTACACCTACATGTGTCCCGTAACATCACACGTGCCCTGACCAGCGCTGTTACTGGGAAGGTCCACTTAACCACAGACAGATGGACAAGTGCATTATGCCAGGGACGCTACATTTCCCTGATGGCACACTGGGTGAATGTTGGAGAGGCTGGGAGCGAGTCTTACCCTGGGATGGCACAGGTGCTACCGACGTCAATCAGGGTTTCCACCAGTACCTACATTAGTGGCTCCAACCCCCACTTCTCCTCCTCCACCTCCTCCTCCACTTCCACCTCCGAATTATCCACGTGCAGCACCAGTCAGTCATCAGTCAGTAGATGGAAGCAGTGTAGCACTGCAGTGGGGAAGCGGCAACAGGCCGTGCTGAAGCTGATATGCTTAGGGGACAAACAGTACACCCCCGCAGAGCTGTGGAAGGGGATAAGAGACCAGACTGAGCTGTGGCTCTCGCCACTCAACCTTCAGCCAGGCATGGTTGTGTTTAATAATGGGCGTAACTTGGTGGTGGCTTTGGAGATCGGCAAGCTCAGACACATCCAATGCCTAGCCCACGTGTTCAGTTCAGCAGTTTATCAAAACCTACCCCAATTTGCCTGAGCTACTGGTGAAGGTGCGCCTTGTGTGTGCACATTTCCGCAAGTCATCGACAGCTTCAGCCGGTCTGCCAAGGCTGCAGCAGTGCTTAAAATTGCCAGTATACCAGCTGTGGCACGACGTGAGCATGCGCTGGAACAGCACATTCCACATGTTGTCCAGGCTTTGTGAGCAGCAGAGGGCAGAAGTGAAATACCAGCTGCAACATGGTCGTGTTACACCCATGTTCATGGTCGTGACTCCTTGGGAGCCTCATGCAGTTGCCCGCGATCTGGGTGTTGTGTCAACCACAGCTGGGGGCACTTAGTTGTAAGCCTCAAGTGCAGTTGCCACGGACAACAGCTCCTAGCTCAATGATCTGCAGAGGGTTAGTAGGGATCAGAGGTTCTGGAGCATGAGCCCTCCTACCATCAAGGTTGGCTCATGCAGCTAGGAGTCAGGGTCAGATTAGGGATGCGCTAGGAGGTGACCTGCTCCCTAATTCTGTCTACCTGGTCGAGCAGCGACTACCATCATCTGGCATCGCACGGCTGAGGGTTTTCCCCATCCTCAGCCGTGACAGTATGACCACAATGACTCCTCATGTGGTGTGACCTTCAGAAGAGGGTGCAGCATGCATCACCATAGGTTTGTGGGGTGCATGCGCGTTTTCCAGAGGGAGAGCGTTTTGGGGATCACCGCTAACGGTTGGTGGCTTATTCCCCGCCACCTTACCTTCCGTGTTGGTGATCCCTCGTCCCTCTCTATGTTTCTATCTCTGGTCGTTTGCTGGCAGCATTCCGTTTGTGTTCCGGCTGTGTGCTGGTTAGGGGTGTCTGTTGGCAGCGACTGGAGTGGGAACGTTAGTAGAGAGTGGACGCAGCGTCAGTGCGGTCTCCCTGAGCTGTTTCTTTGCTGGTCTCTGGTTCCTGTGTGTTGCTCCAGAGGCTGGCAGTCGGATCCTGGTTCCTGTGTGTTGCTCCAGGGTCCGGCAGCAGTCCTGGGGAGACTCGCATGTACCGGCGTTGATTCCCCCATTTTTCCCTTCTCCCATCCCTTTTTGAGTTCCGCTTAAGTTTTCCCATTTTTTTTTGGTGGGGGGGCTTTGATCGGTGGGAGTGTCACGCCCATGTTCATGGTCGAGACTCCTTGGGAGCCGCATGCAGTTGCCCGTGGTCTGGGTGTTGTGTCAACCGCAGCTGGGGGCACTTAGTTGTATGCCTCAAGTGCGGTTGCCGCGGACAACAGGTATGCGTGCGGTTGCCTTTGGTTATGTGTGTGTGTTTGTATGTATGCACTTTCTATGTCTGGTGTGCACGGGGTTTATGTATGTGTGCACTGTGACACTTCCCTTCGCCTGTGGCTGCCCGTGGCAACGTGTTGTATTGTTTACATGTGTTGGCAGTGTCTCGGCCTTCTGGCCAGCTCCCAGGACACGGTTGCCACGCATGTCATTGTCGCCGGGTAACAGCTGCAGTGTGATAGTTGTTTCTGCACTTCCCCTTTTAGTGGCTCCACTACCCTGTTTGGTGATGGAAGGGTTAACACCCTCCCCACAGTGTGTCTGTGTGGGTGTGGCCACTTTGGGCTATAAAGCCTCTGTGGAGACCTGAAGCTGAGGGGTTCTTCAGCCATGGTTTGCTGGAGACATCCTCCTGGTTATTCACCACCTCTCCAGTGAGGGCCACCCATTTGGTCATAACTCTTGTTTGATGTTATGAAGATGTGTCTGTGGTATGCTTGTTTTTTGCACCTTATGGTCCTGGGTTCCTGTGTGATGTGTGTTGTGTGCTGTGTCCGTTGGTGTTTTTGGACAGCAGCACTTGCACATGGGTTGCAGGCTTAGTGTCTGTGGCAGGTGAGTGTTGTGTTTGTGGCATTTACCTGCCATTGCCATAAGTTGTATATGTTCCCCTTCCCTTTGCAGCTTGGCCACTTTAGACTCCGGTTTCTCCGCGTCCAGGAGGAACAGGTAGTCTACCCAGCTTCTAGCTCAGGGATCTGCGGAGGGTTAGTAGGGATCCGAGGTTCCGGAGCATGTGCCCTTCTACCATCAAGGTTGGCTCATGCAGCTAGGAGTCAGGGTCAGATTAGGGATGCGCTAGGAGGTGACCTGATCCCTAATTCTGTCTCCCTGGTCGAGCAGCGACTACCATCATCTGGCATCGCACGGCTGAGGGTTTTCCCCATCCTCAGCCGTGACAGGTCATCGCCTTTCCAGTTAGCTTCCACTATTCACAAGCAAGGAGTGGGCATATATGTCTGACCTCTGTGAGGTTTTAAGGAACTTTGAAGAACCAACACAGATGGTGAGCGGCGATAACGCTATTATGAGCGTAACCATCCCACTTCTGTGTCTACTCAAACACTCGCTGCTCACAATTAAGGACGATGCTTTGCATGTGGAAGAGGTGGAAATGGGGGAAGACATTACACAAGGTGATCGCCAGACCACCCTCAGTTTGTCTACTTAGCGCAAATTGGATGATGAAGAGGAGGAGGAGCAGGAGACAGTTGCCTCCGCTACAGAGGGTAGTACCCATGGAAGTATAATTCCATCTGTTCAGCGTGGGTGGGCTGAAGAGGAGGAAGAGGATGAGGAGATTTACAGTGATCCTCCTGATGATGGCAGCGAATGGCTTGCCTGTTTGTGCTATGGCACACATGGCTGACTTCATGTTAGGCTGCCTTTCCCACGACCGGCGCGTTATACTCATTCTAGACAACACGGATTACTGGTTGTTCACCCTTCTCCGTAGTTCCTTGGCCAACCGAGGAGGGGAGACAAGGGGAACACACAGCAGTTCCAACAGAGGCAGGGCAACACTCTCCAAAGCCTGGGACAGTTTCATGGCACCCCACCAGCATTCTCACCCTGATGCATGGCCTAGTTTTGCAAGGAGGGAAAAATTTGGGAAGATAGTAAAGGAGTACACGTGGCACGAACTGGCACTCTACGCCTTGGAGGTGCTGGCCTGCCCTGCCGCCAGTGTTTTGTCTGAGCCGATATTTAGTGCTGCTGGTGGCATTAGAACAGATAAGCGTATCCACCTGTCAACTGAAAATGCTGACAGGTTGACTCTTATAAAAATAAACAAGGCCTAGAATGACCATGACTTCTCTACTCCAACAGAGGAAAGCGGCTGAACATAAAGGCACTTTAAATGTGTTGTTTATAATGTACTGAATACACTGTATTCCCATGCACCCTTTCCACCACAAACAAGGGTATATGGTTGAATCTTCCTTTTCTCATTCTCCTCCTCCTCTTCCATCATATCAACATGCTTATTCGTCACATATAATGCCCTTGCATATAATGTTTTACAGGGTCAGCTCACATGCAGGTCCTCGCATATAATTTTCTTAGAGGGTCAGCTCAGCTGCATGCCCTTGCATATAATCTTTTAGAGGGTCAGCTCACCTGCAGGCCCGCACATAAAATCTTTTACAGGGTCATCTCACCAGCAGGCCCGCACCTCAAATCTTTTACAGGGTCAGCTCACCTACAGGCCCGCACCTCAAATCTTTTACAGAGTCATCTCAGCAGCAGGACCGCACCTCAAATCTTTTATAGGGTCAACTCACCTAATGGCACTCGCATAAAATTTTTTAGAGGGTCAGCTCACCTGCATGCCCTAACATATAATGTTTTATAGGGTCAGCTCACCTGAAGGCCCTTGCATATAATGTTTTAGAGGGTAAGCTTACTAGCAGGCCCGCACCTAAAATCTTTTACAGGGTCAGCTCACCAGCAGGCCCGCACCTAAAATCTTTTACACGGTAAGCTCCCCTGTATGCCCAAACCTAAAATCTTTTGCAGGGCTGTAGGCCCTCACCTAATTATACCTAATAAGTAATTTGCGCTCATGCTGCCTTGCTTGGATGTGGTAACCGTACCTGTTTCTCCAGAATCGAACCATGATTCCCCCGTTCCCCATGGTCTACATGGTTTGGGCTGAAAATAACATCGAAAGTTGATAAGGCAGACATCCGAATGGATTGTCGCTGTCATGGGGACGTGCGATCGTCCCCAGGTTATCTAGAGTCACCAAAGCAGCAGCAGGCCCTCGCCCATAATGTTTTAGATGGTCAGATCAGCATGCCCTTGCTCCAAATGTTTTTGAGGGTCACCAGCAGGACATCAATCATAATTTTTCAAGGCTGTGTGTGATGCCCTTCTTTATGTGTACCAAAGGGTGTATTGGAGTGCCGGTTCCTTGTAATTTTTGGCAGCCCTTTCACTTAGTGCATAGGCTTATGAGTGTAGGAGTCCCACTACATGAACAATCTTACCACAAAGTGAATGAGGCTCTCCTTTATGGGATATAAAGGTTGTATCGGAGTGCCTCTTCCTTGTAATTTTTGGCAGCACTTGCACTTTATATACAAGTAAATATACAGGAAAGAATGTTTCCTATCAATTTTTCCTCTAAAATTGTTTTTTTTCTTAGTTTTTTTTTGTACTATTGTCAGTCCGTAAAAGTGGTGTACTTCTCGGACCACATCATTTCCAGCAGCAACCTAGGAGTCCAAGATACATCCCCATGCTGTTCTAGAACCATTTTGGTGGTGTTTTCATCAATTTATGACATTTTCCTATGAACCAGGCTCCCTCCCCTCTTCAGAGCAGGGGGTACCTAGTTTAATGCTTGGGTTCTCCCATTGACTTCCATTATACTTGGGTGTTCGGCCTGAACCCCTGAGCACCCGAACACTACCGTGCTCGATCAAGACTATTAATCACCACTGCCCAACCTGTGTAGTAACTGACATCCTGGCTATACCTAGATCCATCCACAAAGAGCACATGATCTGGATTTAAGTGCCATAACTCTTCCCTCTCCCCTTGCTCCAGAGGCAATAGGGTGGCTGGATCCAAAATGTTACATCTTTGGACATTTCAGGCATCATATGAATACACTTTGTCAATGAAAACACATTACATTAATCAAATAAAGTGGATGATCATACATCAACACAATAATATCCTGATAGGCACAATATTTTGATGAATAGATTGATGAAAAAAGTTACAATAGCTGGAATTCTGTGATAGAGAAACAATTCTATAAAGATAATATTATCTAGAATGGTCTGATATATTAGTAATTAGGATAATTACCGTAATCAACATGATGAATGCTTGATAGTACACAAAACACTTGATCTCTAAGCTTCAGGAAATAAGTTTGTGATACGTCATGATCGTCTGTAACAGTGTCAATTGTGATAAGCCAAGAAAGGTAATACAATCTAGAATGAAAGTCCATGACATGATCCTATGTGTCAGTAGTAGGTTAAAGAATCAACACAATAAACATATGGTTGGGATCAGTTATTAACTGTTAATTTAGCAACTTTTTGGTGTATTAAAACACATTTAAACTGTTGAGAAACACACATTTGTGCACTAGTCATTGTTTATCTCTTAGTAAGAAAGGGATAAAGGACGGCTCACCTCTGGTTTGGGATGGCAAGGTGCACCAAAACAGATGTTGTACCCAATCACCAAGAGCAATAATATTAAAATAAAGTGAAATGGGCACTCATATATCTGGATCACAAGGTAGGCAAAGCGACTCAAATAATATATTAGTTTATTGGTAGCGATAAATTGAACAAATTTATATGAGCAATAAACAGTATACCCTAAACAGAACTACGTTACCTAAATCGACATAAATTGATAAAACTTACATAAAATTGATAAAATGAACATACAACTGTCCACTGTTATAGCTGATAAAAGATCAAGGTGTCCAATCCAGTGTTAATAGGTCCAGTCTAACATTAGCAGATGTAACACAGTACTTTTATCTTCTATTATCTACAACAGTGGTTGACAGCAAATATATCTCCAGAAAATGGTAAATAAATCAGTGAGTGGATAAATAGATAATAAGTGCACAGTGACTAATGGTGACCAATGGATAAAATGCAGCATAAAATGTTTACATAAAATCCACTGGATCAACAATATAATTGAAAACAATTGGTGAGATAATGTGTATAAATAAATAAATAAATGGATATATAAATTATATATATTTTCTGAAGAGTCAATAAAGTGGCTGTATCCCACTGGTGCTGCAGTCTTTATTTAATGGTAGAACATGTGACCTAGATCCTGGCTTGGTCCGTACAATTGTCCACAAATATATTCAATTTAAGTAGATATCTGCCTGAATAGGCTATATATTTGAACAGCCGCAATGGACGCGGCAGGATACTTGAGCAATGGTATAAATATGTCCAGCAATATTACGCAATATTCAATCAGAGAAACAAGATGTTTGAGCAGCAATATACATATATCCAGCAGTATTATGGAGCTGAATGGCTCTTACTCACATATTGTCCTATTCCCACCGTGGCGTCCCACGTGGTGTAGATACAAACAGGACTCGCCTTTGGATAACACAGCTGAATTAGCTGCTAACGATGCTGTATCCACCCGGCTGTGAGCAGAAATGCTGGCTGTGTCAGGCTGCAGATCCACGTCCAATTTCTTTGCTTGAGGTAGATAGATATTCTGCCTCTTTGGATCGATAATAGTAGTTCTTTTAGAAAGCGCTTTCAATCCAATGTAGTAGAAGGTTGTTGCCGATATATTGTCAGATCCAATTGCTCCTTGCCAGACGCGTTTCAAAGGCTACCTGCCTTCTTCCTCAGTGGCCACTATCAATTTATGTCGATTTAGGGAACGTAGTTCTGTTTAGGGTATACTGTTTATTGCTCATATAAATTTGTTCAATTTATCGCTACCAATAAACGAATATATTATTTGAGTCGCTTTGCCTGAGTGCCCATTTCACTTTATTTTAATATTATTGTCTATCTCTTGTCTTTCTGAGAAATTTGGACTGAATTCTTAAGCTGAGCTGGATGGGCAGATGTCTTTTCTCAGCCCTATAAAACTATGTGAGAACTAATTCGCTTATACTTATCTTCCGGCACATAAGGATTTAGCAGAGTTAAACCACAAGTTATCACATCTAACTCTACAGGTTATTTGGTTGTACTTTCATGAGGATAGACATAATATCTCTGTCACTTTGTGGTTCAGGACTATCTCAGAGCCTTTATCAAGCATGGCTTGTACAACTGCTACAGCTCTGATGCAGATAGGGGCACCTCTGGCCACTGGGTCAATTCTGGCTGAATAATATGCTACAGTGCATTGTTGCTGCTGGCCATGCAGTTGGGTGAGGACAGCTTAGGCATGGCCATTCACTTCTGTACAATACAATCTAAATGCGGTAATCTGATGTGTAGGGGAGAACAAAATTGCCAGATTCAGGGCATAAAAGGTATCTACCACCTCATCTGTAAGGTGGAAGCGACTAAAAGACAAACAATCATAAAGAAGCTGCATCAAACTTGCGTATCCAAGGTTTGCAATAAGGAACAAGGCCCCAAATTGTTCTCAGTGCATTCATGTTTCTGGGAAAACAGAGATGTTTCACCCCAGGAAGGTAATAGCAATGCAGAAAAACTGAAGTTTTATTTTTGACACCTTGCAGCGCCGCCGACACCCTATCTGTGTGGAACAAGGACACGACCGGCATCCTCGTTCCCATGGTGACGGCGGGGCAGGGAGAACCTGACCATGCGTGCCTCTTGGGAGTGGCCGGCGTTCTCCATCCCCTAGGCAACGAGCAGCAGGGGAGCTGAAACGCTGATAGGAATAAATCGGCGCTCAGCTGCATTGAGGTGCATGATACGAGCTGGCCACGTCACGTGACTCATCTGTTGGGGCTATTCAGCAGGCAGCCTGCTGGCCACAGGTTGCCTGCGATTGGGCTTTCAACCTCACTAGCATTTGCCTGCATTTGTGACTTTGTGTACTTGACCTCGGCTTGAATTTGACTCTTGATCCTGTGTTACCCCTTTGTACTGCATGACCTCCTGACTTCGGCTTGTATTTGACGTTGATTTTGGTATTTCCCCTGGTACTGACGTTATCTCCTGGTTCTGACCTTGGTGAGTTTTGACCTTGATATTGTGTTCTGCCTATTGTTTGCTTCTGTGTGTTCTGTCCTAGCTTTGTTATTTTCTCCACTTTTGTTCCTCCCTATAAGCCCCGCACATACTTAAGCTAGGGACCGCCGCACAGTTGTACACAGTCAGTTAGGACGGACTATGCAACTAGGTAGACATAGTGGTGTGGGCGGAGCTTAAGGCTGCACTTTTCCCTACCATTTATGACAGAATCACAGGCCTTACCTAATACCATGGACCCTATGCGAGTCCTTACTGATCAGGTACATAGTCTCGCTTAAATGGTGCAGATTGGGCAGAGATGTTACAGCAGCAGGAATTGCGGTTTCCCCCACCTGCAGCGGCCTTCTCCGCTATGAATCTTGAACCTCATGTCAAACTGCCTGATCGTTTTTCGGGGGACAGGAAGCATTTTTTTACTTTTAAAGAGAGCTGTAAGCTGTATTTTTGTTTGCGCCCATACGCTTCAAGAGTTGGTATCATTATCTCTTTGTTTCAAGGAGGCCTACAAGAATGGGCTTACTCACTCCCCACAGATTTCCCTTGCCTAACTAATGTTGAGGCGTTTTTCAGGCCTTAAGTGTGCTTTACGATGAACCTAATACCATTGCTGAGAGTCAATTAAGGTCCCTTAGTCAGGGAGACAGACCCATGTAGGAATATTGCACCATATTTTGGAAATAATGGTATAATACAGAGCTTAGATGTCAGTTCCGGTTAGCACTCTCAAAAAATTTGAAAGATGTGTTGTTCAGTTATAGCCTCCCTGACACCTTAGAACAGATTATGACTCTAGCTGTTAGACTGGACTGACGATTTTTGAAAGACAAAGAGAACAACTGATGTCTCCACTGGTGGTGGTCACACCTGAACCTTCACCCTCAAGACTCCAAGTTGAGAATCATCCAGAGGAGCCCATGCAGTTTGGAATGACCAGGAAAGATCTGAGACGTCAAAAGGGTGCCTGCTTTTATTGCGGAGAATCGGATCATTGGTTACGGCAATATCCTAAAGTTCCTCCTTCCAGGAGATCTTCACGTCTAGACACCCAGAAGGATAAGGTACTTCCCAAGGTCATTAAAGATAAAGTGTTGTTGCCAGTGGTTATTTCTTTTGGCTCCCGTAAGGGGCTTGGGAAGTCATTTGTTGATTCTGGGTCTGCCTCTAATTTTATTGACCATAACTTTGTTCTTTCCCTTGGTCTGCCAATGTTGTCCCTCGTTAACCCTATTCATATTATTGCCATTGATTCCACACCTTTGGTGGACGGGACAGTAGAATATTGTACCCCGGAAGTAACCTTGACTGTGGTGGTCTCTCATTTGGAGTGTACTTATTTTTTGGTTCTAAAAAATTTATCTGTGGAAGTAGTTCTGGGTCTACCTTGGCTCCAGGTTCATAATCTAATTATCAACTGGTCCATGGGCTAATTAGAGAAATGAGGGGTGAAGTGTGATTCTTGTTGTCTACCTGGTTTTCAGGCCGGAGTCTCTGTGGAGTCAAACTCTCTTCCCTCGTAAATCAGTGACTTTGCTGATGTTTTTTTCCATGTCCGAGGTTGATTTCTTTCCCCCTCACAGACCTTATGACTGTGCCACCAACCTTGTTCTGGGATCCAAGTATTCTAGGGGTCGTATTTATAACCTATCTGGTCCAGAACGGCAGTCTATGAGGGATTACTTGAAAGAAAGTTTACTAAAAGGGCATATTAGGCCCTCAGTATCTCCTATGGGGGCGGGGGTTTTCTTTGTCGCAAAAAAGGATGGTGGATTCAGGCAGTGTATTGATTATAGAGAATTAAATAAAATTACCATCAAGAATCAGTACCCCTTGCCCTTGATTCCAGACCTGTTTAACCAAATTCATGGAGCTCACTGGTTCACTAAACTCGACCTCAAGGAGACATATAATCTTATTCTAATAAAGGAGGTGGATGAGTGGAAATGACCTTTAATACCCCTAAGGGTCATTTTGAATATTTGGTAATGCTGTTTGGTCTAAATAGTGCTCCAGCGGTTTTCCAAAATGTTGTCAATAATATTTTTAGACAATTTATTGGGAAATTTTTGATTGTTTACTTGGGTGATATTTTGTCTTATTCACCTGACTGGGACTCTCACATTAGCCACACTAGACAGGCACTGGAGGTTCTTCGAGAGAACCAACAATTCGTTAAAAGTGAACAGTTTTGGAGTACAGGAAATTCTACTTTTGGACATATTCTCACACCCCAATCCTTTAAGATTGATCCAGGGAAAGTGCAGGCTATTCTGGAGCACTGGCGGATCCAGGGTGGGGCAACGGGTCAATTGCGGTGGAAGCGCTCATCTCCATAGTCATCTATATCACCGTATTCAGGACAGTGATACAGATTGAAGTGCTGCTGCAGGGGAGGGAGAGGCATCTCCATTCCTTGTTCCTCTGATAGGCTGCTGGCACTAGGCCTGCAGCCTATCAGAGACCGGTGCAGGGCACAGGCCAGAAGAGGCCTGCTACGCATCGCTGCAATGGAGGTAAGTATAAGTGTTTTTGATTTGTATACGGGACAATGCTTGTGGCACATGATTTGATTTGGGGGGCTCATGGAGAGGCACTTGTTGCTGGCACATGATTGGGGGGCATGAAGAGGCACTTGTTACTGGCACATGATTGGGGGGCATCTATGGGGGCACTTCTTACTGGCACATTTTTGGGGGGCACTATGGGGGCGCTTCTTACTGGCACTTTATTGGGGAGCACTATGGGGGCATCTACTTAGGCCACAAAGAAGGGGTATTTTATATTGGATGCTCTGTGTGGTACTAGTATTATCAAGGGGTTTATTGGGCCCCAGATCTTTTTCGACCCTAGCAACGCCCCTGACCTCCACCCATTCCACTACGCCCCATCCACGGACACCGCATGACTGGCATCTCAACAGCAGCAGCAAAAAGTGACGTCATGTTCTAGGTGGTTGATAGACCGGCAGGCTTAGTGGCTACTTCCTGCCAAGCTAAACCTGTCTGCAAAGATCGGCCATGATGAGAAGGTCAAAATAGCATATCTGTGTGATATCATCATGTGCTGGGAAGGCTGTTACTGGAAATGCAGTGGTAGATTAACAGGAAAATATTACTTATAGCAGCCAAAGGCTGTGTATGATAGTGCCGGCTGAACCACTGTATCTTAGCTTATCATGTGTTATACTGCCTGCTGAACCACATATCTAAGCTCACCATGTGTAAGGGCTCATGCACATGGCCGTATCTGGTCTGCAGGTCCGCATTATATTGGCACCGGACTACTGTACCTGGTCTGCAGGTCCGCATTATATGGGCACCGGACTAGTGCCCACTGTATGATGGATGCAGAGGAAGTGCCCCTCCCGAGACCAGGCTCTGGATCCACTACTGTTCCGGAGTAGGTGAGGCCCTCCACTCTGAAAGCAATGGTTTCTGGGGTTTTCTAATTATTATCGAAAATTTATCAAAAATGTTTCTATTATTGCTAAGCCACTCCCCGGCCTAACCAAGAAGGGTAGCTGATCTAACTAATTGGTCATCAGAGGCCATAGAAGCTTTTGAAACACTCAAGAGGTGTTTTATTAATGCTCCAGTGTTAATCTAACCAGATCAAGAAAAGCCTTTTGTGGTTGAGGTTGATGCCTCCGAGGATGGAGTTGGAGCCGTACTCTCCCAGGGATCATCAACCTCACTAAATTGAGGCCTTGCGCCTTTTTCTCTCGTAAATTCTCATCTACGGAAAGAAATTACGACATTGGTAATCGTGAATTGCTTGCTATTAAATGGGCCTTTGAGAAATGGTGGCATTTTTTGGAGGGGGCTCAACATCAGTTTACTGTAATTACTCATCATAAGAATTTGATGTTTTTGCAATCTGCTAAACGTTTGAATCACAGACAGGCTAGTTGGGCATTCTTCACACACTTTAACTTTTGTATTACTTTCAGGCCAGGAAGTAAAAATGTCAAAGAAGATGCCCTATCTCAAAGTTTTTGTGCATTTCAGTTTCCTAATACTTCACCAGAACCGATTTTGCCGGCAGGTGTCATTGTGGCCTCGATCTCATCTGATTTTACAACCAAAATTACTACGGGACAACATTTTGCTCCGATGCAATCCCCTAAAGATAAATTGTTTGTCCCTGGTCATTTGTCCCTGGGTTAGTGCCATAATTCTGTTTTTAGTGGACATCTGGTTATTAATACCACCAAGGAGCTAATCTCCAGATATTACTGGTGGCCCACCCTGTCTAGAGATGTCCACTCATATGTGTCCTCATGTGAGGTTTGTGCCAGATTCAAAACTCCTAGGTCCCAGCCGATGGGTAAATTACGACCATTGCCCATCCCTAGTAGACCTTGGTCCCATATTTCCATGGATTTATCACCGATCTACCGGTTTCGGAGGGTAAGTCGGTTGTATGGGTAATCGTTGACAGGTTTAGCAAAATGGTACATTTCATTCTTCTGTCAAAATTGCCCAATGCTAAAATTTTGGCGTCTCTGTTTGTAGATCATGTAATACATTTGCACGGGATTCTGGAGAATGTGGTTTTGGATAGAGGCGTTCAGTTCGTCTCAAGGTTTTGGAGGACTTTTTGTCATAAATTGAATATCTCCTTGGCTTTTTCTTCGGCCTTTCTTCCTTAAACCAATGGTCAAACTGAACGTTTAAACCAATCTTTTGAACAGTATCTGAGGTGTTATGTCTCCGACAACCAGAATCTTTGGGTCAAATATCTGTCCTTGGCGGAATTCGTTATTAATAATTGGGTGAACTCGTCTACCGGTATGTCTCCTTTCTTTTGTAATTTTGGTTTTCATCCGCGATTTAGTTCATTTTCGTCATCTTCCTCTGAGATTCCTGAAGCTGATTTATTGGTCAAAGGACTGTGCACAGTCTGGGCCCAGGTTCAGTCGAACCTGAAAAAAGCCCAGGAGGTTCAAAAGGGTCATGCGGACAACAGATGCTCTCGAGGAGTAGATTTTGGGTTGGGAGATAAAGTGTGGTTATCTACCAAGAATTTTTCTCTGAAAGTACCTTTGAGTAAATTTGCAACACAGTTTATTTCCCCTTATAAAATTATTGAAATCATTAACCCTGTGTCTTTTAAGTTATGGTTACAAGTGTTGAGCGCGAATATTCGAAAAAAACATTTTTATTGCGAATATTGGCACCTCGAGAATTAGCAAATATTAAAAATATAGTGCTATATATTCATAATAACGAATATTCATTATTATTTTTTTAAACACAGTGCACATCAGGTAATCATCCCTCTCTTCTTCTAGCTTGTGGACCAATGAAAAGGCTTTGTCACAGCTTAGCAAATTCCCTAGCAACCAATAAAAAAGTTGCTTACCCCACAACGTTATTTCGCGCGCATTATGCAAATAATACATTGCCGATTTTCGCAATCAAGAATATAATCTAGAATTCACAAAAATATGACAAATATTCTACAAATAGAATTCTACAATACGCCTGTATTCCCTACACAGGAATCTCTGTTGCCAATGGAGGTTGCCGGTCAACTAGAATTTGAGATCTCTAGAATCTTGGATGTGAGAAAGGTTTGCAATTCATTGCAGTATTTAGTTCACTGGATAGGTTTTGGGCATGAGGAGCAAGTAAAATGCATGCTACTAGGTTGATGAGAAGTTTCCATCTTGCTCACCCAGATAAACCGACTCCAGTGAATATGGGTCCGGTGGCTCCTCGTTGAAGGAGGGGTACAGTAGAGGGGAGCCGGCGATGCATGCTCTCCTTGCAGTGCTGCCGACACCCCGTCTGTGTGGAACAAGGACGCGACCGGCGTCCTTGTTCCCATGGTGACGATGAGGCAAGGAGAAATCGGCCGCGCAGTGCCTCTTCGGCATGGCCGGTGTTCTCCATCCCCTAGGCAAGGAGCAGCAGGGGAGCTGAGCACGTGATGCGAGTCATGTGACGCTGGCCAAGTTACGTGACTCATCTGTTGGGGCTATTCAACAGGCAGCCTGCTGGCCACAGGTTGCCTGTGATTGGTCTTTCCACCTAACTAGTATTTGCCTGCATTTGTGACTTTGTGTACTCGACCTCGGCTTGAATTTGACTCCTGATCCTGTGTTGCCCCTTTGTACTGCGTGACCTCCTGACTCCTGACCTCGGCTTGTATTTGACGTTGATTTTGGTGTTTTCACCTTATCTCCTGATTATGACCTTGGTGAGTTTTGACCTTGATATTGTGTTCTGCCTATTGTTCGCTTCTGTGTGTTCTGTCCTAGCTTTGTTGTTTTCTCCACTTTTGTTACTCTCTATAAGCCCCTGCACGTACTTAAGCTAGGGACCGCCGCCCAGTTGTACACCATCAGTTAGGACGGACTCTGCAAGTAGGTAGGGATAGTGGTGTGGGTGGAGCTTAGGGCTGCACTCATCCTTACCATTTATGAGACATGATCAGTTAAAAAAAGGACAGGAGTGACATGGCTGCAGTATACATAGTGGCGAGTTCTGGGCTTCTTGTGGTAGCTCCACCCAGGTTTCCTGTTTACCCTCGTGTATGAAGCCAAACAAATTCCAACTGTCTGAATGTAGTGGTACTGAAAAGAAAACATTTGTCAAATCAATCACAGTGTAGTGGGTAGGGGTAGTGGGAACCTACGCCAACAAGGTGTGTGGATTGGGCAAAATGGGGGTATTAAATACTGTGGCTTCGTGGACAGCAGGTAGGTAACATACCAGCTGGTATCGGGTTAGTTTGCCTTTCTCACTTCACTTTTCTTTTTCACAGGGTACAAAAGAGTTTAGGAGGGGTTACAATCTCCTTGATAACTCCTTTTACTTTCAAAAAGTCTCAGATTGTTTAAGATATGGCATCTGACTGTGCCATACTCAAGAGATATTGCATCTACTTGGAAAGTGGGGCGCCAGGTTTCATCTCCACTTCCACAGGAGGAACTGGGAGGTTGCCAACATCCATGGGTCCAATAGCCGACAGATGGGCTGACATTCCTGCAAGCAGGGCTTCCTTCTCATCTTCCAGGAGTACTGACAAAAATATGGACCAGGGAGTTTTATCACTAACGGCTAATAAACCAAATTCCTGGACATGGAGGGCACCTGTGAGCTTCACAGTGCCATCCTCCTGGTATTAGATGCTGGTGCATACTTTTGCAAGCAAGTCTGCCCCCAGGAGGCAACAGGGGGCGTTATCACTGACCAGCGACTGGGCAAGTACTTCTTAGGTAAGGGCAAATCTAACACAAATGGGTTCTGTTAAAAAGGGGAGTGTACTACTTTCCCATCCACTTCTACCCAAGGACTGGTGTTCTTGGAGATTAAGTCAGGGGAGGCCATATCTGCTGTGCACAATTGGCTTGGCTGCTCCAGTATCAATCATAAACAGGACTACTTCTTCATGATCCAGAGTGAGGGATATCATTGGGGCTGGATTTGAATCAGCCGATACTGGAGATATTGGATTGCCTGTTTACTAATCTTGGTCTAACTTTCCCCCTCACTGTCTTTGTGTCATCCTCACTGCCTCTCCAGCCACCCCTAAAAACATGGGTGCCTGTGGAGACAGTGATCAGGGTACGGTGAACAAAGAATACAACCCTTTAGTGTGGAGTGGAGTGGGTGGACGAGGAGTACCACACACAGCACAACATGCTCTCTAATCTGAGTTCTGGGTCCCACAGACTCTGCAGGTCCATCCCCCAGGACCATTATAGGGTGGCAGACCTACTTTTTCCTTTCTCTGTTTTGGAGGTGGGTTAACATTATCATGATAACATTTATAACCAGACTTTCTCTGTCTCTCTACACCTCCACCTCTATACGCTTGCCTCTCGCAGGAAGACTTCTGTCTGTTCTGTGAGCTTGTTATCTTTCAGCCACCCTTTATTTCCATACATGTTTTTTCTCACTACTACTCTCATTTTACCATCTGATATGGGGGGGGGGGGGGGGTGTATGTTTACACCTTTCATTAGCTTGCTGATGTTTATCACTGCCTGTCTACATTCTTTACTACTTCTGCAGTGTCTTATCTCAAGGTTAGCATTTTTCAGCAACATCATATGAAATACAGAGAGAATAGAATATGCCTGGTATCCTTCACTTATTGACTCGATTGAGTACTCCTTGTGGTGCTACTTGGGCTACTGGAATTTATGTGTATTGTTTTGTGCACAGTAGCTATATCAGGAAAAAAATACCAGTAACTAAGATGGCCGCTGGGCAGGGAGATTCCCTCAGTTAAAATAGCCGCCGTGCTGGAAGTTACAGGAGTTAAGATGGCTGCCAGACTGGACTCTGGATTAGTTAAAATGGCCACCAGAGCAGAAGTTGAGACGTAGGAAGTGCCATCTTGTGTGAAACCGGATACAAAGAGGTGGGCCTAGGACGTGGTTTTGGCACTGACATACTTAACAGGTCCACCCCTCTGGAGACTGACGGGGCTGGTGATAATGATGGGGATGTGTCTGCTGGAGAGTGACAGGGTCCCTCATCAGCTTTTTGGGGCTGTGTTGACGGCTTCCTGTGTTCACTAATAATTTCACTCCTTTTTTAGCCTGGAGCCAGAGCACACCCCTCCCTGTGTCTCTGTGCTGATTTCTTTCATTCTTGACTTAACCCTTACTTCGTAGAACTGACTTCGCTCACCGAAACTTGTCAGTTTTCTAGTTGGCAACACACAAGGTCAGATTCCTGGTCCACACACACATAACATTCAATGTTGAACAGACATAGAAACAGGCAGACATATAAACCCTTTCTCATACTTTTACACACAAAAGTCTTTGAACTTATTAACAAATAACATACAAATAACATACACACACGCTCAGCACCTCACATACATTGCCTTTTGATTATATCGAATATATCTTAGTATTACAGTGTTCTCGCTATCACACATTCCAATGTTGTGACGTCACTCCCCGCACAGCTACACAGCCCCCTTCTTCTCCCTCTGTTCTCAATCTCAGCAAACAGAGTTCCTACGGGTTCTGCCACAGTAATTCTTGCATTTACATTTAACCCAAACACCTTACACTCCCTGAAGTTAGAGGACACATTCACCAGGCAACAGAGACATGGTACCTTCCATAGTGCGGGTCACACAGACACACAGACAGACAAGACACAATGCTTCACATGCTTACTTCCACACACTCAATTCTCCATGTAAATCACATTCTGTAATCTTTATAACATACACACAATGGGCCAGATTTATCATTACTCTGACAGCTCACTCCACTTTAACCACCTCAGCCCCCCTAGCTTAAAGAGGACCTTTCACTAGTTTAAAAACTAAAACCTAACTATATCAGTGGGCAGAGCGGCGCCCAGGGGTCCTCCTGCACTTACTAGTATGTCTGGGCGCCGCTCTGTTCGCCCGGTATAGGCTCCGGTGTCTGCAGCTCCTTCTTTTGTACTGGGCGGAGTTTTTGTATTAGGTGTGTCCCTTGCTGCAGCGCTGGCCAATCGTAGCGCACAGCTCATAGCCTGGGACTCCCAGGCTATGAGCTGTGCGCTACGATTGGCCAGCGCTGCAGCAAGGGACAACCCTAATACAAAAACTCCGCCCAGTACAACAGAGGGAGCTGCAGACACCGGAGCCTATACCGGGCGAATGGAGCGGTGCCCAGGCATACTAGTAAGTGCAGGGTGACCCCTGGGCGCCGCTCTGCCCACTGATATAGTTAGTTTTTAGTTTTTAAACTAGTGAAAGGTCCTCTTTAAACCCCCTTAATGACCAGACCACTTTTTACAATTCTGCACTACACTACTTTCACAGTTTATTGCTCGGTCATACACCTTGCCACCCAAATGAATTTTACCTCCTTTTCTTCTAACTAATAGAGCTTTCATTTGGTGGTATTTCATTGCTGCTGGCATTTTTACTTTTTTGTTATTAATCGAAATTTAACAAAATTTATGCAAAAATTGACATTTTTCACTTTCAGTTGTAATTTTTATTTTTTTTTAAATGACATCTATATATAAATTTTTCGATAAATTTATTGTTCTACATGTCTTTGATAAAAAAAATGTTTGGGTAAAAAAAAAATGGTTTGGGTAAAAGTTATAGCGTTTACAAACTATGGTACAAAAATGTGAATTTCCGCTTTTTGAAGCAGCTCTGACTTTCTGAGCACCTGTCATGTTTCCTGAGGTTCTACAATGCCCAGCAGTAGAAAACCCCCACAAATGACCCCATTTCGGAAAGTAGACATGATGGGCATAGTGAGTTCATAGAACTTTTTATTTTTTTGTCACAAGTTAGCAGAAAATTATGATTTTTTTTTTTTTCCTTACAAAGTCTCATATTCCGCTAACTTGTGACAAAAAATTAAAACTTCCATGAACTCACTATGCCCATCACGACATACCTTGGGGAGTCTTCTTTCCAAAATGGGGTCACTTGTGGGGTAGTTATACTGCCCTGGCTTTTTAGGGGCCCTAATGCGCGAGAAGTAGTTTGAAATCAAAATGTGTAAAAAATGCCCTGTGAAATCCTAAAGATGCTCTTTGGAATGTGGGCCCCTTTGCCCACCTTGGCTGCAGAAAAGTGTCACACATGTGGTATCGCCGTACTCAGAAGAAGTTGGGCAATGTGTTTTGGGGTGTCATTTTACATATACCCATGCTGGGTGAGATAAATATCTCGGTCAAATGCCATCTTTGTATAAAAAAAAAGGGGAAAAGTTGTCTTTTGCCGAGATATTTATCTCCCCCAGCATGGGTATATGTAAAAAGACACCCCAAAACACATTGCCCAACTTCTTCCTAAGTACGGCGATACCACATGTGTGACACTTTTTTGCAGCCTACATGCGCAAAGGGGCCCAAATTCCTTTTAGGAGGGCATTTTTAGACATTTGGATTCCAGATTTCTTCTCACGCTTTAGGGCCCCTCTAAAATGCTAGGGCAGTATGAATACCCCACATGTGACCCCATTTTGGAAAGAAAACACCCCAAGGTATTCAATGAGGGGCATGGCGAGTTCATAGAAGATTTTTTTGGGGTACAAGTTAGCGGACATTTTTTTTTTTTCTAACAAAGTCTCCCTTTCCGCTAACTTGGGACAAAAAGTTAAATCTTTCATGGACTCAATATGCCCCTCAGCGAATACCTTAGGGTGTCTTCTTTCCGAAATGGGGTCACATGTGGGGTATTTATACTGCCCTGGCATTTTAGGGGCCCTAAGGCGTGAGAAGAAGTCTGGAATATAAATGTCTAAAAAATGTTATGCATTTGGATTCCGTGAGGGGTATGGTGAGTTCATGTGAGATTTTATTTTTTGACACAAGTTAGTGGAATATGAGACTTTGTAAGAAAAAAACAAAAAAATCTATTTCCGCTAACTTGTGCCAAAAAAATGTCTAAATGGAGCCTTACAGGGGGGTGATCAATGACAGGGGGGTGATCAATGACAGGGGGGTGATCAATGGCAGGGGGTGATCAGGGAGTCTATATGGGGTAATCACCCCTCTGTCATTGATCACCCCCCTATATGGCTCCATTCAGACGTCCGTATGTGTTTTGCGGATCCGATCCATGGATGCGTGGATCCGTAAAACACATACGGACGTCTGAATGGAGCCCTACAGGGGGGTGATCAATGACAGGGGGTAATTAATGGCAGGGGGTGATCAGGGAGTCTATATGGGGTGATCACCCCTCTGTCATTGATCACCCCCCTATAAGGCTCCATTCAGACGTCCATATGTGTTTTGCGGATCCGATCCATGGATGCGTGGATCCATAAAACACATACGGACGTCTGAATGGAGCCTTACAGGGGGGTGATCAATGACAAGGGGGTGATCAGGGAGTGTATATGGGGTGAT
Source organism: Bufo gargarizans (assembly GCF_014858855.1). Lineage (NCBI taxonomy): Eukaryota > Metazoa > Chordata > Amphibia > Anura > Bufonidae > Bufo > Bufo gargarizans. Next base: position 26,464,381 of record NC_058080.1, on the reverse strand, counting down.
CACCCCCCTGTCATTGATCACCCCCCTGTAAGGCTCCATTGAGACGTCCGTTTCTGTTTTGCGGATCCGATCCATGGATGCGTGGATCCGTAAAACACATACGGACGTCTGAATGGAGCCTTACAGGGGGGTAATCAGGGAGTCTATATGGGAAGATCACCCCCCTGTAAGGCTCCATTCAGATGTCTGTATGTGTTTTGGGGATCCGATCCATGGATGCGTGGATCCGTAACACACATACGGACGTTTGAATGGAGCCTTACAGGGGGGTGATCAATGACAGGGAGGTGATAAGGGAGTGTATATGGGAAGATCACCCCCCTGTAAGGCTCCATTCAGACGTCCGTATGTGTTTTGCGGATCCGATCCATGGATCCGTGGATCCGTAAAACACATACGGACATCTGAATGGAGCCTAACAGGGGGGTGATCAATAACAGGGGGGTGATCAATGACAGGGGGGTGATCAGGGAGTCTATATGGGGTGATCAGGGGTTAATAAGGGGTTAATAAGTGATGGGGGTGTAGTGTAGTGTAGTGTGGTGCTTGGTGATACTTTACTGAGCTGCCTGTGTCCTCTGGTGGTCGATCCAAGCAAAAGGGACCACCAGAGGACCAGGTAGCAGGTATATTAGACGCTGTTATCAAAACAGCGTCTGATATACCTGTTAGGGGTTACAAAAAAATCGCATCTACAGCCTGCCAGCGAACGATCGCCGCTGGCAGGCTGTAGATCCAGTCTCTTAAATCCCGATCCTGTGAATGCGCGCGCCTGTGTGCGCGCGTTCACAGGAAATCTTGCGTCTCGCGAGATGACGCGTATATGCGTTACTGTGCCTGGGACAGCCGCCTCCGGACCGCGATCCTGCGTTAGGCGGTCCGGAGGCGGTTAACATATGGCTAAAGTCAGTTTTAGCCAAGTCAGATTTATGATCGGCCCTTTAAGACTGTAATAAATGTAGTTTGACGGTAGCAGTTTATCAGTCAGTAAGCAGCTTTACAAAAGTCTCACATCTTTACAAAAAAGTTGTACGTTTTTATGAAAAAGTCGCATGTTCTATTAAAAAGTCTCTAAGATAAGCATGGTCCTCACTGGAGTGAAATTGCAACTTTTTTGCGACATTTTTAATAGTCCCAATAGTAAATCTGTCTAGAAATTCATTTTGTCACGACCATGGTATGTAGGTTTTCAACCACAAATGAGGGCCGCTAGTGTGCTGCCTCACTTGTGGTTGCCGCGGGCAACAAGTTATCTTGTACTGTTGCAGCATAGCAGCCTGAGCTGTTGCTAGGCAGCTTGCTGTAAGTACATGCGGTTGTACTTGACAACTTGGTTTGTATGTGTGCACTTTCCTTATTTGGTGTGCACGGGGCTTTATTTGTGTGTATTCCCCTTTAAGTTGCTGTCTTGCCTTCCCTGGTGTTGGAAGGGTTAATTCCCTTCTGTGTGTGTGAACACTGGGTGTGTCTCTATGTGGGTGTTACTACTTGGCCCTATAAAGCCTAGTTGGAGATCAGTAGCTGGGGGGTGCTTCAGCCATGCTTTGCTGGAGACACCCTCCTGGTTTTTACATCTGCCAGTGGGGGCCACCCTTGTGGTCATAAACTAATTGTGATTCTTAAGTTTAAGTTTGTGTGATATTCAGTTTATGTTTTCCTTTATTATTCTGTGCAGCTATGGATCTGGGTTCCTGTGTGTGGATGTGTGTGTGCTGAGTTCTATTTGTATTGTTTGTGGACTTCAGCTTGCCTGCACACGGATCCAGTCAGCAAGGCTGTGGCAGGTGGCTGGAACTAGTGCAGTTCACCTGCCATATCCATAGGCCTGTTTCTGTTCCCCTTTTTCCTGCAGCTTGGCCAGTGAGACTCCTGTTCCTCCGTGTCCAGAAGGAACAGGTCGTCTTACCCTTCACTCCTAGTTCAGGGACCGGCGGAGGGTGAGTAGGGATCCGAGGTTCCTGAGCATGGGCCCTCCTACCTTCAAGGTCGGCCCATGCAGCTAGGAGTTAGGGACGGATTAGGGATGCGTTAGGAGGTGACCTGCTCCCTAATTCTCTCGTCCTGGCCGAGCAGCGGTTAACATCTTCTGGCATCGCACGGCTGAGGGTTTTCCCCATCCTCAGCCGTGACACATTTACATAAGAAAACACGCCCACTTTCAGAAAACTGGCGAGCATAGTGCAGAGCATAAAAAAGTTGCAAATTTGTGCGCAGTTTTAGCGTTTGGGACTTTTTTGGGGACTTTTTCACTCCATTATTCTGACCTGAGCTAATGATAAATCTGGCCCAATGTGTCTTTCTGAGTCTTTCCCAAACTAGCTTCCTCCCTAAATCCCTAAAATCCCTCCCTAAATCCCTGAGGTTTGTGGCATTGTTACATTGGCTGAAATATGAAAAGAGATAACACTTGGCATCTGCGCATTGTGCATTGTTTTACTAACTCTGGTATTTGAACTATGTAGATATTAAACTATAGGGTCCTTCTTGTAATGGAGTCTTTACTAACAGCAGAAAAGCATATATTATTTAGCAAGAAAGCGTGTTCTCTTGGGTAGAAAGGAGCCTTCGTGCTTTGGATAAAATTTGGTGTTGTCTGAGAGCTGGAGTATATGGGAGCTTTCTTAGCTGATTTCTTAGCTCTGGGACTAGCCGGTGTTCAGCTGCACCACGCACGGGTGAGTCGCTCAGTGGAACAGCACCACTTCACCACAAATGACTGGGCCTCCATGCGAGACCTGTGTTCTTTTTTGCACTATTTTGAGTACTCCACCAACATGGCCAGTGCCGATAACGCCGTTCTCAGCAAAACTATCCCACTTCTATGCCTCCTTGAAAAAATGAGGAGGAGGAGATGGAGGAGGAGGAACCATGTTCACAGCAGGGTGGCACCCAGACCAGCTTATGTCTATCACTGGTGCGTGGCTGAGGGGATAATGAGGACACAGACAATACACCTCCCACATAGGACAGCTTTTCGTTGCCTCTGGGCAGCCTGGCACACATGAGCGATTACATGCTGCAGTGTCTCCGCAACGAATGCCAAGTTGCCCACATTCTAACTTGTGCTGAGTACTGGGTGGCCACGCTACTGGATCCCCGTTACAAGGACAACGTACCGTCCTTAATTACCTCGTAAGATGCGCGAGTACAAGCGCACGTTGGTAGACGCTCTGCTGGTGGCATTCCCACCTGTCAGCGGGGGCACAGTAGAAGAACAAGGTGAAGGCAGAGGAAGAGGTCGCCAATGCAGCTGGGGCACCGCCAGCACCTCAGAAGGCAGGGATAGCATGGCCGAAATATGGAAAAGCTTTGTCAGCATGCCACAACAACCAGCACCACCAGCTGATATGGAACGTCTTAGCAGGAGGCAGCATTTCAGCAACATGGTGGAGCAGTATGTGTGCACACGCCTACACGTACTGAATGACGGGTCTGCCCCCTTCACCTTCTGGGTCTCCAAATTGGGCACATGGCCTTAGCTTGCCCTTTACGCCTTGGAGGTGATGGCCTGCCCTGCAGCCAGTGTATTATCTGAACATGTGTTTAGCACGGCAGGGGGCGTCATCACAGACAAGCGCAACCGCCTGTCCACAACCAATGTGGACAAGCTCACGTTCATTAAAATGAAACAGACATGCATCCCACAAGACTTGTCCGTACCTTGTGCAGAATAGACATGTATACCGGCACTAACCAGCCATTGTTATACTGCAACACAATTGCTCATTCTTGTATTTTGGATATTTCACACTCTTTAGAGTGTACCCTAATTTAAACAAAAAATACTAAAAACCTGTGTTGGCTACCTCATCCTCCTCCACCACCGCTTCCTCCTACACTGCTACATCCACCACCTCCACAAACTCCTACTCCATATGGAACTCCACCTCATAAATCAATTTTTATATTTTTTTATTTGTACTTATTTTATGTAATTTCACTACTCATTTTCTGGTGAAATTTACAACTTTTTGGGTGTTATGTACCACTGATATACCTAGTAGACGGGTAAAAAAATAAAAAAATAATATTCAGTTACATTTTCAGTTGAAATTCAACAATTTTTGTGTGTGATGTACCACTGCTATACCTAGTAGACCGGTAAAAATAAAATAACAAAATTTAGGGGGGCGTGGCTTGCAGCGGTCCGGGAAAGACGTCTCTTACTGCAGCTCTGCCACAGCAGACCTAATCTAACCTCATCCGCTCTGTTTAAAAAGAGTTTGGACCTCACTTCGGACCCCAGGCGATTAACATCAGCCCTGTTTTGAGACCTTTCTGGGGTTACAGGACCGCACGGATCCGGAGTTTCAAGAGAGGCCTAGCGGAAGAAGTATCACCGGCCTAGATTTGTTTGGGAGTGTGGACGGCTATAGGACTTCCCTTTCCCCGGTCGGACAGAATAACACCATCGCAAGCCTCAGCGCAAGGTATTCTATCACCTAAAACTACCTACCTCAGTCCGGTAGCATAAGGAGACATACCGAAGGCTGCTCTCACTGAGCAGGCGCCATCTTGCAGCCCGAACTTAGCGGTCAAAAGACTGGGCACCAGGATCGGTCCGACCGGCAGCAGAGAAGACACTTCCGGGCACCGGAGTCCAGGAATTAAGGTATCCCCCTTTGCCTTACACGCTCCGGTTTACTGTGGGGTCATATTTACCCACCTGCATAGGCTCCCGCTGTACTACACAGGGCCTTAACTCCGACATCAGCGGTGTGCTCAGGTGCAACGTCACTGGACTTGGCCCTTGTGCCCCTTATGATTGCTGAACTGTAGTGGCATATGACCTTACAACCTCTCGGGCGTTACTGCCTAATTCTAAGCATAAAGAATCCTGCTCTGTGAATTTCTCAGAATTTAAAGAGACAGTAACCCATTTTAACTAAGTATTAAATACACTGCAGCAATATCTCTCATCTATAAAATGGCTTAAAAGCCTAACCTAGGGGGTGGTGGAACTGACGCCTGATCTGACCGGACGCATGCAGCTGTAGCTCCGTCAGTAATATCACCCACAAAGCCTGGTCTTATAGCCTGTCAAGTCCAGAATGGTCAAGATCGGCAAATCCGCAGCTGGGGACACGCTGGGCCAACATAGACCTGTGAACGCCGAGGGAGAGATGGACAAATTCATAAAGAAAGCGGCCTCTGCCTATGTGGCCAGAGATTCAAAGATTGCGCCGATTTCACCGTGCTCCACAAAACGCCAGAGGCACCCAACGCTGCACATGGAGGTGAGACTGATGCAGATGCGCTACCCATATCCCGCACGTATCTCAAAGAAGTCCTTTCCTCTTCCCTGGCGTCTGCCCTGGAACCTCTGAGTTCAGATCTGCTTACCATCAAACAAGACGTCCGGCATATAGGGCGCAGGGTAGAAACATTAGAGGAGTCGCAAGCCTCAGTTATACAGCATCAGACCGCTGTTCAGCACAACCTACATGCCATACAGTCTAATATGAACTTCCTTTACAGTGCGCTGGAGGATCAAGAGAGAGGCGCAACAATCTACGCTTCAGGGGTGTCCCTGAGTCAGTCGCCCCAGGGGACGTACCTAACACTATAGTGCAAATCTGCCTCTCCCTCCTAGGCCCAGACTCAGCACATGAAGTGCTCCTGGAAAGAGCCCACAGGGCCCTTAAACCCAAACCAGCTTCCACGGCCCCTCCTAGGGACATAATCTGCAAATTCCTCCATTTTCCTGTGAAGGAGGCTGTCCTCTCAAAAGCTAGAGAAGCTAAAGCTGCAAGCTGGGATGGGTATGAAGTTCTCATTTTCCAAGATCTGGCCCAGTCAACCCTGCGGAAGAGAAGAGCCCTCCTAAAGCCACTGACGGACTGGCTTAGATCAAAGAAAGTCTTATATAGATGGTCCTTCCGTTTTGGCCTCTCCTTTATGTACGAGGGTCGTAGAACCAACATTTCCTCATTCCAGAACCTGGAACATGCTTTTGAACACCTTGGACATCCAGAACTGGGACCCAGTCCAGGACTTGGATAAATTGCCTATCCTCCCTCCACTCGAGCTTTGGGAAAAGCAGAAAACACCTAAACCCCAAAGAGGTAGAAGAGGAGCCTCGAAAGCAACACCCAGAAGGCTTACACTGGGGGACTGAAAATATCCCCTCTCCGCTGATGTCCCTTAACTAGGGAAACTCTATGCTTGATTCTGCAATATCCTTTTCCTTAATATTTCTCGACTTCTCCTCCTACCTCTCTGATGCTCACCTGCCGATCCTACCCTGGACACCTACCTCAAAACAAGGGTGATACACATGATAGTGTCTCACCCCCCAATTCTCTGATTCTCTGATATTCTTACTCTCCTATACCCTTGCTTACTTTTCTTAATACCTTCTTCCCATACTGTTTCTTCCCTCTTGTTTTTCACTTCTCTTGCTCTCAATTTACAATATGGTATTGTTATATACAATGCTTTTCTCCTACCTGGAGCTGTGTTGCTCCTCTTTGTATGAACATCCTGTTACTCTACCTGTTATGGTACATGTTAATGTTCTGTATGTTTTTGCCTTGTTCCTCAGATGTGGGATGTCTAGAAACAGACTGTGGTATCACTATTATGTGGAAGTATTCGAATCTCCCTCTCCTTGTGGCGGCGCCCTCCTCCCCCTCTCACTAGCGGTATTTACCTGCACTATCCTTCAGACTTCTGTGCTTGCTCTCCCATTTCTCACCTTAAAACATGAGTGAACTTAGAATTAGGGATGAGCGAACTCGAACTGTATAGTTCGGGTTCGTACCGAATTTTGGGGTGTCCGTGACACGGACCCGAACCCGGACATTTTCGTAAAAGTCCGGGTTCGGGTTCGGTGTTCGTCGCTTTCTTCGCGCTTTTGTGACGCTTTCTTGGCGCTTTTTGAAAGGCTGCAAAGCAGCCAATCAACAAGCGTCATACTACTTGCCCCAAGAGGCCATCACAGCCATGCCTACTATTGGCATGGCTGTGATTGGCCAGAGCACCATGTGACCCAGCCTCTATTTAAGCTGGAGTCACATAGCGCCGCCCGTCACTCTGCTCTGATTAGCGTAGGGAGAGGTTGCGGCTGCGACAGTAGGGCGAGATTAGGCAGATTAACTCCTCCAAAGGACTTGATTAACTGATCGATCTGCAGCTGTGGATCATTGAGCTGCTGATCCTCAATTGCTCACTGTTTTTAGGCTGCACAGACCGTTTGTCAGTCTCATTTTTCTGGGGTGATCGGCGGCCATTTTGTGTCTTGTGGTGCGCCAGCACAAGCTGCGACCAAGTGCATTTAACCCTCAATGGTGTGGTTGTTTTTTGGCTAAAGCCTACATCAGGGTGAAGCTGTCACACCAAGTGCATTTAACCAGCAATAGTCTGTTCATTTTTTGGCCATATACAAAATCAGGGGCAAGCTGCGCCTGTCACCAAGTGCATTTAACCCTCAATGGTGTGGTTGTTTTTTGGCTAAAGCCTACATCAGGGTGAAGCTGTCACACCAAGTGCATTTAACCAGCAATAGTCTGTTCATTTTTTGGCCATATCCCAGTCTAATTCTGTCACTAAATCCATACCGGTCACCCAGCGCCTAAATACTAGGCCTCAAATTTATATCCAGCTAAATCTGTCCCTAGTGCTGTAGCTGGGCGAGTTATTTAGTGTCCGTTCAAGCACATTTCTTGTTCTGGGTTGAAATACAATTCCCAATTTAGCAATTTCATAATTTAGTGGTTCCTGCTATATCAGAGCTCTTTGAAATCTATCCCAAAAAGGGTATATAATATTGAAGGTGCACATAGGGTCATTCAGAGTAACTTCACACACACCCGCTACTGTGTATTTCCAAGTCTAATTCTGTCACTAAATCCATACCGGTGACCCAGCGCCTAAATACTAGGCCTCAAATTTAATTCCCTCTAAATCTCTCGTTACCCACCGCTGTACTGTTGTTGCTGGGCAAGATATTTAGTGTCCGTCAAAGCACATTTTTTGTTCTGGGTTGAAGTACAATTCCCAATTTAGCAATTTCATAATTTAGTGGTTTCTGCTATATCAGAGCTATTTGAAATCTATCCCAAAAAGGGTATATAATATTGAAGGTGCACATAGGGTCATTCAGAATAACTTCACACACACCCGCTACTGTGTATTTCCAAGTCTAATTCTGTCACTAAACCCATACCTGTCACCCAGCGCCTAAATACTAGGCCTCAAATTTAAATCCCTCTAAATCTCTCGTTACCGTTGTCCTGTTGTAGCTGGGAAAGTTATTTAGTGCCCGTCAAAGCACATTTTTTGTTCTGGGTTGAAGTACAATTCCCAATTTAGCAATTTCATAATTTAGTGGTTCCTGCTATATCAGAGCTATTTGAAATCTATCCCAAAAAGGGTATATAATATTGAAGGTGCACATAGGGTCATTCAGAATAACTTCACACACACCCGCTACTGTGTATTTCCAAGTCTAATTCTGTCACTAAATCCATACCGGTGACCCAGCGCCTAAATACTAGGCCTCAAATTTAATTCCCTCTAAATCTCTCGTTACCCACCGCTGTACTGTTGTTGCTGGGCAAGATATTTAGTGTCCGTCAAAGCACATTTTTTGTTCTGGGTTGAAGTACAATTCCCAATTTAGCAATTTCATAATTTAGTGGTTTCTGCTATATCAGAGCTATTTGAAATCTATCCCTAAAAGGGTATATAATATTGAAGGTGCACATAGGGTCATTCAGAATAACTTCACACACACCCGCTACTGTGTATTTCCAAGTCTAATTCTGTCACTAAACCCATACCTGTCACCCAGCGCCTAAATACTAGGCCTCAAATTTATATCCAGCTAAATCTGTCCCTAGTGCTGTAGCTGGGCGAGTTATTTAGTGTCCGTTCAAGCACATTTCTTGTTCTGGGTTGAAATACAATTCTCAATTTAGCAATTTCATAATTTAGTGGTTCCTGCTATATCAGAGCTCTTTGAAATCTATCCCAAAAAGGGTATATAATATTGAAGGTGCACATAGGGTCATTCAGAGTAACTTCACACACACCCGCTACTGTGTATTTCCAAGTCTAATTCTGTCACTAAATCCATACCGGTGACCCAGCGCCTAAATACTAGGCCTCAAATTTAATTCCCTCTAAATCTCTCGTTACCCACCGGTGTACTGTTGTTGCTGGGCAAGATATTTAGTGTCCGTCAAAGCACATTTTTTGTTCTGGGTTGAAGTACAATTCCCAATTTAGCAATTTCATAATTTAGTGGTTTCTGCTATATCAGAGCTATTTGAAATCTATCCCTAAAAGGGTATATAATATTGAAGGTGCACATAGGGTCATTCAGAATAACTTCACACACACCCGCTACTGTGTATTTCCAAGTCTAATTCTGTCACTAAACCCATACCTGTCACCCAGCGCCTAAATACTAGGCCTCAAATTTAAATCCCTCTAAATCTCTCGTTACCGTTGTCCTGTTGTAGCTGGGAAAGTTATTTAGTGCCCGTCAAAGCACATTTTTTGTTCTGGGTTGAAGTACAATTCCCAATTTAGCAATTTCATAATTTAGTGGTTCCTGCTATATCAGAGCTATTTGAAATCTATCCCAAAAAGGGTATATAATATTGAAGGTGCACATAGGGTCATTCAGAATAACTTCACACACACGCTTCTGTGCATTTCCAAGTCTAATTCTGTCACTAAATCCATACCGGTGACCCAGCGCCTAAATACTAGGCCTCAAATTTAATTCCCTCTAAATCTCTCGTTACCCACCGCTGTACTGTTGTTGCTGGGCAAGATATTTAGTGTCCGTCAAAGCACATTTTTTGTTCTGGGTTGAAGTACAATTCCCAATTTAGCAATTTCATAATTTAGTGGTTTCTGCTATATCAGAGCTATTTGAAATCTATCCCTAAAAGGGTATATAATATTGAAGGTGCACATAGGGTCATTCAGAATAACTTCACACACACCCGCTACTGTGTATTTCCAAGTCTAATTCTGTCACTAAATCCATACCGGTGACCCAGCGCCTAAATACTAGGCCTCAAATTTAATTCCCTCTAAATCTCTCGTTACCCACCGGTGTACTGTTGTTGCTGGGCAAGATATTTAGTGTCCGTCAAAGCACATTTTTTGTTCTGGGTTGAAGTACAATTCCCAATTTAGCAATTTCATAATTTAGTGGTTTCTGCTATATCAGAGCTATTTGAAATCTATCCCTAAAAGGGTATATAATATTGAAGGTGCACATAGGGTCATTCAGAATAACTTCACACACACACGCTTCTGTGCATTTCCAAGTCTAATTCTGTCACTAAATCCATACCGGTCACCCAGCGCCTAAATACTAGGCCTCAAATTTATATCCCGCTGAATTTGAATACAATACATTGGGCCAAATAATATATTTGTTGTTGTGGTGAACCATAACAATGAGAAAAACATCTAGTAAGGGACGCGGACGTGGACATGGTCGTGGTGGTGTTAGTGGACCCTCTGGTGCTGGGAGAGGACGTGGCCGTTCTGCCACATCCACACGTCCTAGTGTACCAACTACCTCAGGTCCCAGTAGCCGCCAGAATTTACAGCGATATATGGTGGGGCCCAATGCCGTTCTAAGGATGGTAAGGCCTGAGCAGGTACAGGCATTAGTCAATTGGGTGGCCGACAGTGGATCCAGCACGTTCACATTATCTCCCACCCAGTCTTCTGCAGAAAGCGCACAGATGGCGCCTGAAAACCAACCCCATCAGTCTGTCACATCACCCCCATGCATACCAGGGAAACTGTCTCAGCCTCAAGTTATGCAGCAGTCTCTTATGCTGTTTGAAGACTCCGCTGGCAGGGTTTCCCAAGGGCATCCACCTAGCCCTTCCCCAGCGGTGAAAGACATAGAATGCACTGACGCACAACCACTTATGTTTCCTGATGATGAGGACATGGGAATACCACCTCAGCATGTCTCTGATGATGACGAAACACAGGTGCCAACTGCTGCGTCTTTCTGCAGTGTGCAGACTGAACAGGAGGTCAGGGATCAAGACTGGGTGGAAGACGATGCAGGGGACGATGAGGTCCTAGACCCCACATGGAATGAAGGTCGTGCCACTGACTTTCACAGTTCGGAGGAAGAGGCAGTGGTGAGACCGAGCCAACAGCGTAGCAAAAGAGGGAGCAGTGGGCAAAAGCAGAACACCCGCCGCCAAGAGACTCCGCCTGCTACTGACCGCCGCCATCTGGGACCGAGCACCCCAAAGGCAGCTTCAAGGAGTTCCCTGGCATGGCACTTCTTCAAACAATGTGCTGACGACAAGACCCGAGTGGTTTGCACGCTGTGCCATCAGAGCCTGAAGCGAGGCATTAACGTTCTGAACCTGAGCACAACCTGCATGACCAGGCACCTGCATGCAAAGCATGAACTGCAGTGGAGTAAACACCTTAAAACCAAGGAAGTCACTCAGGCTCCCCCTGCTACCTCTTCTGCTGCTGCCGCCTCGGCCTATTCTGCTGCTGCCGCCTCGGCCTCTTCCTCCGCCTCTGGAGGAACGTTGGCACCTGCCGCCCAGCAAACAGGGGATGTACCACCAACACCACCACCACCACCTCCGTCACCAAGCGTCTCAACCATGTCACACGCCAGCGTTCAGCTCTCCATCTCACAAACATTTGATAGAAAGCGTAAATTCCCACCTAGCCACCCTCGATCCCTGGCCCTGAATGCCAGCATTTCTAAACTACTGGCCTATGAAATGCTGTCATTTAGGCTGGTGGACACAGACAGCTTCAAACAGCTCATGTCGCTTGCTGTCCCACAGTATGTTGTTCCCAGCCGGCACTACTTCTCCAAGAGAGCCGTGCCTTCCCTGCACAACCAAGTATCCGATAAAATCAAGTGTGCACTGCGCAACGCCATCTGTAGCAAGGTCCACCTAACCACAGATACGTGGACCAGTAAGCACGGCCAGGGACGCTATATCTCCCTAACTGCACACTGGGTAAATGTAGTGGCAGCTGGGCCCCAGGCGGAGAGCTGTTTGGCGCACGTCCTTCCGCCGCCAAGGATCGCAGGGCAACATTCTTTGCCTCCTGTTGCCACCTCCTCCTTCTCGGCTTCCTCCTCCTCTTCTTCCACCTGCTCATCCAGTCAGCCACACACCTTCACCACCAACTTCAGCACAGCCCGGGGTAAACGTCAGCAGGCCATTCTGAAACTCATATGTTTGGGGGACAGGCCCCACACCGCACAGGAGTTGTGGCGGGGTATAGAACAACAGACCGACGAGTGGTTGCTGCCGGTGAGCCTCAAGCCCGGCCTGGTGGTGTGTGATAATGGGCGAAATCTCGTTGCAGCTCTGGGACTAGCCAATTTGACGCACATCCCTTGCTTGGCGCATGTGCTGAATTTGGTGGTGCAGAAGTTCATTCACAACTACCCCGACATGTCAGAGCTGCTGCATAAAGTGCGGGCCGTCTGTTCGCGCTTCCGGCGTTCACATCCTGCTGCTGCTCGCCTGTCTGCGCTACAGCGTAACTTCGGCCTTCCCGCTCACCGCCTCATATGCGACGTGCCCACCAGGTGGAACTCCACCTTGCACATGCTGGACAGACTGTGCGAGCAGCAGCAGGCCATAGTGGAGTTTCAGCTGCAGCACGCACGGGTCAGTCGCACTACAGAACAGCACCACTTCACCACCAATGACTGGGCCTCCATGCGAGACCTGTGTGCCCTGTTGCGCTGTTTCGAGTACTCCACCAACATGGCCAGTGGCGATGACACCGTTATCAGCGTTACAATACCACTTCTATGTCTCCTTGAGAAAACACTTAGGGCGATGATGGAAGAGGAGGTGGCCCAGGAGGAGGAGGAGGAGGAGGAGGAAGAGGGGTCATTTTTAGCACTTTCAGGCCAGTCTCTTCGAAGTGACTCAGAGGGAGGTTTTTGGCAACAGCAGAGGCCAGGTACAAATGTGGCCAGCCAGGGCCCACTACTGGAGGACGAGGAGGACGAGGATGAGGAGGAGGTGGAGGAGGATGAGGATGAAGCATGGTCACAGCGGGGTGGCACCCAACGCAGCTCGGGTCCATCACTGGTGCGTGGCTGGGGGGAAAGGCAGGACGATGACGATACGCCTCCCACAGAGGACAGCTTGTCCTTATCCCTGGGCAGCCTGGCACACATGAGCGACTACATGCTGCAGTGCCTGCGCAACGACAGCAGAGTTGCCCACATTTTAACCTGTGCGGACTACTGGGTTGCCACCCTGCTGGATCCACGCTACAAAGACAATGTGCCCACCTTACTTCCTGCACTGGAGCGTGATAGGAAGATGCGCGAGTACAAGCGCACGTTGGTAGACACGCTACTGAGAGCATTCCCAAATGTCACAGGGGAACAAGTGGAAGCCCAAGGCCAAGGCAGAGGAGGAGCAAGAGGTCGCCAAGGCAGCTGTGTCACGGCCAGCTCCTCTGAGGGCAGGGTTAGCATGGCAGAGATGTGGAAAACTTTTGTCAACACGCCACAGCTAACTGCACCACCACCTGATACGCAACGTGTTAGCAGGAGGCAACATTTCACTAACATGGTGGAACAGTACGTGTGCACACCCCTCCACGTACTGACTGATGGTTCGGCCCCATTCAACTTCTGGGTCTCTAAATTGTCCACGTGGCCAGAGCTAGCCTTTTATGCCTTGGAGGTGCTGGCCTGCCCGGCAGCCAGCGTTTTGTCTGAACGTGTATTCAGCACGGCAGGGGGCGTCATTACAGACAAACGCAGCCGCCTGTCTACAGCCAATGTGGACAAGCTGACGTTCATAAAAATGAACCAGGCATGGATCCCACAGGACCTGTCCGTCCCTTGTCCAGATTAGACATTAACTACCTCCCCATAACCATATATTATTGGACTCCAGGGCACTTCCTCATTCAATCCTATTTTTATTTTCATTTTACCATTATATTGCGAGGCTACCCAAAGTTGAATGATCCTCTCCTCTGCCTGTGTGCTAGGCCTAAATATATGCCAATGGACTGTTGCAGTGGTGGGTGACGTGAAGCCTCATTCTCTGCTATGACATGCAGACTGATTCTCTGCTGACATGAAGCCAGATCCTCTGTTACGGGAGCTCTCTCCTCTGCCTGGGTGCTGGGCCTAAATTTATGACAATTGACTGTTGCAGTGGTGGGTGACGTGAAGCCTGATTCTCTGCTATGATATGAAGACTGATTCTCTGCTGACATGAAGCCAGATTGTCTGTTACGGGACCTTTCTCCTCTGCCTGGGTTCTGGGCCTAAATTTATGAAAATTGACTGTTGCAGTGGTGGGTGACGTGAAGCCTGATTCTCTGCTATGATATGAAGACTGATTCTCTGCTGACATGAAGCCAGATTGTCTGTTACGGGACCTTTCTCCTCTGCCTGGGTTCTGGGCCTAAATTTATGAAAATTGACTCTTACAGTGGTGGGTGACGTGAAGCCTGATTCTCTGCTATGATATGAAGACTGATTCTCTGCTGACATGAAGCCAGATTCTCTGTTACGGGACCTCTCTCCTCTGCCTGGGTGCTGGGCCTAAATTTATGACAATGGACTGTTGCAGTGGTGGCTGACGTGAAGCCTGATTCTCTGCTATGACATGCAGACTGATTCTCTGCTGTCATGAAGCCAGATTGTCTGTTACGGGACCTCTCTGCTCTGCCTGTGTGCTAGGCCTAAATATATGCCAATGGACTGTTGCAGTGGTGGCTGACGTGAAGCCTCATTCTCTGCTATGACATGCAGACTAATTCTCTGCTGACATGAAGCCAGATTGTCTGTTACGGGACCTCTCTCCTCTGCCTGGGTGCTGGGCCTAAATTTATGACAATGGACTGTTGCAGTGGTGGCTGACGTGAAGCCTGATTCTCTGCTATGACATGCAGACTAATTCTCTGCTGACATGAAGCCAGATTGTCTGTTACGGGACCTCTCTGCTCTGCCTGTGTGCTAGGCCTAAATATATGCCAATGGACTGTTGCAGTGGTGGGTGACGTGAAGCCTCATTCTCTGCTATGACATGCAGACTGATTCTCTGCTGACATGAAGCCAGATTGTCTGTTACGGGACCTCTCTGCTCTGCCTGTGTGCTAGGCCTAAATATATGCCAATGGACTGTTGCAGTGGTGGGTGACGTGAAGCCTCATTCTCTGCTATGACATGCAGACTGATTCTCTGCTGACATGAAGCCAGATTCTCTGTTACGGGACCTCTCTCCTCTGCCTGTGTGTGTGCTGGGCCTAAATATATGCCAATGGACTGTTGCAGTGGTGGCTGACGTGAAGCCTCATTCTCTGCTATGACATGCAGACTAATTCTCTGCTGACATGAAGACAGATTCTCTGTTACGGGACCTCCCTCCTCTGCCTGGGTGCTGGGCCTAAATATATGCCAATGGACTGTTGCAGTGGTGGCTGACGTGAAGCCTCATTCTCTGCTATGACATGCAGACTGATTCTCTGCTGACATGAAGCCAGATTCTCTGTTACGGGACCTCTCTCCTCTGCCTGTGTGTGTGCTGGGCCTAAATATATGCCAATGGACTGTTGCAGTGGTGGCTGACGTGAAGCCTCATTCTCTGCTATGACATGCAGACTGATTCTCTGCTGACATGAAGCCAGATTCTCTGTTACGGGACCTCTCTCCTCTGCCTGTGTGTGTGCTGGGCCTAAATATATGCCAATGGACTGTTGCAGTGGTGGCTGACGTGAAGCCTCATTCTCTGCTATGACATGCAGACTAATTCTCTGCTGACATGAAGACAGATTCTCTGTTACGGGACCTCCCTCCTCTGCCTGGGTGCTGGGCCTAAATATATGCCAATGGACTGTTGCAGTGGTGGCTGACGTGAAGCCTCATTCTCTGCTATGACATGCAGACTAATTCTCTGCTGACATGAAGACAGATTCTCTGTTACGGGACCTCTCTCCTCTGCCTGGGTGCCGGGGCCTAAATATCTGAGAATGGACTGTTCCAGTGGTGGGTGACGGGAAGCCAGATTCTCTGCTATGGAACCTCTCTCCAATTGATTTTGGTTAATTTTTATTTATTTAATTTTTATTTTAATTCATTTCCCTATCCACATTTGTTTGCAGGGGATTTACCTACATGTTGCTGCCTTTTGCAGCCCTCTAGCTCTTTCCTGGGCTGTTTTACAGCCTTTTTAGTGCCGAAAAGTTCGGGTCCCCATTGACTTCAATGGGGTTCGGGTTCGGGACGAAGTTCGGATCGGGTTCGGATCCCGAACCCGAACATTTCCGGGATGTTCGGCCGAACTTCTCGAACCCGAACATCCAGGTGTTCGCTCAACTCTACTTAGAATAGCATCATATAATGTCAATCCGCATACAGGAGAAAAGTTACAAAATTCTCCTCCGCTGGTATAATACCCCTGACAAAACTTGCCGCTTTAAACCAGAGTCTCCAGATATTTGTTGGAGATGCCTCGAAGACTAAGGGACGTACCTCCACATTTGGTGGTCTTGCGACCCTATCAAATCATGGTGGTTTGAAATAGTTAGGCTCAGCAACCAAATTTGTAATACCGCATACCCATGTACCCCAGAGTTAGTTCTACTTTCCCTGGGAGTAACTGGAACAAAAGAACAAAAGGCTTCTCTCTTCTGTTTCCTGCTGGCGGCTGCCAGAATGCTCCTACCTACCCATTGGCTCTCCACGAGATCCCAAAGAGAGACCACTGGATCAACAAAGTTGATCAAATCTATAGGTTCGAGGAAATCTCTCAATGGGAAACAAGGACGAGACCTATCTTCCTCCAAATATGGTTGCCCTGGAAGAGTTACAGGAATTTTTCTTGATCAGTCCTGATTAGAGTTGAGCGAACACCTGGATGTTCGGGTTCGGGATCCGAACCCGACCCGAACTTCGTCCCGAATCCGAACCCCATTGAAGTTAATGGGGACCCAAACTTTTCGGCACTAAAAAGGCCCCAGGAAAGGGCTAGAGGGCTGCAAAAGGCAGCAAAATGTAGTTAAATCCCCTGCAAAAAATTGTGGATAGGGAAATGAATAAAAAAAAAAAAAAAAAAAAAAAAAATTAACCAATATCAATTGGAGAGAGGTCCCATAGCAGAGAATCTGGCTTAATGTCAGCAGAGAATCAGTTTTCATGTCATAGCAGAGAATCAGGCTTCACGTCACCCAACACTGGAACAGTCCATTGTCATATATTTAGGCCCCGGCACCCAGACAGAGGAGAGAGGTCCCATAACAGAGATTCAGGCTTCATGTCAGCAGAGAATCAGTCTTCATGTCATAGCAGAGAATCGGGCTTCACGTCACCCAACACTGGAAAAGTCCATTGTCAGATATTTAGGCCCCGGCACCCAGGCAGAGGAGAAAGGTCTCATAACAGAGATTCAGGCTTCATGTCAGCAGAGAATCAGTCTTCATGTCATAGCAGAGAATCATGCTTCACGTCACCCAACACTGGAACAGTCCATTGTCAGATACTTAGGACCCGGCACCCAGGCAGAGGAGAGAGGTCCCATAACAGAGATTCAGGCTTCATGTCAGCATAGAATCAGTCTTCATGTCATAGCAGAGAATCGGGCTTCACGTCACCCAACACTGGAACATTCCATTGTCATATTTTTAGGCCCCGGCACCCAGACAGAGGAGAGAGGTCCCATAACAGAGATTCAGGCTTCATGTCAGCAGAGAATCAGTCTTCATGTCATAGCAGAGAATCAGGCTTCACGTCACCCAACACTGGAACAGTCCATTGTCAGATATTTAGGCCCTGGCAACCAGGCAGAGGAGAGAGGTCCCATAACAGAGATTCAGGCTTCATGTCAGCAGAGAATCAGTCTTAATATCATAGCAGAGAATCGGGCTTCACGTCACCCACCACTGGAACAGTCCATTGTCATATATTTAGGCCCCGGCACCCAGACAGAGGAGAGAGGTCCCATAACAGAGATTCAGGCTTCATGTCAGCAGAGAATCAGTCTTCATGTCATAGCAGAGAATCAGGCTTTACATCACCCAACACTGGAACAGTCCATTGTCAGATATTTAGGCCCCGGCACCCAGGCAGAGGAGAGAGGTCCCATAACAGAGATTCAGGCTTCATGTCAGCAGACAATCAGTCTTCATGTCATAGCAGAGAATGAGGCTTCACGTCACCCACCACTGGAACAGTCCATTGTCATATATTTAGGCCCCGGCACCCAGGCAGAGGAGAGAAGTCCCATAACAGAGATTCAGGCTTCATGTCAGCAGAGAATCAGTCTTCATGTCATAGCAGAGAAACAGTCTTCATGTCATAGCAGAGAATCTTGCTTCACGTCACCCACCACTGGAACAGTCCATTGTCATATATTTAGGCCCCGGCACCCAGGCAGAGGAGAGAGGTCCCATAACAGAGATTCAGGCTTCATGTCAGCAGAGAATCAGTCTTCATGTCATATCAGAGAATCAGGCTTCACGTCACCCAACACTGGAACAGTCCATTGTCATATATTTAGGCCCCGGCACCCAGAGAGAGGAGAGAGGTCCCATAACAGAGATTCAGGCTTCATGTCAGCAGAGAATCAGTCTTCATGTCATAGCAGAGAATCATGCTTCACGTCACCCAACACTGGAACAGTCCAATGTCAGATATTTAGGCCCCGGCACCCAGGTAGAGGAGAGAGGTCCCATAACAGAGATTCAGGCTTCATGTCAGCAGAGAATCAGTCTTCATGTCATAGCAGAGAATCATGCTTCACGTCACCCACCACTGGAACAGTCCATTGTCAGATATTTAGGCCCCGGCACCCAGGCAGAGGAGAGAGGTCCCATAACAGAGATTTAGGCTTCATGTCAGCAGAGAATCAGTCTTCATGTCATAGCAGAGAATCAGGCTTCACGTCACCCAACACTGGAACAGTCCATTGTCATATATTTAGGCCCTGGCACCCAGGCAGAGGAAAGAGGTCCCATAACAGAGATTCAGGCTTCATGTCAGCATAGAATCAGTCTTCATGTCATAGCAGAGAATCATGCTTCACGTCACCCAACACTGGAACAGTCCATTGTCAGATATTTAGGCCCCGGCACCCAAGCAGAGGAGAGAGGTCTCATAACAGAGATTCAGGCTTCATGTCAGCAGAGAATCAGTCTTCAAGTCATAGCAGAAAATCATGCTTCACGTCACCCAACACTGGAACAGTCCATTGTCAGATATTTAGGCCCCGGCACCCAAGCAGAGGAGAGAGGTCCCATAACAGAGATTCAGGCTTCATGTCAGCAGAGAATCAGTCTTCATGTCATAGCAGAGAATCAGGCTTCACGTCACCCAACACTGGAACAGTCCATTGTCAGATATTTTTAGGCCCCGGCACCCAGACAGAGGAGAGGTTCTTTCAACTTTGGGTTGCCCCGCAATATAATGGTAAAATTAAAATAAAAATAGTATTGAATGAGGAAGTGCCCTGGAGTACAATAATATATGGTTAAGGGAGGTAGTTATAAATGTCTAATCTGCACAAGGGATGGACAGGTCCTGTGGGATCCATGCCTGGTTCATTTTTATGAACGTCAGCTTGTCTACATTGGCTGTAGACAGGCGGCTGCGTTTGTCTGTAATGACGCCCCCTGCCGTGCTGAATACACGTTCAGACAAAACGCTGCCGCCGGGCAGGCCAGCACCTCCAAGGCATAAAAGGCTAGCTCTGGCCACGTGGACAATTTGGAGACCCAGAAGTTGAATGGGGCCGAACCATCAGTCAGTACGTGGAGGGTACGTGGAGGGGTGTGCACACAGTACTGTTCCACCATGTTAGTGAAATGTTGCCTCCTGCTAACACGTTCCATATCAGGTGGTGGTGCAGTTAGCTGTGGGGTGTTGACAAAACTTTTCCACATCTCTGCCATGCTAACCCTGCCCTCAGAGGAGCTGGCTGTGACACAGCTGCGTTGGCGACCTCTTGCTCCTCTTCTGCCTTGGCCTTGGGCTTCCACTTGTACCCCTGTGACATTTGGGAATGCTCTCAGTAGCGCGTCTACCAATGTGCGCTTGTACTCGCGCATCTTCCTATCACGCTCCAGTGCAGGAAGTAAGGTGGGCACATTGTCTTTGTACCGGGGATCCAGCAGGGTGGCAACCCAGTAGTCCGCACAAGTTAAAATGTGGGCAACTCTACTGTTGTTGAGCAGGCACTACAGCATGTAGTCGCTCATGTGTGCCAGACTGCCCAGAGGTAAGGACAAGCTGTCCTCTGTGGGAGGCGTATCGTCATCGTCCTGCGTTTCCCCCCAGCCACGCACTAGTGATGGGCCCAAGCTGCATTGGGTGCCACCCCGCTGTGAACATGCTTTATCCTCATCCTCCTCCACCTCCTCCTCATCCTCGTCCTCCAGTAGTGGGCCCTGGCTGGCCACATTTGTACCTGGCCTCTGCTGTTGCAAAAAACCTCCCTCTGAGTCACTTCGAAGAGACTGGCCTGTAAGTGCTAAAAGTGACCCCTCTTCCTCCTCCTCCTCCTCTTGGGCCACCTCCTATTCCATCATCGCCCTAAGTGTTTTCTCAAGGAGACATAGAAGTGGTATTGTAACGCTGATAACGGCGTCATCGCCACTGGCCATGTTGGTGGAGTACTCAAAACAGTGCAACAGGGCACACAGGTCTCGCATGGAGGCCCAGTCATTGGTGGTGAAGTGGTGCTGTTCCGCAGTGCGACTGACCCGTGCGTGCTGCAGCTGATACTCCACTATGGCCTGCTGCTGCTTGCACAGTCTGTCCAGCATGTGCAAGGTGGAGTTCCACCTGGTGGGTACGTCGCATATGAGGCGGTGAGCGGGAAGGCCGAAGTTACGCTGTAGCGCAGATAGGCGAGCAGCGGCAGGATGTGAACGCCGGAAGCGCGAACAGACGGCCCGCACTTTATGCAGCAGCTCTGACATGTCGGGGTAGTTGTGAATGAACTTCTGCACCACCAAATTCAGCACATGCGCCAGGCAAGGGATGTGCGTCAAACCGGCTAGTCCCAGAGCTGCAACGAGATTTCGCCCATTATCGCACACCACTAGGCCGGGCTTGAGGCTTACCGGCAGCAACCACTCGTCGGTCTGTTGTTCTATATCCCGCCACAACTCCTGTGTGGTGTGGGGCCTGTCCCCCAAACATATGAGTTTCAGAATGGCCTGCCGACGTTTACCCCGGGCTGTGCTGAAGTTGGTGGTGAAGGTGTGTGGCTGACTGGATGAGCAGGTGGAAGAAGAGGAGGAGGAAGCCGAGCAGGAGGAGGAGGCAACAGGAGGCAAAGAATGTTGCCCTGCGATCCTTGGCGGCGGAAGGACGTGCGCCAAACAGCTCTCTGCCTGGGGCCCAGCCGCCACTACATTTACCCAGTGTGCAGTTAGGGAGATATAGCGTCCCTGGCCGAGCTTACTGGTCCACGTATCTGTGGTTAGGTGGACCTTGCCACAGATGGCGTTGCGCAGTGCACACTTGATTTTATCGGATACTTGGTTGTGCAGGGAAGGCACGGCTCTCTTGGAGAAGTAGTGGCGGCTGGGAACAACATACTGTGGGACAGCAAGCGACATGAGCTGTTTGAAGCTGTCTGTGTCCACCAGCCTGAATGACAGCATTTCATAGGCTAGTAGTTTAGAAATGCTGGCATTCAGGGCCAGGGATCGAATTTACGCTTTCTCTCAAATGTCTGTGAGATGGAGAGCTGAACGCTGCCGTGTGATATGGTTGAGATGCTTGGTGACGGAGGTAGTGGTGTTGGTGGTACATCCTCTGTTTGCTGGGCGGCAGGTGCCAACGTTCCTCCAGAGGCGGAGGAAGATGCCGAGGCGGCAGCAGCAGAAGAGGCCGAGGCGGCAGCAGCAGAAGAGTTAGCAGGGGAATCCTGAGTGACTTCCTTGTTTTTAAGGTGTTTACTCCACTGCAGTTCATGCTTTGCATGCAGGTGCCTGGTCATGCAGGTTGTGCTAAGGTTCAGAACGTTAATGCCTCGCTTCAGGCTCTGATGGCACAGCGTGCAAAAGACTTGGGTCTTGTCATCAGCACATTGTTTGAAGAAGTGCCATGCCAGGGAACTCCTTGAAGCTGCCTTTGGGGTGCTCGGTCCCAGATGGCGGTGGTCAGTAGCAGGCTGAGTCTGTTGGCGGCGAGTGTTCTGCTTTTGCCCACTGCTCCTTCTTTTGCTTCGCTGTTGGCTCGGTCTCACCACTGCCTCTTCCTCCGAACTCTGAAAGTCTGTGGCACGACCTTCATTCCATGTGGGGTCTAGGACCTCATCGTCCCCTGCATCATCTTCCACCCAGTCTTCCTCCCTGACCTCCTGTTCAGTCTGCACACTGCAGAAAGAAGCAGCAGTTGGCACCTGTGTTTCATCGTCATCAGAGACGTGCTGAGGTGGTATTCCCATGTCCTCATCATCAGGAAACATAAGTGGTTGTGCGTCAGTGCATTCTATGTCTTCCACCGCTGGGGAAGGGCTAGGTGGATGCCTTTGGGAAACCCTGCCAGCAGAGTCTTCAAACAGCATAAGAGACTGCTGCATAACTTGAGGCTCAGACAGTTTCCCTGATATGCATGGGGGTGATGTGACAGACTGATGGGCTTGGTTTTCAGGCGTCCATCTGTGTGCTTTCTGCAGAAGACTGGGTGGGAGATAATGTGAACGTGCTGGATCCACTGTTGGCCACCCAATTGACTAATGCCTGTACCTGCTCAGGCCTTACCATCTTTAGAACGGCATTGGGCCCCACCAAATATCGTAAATATATGTAAATTATGGCGGCTACTGGGACCTGAGGTAGTTGGTTCACTAGGACGTGTGGCTGTGGCAGAACGGCCACGTCCTCTCCCAGCACCAGAGGGTCCACTAACACCACCACGACCATGTCCGCGTCCGCGTCCCTTACTAGATGTTTTCCTCATTGTTACCGTTCACCACAATAAGAAAAAAATCATTTGGCCCAATGTATTGAATTCAAATTCAGGCCTTTTTTTACAGGCACCTAACACTATCTGGCTATCTATTTATGTACCGTATTACACTAATACAGGCACAGCAGTAACCACAGATTTAGCTGAATATAGTATTTAGGCCCTGGATGACAGGTATAGGTTTACGGACAGAATTAAACTTGGAAATGCACGGTAGCATGTGAAGTTATTGAGGATGACCCTATCAGCATTTAAACTTGGCCTGATACAGCAGAAACCACTGATTTAGGGAATTGCTAAGTTGGGAATTGTATTACAACCCAGAACAAAAACTGTGCTTTGGCGGACCCAAAATGAATTGACCAGCCACAGCAATAACCGCAGATTTAGCTGAATATAAATGTATTTCAACCCAGAACAAAAATATATCCTTTGCCAGACAGCAGACAGTATTACAATTGGCTAGCCACAGCTGAAACACCAGATTTAGGGTACTGCTATTTTGGCAATTGTATTTCACCCCTCAATAAAATAGCAAGCACAGCCAAGCCCCTGAAGTAGGATATAGCAAAAAAACAACAACACACTATTGATGGTTAAATGGACTTGGTGGCAGCTTGTGCTGGCGCACCACAAGACACAAAATGGCCGCCGATCACCCCAGAAAAAAGTGACTGAAAAACGCTCTGGGCAGCCTAAAAACAGTGAGCAATTGAATAGCAGAAGATGAATGATTCACAGCTGTAGATCGATCACTTCATTAAGTGTTTTTGCTGAGTAAATCCCTGCCTAGTGCCTAATCTCGCCCTAACAGCAGCAGCTGCATCCTCTCCCTACACCGATCAGAGCAGAGTGACGTGCGGCGCTACGTGACTCCAGCTTAAATAGAGGCTGGGTCACATGCTGCACTGGCCAATCACAGCCATGCCAATAGTAGGCATGGCTGTGATGGCCTCTTGGGGCAAGTAGTATGATGCTTGTTGATTGGCTGCTCTGCAGCCTTTCAAAAAGCGCCAAGAAAGCACCGAACACCGAACCCGAACCCGTACTTTTACGAAAATGTTCGGGTTCGGGTCCGTGTCACGGACACCCCAAAATTCGGTACGAACCCGAACTATACAGTTTGGGTTCACTTCATCCCTACTAATAAGCCCTTTTTTCCCACTAATACACCCAAATAAAGGCTTTAAAACATATAATTGCACCGCTGAAAGTCAAATATATTTTACTTTTGCCGCTAATACATGACAAAATGGGCTTTAGAACATATAACTGCACCGCTGAATGGCAAATATATTTTACTTTTGCTACTAATACACAACAAAAAGGGCTTTAGAACATAGAACTGCACCACTGAACGGCAAATATATATTTATTTTGCCACTATTACAAGACAAAAAAGGCTTTATAACATATAACTGCATCGCTGAACGACAAATAGGCCCTTATTTTTTTCCATTTATACACGCCACAAAAGGCTTTAGACCATATAACTGCACCGTTGAACGGCAAATAAAGTTATCTTTTTCCACATATGCATGCACAAAATGCTTTAGAACATATAATTGCACCGCTGAACGGCAAATATATTTTTATTTTTCCACTATTACACACCAAAAAGGGCTTTTAGAACATATAAATGCACCGCTGAAAGGCAAATGTACCCGTATTTTTTGCTTTATAAAATGCACCTGATGATAAGACGCACCCCAGATTTTAGAGGAGAATAGAGTTGAGCGGACACCTGGATGCTAGGTTTCGACGGGTTCGGCCGAACTTCAGAAAAATGTTTGAGTTCGGGACCCGAACTTGAACTGAACTTGACCCCAAACCCCATTGAAGTCCATAGGGACCCGAACTTTTGAGCACTAAAATGGCTGTAAAAATGTCATGGAAAGGGCTAGAGGGCTGCAAATGGCGTCAAAATGTGGTTAAGAGCATGGCAAGTGCTCTGCAAACAAATGTGGATAGGGAAATGACTTAAAATAACATAAAATATGTAAAATAATAATAATAATCTTGATCTAGGAGGACCAGGTCCCTATGGAGTAGGAGGTTGAGGAGGTGGTGGATGTGGCGGTGTAGGTGGAAGTGGCGGTGGTGGAGGATGAAGAGGAGGTAGCTTACACTGCTTTTTGTTTTAAAATGTTTTTTTTATTTTTTAAATTAGGGTACACCCCAAAACATTGGGAAATATAACCTGTCATAACCCCCCCAATAGACTGGCTGCAGGGCAGGCCAGCACCTCCAAGGCGTAAAGGGCAAGCTCAGGCCATGTGCCCAATTTGGAGACCCAGAAGTTGCAGGGGATGACCCCTGTCAGTTAGTTTGTGTAGGCGTGTGCATACTTACTGCCCCACCCACCGTGTTGCACGTCCCCGTGATGTTCACGATCCAATTTGATATCTGCTATATCAACTTTTGATGTTCTTTTATGCGCCTACCATGGTGATTACGGATGGCAAAGAATCAGGGTTCCAGGGCGGAGAGGGAACATAAGAAAAAGAGACCAAATTTAAGGGAGATACATTTATTTAAAAAATTGGGATTGAGAAGAAATGAGGGAAAAGTTATTGAGGCGCAAATGTGGGACAAATTACAGAAGCCCAAATGTGGGCCAAAAGAGTCAAGCGGAATTGTGGGAAAAGCTATTGAGGCGCAAATGTTGGCCAAAAGAGTATAGCGGAAATGTGGGACAAAGTATTGAAGCTTAAATGTGGTACAACTTGTTTAAGTTTAAGCATTGAACCAAAGGAGGTGGCGCGCATCAATTAAAGAAGCACTTCAGAAATTGTATTCCCTGTCACCTATGCAGAGCAGGGGTTTATTCACGTCTAAAATTGTATAATGTCAACCCAAGAATGTAACAGAAAAATTATTGAAATTAATTACCCTGTCTACTTGGTAGAGCAGGGGTCTATGACAGAAAACAATTGTTTATTGTTAAGCTGTCAACTAGATAGAGGAGGGGTATATTACACCCAAAAATTGGTTAATTTGACGCTAAAATGTAACTGACAAATGTTATTAAATTTTTTTTTTACCCCCAAAAAAATTGGCTAATTTCGCCAGAAAATGTTAATGACAATTTTTTATTTATTTTTTAACCGGCCTACTAGGTATAGCAGTGGTACTATACACCCAAAAATTTGTGAATTTCCCCGGAAAATGTTAATGCCAATTTTATATATTTTTTAACCAGCCTACTAGGTATAGCAGTGGTACTATACACCCAAAAATTGATGAATTTCACCAGAAAATGTTAATGACAATTTTATTTTTTAACCAGCCTACTAGGTATAGCAGTGGTACTATACACCCAAAAATTGGTTAATTTCCCAGAAAATGTTAATAATTTTTTTTAATTTTTTTTAACTGTCATACTAGGTGGCACTATACACCCAAAAATTGGTTAATTTCACCAGAAAATGCTAATGACAATTTTTTTTACTTTATTTTTTAAACGGCCTACTAGGTATAGCAGTGGTACAATACACCCAAAAAATGGTGAATTTCACCAGAAAATGTAAATGACAAAATAGTGAAAAGAAAAGGTATTTATGAGGTGGATTTCCATATGGAGTAGGAGTTTGACAAGGCGGTGGACGTAGCGAAGTAGGTGGAAGCGGCAGTGGAGGAGGACGAGATAGCCAACACTGGTTTTTGGTTTTAAACATGCAATATGGTTTTTAATGCGCAATATGAAAGAATATGATGCAGTACTCATAGAAATCGACAAGGCCAAACATGAGCTCAAAACAATGAAAATGGATAACCAATTTCAGATTTTTCTAAATAAATCGAAGAAACGTTTGATTCCAGTTCAAGCCGAAATTAAAGAAATCAAAAGAGACAAATTCCTGCGAGATAAAAATGACTACGAAAATGGCAAAATTTTTGATTGGAAAATACAGAAGTGATCATTAAGAAAGTATATAAAATATATAAGAAGAAAAACCAAGAAGGCTGGACGACAGATTCTGATTCGAGTGCTCCTGAGGACGCTATTAATAAATCGCATAGTTGCGATAATTTCACATCGACAGAACGCAATCCAGATTCCAGTATGGCCCCTTTAGGAAGCGGACCAGAAGAGGCCGGACAATCAAGAATGCCTTTAAGAAGCAGCTACAAGAAGAAGCAAGTGGGGTGGTGATGTTGAAGCCAGATGGAGGGTCCTGTTTGGGCCTGCCCTCAGGCTTCAACGTCGTGAATCTCAGTGATCGACAATTTGACAGCGATTGTCTGTCGTTTTTGTCGAAAGGACTTAATTATAGTTTAGTTAATGATTTTGATGCATCACCGTTTGAGGTGGATTTGTATAAAGGCATTAGGAAGCTAAATCTTTATAGGCACTTTAAGAACATACCTGTTCCTGAGCAGAATAGGCCCTTTGGGCTTCCACTTTAATAAAGATATTGAACTCCTTGACCA
Organism: Bufo gargarizans; assembly: GCF_014858855.1. Classification (NCBI taxonomy): domain Eukaryota; kingdom Metazoa; phylum Chordata; class Amphibia; order Anura; family Bufonidae; genus Bufo; species Bufo gargarizans. The sequence continues at coordinate 26,437,014 of NC_058080.1, read as the reverse complement.
AGAGATAGTCATGGCACTTCTTGAGTTACAAAGTTGTGATATGAATACAGTACCAGTCAACACTTTTGAGCAGGACAGCTTCCCTCGAGGCATTAGATCTACTTATACTCCACCCATGTCAGCTGAAAGTAGCTTAGATCTTTTTCAATGATGGGTCATCAAAGACATTAAAGCTTTGCAATATCCTAAAGTGCCACCTAATGTAACCAAGGGTGAAAAATTGGCCTTTAAACGTTTATCGAAGATGTCTGACATCATAGTGAAACCAGCTGACAAGGGTGGAAAAATAGTTTTAAATAAAGATCAATATATGAGGGAAGCCGCAAGACAGCTCAGCGATAGAACTATTTACTCTCCCCTTAAGAATGACCCAACATTTAAACTCCTGCAGTCTCTACGTTCATTGTTGTGGAAGTATGTTGCATGCCAAGTTTTATCTGAGAAAACAGCAGAAAAATTGTTCCCTTTATATCCAGTAAAACCAGTCTGGTATTATAGGCCTAAAATCCACAAATCATTGGTAAATCCGCCTGGGCGACCGATAGTTGCGGGTATCGGGTCTCTTACCGAACCACTATCCCAGTATCTTGATTGGCCCTTTATTACTAGGCGTCCCTTCCTTTTTATAGGATACCAATTCTTTTCTGGAAGCACTCAGAGAAACTACATGGCAAAAAGGTTATTTGCTTGCAACAATTGACGTTGAGAGTTTATTCACAAAAATTCCCCAAGATTTAGGTGTAGCAATTATTGGCGATTTATTGACTAAAATAGGAAGAGATAGATCCTACACTGAGTTTGTCACCGAAGCATTGTCCTTTGTGTTGAAAAATAATACATTTATGTTTAATAAACAGTGGTATAGCCAGACACCTGGAACTGCCATGGGGACACCAGCCTCCTGCACTTTCCGCCAATCTGTTTTTAGCCCAATTTGAAGAGAAGTACATATTTACAATCAACAACTCTTTAGTACAATACATCAAAAGTTTTTTTAGGTACGTTGACGATGTATTTATAATATGGGCAGGAGATCGAGATCAATTTAGTCTGTTTGTTCAGTATTTAAATATTAACAATATGAACATAAGATTCACTAGTAACATAGAAGAGCAGGCTATTGAATTTCTAGATGTACAAGTTAGGATTATCAATGAGGAACTCGACACCACCATATATAGAAAACCCAGCTTGACGAATTCTCTCTTGCATTATGAAAGCTTTCACCCGCCACATGTAGCTGCAGCTGTTCCGTATGGTCAATTTGTTAGATTGCAAGGATTATTAAAAATGATATAGAGTTTGAGAATCAAAGTAGAGATCTCAAAAGTAGATTTATACAATGTGGATATCCGCCCTCCTTAATAGATAAAGCTTATAAGAGAGCATATGCACGTAGGCTGAGTAAGGATCTATGGAAAAAGAAGAAAAAGAAAAAAACGCATCATGGAGAAATATCGCAGGATGTCACTAGGGCAGTGTTTACATTTGAATATTCCCCCATGGCTCAGACCATCAAAAATGCAATTTTAAACAATTGGCATACGCTCCTAAGAGATGAGCAACTAATCAATAAAGTGAAAAACAGTCCGATTGTTAGCTTTAAATGGGCGAAAACCATAGGAGATATTGTCACTAGTACTAATCTTCCAGACACAGGTCACACCTGGTTGGATAGATGGAGTCCCATGGGAAATTTCAACTGTGGACACTGCGCAATGTGCAACTTCATACGCACAGGGACACAGGTCAGATCGGACATATAACACATACTATTAGGCAATTTATCCATCTGCAAATCGACTTATAGTAGTGTATGCGATTTTTTTGCCATGCAAAAGATTTTATATCGGTAAGACCCCTGTACGTGAGATTTAGAGACCATAAAGATCGATTGTTCACAGGTATTGGAGCTACTGCGCCTATAGAACACATAAAAGACAAACATCAGGGTAATAAAGAAGTGTTACAGTGTGTAGGCATCGAGAGACCTAATCTACCAGCAAGAGGTGGTGATAGAAAGCGTATTCTATTACAACGAGAGGCCCATTGGATCATCAAAACTAATGCCATGGGAGGTTTAGACTTTAATGACAAAAATGACCTTGCTGTCTTTGTATGATTTTAACGTTTTAACTTGTATACAAAGGTGATCCGAATATTTGATTGATGCACCTGTTTAATAGTGACGTGCGGGGAGGAGACAGGTATATTTGGCGCTCCCCTTTCACGTCACAGTAGGCTTGACAAAGCGAGATTGTTGCACAAAACGGCTGTTGCCTTTCCCTCTGTGATATGTGACCCGCACCCGCTATGTTTTTAACCGAATAAAGCTACGATTTGATGAAGATTCGGTGAGTGCCACCATTTTTTTCTTTTTACTTTTTTCTTCTACTGTTGATGACATTTGGCCATTCACTTAGGCAGAGCACCACTCGATTTTTTGCATGGTTGCTGAGAGCAAGTCACCTGCACCGTACCGCGTTCAGTAGTGCCGGCTGTGTTTTCTTCTTTGTATTGCGGGTTTTTGGTTTTAATTTAATTTTGTAAAATTAAGGTACACTCCAAAAGAGTGTGAAATATCCAAAATACAAGAATGAGCAATTGCGCTGCAGTATAAAAATGGCTGGTTAGTGCCGGTATACATGCCTAATCTGCACAAGGTACGGACAAGTCCTGTGGGATCCAAGCCTGGTTCATTTTAATGAACGTGAGCTTGTCCACATTGGCTGTGGACAGGCTGCTGCGCTTGTCTGTGATGACGCCCCCTGCCATGCTAAACACACTTTTAGATAATACACCGGCTGCAGGGCAGGCCAGCACCTCCAAGGCGTAAAGGGCAAGCTCAGGCCATGTGCCCAAATAGGAGACCCAGAAGTTGAAGGGGGCAGACCCGTCATTTAGTATGTGTAGGCGTGTGCACTGCTCCACCATGTTGCTGAAATGCTGCCGTCTGCTAAGACGTTCCATATCAGCTGGTGGTGCTGGTTGTTGTGGCGTGCTGACAAAGCTATTCCACATTTTGGCCATGCTAACCCTGCCTTCTGAGGTGCTGGCGGTGCCCCAGCTGTGTTGGAGACCTATTCCTCATCCTCTGCCTTTGCCTTGTGCTTCCACTGTGCCCCCGCTGTCAGGTGGGAATGCCACCAGCAGCGTGTCTACCAGCGTGCGCTTGTACTCGAGCATCTTACGATCAGGCTCCAGTGACGGAATTAAGGACGGTACGTTGTCCTTGTAATGGGTATCCAGCAGCGTGGCCGCCCAGTAATCAGCACAAGTTAGAATGTGGGCAACTCGGCGGTCATTGCGGAGACACTGCAGCATGTAATTGCTTATGTGTGCCAGGCTACCCAGAGACAACGAAAAGCTGTCCTCTGTAGGGGTGGATTGTCTGTGTCCTCTGTATCCCCCCATCCACGCACCAGTGATGGCCATGAGCTGGTCTGGGTGCCACCCTGCTGTGAACATGGTTCCTCCTCCTCCATCTCCTCCTCCTCATCCTGTCACCACCAGCTCTGTGAGAAGATCTGGCAGACGTTCTTCTCTACCTGTTGTATGATGTTCTTTGTTTTGGTTTCACTTTCTCATCTCTTTTCCTTCTCCCAGCTGTCACCTATTTGCATTGATTGTCTCCCTTTATATTCCCTCACATACTGCCTCACTTTGCGGTTTATACTTCTTCCTGGATTGTGTTCACTACTGGAAGCTGCTTCTCCTGATTTAGTTGTGTTTCCTTTCTGGCTTGATTGTAGGTGACCCTGACTCCATCCGTATTAAGTGCAGGGAGCCGGTGTTCGTGTCCCCTTACTATTATAGGGTTTTTAGGTTTTTAGTAAAAGGTACGAGGGCATGCAATCGTCTACCATTAAGACCTTTGCATGGGCATAGCAGTCAGGGAGAGCTCTAGGGGTTTTATAGGGCTCACCCTTGTGCTCCTTAGTTTGGGATCAAGCCAGTTGGATGTTTATTTATAGTTCCAGCTTTCTGCAACACCATCCGTGACATTATAAACCGCCATAACGGTCTTAAGCATGGATCCGGTTTCAGCCTTGATTGACTGCATGCAGGGTCTTTCACTGGAGGTAGCAGATCTCCGTAAAACTGTGTCTCAGTTTCAGGTGACCGGTTCTGCTTGCGTTCATGGAGTTTGTTCCGAACATAAGATCTCGCTTCCGGATACGTTCTCCGGGCGTAGTGAGAATTTTGTTCGCTTTAGAGAGGCTTTCAAACTCCATTTTTGCCTACTTCCCCATTCCTCTGGTGATGAGGAGCAGAGGGTGGGGATCATCATCTCGCTGCTCAAGGATAACGCTCAGTCTAGAGCCTTTTCTCTGGCTGAATCTAAACTGCGTCTTTTATGCCAGGGTAAACAGTCTGCAGAGATATATTGTTCAGAATTTCAGAGATGGGCAGCTGATACTGGTTGGAATGATGCTGCACTCTGAAGTCAATTTTGCCATGGTCTTTCGGAAAGATTGAAAGATGCATTTGCTTTTCATGATAGACCAGCCTCATTAGAATCTGCCATGTCTCTAGCTGTTCGTATTGACAGGCGTCTTAGAGAGAGAGAGGAGACTACTCCTTCCTTTCATATTCAGTGAAGGACAGTGGGGCTGTCTCATTCAGTGTGCAGGGGTCTCAGTCTCTCTCAATCCCCTCTGAGGAGGAGGCTACGCAGCTAGGGTTGCTTGCCTCTGATAGTAGAGGTTTGAGCCCTCAGAGGAGGGTTTGTTTCTGTTGTGGGGGTATAAATCATTTGGCTAATGTTTGCCCCTCTAGGAGCTTCATGGAGTTTTCTGAGGGCAATAAAAGAAAAACAAAAATAAAAAAACCCTCTAAAAACTTTCCATTTGCAACTATTGGCAAGGTTGATGCGGAAATTGAAGGATTTACTTGTAGTTCCCATTTTCTCCTACCTGCCAGGGTGGCGCTAGACAGCAAGAACATTGTTTGTGAGATTTTTGTAGATAGTGGAGCAGCTGTCAATCTCATTGATAATCAATTTGCTATAACACATGGTTTCCAGGTATGCACTTTGGAAAAGGATATACCTGTTTTTGCTATTGATTCCGCTCCACTTTCTCAAAGATCGTTAAAGGGCATAGTTCACAATATCCGTTTGACTGTAAGTGATGCTCATGTTGAGGATGTGTCATGTTTCGTCCTAAGCGGCTTACCTACTCCTCCAGTGTTGGGGCTACCCTGGCTCACCTCTCTGACATGGTGAGAGGTATTTACTTGTCCTCCACCATGTAACTTATATCTGATTTATTGTGTCTTTACCCACAGGTAATGTCTTCCTTGACAGAGGTTGCTCATCATCGTTATTAGAACCTAACAGGTTATATATATTATATAGGAGCTAAGTATCATTTTACGTTATCTGTTTATTTTTGTTGTTCCCTACGTTCACATCACCTCCTGATGAGCTGCCATCTGCAGCTGAAACGCGTTGGTGTTGTTTTATTGTTTACACATGATTTCATCTGTATATGTGTGTTTTTTTGTTTCCCCTGGATTTATTTGCTTTCAATCCAGGTCTTCCAGTAGGCAATAAAGAGACTTAGGTACGGGGACAGGGTGTCTCCACCATCAGGGGACAACCCTGGGCACAGGATCTTAGATCTTGAGGGTCATCTAGGGAAAGAGTATTTTCCCATCCATCTACCCACCACCCCCATTCTTTTTTACCAAGTCGGCACTTTATTGACCGTATGTTAGAATCTATTCCCTTTCTATAAGAGGAGTCTTTGTCCCAATGTATGTATCATAGTCGGGATATCACTTGGAGCAAACCTCCTTTTGCTCTATAACCCAGTTGAATAATAAAGGTATCGTTTTAAATTTAAGCACGTTAAATTCTATACTCTTTATCACTAAACATAACCCAACCATTGATTGGCAAGCAAGGCAAATAAATAGTTGGAGTGAGTTTTGCAGAGAGAATTGCCTCACGGCGTCTCTTTCAGAGATTTCTACCAATTTCTGCCATCTTTTTTCTCTGAATTTTCGGATGTGTTTTCCGAGAGTGATGTCCAGGACTTGCCCCAGCACCGGGAGTATGACTGCCCTATTAATCTCATCCCAGGCGCCAAACTGCCAAAATCACGTTTATACAATCTGTCCCAACCTGAAAGAGTCGCTATGCGTACTTATATCTCTGAGAGCCTGAGAAAGGGACACATCCGACCCTCGAAGTCACCTGTTGCCGCTGTTTTTATTTTGTTAAGAAAAAAAATGGTTCTTTAAGACCTTGTCTGGATTTCAGGGAGCTGAACCGTAACACGGTTCGTGACCCATATCCGCTTCCTCTGATCCCGGACCTGTTTAACCAGATTGTTGGGGCTAAGGTTTTTTCTAAGTTGGATTTAAGAGGGGCATACAACCTAGTCAGGGTCAGGGAAGGGGAAGAATGGAAGACGGCCTTCAATACCCCTGAGGGTCATTTTGAGAATTTGGTTATGCCATTTGGTTTGATGAATGCTACGGCCGTCTTCCAACATTTTGTGAACAGCAGTTTTCATCATTTAATGGGGAAATTTGTACTGGTGTATGTGGATGACATTTAGATTTTTTCTCCTGATTGCAAGACTCATCGGGACCTACGTCAGGTCTTGCTGATTCTGCGGGATAATAAATTGTACGTTAAACTTAAAAAATGTGTGTTTGCGGCTCTGGAGTTTCAATTTCTTAGTTATCTTCTCTCCGCTTCTGGTTTTCGCATGGACCCTGAGAAGGTCCGCGCTGTGCTTGATTGGGAGCTTCCTGAGAATCAGAAGGCACTGATGCGGTTTTTGGGTTTTGCCAATTATTACAGAAAGTTCATTTTAAATTATTCCTCTGTTGTTAGGCCACTCACTGATATGACTAAAAAGGGGGTAGATTTTTCTTTGTGGTCGGTAGATGCGCTTAAAGCCTTTTCTAGTATCAAAGAGAGTTTTGCTTCCACTCTCGTTTTGCAACCTGATGTCTCTCTACCTTTTATTGTTGAGGTGGACGCTTCTGAGGTGGGTGTGGGTGCGGTCTTATCTCAGGGTCCCTCTCCTGCCAAATGGCGACCGTGTGTCTTTTTCTCAAAAAAACTCTCCTCTGCAGAGAGAAATTGCGATGTGGGAGATAGGGAGTTGTTGGCCATCAAATTAGCTTTTGAGGAATGGCGCCATTGGTTAGAGGGAGCCAGACACCCTATTACTGTGTTTACAGACCATAAGAATCTGGCCTACTTGGAATCGGCCAAGCGTCTGAACCCGAGACAGGCCAGATGTCACGGACGGTGTACAGGAAACAAGGCAAAACAACATGCATAAATGACTCGCTGGATCCAGAAGCCGCCCAGAAAAGCATTCTGGGGAAGAATTTAAAGGGAAACAATTAGTCCAACACATAACAGCTGAGAGACGATAATGAGAGGAGGAGCTGAATACCACAACACAGAACTCAAGGAGGAGGTTCTGAAAGGCCTCTGTCAGAGCTTCTCAGCTGTCTGGTTGTGACAGTACCCCTCCCTCTACGAGTGGACTCCGGACACTCAGAACCCACCTTCTCAGGATGGGACCTATGGAAAGCCTTGATGAGACGAGAGGCTTTAATGTCCGTCACTGAGACCCACATCCTCTCCTCAGGACCATACCCCTCCCAGTGAACAAGGTACTGAAGAGAACCGCGGACAAGACGAGAATCCACAATCCTAGAGACCTGAAATTCAAGATTCCCATCAACCATAATCGGAGGAGGAGGCAAAGGCGAGGGTACAATGGGTTGAACATAAGGTTTCAATAAGGACTTATGAAAAACATTATGGATCTTCCAAGTCTGAGGAAGATCAAGACGGTATGCAACAGGATTGATGACAGACAGGATTTTGTAAGGCCCAATAAACCTAGGACCCAACTTCCAGGAGGGAACCTTCAATTTGATATTCTTGGTAGACAACCACACCAGATCACCAACATTCAGGTCCGGACCAAGCACACGTCTCTTATCAGCCACACGCTTATATCTCTCACTCATGCTCTTTAGATTATCTTGAATCTTTTGCCAAATAGATGACAAAGACGAGGAGAATCTGTCCTCATCAGGTAAACCAGAAGACCCCTCTCCCGAGAAAGTCCCAAACTGTGGATGAAACCCATATGCACCAAAAAATGGTGACTTATCAGAGGACTCCTGACGACGGTTATTTAAAGCAAACTCAGCAAGGGACAAAAAAGAACACCAATCCTCTTGATTCTCCGCCACAAAACAGCGCAGATATGTCTCCAGATTCTGATTGACGCGCTCTGTCTGGCCATTCGACTGCGGGTGGAAAGCAGAAGAGAATGACAACCGAACCCCCAAGCGAGAACAGAAAGCCTTCCAGAATCTGGAAACAAACTGCGTGCCCCTATCAGAGACTATGTCTGAAGGAATACCGTGCAATTTGACAATGTGATCAACAAATGCCTGCGCCAGCGTCTTAGCATTGGGCAAACCAGGAAAAGGGATGAAATGCACCATTTTGCTAAAACGGTCCACCACCACCAGAATCACAGTCTTCCCCGAGGAACGAGGCAGGTCCGTGATAAAGTCCATGGACAGATGTGTCCAAGGACGGGAAGGAATGGGTAAGGGAAGGAGAGGACCTGATGGCCGTGAATGAGGGACTTTGGCACGAGCGCAAGTCTCGCAGGCTGCCACAAAACCCTCAACCGACTTACGAAGCGCAGGCCACCAGAATCTCCGAGCGATGAGATCCAGTGTGGCTCTTACCCCCGGGTGCCCAGCAAGGACCGTATCGTGGTGTTCTTTAAAAATCTTGTGTCTTAAAGCGAGAGGCACAAACAACCTCCCAGGAGGACAAAGATCAGGAGCCTCTGACTGGGCTGCCTGCACCTCTGCCTCCAATTCAGGAAAAAGAGCAGAGACCACCACACCTTCAGCCAAAATGGGACCCGGGTCTTCAAAATTCCCGCCTCCCGGAAAACAACGTGACAGGGCATCTGCCTTCACATTCTTAACTCCAGGGCGGAACGTGACAACAAAATTAAACCTAGAAAAGAACAACGACCATCTGGCCTGTCTCGGGTTCAGACGCTTGGCTGACTCCAAGTAGGCCAGATTTTTATGGTCAGTAAATACGGTAATAGGGTGTCTGGCTCCCTCTAGCCAATGGCGCCATTCCTCAAAAGCCAACTTGATGGCCAACAATTCCCTATCTCCCACATCGTAATTTCTCTCTGCGGAGGAGAGTTTTCTTGAGAAAAAGGCACACGGTCGCCAATTGGCAGGAGAGGAACCCTGAGACAAGACCGCCCCCACACCCACCTCAGAAGCATCAACCTCAACTATGAAGGGTAACGAAACATCAGGTTGCACCAAGATGGGAGCGGAAGCAAAACTCTCCTTGATATCAGAAAAAGCCTTACGCGCCTCTACTGACCAAGAAGAAAAATCTACCCCCTTTCTGGTCATATCAGTGAGTGGTTTAACAATAGAAGAATAATTCAAGATGAACTTCCTGTAATAATTGGCAAAGCCCAAAAAACGCATCAGCGCCTTTTGATTCTCAGGAAGCTCCCACTCAAGCACAGCGCGGACCTTCTCGGGGTCCATGCGAAAACCAGAAGCGGAGAGAAGAAACCCCAGAAATTTAATTTCTGGAACCGCAAACACACATTTTTCCAGTTTCGCATATAATTTATTCTCCCGCAGGATGAGCAAGACCTGACGTAAATGTTCCTTATGAGTTTTGAAATCGGGAGAAAAAATCAAAATGTCATCCAAATACACCAATACAAATTTTCCCATCAAATGATAAAAAATGCTGTTCACGAAATGCTGGAAAACGGCTGGGGCATTCATCAAACCAAAAGGCATAACCAAGTTTTCAAAATGGCCCTCAGGGGTATTGAAGGCCGTCTTCCATTCGTCCCCTTCTCTGACCCTGACCAGGTTGTATGCCCCTCTTAAATCTAATTTGGAAAAGACTTTAGCCCCAACAACCTGGTTAAATAGGTCCGGGATCAGAGGAAGCGGATAAGGGTCACGAATTGTGATATTGTTCAGCTCCCTGAAATCCAGACAAGGTCTTAAAGAACCATCTTTTTTCTTAACAAAGAAAAAACCAGCGGCAACAGGTGACTTTGAGGGTCGTATGTGTCCTTTTCTCAGACTCTCAGAGATATAAGCACGCATAGCGATCCTCTCAGGTTGGGAAAGATTGTATAAACGAGATTTAGGCAGCTTGGCGTCTGGGATGAGATTAATAGGGCAATCGTACTCCCTGTGCGGGGGCAAATCCTGAACTCCACTCTCAGAGAAGACATCCGAAAATTCAGAGAGAAAAGATGGTATAGTCTTAGTAGCAACCTCAGAAACAGATGTCATGAGGCAATTCTCTCTGCAAAAGTCACTCCAACCATTTATTTGCTTCGCTTGCCAATCAATGGTGGGGTTATGCTTAGTGAGCCAGGGCAGCCCCAACACCAGCGGGGTGGGCAAACCGCTAAGGACGAAACATGACACATCCTCAACATGAGCATCACTCACAATTAAACGGATATTGTGAACTATGCCCTTTAATGATTTCTGAGAAAGTGGAGCAGAATCGATAGCAAATACAGGAATATCCTTTCTCAAAGCGCACACCTGGAAACCATGAGTTATCGCAAAGTGATTATCAATGAGATTGACCGCTGCTCCACTATCCACAAAAATCTCACAAAAAATGTTCTTGCTCTCTAGCGCCACCCTAGCCGGCAGGACAAAACGGGAACTACAAGCAAACGGAAAATCTTCAATCTCCGCCTCAATCCTGCCAATAGTAACAGACGGAACATTTTTCAAAGATTTTTTCCTCTTTGTTTCTTTATTATACCCAGAGAACTGCCTGAATCTCCTAGAGGGACAAATATTTGCCAAATGATTAATACCTCCACAACAAAAACAAACCCTCCCATGCGGGCTGAATCTTCTATTGTCAGAAGCAATCAACCCCAGCTGCATGGGCTCCTGCTCAGAAGGGGCTGACAGCGACTGAGACCCCTGCGCAGAGAATGGGACCGCTGCACAGTCCTGGGACCGAGTATGACAGGAAGGAGAGATCTCTCCTCTCTCTCTAAGACGCCTGTCAATACGAACGGCCTGAGACATAGCAGAGTCCAAAGAAATAGGCCTTTCATGAAAGGCAAATGCATCTTTCAATCCCTCTGAAAGACCATGGCAAAATTGACTTCGGAGTGCAGCATCATTCCAACCAGTATCAGCTGCCCAACTCCGAAATTCTGAGCAGTATATTTCTGCGGATTGTTTACCCTGGCATAGGAGACGTAGTCTAGACTCCGCCAGAGCAATACGATCCGGATCATCATATATCTGACCCAGGGCTAAAAAGAATTCATCCACTGAACGGAGGGGCCGTGCCCCCTCCGGCAGCGAAAAGGCCCAGGACTGAGCGTTACCCCTGAGCAGCGATATAATGATCCCCACCCTCCGTTCCTCATCACCAGAAGAATGGGGAAGAAGGCGAAAATGGAGTTTGCAAGCCTCTCTAAAACGCACAAAATTCTCACTACCCCCGGAGAACGTATCCGGGAGCGAGATCTTAGGCTCAGAACAAACTCCATGAACGCCAGCTGAACCGGTCACTTGAAGCTGAGAAAAAGTCCTGCGGAGATCAGCTACCTCCAATGAAAGACCCTGAAGGCGTTCAGCCAAAAGTGAAACCGGATCCATGCTTGAGACGGTTATGGCGGCTTATAATGTCACGGACGGTGTACAGGAAACAAGGCAAAACAACATGCATAAATGACTCGCTGGATCCAGAAGCTAAGGAACAAAAGGGGGACCCCTGTAGAAGACCTGGGACTTTCCCTGGCTGCTCAGCCTATGCATAGATCCGAATGGTGGAGGTATGCATATCCACGTACCTTGACTATATAATCCCTGAGCACCCTGCAATAGTGAGGGGACACGACCACCGGCTCCCTACACCAGACACGGAGGGAGTCAGGGTCACCTGGGATCCAGCAAACAGAAAATAACAGATAACAGTATAACACTTAACTTTGTAGAGGAGAGGAGAACCAGATGGGCATGCACACATACTCCAGGAAGAAATATAAGCCGCCCAGAAAAGCATTCTGGGGAAGAATTTAAAGGGAAACAATTAGTCCAACACATAACAGCTGAGAGACGATAATGAGAGGAGGAGCTGAATACCACAACACAGAACTCAAGGAGGAGGTTCTGAAAGGCCTCTGTCAGAGCTTCTCAGCTGTCTGGTTGTGACACCAGATGGTCTTTGTTCTTTTCTAGGTTTAATTTTGTTGTTACGTTCTGCCCTGGGGTTAAAAATGTGAAGGCAGATGTCCTGTCACGTTGTTTACCGGGAGGGGAGAACTTTTAAGACCCGGGTCCCATTTGGGCCGAAGGGGTGGTCGTCTCTGCTCTTTATCCTAATTTGGACGCAAAGGTTCAGGCAGCCCAGGCAGAGGCTCCTGATCTTTGTCCCCCTGGGAGGTTGTGTGTGCCTTTCGCTTTATGACACAAGGTTTTTAAGGAGCACCACTGTCCTTGCTGGGCACCCGGGGAGCAGAGCTACAGTGGATCTCATTGCTCGGAGATTCTGGTGGCCGGCTCTTCGTAAGACGGTTGAGGGTTTTGTGGCAACCTGCGAGACCTGTGCTCGTGCCAAGGTCCCTCATTCATGGCCATCGGGTTCTCTCCTCCCGTTACCTATTCCTTTCCGTCCTTGGACGCATCTGTCCATGGGCTTCATTACGGACCTGCCTCGTTCCTTGGGGAAGACTGTGATTCTGGTAGTAGTGGACCGTTTTAGCAAAATGGCGCATTTCATTCCCTTTCCTGGGTTACCCAATGCTAAGACGCTGGCGCAAGCGTTTGTTGATCACATTGTTAAATTGCATGGCATTCCTTCAGACATCGTTTCTGATAGGGGCACGCAATTTGTTTCCAGATTCTGGAAGGCCTTCTGTTCTCGCTTGGGGGTTCGGTTGTCGTTCTCTTCTGCTTTTCACCCACAGTCGAATGGTCAGACTGAACACGTCAATCAGGCCCGTCGCTAACAGACAGGCAAAACAAGCAATTGCTTGGGGCCCCGAGCTGGCCCGGGGCCCCAAGCAGAGCCGGCTCTTGTCACTCTAAAGAATCCTGCCTGCTGTGTTCGCTCTATGCTGTTGTTAATGTAGCGTGGCCGAGCTCTGTTCGGTCCGCGGTACAGGAGCTTTTGTTTCCTGTACCCGGCCGGACTGACAGGAAGTGCTCACTTAGTGTGAACTTTCTGTCAGTCCGGCCGGGTACAGGAAACAAATGCTCCTGTACCGCGGACCGAACAGAGCTCGGCCACGCTACACTAGAGGTGGGGGTAGAATGAGAGTGACGGGGGGGGGTGGAATAATGAGAGTGACAAGGGAAGGGGGGGATAATGAGAGTGACAAGGGAGGGGGGGGGGTGATAATGAGAGTGACAAGGGAGGGGGGGTGGAATAATGAGAGTGACAAGGGAGGGGGGAAATAATGAGAGTGACAAGGGAGGGGGGAATAATGAGAGTGACAAGGGAGGGGGGATAATGAGAGAGACAAAGGAGGGGGGGAATAATGAGAGTGACAAGGGAGGGGAGATAATGAGAGTGACAAGGGAGGGGGGATAATGAGAGTGACAAGGGAGGGGGGAAATAATGAGTGACAAGGGAGGGGGGGGAATAATGAGAGTGACAAGGGAGGGGGGATAATGAGTGACAAGGGAGGGGGGAAAAATGAGAGTGACAAGGGAGGGGGAATGAGAGTGACAAAGGAGTAATGGGGGAGAACAGAGTGACAAGGGGGGGGGGGAGGAGAGTGACAAGGGAGTCCCCAGAGCCAGACCAAGAGCCAGAGACCAGATCATCTTATTGTCCTGGTGGTAAGTAGACAATGCAATGTGTTTATTATGTAATTGTTTAGTTATTAATACTACATTGGAAACACATTTTTAGGGTCCATTCACACATCCGTGTGTGTTTTGCGGATCCACAAAACACGGACAGCGGCAATGTGCGTTCCGCATTTTGCGGACCGCACATTGCCAGCACTAAGAATATGCCTATTCTTGTCCGCTATTGCAGACAAGAATAGGACATGTTCTATTTTTTTCAATTCCGTTCCGCAAAAAGAGACAGCTACAAGAAGCTGGATTAACCCAATTTTTATCCTGCCTAGGGCGGCAAAAATCTTTGCACCGGCCCTGGCTGTGCTGACTGCTGCTCTGTAGTGTGGCCGAGCTCTCCTCCTCTACCTCCTGGCTGTCACTCAGTCCGGCCGGGTATCGCGCGGTACAGGAACAGGGGATTCAGTTTCCTGTTCCCGGCCGGACTCAGGAAGTGTACACTGAATGAGTGCTCACTTCCTTTTAGTCCGGCCGCGGCCGGGAACAGGAAACTGAATCTCCTGACCTGTACCACGCGGTTCCCGGCCGGACTGAGTGACAGCCAGGAGGTAGAGGAGGAGAGCTCGGTAGAGGAGGTAGAGAAGGACACAGGTTTGTAAGAACTGAAAAATGTTAATGTGTGTGTTTTAAGTATGTTGGATTTAGTTATTGTGCACTTTTTTAATGTATATTGGATAGTATGGTACAATGGTGTTTTTTGCAAATGTTCATTTGTTGAAAATGTTCAAATTTCATGCACATTAAATGCAACAGCAGTATTTGCACTGTAAACCTCCTTTTTTAATATAAAGTGTGGGTGAACTTAAACTGTATGGCTATACTGTGGTTCCTGTAGGCTTTGCGTGCGTAAGGTGGGGAGGGCGTGGAGGGGGGGGCCTCCATGTCTTTTTTGCTTGGGGCCCCCAAATTCCTTCAAACGGCCCTGGTGTCAATCAGAATCTGAAGCCATATCTGCGCTGTTTTGTGGCAGAGAATCAGGAGGATTGGTCTTCTTTTTTGTCCCTTGCTGAGTTTGCTTTAAATAACCATCGCCAGGAGTCCTCTGATAAGTCACAATTTTTTGGTGCATATGGGTTTCATCCGCAGTTTGGGACATTCTCTGGAGAGGGGTCTTCTGGTTTACCTGATGAGGAGAGATTTTCCTCGTCTTTGTCATTTATTTGGCAAAAGATTCAGGGTAATCTGAAGAGGATGAGTGAGAGATATAAGCGTGTGGCGGATAAGAGACGTGTGCCTGGTCCGGACCTGAATGTGGGGGATCTGGTGTGGTTGTCTACAAAGAATATCAAACTGAAGGTTCCCTCCTGGAAGTTGGGTCCTAGGTTTATTAGGCCTTACAAGATCTTGTCCGTCATCAATCCCGTTGCCTTCCGTCTTGATCTTCCTCAGACTTGGAAGATCCACAATGTTTTTCACAGGTCCCTATTAAAACCTTATGTCCAACCCACTGTACCCTCCTCTTTGCCTCCTCCTCCGATTGTTGTTAAATGGTAATCTTGAATTTCAGGTCTCTAGGATTGTGGATTCTCGCATTATCCACGGTTCTCTCCAGTACCTCGTTCATAGGGAGGGTTATGGTCCTGAGGAGAGGATGTGGGTCCCAGTGGCGGACATTAAGGCCACGCGTCCAATCAGGTCTTTCCATAGGTCTCATCCTGAGAATGTGCGCTCTGAGTGTCCAGAGTCCACCCGTAGAGGGAGGGGTACTGTCACCAACAGCTCTGTGAGAAGATCTGGCAGATGTTCTTCTCTACCTGTTGTATGATGTTCTTTGTTTTGGTTTAACTTTCTCATCTCTTTTCCTTCTCCCAGCTGTCACCTATTTGCACTGATTGTCTCCCTTTATATTCCCTCCCATACTGCCTCACTTTGCGGTTTATACTTCTTCCTGGATTGTGTTTACTGCTGGAAGCTGCTTCTCCTGATTCCTCAGATAAGTCTGTTTCCTTTATTTGTGTTTCCTTCCTGGCTTGATTGTAGGTGACCCTGACTCCGTCCATATTAATTGCAGGGAGCCGGTGGTCGTGTCCCCTCACTATTATAGGGTTTTCAGGTGTCACATAGTAAAAGGTACGAGGGCATGCAATCGTCTAACATTAAGACCTTTGCATGGGCATAGCAGTTAGATAGAGCTCTAGGGGTTTTATAGGGCTCACCCATATGCTCCTTAGTTTGAGATCAAGCCAGTTGGATGTTTATTTATAGTTCCAGCTTTCTGCAACACCATCTTTGACACATCCTCCACCTCCTCATCCTCCAGAACTGTGCCCCCGCTGGACAATTGTGTACCTTGGGTTTGTGGGTGCAGGAACCCGCCCTCGGAGCCACTTGGGAATGACTGGCCGGAAACTTTACGAAATGATCCCTTTTCCTCCTCCTCCTCCTCCTGTGCCACATCCTCTTCCATCATCGCCAGGAGCGTTTTTTCAAGGAGGCATAGAAGTGGGATAGTAACGCTGATAGCGGCTTTATCGGCACTGGCCATGTTGGTGGAGTACTCGAAACAGCGCAACAAGGAACACAGATCTCGCATGGAGGCCCAGTCATTGGTGGTGAAGTGGTGCTGTTCCGCCGAGCGACTCACCCGTGCGTGCTGCAGCTGAAACTCCACTATTGCCTGCTGCTGCTTGCTCAGTCTGGCCAGCATGTGCAAGGTGGAGTTCCACCTTGTGGGCACGTCGCATATGAGGCGGTGAGCGGGAAGGCCGAAGTTACGCTGCAGCGCTGACAGGCGAGCAGCAGCAGGGTAAGAACGCCGAAAGCGCGCACAGATGGCCCGCACATTATGCAGCAGCTCTGACATATAATGGCCCTGACCGTGCTTACTGGTCCACGTATCTGTAGTCAGGGGCACCTTGCCACAGATGGCGTTGCGCAGTGCACATCTGATTTTGTCCCCTACTTGGTTGTGCAGGGAAGGGATGGCTCGCCTGGAAAAGTAGTGGCGGCTGGGCACAACGTACTGTGGGACAGCCACTGCCATAAGACCTTTAAAACTATACATCTCCACCAGACGGAATGACAGCATTTCAAATGCCAGTAATTTAGAAATGCTGGCATTCAGGGCCAGGGATCGTGGGTGGGTAGGGGGGCACTTCCTCTTCCTCTTCAGCGTTTGGGATATAGAGAGCTGAACGCTTGCGTGGGACATTGTGGAGTTGCTTGGTGACCCAGGTGTTGGTGTTGCTGGCAGATCCTCTGTTTGCGGGGTGCCAGGTGGCACTGTCACTCCAGAGGTGGATGAAGAGGCCGCGACTGCAGCAGAAGAGGAAGCAGGAGGAGCCAGAGACCTTTCTTGGTTTTTGAGCTGTCTACTCCACTGCAGCTCGTGCTTTGCACTTACATGCCTGGTCATGCAGGTTGTTCTCAGGTTGACAATGTTTATGCCTCGCTTCAGGCTCTGATTGCACAGTATGCAAACCACTCGAGTCTTAACGTCAGCACATTGTCTGAAGTACTGCCACGCCAGGGAAATCCTTGGAGCTGGCTTTGGTGTGCTCGGTCCCTTGCTGCGGTGGGAAGTAGCAGGTGTACTGTCTTCTGCTGTGCTGGTGGCTCTGTGTGACCATCGCCTCTTCCTCCGAACTACATAGGTCACTCGCATGACCTTGATTCCATGTGGGGTCGAGGACCTCATCGTCCTCCACATCATCTTCCACCCAGTCTTCACCCCTGCCTTCCTTGTCGGTCTGCACACTTTCGAAAGCCCCAGCAGTTGGCACCTGTGTTTCGTCATTATCCGAGACGTGCTGCAATGGTCCTCCCATGTACTCATCTTAAAAGATAAGTGTTTGGGCATCAGTGTTTGGGCATCATCTCTTCCACTTCTGGGGCAGGGCTAGGTGGATGTCCCTGGGAAACCTTGCTAACAGAGTCATCAAAAAGCAGTAGAGACTGCTGCATGACTTTGGGCACAGACTGCTTGGTTGATTTGCAAGGGGGTGAGGTGAAATACTGATGGACATCGGCTGCAGGTGCCAACTGTGGTCTTTCAGTAGGAGACTGGGTGGGAGACAATGTGAAGGAACTGGATCCACTGTCAGCAACCCAATCTACTATCACCTGTACTTGTTCAGGCCTCACCATTCGTAGCGCAGCATTAGGCCCGACCAAATGCCGCTGCAGGTTTTGTCGCCTACTCGCACCTGAGGAAGGAGTTTCAGATCGACCACATCCTCTCCCTGCAACAGGAGCTCCACCATCAGCACCACGACCTGGGCCACGTCCCTTATTTGATGCTCTCCTCATATTTTTCAAATTTAGGATCTTGCCCTTAATGGGTGTTTAATTAATAGTAGTATGTAAAGGGTGTATCTCACACGGCCTGAAGTAAATATTTATTTGCCTAAAATAGCTGTATTTCAAATGCCTAATTCAAACCCCTGTATGTAGAGGGTGTATCTCACAGGGCCCGAACCAGTGTAGGCCTGAAGTAAATATATCTTTGACCAAAATGGCTGTATTTCAAATGGCTGTATTTCAGATCCCTGAATCAAACCCCTGTATGTATAGGGTGTATCTAACAGGGCCTGAACCAGTGTAGGCCTGAATTCAATATTGGTGCACCAAATGGCGGTATTTAAAATCTCGGAATGAAACCCAAATGTATTAAGGCTCTATCTCACAATGACATCTGCATCAAAGGCTACCAACTAAATTTTTTGTGCCCAACAAGTGTTTAACAACTGAATTTGACAGCAGTATATAAGCCGGTAATTTCACACGTGCTGATGCTGCAAGGCCTGAAAATAGTGGTTTTTGTCAAAAGTGTGTTTTTCAAACCCTAGAAAATGATGGTTGTATTTCAAGCCTAAATTGCACACTGACTAATCCAGATGTTGCAAAACACGAAGGTTAAGAGCAGCACTCTCAATAGGTTTACCAGAGCTGGGACAGTGGAATGCAACAGCTGAGCCGAAAGATCCAGATCCAAGGCGGTCCAAATAAACATAGCAGAAAAGATGTAGGCTACAGCAGCATCTCCACCAACTTCTTTATTCAGGTTTCCAAAATGCGGTACAAAAATGAGGTACAAAATGCAGCGTTTCGGCTAGGTATAGCCTTTATCAAGCATACAACATCAATAAAAATGTCAGCATATACTGTATCTAGTGAAAATCGAAGTTCTCCCACATGATCATTCATCCAATAACAACATAGGAATGCTACAAAAGATAAGGCATGGCCAATCCCAAAATAATTAATGTTGAAAGACACCTGTTAGTGAATCATCAAGAACTAAGGCCATGAGTAGGGTTCCTTTTGTGTCCATATACAGGCGGGACAGTGGGGACATTGCCCACATCCTCAGAAAAGAATGGCATATATTGCAGCAAGGTTTACCTGATATTGATTTATTGCCCTCCCCTTGATGACATACAAGAGGAACCCCAATTTGCGTGATAGTTTGGTAAAGACTGAGGTTGGAAGCTCTGGTGTTGGCACACAGAAGCTTTTGGCTCCACGTAGAAATGGAACATTCCCATGCTTGTCTTGTTGCAACTGTAGCAACATCCTTAAAGGTGATCATTTCTTTCACCCCTACAGTTGCAAGAAATACAAGATAAAAGGCTATTACACCTGTAGATCCCGCGATGTTCTATATATAATATAGTGCCCATCTATGTAGGTGAGACTACAATGGAGATTCGCGAGCGGATCAATAAGCACAAAAGCACAATACGTAAAGCCAATTTGGACAAACTGGTAGCCAAACATTTTGTGGAGGCGGGACACTCTATCAACCAATTAAGTTTTAGGGTGATAGACAGTGTGGGTGTTTTACGTAGGGGTGGTGATAGGGAGGAAGTTCTTAGGAGAAAGGAACTTAAATGGATAGATACCCTGCGATCCCTACAACCACATGGACTCAATTTGGAGTTTAATGTGGCTGGGATTAGCTAGGTACCCATCCGGTACTTATTTACATTATGATTTTAATCTATATGTCTTTATATATACAGTACAGACCAAAAGTTTGGACACACCTTCTCATTCAAAGTGTTTTCTTTATTTTCATGACTATGAAAATTGTAGATTCACACTGAAGGCATCAAAACTATGAGTTAACACATGTGGAATTATATACATAACAAAAAAGTGTGAAACAACTGAAAATATGTCATATTCTAGGTTCTTCAAAGTAGCCACCTTTTGCTTTGATTACTGCTTTGCACACTCTTGGCATTCTCTTGATGAGCTTCAAGAGATAGTCACCTGAAATGGTTTACACTTCACAGGTGTACCCTGTCAGGTTTAATAAGTGGGATTTCTTGCCTTATAAATGGGGTTGGGACCATCAGTTGCGTTGTGGAGAAGTCAGGTGGATACACAGCTGATAGTCCTACTGAATAGACTGTTAGAATTTGTATTATGGCAAGAAAAAAGCAGCTAAGTAAAGAAAAACGAGTGGCCATCATTACTTTAAGAAATTAAGGTCAGTCAGTCCGAAAAATTGGGAAAACTTTGAAAGTGTCCCCAAGTGCAGTCACAAAAAACATCAAGCTCTACAAAGAAACTGGCTCACATGCGGACCACACCAGGAAAGGAAGACCAAGAGTCACCTCTGCTGCGGAGGATAAGTTCATCCGAGTCACCAGCCTCAGAAATCGCAGGTTAACAGCAACTCAGATTAGAGACCAGGTCAATGCCACACAGAGTTCTAGCAGCAGACACATCTCTAGAACAGCTGTTAAGAGGAGACTGTGTGACTCAGGCCTTCATGGTAGAATATCTGCAAGGAAACCACTGCTAAGGACAGGCAACAAGCAGAAGAGACTTGTTTGGGCTAAAGAACACAAGGAATGGACATTAGACCAGTGGAAATCTGTGCTTTGGTCTGATGAGTCCAAATTTGAGATCTTTGGTTCTAACCACCGTGTCTTTGTGCGACGCAGAAAAGGTGAACGGATGGACTCTACATGCCTGGTTCCCTCCGTGAAGCATGGAGGAGGAGGTGTGATGGTGTGGGGGGTGCTTTGCTGGTGACACTGTTGGGGATTTATTCAAAATTGAAGGCATACTGAACCAGCATGGCTACCACAGCATCTTGCAGCGGCATGCTATTCCATCCGGTTTGCGTTTAGTTGGACCATAATTTATTTTTCAACAGGACAATGACCCCAAACACACCTCCAGGCTGTGTAAGGGCTATTTGACCATGAAGGAGAGTGATGGGGTGCTGCGCCAGATGACCTGGCCTCCACAGTCACCGGACCTGAACCCAATCGAGATAGTTTGGGGTGAGCTGGACCACAGAGTGAAGGCAAAAGGGCCAACAAGTGCTAAGCATCTCTGGAAACTCCTTCAAGACTGTTGGAAGACCATTTCAGGTGACTACCTCTTGAAGGTCATCAAGAGAATGCCATGAGTGTGCAAAGCAGTAATCAAAGCAAAAGGTGGCTACTTTGAAGAACCTAGAATATGACATATTTTCAGTTGTTTTACACTTTTTTGTTATGTATATAATTCCACATGTGTTAATTCATAGTTGTGATGCCTTCAGTGTGAATCTACAAATTTCATAGTCATGAAAATAAAGAAAACTCTTTGAATGAGAAGGTGTGTCCAAACTTTTGGCCTGTACTGTATATTCCCCTAGGTTTATCCTTACACAGGATGCTATACGTTTATATTATGGCCATTTGACATTTTCCACTTGTGTCATTTTGAATAGGTGCTGTGGGAGCTGTATAGTAACATCTTCTCATAAGGTCCACCTGACAAGTGCCCCTTACTAGACAGAAGTGACACACTGTAACAAGCTCTGCTGCTGTAGATGGCCACCATGAAGTCCCTGGATGTGCTGCCAATCACTGAAAGCGAGAAGAGGTCTTGGGAATAGAAACACTCCCCAGAAATTTTCATGAGAGGATCCTATCTTTAGATAGTATTTAAGGTCTTCTGCCTCCAGGTTATTGGGGGGCAGCCCTACACAGAATAGAAGCAAGCCAGAAGATATCAGATATAAAAGAAAACCATTTATTCTGACATTTAATGCTGAAAATAGAAATTCCCAAATCTAGAAAGTCTCTGGTGTGAAATCTGTGGAGAAAGCTCTCCAGTTGCAGCAGGTTGCTTCATCCGCCCGGTCAGGGCTTAACTATTGAAACATAAGGGACGTGGTCCCGGTCGTGGTGCTGCTGGTGGAGCTCCTGTTGCAGGAGGAGCCCCAGCCATAAATGTTCAGTGTAGAGAAGGTACAGAGTGCAAATATCAGCGGCTGTAGACGAGTGCCCTGACAACCTGCCGCCCGCTCCTCACTGTCCAGTCACCTGCGGGCAGCAGGTGCAGCTTCTATGTTCCACATGATAAAAGATTCACCGGGGGGCCCGGGAAGTTCATGGGGGTGTAACCTGCGGAGCCCCCATTACCGGTTCTGGGGGGGGGCTAGGCTGTGAGGCCCCCCACACGTTGCTGCAGCAGTCTCCTCATTGGCACTGGGCCCGTCAGTCCGTTTGTGCACTGCCTGTGGTGCTGGTGCTCTTGAGTGGGCCGCTGTGAGCGTGTCTCTAGCACCTGCCCATGGCCTCGGGCAGCAGCTGCTTGAAGAGGTTGCGCAGGGTGCCGAGCTCCTGGGTCAGCTGCTCCACCCTCTTCTGCAGCCACTCGTTCTCGGCCGTCAGCTCCAGGACGTTGTGCTGCATTTCCAGATTGCGGATCTTGGCTTTGTCGCAGCTCTTGCGCACAATGATGTTGATGCACTCCTGCCGCTGCTTGTACTTGTCGCTGTGCTTGTCCAGGTTCTTCTTGTGTACGGGGTCAGGACAGTGCAGCGCCTGCCCCAGGAATGAAGACCGGGTGGGTGAGTATTACAAGCTCTTGAAGTGCTTTACTCCCTAATCCCGGTTGCATTTGTCATAGTCAAATACAACCAGTCAATACTGCACATTGTTGGTTGACAAATTAACATTTTTTGTGACCATGAAGTAATTGTATAAAATTTGCCTCAATAAATGTTTCCTCTTTATGACACCAGCACTGCCTTACTCTCAGTGAACATAATTGTTGACTATTAGCGGTTACATTGTCGCCTGACATAAACCATCTGTTAGTTTGGTGGGTGAACGCAAAATATGAGGAGAGCATCAAATAAGGGACGTGGTCCCGGTCGTGGTGCTGCTGGTGGAGCTCCTGTTGCAGGAGGAGGACGTGGTTGATCTGTGCCAGCTACACGCACAACTAAAACACCTTCCTCAGGTGCGAGTAGGCAACAGATCCTTCAACGTTATTTGGTAGGGCTGAATGCGGCTCTACGTATGGTGAGGCCAGAACAAGTACAGGCGATAGTAGATTTGGTGGCTGACAGTGCCTCCAGTTTCTTCACATTGTCTCCCACCCAGTCTCCTGCTGAAAGATCAGAGTTGGCACGTGCATCCCATGGCCATCAGTCTTTCACCTCACCCTCTTGCAAATCAGCCAAGCAGTCTGAGCCCTAAGTCATGCAGCAGTCTCTTATGCTTTTTGATGATTCTGTTAGCAGGGTTTTCCAGGGACATCCACATAGCCCTGCCCCAGAGGTGGAAGAGATTGAGTGCACCGATGCCCAACCACTTATGTTTCAGGATGAGTACATGGGAGGACCACCACAGCACGTCTCGGTTGATGACGAAACACAGGTGCCAACTGCTGTGGCTTTCTGCAGTGTGCAGACCGACAAGGAGGGCAGGGGTGAAGACTGGGTGGAAGATGAAGTGGAGGATGATGAGGTCCTCGACCCCACATGGAATCAAGGTCATGCAAGTGACCTATGTAGTTCGGAGGAAGAGATGGTGTTCGCACAGAGCCACCAGCACAGCAGAAGAGGGAGCAGGGTGCAAAAGCGGAGCTGCCGTCCCCTAGACAGTATGCCTGCTAATGCCCAGTAGAGATGTCCCGAACTATTCGCCAGCGAACAGTTCCCGGCGAACATCGCTTGTTCGCGCTCGCCGCGGCGGTCGAACATATGCGATGTTCGGTCCGCCCCCTATACGTCATCATTGAGCAAACTTTGACCCTGTACCTCACAGTCAGCAGACACATTCCAGCCATACCCTCCCTCCCAGACCCTCCCACCGCCTATCAAAAAGCAAGGACAGCATCCATCTTAGATTTATTTGGAAGCTGCAGTGTTAGTGAGAGCAGGGACAGTGTAGCTGCTGCTGATTTAATAGGGAAATTGATAACTAGGCCAGTGTATTCAGTGTCCACTCCAGTCCTAAAAGACTCATCTGATCTGATGTAAGGACAGCGTCCTGAAAGCACCCCAAAAAGCCCTGTCTGCTTTTTTTCATATTTTTTTCTCTGTAATCTAATTGCAGTTGCCTGCAAGCGTGTGTGTCAGGCCCACAGCGTGTACTGTGCCCACTACTGCCAGTGCCCAGTGCCACCACTCATATCTGGTGTCACAGTAGCTTGCATTTTAAAAAATAAAACTCATTTTTCACTGTAATATAATTGCAGTTGCCTGCAAGTGTGTGTGTCAGGCCCACAGTGTGTACTGTGCCCACTACAGTGCCCAGTGCCACCACTCATATCTGGTGTCACAGTAACTTGCATTTAAAAAAAAAATAAAAAATAAATTTCACTGTAATATAATTGCCGTTGCCTGCAAGCGTGTGTGTCAGGCCCACAGCGTGTACTGTGCCCACTACTGCCAGTGTACATTGCCACCACTCATATCTGGTGTCACAGTAGGTTGCATTTAAAAAAAAATATATATAATTTTTTCACTGTGATATAATTGCAGTTGCTGCAAGCGTGTGTGTCAGGCCCACAGCATGTACTGTGCCTACTACAGCCAGTTCCTAGTTGCACCACTCATATCTGGTGTCACAGTAGCTTGCATTTAAAAAAATAAATAAATAAATTCACTGTAATATAATTGCAGTTGCCTGCAAGTGTGTGTGTCAGGCCCACAGTGTGTACTGTGCCTACTACTGCCAGTGCCCAGTGCCACCACTCATATCTGGTGTCACAGTAGCTTGCACCCATAGTACAAATAATCAAAAAAAATTACAGGCAGAGGCAGGCCACCACGCAGGGGCCGTCGTGTTCGTGGTGCTGTGATTTCCTTTGGCCCTAGAATGATTTCCTTTGGCCCAGTGTTCAGAGGCCACATACCCTGAACTTGAAAAGTTCTAAAAACATAGTTGACTGGCTAACACAGGACACCCAATCTTCTACAGCTTCCGTTCGGAACCTTGACGCACCATCCTCCTCCAGCTCCGCTTCGGGCACCTCTCAAGTTACCACTTGCTCGCCTGCCGCCACCACCAACACTAGCACCACAGCTGCTTCACTTGATCTGTCAGAGGAGTTATTTACTCATCAGTTGGAAGAAATGAGTGATGCGCAACCATTATTGCCAGGGGATGTAGATAACAGGGATATGTCTCAGTCAGGCAGAATTACACAGATGGACGTACGGTGTGATGATGATGATGTTGTACCCGCTGCTGCTTCCTTTGCTGAGTTGTCAGATACAAGTGAAGCGGTTGATGATGACGATGTGTCTGTGGATGTCACGTGGGTTCCCGCTCGAAGAGAAGAAGAACAGGGGGAAAGTTCAGATGGGGAGACAGAGAGGAGGAGGAGTAGAAACTGCTTAACTTCCATCCTGCTGGATTACAAACTTCAGGCGGATCATTTTAAGCCCTCTCTTGGGCTTGTAGGACTGACAACAGCCGATCGCCATTTGCGGCCTTGCTACAGAGCCGGAGCCTCAAATCCAATTTGCAGCGCTCGCCTACACGGCTATCCTCAGTACAGCTAACCCGACAGCAGAGACCTCACAAGAAAGGCCCGGCGATTATCTACCGCTGTTTGGCGCAAAACGAACGAGCACCTTACCTGCTGTGAGCACGACAAGAACCTGGCCCGCAAGAGAAATCAGCAGTGACGCATCAGTGCCGGGTCTGCTGCGCTTCCATCTGCATACCACCGCAGGGTAACAGGACTCAAAGATAGCGTGTCCCAGAGCTGAGGGAGAGGCTTAACAGAGGAGAGCTCCAGGCCTGAAGGTGCCACTGACCGGCACAGAACGCAGAGATACCTACAGCCAACCCAGCAGGCTGCTTACAGGAGGCGATAAACACCCAGAACCGGGTAAGGCACGGCCGCGGCAGGGTCAGCCATCTGTGGCTCCTGCAAGACATATAGCCGACGGGGACGCAGACTGCAGACAGCTCGGTGACAACGCCGTACTACAATAGCGCCGGATCCATGAAATAAGGTACCGCTTTATACCTGGTTTACTCCGGTCGCACGTGCAGCTGCAGGTCCTTCCCCAGTCAGTGTCTCCCCTCATAGTCTCTGACCACCCTGCGATACGCCGGCGGCCCTCAGTGAGGTGTGGAAGAAAATAGAACATCGCTCCTGCCCTAGCCTAGACCACCCTCAGCTCCGCAGAACAAGCCATACTCAGACCCGCGGGGACACACCACAAGCACCGCAGTCTAGGCTACCGCTACAAACGGCAGTCACCTAGATAGTGTGGAGACCCGCCATCTTGCCCCGCAGGAGGGAGCCGATAAGAACTCTTTTTTCCCACTGTCACTCTATACAGGTTCCCGGCACTACTGCGATCGTGTGCTAACAGTCGCAGGCATTGCGACAAATTCCCCCAGCTAATAGCAGTTCACCCCAGGCTACATACCTACATAGATAAGGAAGTAGCGACAGAGGGGTTCCACAACCTTCATATCTCCAAAGCAAAGCTATATTCACCTCTACTGAAGGCATAGCCTTAATTTTTTCTGGACTTCCATGTTCAATACAGAAGACCTATTCTAAGAATATATTTAAAGGGACATTACACTCCGGCCTATGAGAAGTCCATTATTATCATTCTTAATCAGGAGAAGTCCCTAGTACTACCGAAGACCCATTAGTGGAAGATACAGAGGTGCGAATATCATCTAACTAACCGCACAGCAGTAAAGAAGCGCCTGTCACCGTGCCGTATAAGAGGGACAGGGATAGAAGCAAAGTCGAACAGACGTTCATCCCTGCTTTATACTACATCACCTCTCCAATCAGAGAATACTCCCTGTCAAACGGACTTTAGGGTCTTAGGCCCAATTTTTTTTAGCTTCTTCTCAGAAGATTAACAGAGGCGTCATAATGAATACCCCCATGTAATCAACAGCCGCAGCCATCGAGGACCACAAGATGAGAGAATAGGAGGGTCTTACAATTCTACTCACACTGACCTAATACTTTTAAAGCTCATACACCAATAGGTGCGACAACTCTGGTTACCTGTCTGAATAGTGATGGTTAAAATTGGCCCAGGCAAACCCAGACCTACCTCCAATAAGTGTCTTACAGGCTCTCTGGACTCCTACATGCAGAAGCGTACACCTGCGCTTAAAGATACCATAACCAACAACTCTCCAGAGATGGAAAGTGATCGAGAAGATGACACAAGTCTACCCATATCCAGAGCGTTCCTAGGGCAAGCCCTCTCAAGAGCATTGGAACCAGTGGTGAAGGAACTACAGGATATAAAACAAGTGAAATGTATGGGAAGTAGAGTCGAACAATTAGAATCTACACAAGCACAGATAGTCTCATACACAGAAGCGACTTCCGCAAACTTCTTCTCATGTCAGACACATATGAATAAAATTGTTAATTGGATGCAAGATCAAGAGAACAGAGCAAGGCGCAACAACCTGAGACTTAAGGGGGTCCCAGAATCCATCTCTACAGAGGCCTTGCTTGACACGGTCAAACAAATATTCTCTACCATTCTAGGAGATAATTACGTGCTAGAGATCTCCATCGAAAGAGCGCACAGAGCACTTAGATCCAAACCACAAGGGTCAGAACCACCGAGAGATGTAATTTGTCGTCTATTCAATTCCAGAGTGAGAGATGACATCCTGAAGCTCGCTCGTGTCAAGCCCATGGTCAAAATTGAGGGGTCTGAAATTTCTATATATCAAGACCTGGCCAGAGTCACCTTGTCTAAAAGGAACATGCTCCGCCCTTTAACAGAGACCCTACGTCATTGGAACATCCCTTACAGATGGTTCTTCCCATTTGGCCTCTCCTTTAATGTAGAAGGAAAAAGATTCATCCTGAGAGAACACTCCGAACTGGAAGAAATCCTATCTGCACTACAGATCACAAACATGGACATTCCAGACTGAGCTCCAATACACGACCTTACCAGTCTACCGACGGTTCCACCCCCTACACCATGGGAGACTGTTGGAGCAGAGAGGAAGAGCCTCAGCAAAAAACGTCAGGGAAAACTGACTCCAAGATGTCTTGAAGTTGACCCCGCCTGAGAACTGATCTATTTCGGGTGACGCCCACACACCGCTACCCCTTGGGTACGACCTACATAGTAGATACATAGAATATGTTCAATGTTTATTATGGTTGCACCTTTTGTTGAGTAGGTTTCTGTGTATGCGGTTATGTTGGTGGGCCGGGGTGGAGGGGGGAGCCGTGGCACCTTATAAGTGTTAAAAAAAATAAAAAAAAAAATAATAATTGCCCAGACATTGGGCAACCCCCATGTATACAAGGGGTCGTGCGGCTCTCCCCCTCACCTCTCATCACTACTCCTCACGACTAGATTATTGGCTCGGACATACCTCTCCGACCTGATCTATACCTCTCGGATTTGTAAGTTCTCTCATTATATTCAAAGCTACGTTAGAATCGACACCGTCCTCAGGGCTGTGACCGACAATGTTAATACGTATGCTAGTATTAATCTATTTGGTACTGTATTTCCACATGTTCACCCTATCCCCAATGTTATATTCAACATCCTCACGGATAGGTTTTACTTACTTGTTCTCTACTCATCCCACACCCCCTTCTATGCCACAATCCCTGGGCCTCACGACCTTCTATTATACAGCGCCTTGGTGTACCCGCATTGTTCGAATAATACCTTACCATCCCCCTCCATGACTACTATACACTTAATCACGTACAATGTTAGAGGCCTGAACTCTCCGATCAAACGCAGTCAAGTACTCCAAGCCCTGAAAAAATCCCGTGCTGACATCTTATTCCTACAGGAAACCCACTTCCTCACAGAAAAGACACCAACATTCCAAAAGCATTTTTACAACCAATGGTACCACTCACATACCCCCACAAAGAACTCTAGAGGGGTGGCCATAGCCTTCTCTAAGCATACCACTTTCGAATTGGAGAGCTCGTATAGAGATAAAGATGGCAGACTAATAGTACTCATCGGGTTACTAAATGGTAAGCAGTTCACATTAGCGAACCTTTATGCCCCCAACACACAACAACCCCAATGGATTAGGGATGCCATGACAATAATACACAGCATAACGAAAGGAACCCTAGTGATAGGTGGCGACTTCAATGTCGCCCTTGACCCGCTCCTAGACACCTCTTCAGGAAAGACCGCCCTCTCTTATAAGGCATTAAGACATATTAAAAAATCACTGCAAATACTGTCCTTGACTGATGTGTGGCGTTTTCTCCACCCTTCGGTGAAGGATTACACTCTGTACTCAACACCACACAATTCTTACCACAGAATTGACAACTTTTTTCTCCAGCAATCATCCCTCATTAATGTTCAATCATCATCAATAAGCTCAGGGGTTCATTCAGATCACTCTCCGTTAGGAGTTCATATATTAATGTAGGATCGCCCAAGCGCGCGGCCGCCTTGGAGACTTAATGAAACACTTCTCTCCACAAAAGAGGTCCAAAAAAGAATCACAGATAGTCTCAACTCGTATTTTGAGTTGAATAACAATTTAGAAGTATCCAAACCGGTCGTGTGGGAGGCGCACAAGGCAACCATTAGAGGCGAGTTTATATCCATAGGTACATACTGTAAAAAAAAGAGAGAACAGGAAATCAAATCCCTACAGTCGACGATCTCCCATCTAGAAAAACTTCATAAGCAATCCCTTATAGCGCCAATTCTCCAAAAGCTCACAGAATCCCGATTACAACTTAGAGATCTGTTAAACAAAAACTCAGCTAAACTCTACATGTCAGTCAAACATTCTTTTTATGCCCATGGAGATAAAGCATCTAAATTGATGATGTCCCTTAAAAGAAGAAAGCCCCACACTTTTATAAGGGAAATTAAGGATAAAAAAGGAATCACCATTACTGATCCTGAGATGATTGAAAAATAATTTATTAGCTTCTACACCTCACTATATCAATTGCGCACCTCAGAGATTCAGGAGAACACGCAGGACACTCTTGCGGCAATATCAAATTTCCTATCCCGTGCTTCCCTTCCCAAACTAGACCCTAGTGCGCACACGAACCTGTTGAAACCTTTCACACAGATGGAGGTTCAGTCCACCCTGCGAAACAGTCCTAAACAGAAAGCGCCGGGCCCGGATGGTCTCCCCAGCTTTTATTACAATACCTTCTCGGGTGTCCTTCTCCCTCATCTGACGGATACATTCAATGCATACCTCTCAGGATCTAGCATTCCAAAACAGGCTCTTGAAGCCTACATCACCTTAATTCACAAGGATGGGAAAGATGCTAACCAATGTGGAAGTTATAGGCCAATTTCCCTGTTAAACACAGATCTAAAACTATACGCAAGTTTACTGGCCAATAGACTTAAACCTTGGATCCCCTCTTTGATTTCCCCTGAGCAGGTGGGGTTTGTGTCTGGTAGGGAGGGGAAGGATAACACACTGAGAATTCTCTCCATTATTCAAATAGCCAAGCAGTAGAAAATCCCCTTGGTACTGCTGGGTACCGACGCTGAAAAGGCTTTTGACAGGGTGGACTGGACCTTCATGAAACAGGTACTTCTACATTTTGGTATACCACAAGAGTTTGTTAGCGCTATACTTCTAATGTATGATACTCCCTCAGCGAGATTACGTATAAACCAAAACCTATCAGCACCTTTCCATATATGCAACGGGACAAGACAGGGCTGTCCACTATCACCAATCCTGTTCGCCCTTACACTCAAACCACTTTTGGCCTCCATTAGACTTCACCCAGACATAAGGGGATTCGATGACGGCAAATATGAGCACACAGCTGCTGCTTACGCAGATGATATTTTATTGACTCTGTCGAACCCCTCTATCGCTTTCCCAGCACTTCAAACCGTGTTAAAGGAGTATGGCTTGTTGTCAAGCTTCAAAATAAACGCTTCCAAGTCAGAAGCTTTGGGGTTTAACATAGACAAGGAAGAAATAGACATCTTACGCACCCATTACCCTTTTCATTGGCCAAAATCATATATCACATACCTAGGTATTAAAATTAGTTCTAAATGGAGCGAACTATACGCACTCAATTACGCCCAAATCCCAAACACTTTTAGTCAAATATTTTCCTCATGGTCCCTACCGTTTCTATCTTGGATGGGACGAAAAAATCTAATAAAGTCGATACTACTCCCTAAGATGACGTATCTGTTTCAGACTCTCCCGATACCACTCCCATCATCATTCTTCAATAATCTACACAGAATTGTTAGTAACTACCTTTGGGATGGCAAAAAACCCAGAATAAATAGATACCTATTAGCTCAGCATAAAACAAGAGGAGGTATGTCGGTCCCTGACTGGAGACTGTATTACGAAGCCGCACACCTTACTAGGGTAATATACTGGCTAAGGGCGGAAAAAAATAAACTCTGGCTTCCACTAGAGAACCTACTCGCTACAATTCCTCTCAGAGCATTTCTCTGGAGGAAAAAAGAGAAACCCGTATCCCAACTCACACTAAATGTGATTACACAAACCACTCTATGGCCTCATGCACACGATTTTTTCACGGTCCGCAAAAACGGGGTCCGTGGGTCCGTGATCCGTGACCGTTTTTTCATCCGTGGGTCTTCCTTGATTTTTGGAGGATCCACGGACATGAAAAAAAAGTCGTTTTGGTGTCCGCCTGGCCATGCGGAGCCAAACGGATCCGTCCTGAATTACAATGCAAGTCAATGGGGACGGATCCGTTTGACGTTGACACAATATGGTGCAATTGCAAACGGGTCCGTCCCCCATTGACTTTCAATGTAAAGTCAGGAGTCCCTTTACTTTCACACTTGTGTTCATAATGCAGACGGTGGCTCCGTTCAGAGCGGATCCGTCTGCATTATATTGTTAAAACATTTCTAAGTGTGAAAATAGCCTCAGACGGATCCGTCCAGACTTTACATTGAAAGTCAATGGGGGACGGATCCGTTTGAAAATTGAGCCACAGTGTGTCATCTTCAAACGGATCCGTCCCCATTGACTTACATTATAAGTCTGGACGGATCCGCTTGCCTCCGCACGGCCAGGCGGACACCCGAACATAACTTGAAGCGTCCCCATCACCATGGGAACGCCTCTACGTTAGAATATACTGTCGGATATGAGCTACATCGTGAAACTCATTTCCGACAGTATATTCTAACACAGAGGCATTCCCATGGTGATGGGGACGCTTCAGGTTAGAATATACTGAAAAACTGTGTACATGACTGCCCCCTGCTGCCTGGCAGCACCCGATCTCTTACAGGGGGCCGTGATCAGCACAATTAACTCCTCAGGTGCCTCACCTGAAGGGGTTAATTGTACTATCATATCCCCCTGTAAGAGATCAGGGCTGCCAGGCAGCAGGGGGCAGACCCCCCCCCCCCTCCCCAGTTTGAATATCGTTGGTGGCACAGTGTGCGCCCACCATCGGGCCCCCCCCTTCCTCCCTCTATAGTTAAAAATCGTTGGTGGCACAGTGTGCGCCCACCATCGGCCCCCCCTCTCTCTATAGTAGTAACAACCATTGGTGGCAGTGTGCGGCCTCCCATTTCCCCCTTCCCCTCCCCCCCATCATTGGTGGCAGCGGAGTTCCGATCGGAGTCCCAGTTTAATCGCTGGGGCTCCGATCGGTAACCATGGCAACCAGGAAGCTACTGCATCCCTGGTTGCCATGGTTACTTAGCAATAGTACAATTGTAGAAGATTCATACTTACCTGCTTGCTGCTGCGATGTCTGTGACCGGCCGGGAGCTCCACCTACTGGTAAGTGAAAGGTCTGTGCGGCGCATTGCTAAAGAACTGTCACTTACCAGTAGGAGGAGCTCCAGTAGGAGGAGCTCCACACTACATAAAGCACATGTTCACTCAATAATAAAACCATATCTTAGTCAAGCCACGAGTCCCAGAGAACTCACACAATTTGAAAAATTAGCGGCTTCCTCCAATCCTCCTAAACACTTGCTATCGCAGATTTACAACATCTTACAACAAATTAAATATCCAGGCACCAGAAGCTACCTGGGCGACTGGGAAAAAGATCTGGATACCACATGGTCCACTGCAGAGATCAAGCAAATATATATCAAATCACATGGTATTTCTAGATGTACCCAACTACAAGAAAATTCATATAAGATAGTTACTAGATGGTACCGAACGCCCGTGAGACTCAAGCAGATGACCTGCCTAAATTCAGACATATGCTGGAAATGTAAAAGCTCGAGAGGCACATATATACACATGTGGTGGGAATGTCCAGTAATCAAACCTTTTTGGACCCAGGTTCTCAACCACATAACAAAGATATGCAACCTAGCACAAGCCCCAACTCTAGCCTCCATATTCCTCAACATTCGACTAGGTAATGTACCACCGGACAATAGAACACTTTTCCAGCATCTCATAGCAGCAGCCAAATTACTGATTCCTCAGCATTGGAATCAACCGAGTTCTCCCACCCTCTCACAGTGGCTACACAAAGTAAACCATATTTTCCACATGGAGGAGCTA
The DNA here is from genome assembly GCF_014858855.1 of Bufo gargarizans. NCBI lineage: Eukaryota > Metazoa > Chordata > Amphibia > Anura > Bufonidae > Bufo > Bufo gargarizans. The sequence goes on along the minus strand of NC_058080.1, from coordinate 26,403,358 downwards.
TCAGCATGGGAACAGAGAGTTCACACCAGATTTCTTCAGTTGTGGGATGGCTGGGTTAAATACCGCGCTTCCACTCCAGTGCTTCAACTACTATCAGACACAATTCAAACAACATCATAGGTGTTTACAATCCACACCATTAATTGAGGTCCCCCCTATTTACCCCCCCCCCCTCCCCCACCCCTTTTGATATATCTTCCTTTATTAGTCTTTCTCACGTTTACATCATTGACGGAATAAAGACTATTTCAAGTCTGGGTTACCACACTAACACCTTCTTCCGTCACTCATTTTGTTTTGTTTTTTGACTTATGTCTTACCCTTATAAGACGAGAACCGACCGTTTGTAATATTTGTCTTTTGGCTGTGCATTGTCATTATATCTAATGTAAACCTGATTTCACTCTTCCTCATTTATACAATGTACTTCTATTGTTGTATATTATACCTTTAAAAAATTAATAAAAAGAAAATTGAAAAGAAAGAGAGGAGGAGGAGACGAGTTGGAAGCAGGGGGAGGTCGTCGCAAGAGCTAGTGGCACAGTCAGACAGCATGTATCAGCACCCGGGGTCAGCCAGACAGCACGCCAATCAACACATAATGTTGCCACCACCAGAATGCAGTCATTGCAAAGCTCAACAGTGTGGCATTTTTTTTGTGTGTCTGCCTCTGATAACAGCGATGCCATTTGCAACCTGTACCAAAAGAAACAGAGTCGTGGGAAGTCCAACACCCACCTAGGTACAACTGCTTTGCGAAGGCACATGGTCTCACATCACAAACGCCTATGGGATCAACACATGATGAGTACAAGCAGCACACAAACTCAAAGCCACCATCCTCCTCCTGGTCCAGCATCTTCAGCCACGTCAACCACTGCTGTCCTCCTTGCCCTCTCTCAACCATCCGCCACTCCGCCTCTCACCTTCAGCAGTTCCTGCTCATTTGCCCACAGTCAGGTTTCTGTCAAGGAAATGTTTGAGCGTAAGAAGCCAATGTCGGAACTCTTAGCCCGCCAGCTTTTACCCTACAAGCTGGTGGAGTCTGAGGACTTCAAAAAAATGGTAGCTATTGGGACACTGCTGTGGAAGGTACCCGGCTGAAATTTCTTTTCACAAAAGGCAATCCCCAACCTGTACTCTATTGTGGAAAAGGAAGTCATGGCATGTCTGGCACACCGTGTTGGGGCAAGGGTCCATCTGACCACTAATACCTGGTCTGCACAGCACGGTCAGGGCAGGTATATCACGTACACTGCGCATTGGGTAAATCTGCTGGCGGCTGCCAAGCATGGAATGCGTGGCTCTGCAGAGGAGTTGGTGACACCACCACGACTTGCAGGCAGGCCTGCTGCCACCTCCTCTACTCCTCCTACTCCATCCTCTTCGCTAACCTCCTCGGCTGAGTCCTCTTCTGCTGCTGCGTCTTGCTCCACATGAACTGCACCCCCCCAGCTCACCAGGGGCTATTCCACATCCCGGATACGACAGTGTCCGGGATGTGGAAAGCAGAGAGTCACACCGGACCAGCACTCTTGTCCGCCCTGAACGCACATGGGGATCAGTGGCTGACCCCGCACCAACTGGAGATTGGCAAAGTGGTGTGTGACAACGGAAGCAATTTGTTGGCGGCATTGAATTTGGGCAAGTTGACACATGTGCCGTGCATGGCACATGTGTTGAATCTGATCGTACAACGCTTTGTGCATAAGTATCCAGGCTTACAGGACGTCCTCAAGCAGGCCAGGAAGGTGTGTGGCCATTTCAGGCGTTCCTACACGGCCATGGCACACTTTTCAGATATTCAGAGGCGAAACAACATGCCAGTGAGGCGCTTGATTTGCGACAGCCTGACACGCTGGAATTCAACACTCCTAATGTTTGACCGCCTGCTCCAACAAGAAAAATCCGTCAACGAGTATTTGTATAACCGGGGTGCTAGGACAGCCTCTGCGGAGCTGGGTATTTTTTTGCCACGTTACTGGACGCTCATGCGCAATGCCTGTAGGCTCATGCGTCCTTTTGAGTAGGTGACAAACCTAGTCAGTCGCACCGAAGGCACCATCAGCGACATCATCCCATTTGTTTTCTTCCTGGAGCGTGCCGTGCGAAGAGTGATGGATCCTGCCGTAGATGAGCGTGAAGAAGAAGAGTTGTGGTCACCATCACCACCAGAAACAGCCTTATCAGCATCTCTTGCTGGACCTGCCGCAACGCTGGAAGAGTAGTCTAAGGAAGAGGAGTCAGAGGAGGAATGTGGCTTTGAGGAGGAGGAAGACCAACCACAGCTGGCATCCCAGGGTGCATGTTGTCACCTATCTGGTACCCGTGGTGTTGTACGTGGCTGGGGGGAAGAACAGACCTTCAATGAGATCAGTGAGGATGAGGAACGGGACATGAGTAGCTCGGCATCCAACCTTGTGCAAATGGGGTCTTTCATGCTGTCGTGCCTGTTGAGGGACCCTCGTATAAAAAGGCTGAAGGAGAACGACCTGTACTGGGTGGCCACGCTACTAGACCCCCTGGTATAAGCAGAAAGTGCCTGAAATGTTACCGAATTACCGGAAGTCGGAAAGGATGCAGCAGTTCCAAAACAAGTTAAAAAGTATGCTTTACACAGCGTATATGGGTGATGTCACAGCACAACATGAATCTAACAGGGGGAGAGGTGAAAGTAATCCTCCTCCTACCACGACCAAAAACGACAAGGGCAGGACGCTTTACAGACGTGTTGTTGATGGAGGACATGCAGAGGTTTTTAAGTCCTACGCATCGCCACAGCCCTTCGGGGTCCACCCTCAGAGAACGACTCGACCGACAGGTAGCAGACTACCTCGTCTTAACCGCAGATATTGACACTCTGAGGAGCGATGAACCCCTTGACTACTGGGTGTTTAGGCTTGACCTGTGGCCTGAGCTATCCCAATTTGCTATAGAACTTCTGGCCTGCCCCGCTTCAAGTGTCCTGTCAGAACGGACCTTCAGCACAGCAGGAGGTATTGTCACTGAGAAGAGAAAAAAGAGAAGATTAAAAAAGGCCTGATGAAATGCCTTGGGCTATAAAATGGTCCACATGCTGCTGTATTTAATCTCTGCATGCCGGATGACTTGTGTGACTTCTCTGCCACAAACTAGGGTTCAAGCCACAATGTTTTAGTGCACTTTCTGCCTGGAAAACATCAATTTTTCTGGCCGCTGCTACAGCTGCAACAATGCCTAATTTTTCTGTACTCTGGTGCTGCACTGTGGCTGCAAAAACAAAAAAAAAAGGCACATACATGTGTCAATTCCCCTTCGTGATCGTTACCTTGTTGTGGTGAAGGGGCTTGCGTATCACAATGAAGCGACCACCTCTATGAGTGTGTTGGCAATGGCAATGTTGGCACACCCCAGATGACATAAGGTCGTTGCTTCATTGTGAACAGACAAAAAGCGATCGGCTGGATAATTTTGCATAGAAAAAACATTAATTTTCTTTGTGATCATCTAAGGCAGGCATGTCCAAACTGCGGCCCTCCAGCTGTTGCAAAACTACAACTCCCAGCATGCTCTAATAGCTGTAAGCTTTCCAGGCATGCTGGGAGTTGTAGTTTTGGAACAGCTGGAGGGCCGCAGTTTGGACATGCCTGATCTAAGGTGATCATTAAAGACTACTAGGCCAACAATGGGCCCACACTGCAGAATCATTGTTTCCTGGGTCACTTAACTGTCTCTGAACTACCTCAGCACGACCATAGGCTTTGAAAAACCGCCATCGACTGCAATCTCCCAAACGTGTGCATGAGCACAGTCATCACTACACCAAGATTGACGCATAAAGGAATAAAATTAATGTCATGAGTGTGTCAACTATAGACAACTCTTTGCGGTTGTCTAAAATCTATTCCATACACGTCCCCTGATAGGGAACTTAACAGGGATTAAACTGATAGGAATAGTACTACTTAACATACCACTCATATCGGGTAGCACAGTACATTGCACGGCGCACGCGCAGTGCCCCATATTGGAAGTAGGAGGACCAACCAAGCATCTTTTTCCATCTCCCGGTTCCTAAAATCTATTCCATACATGTCCCCTGATAGGGGACGTAACAGGGATTATACTGATAGGAATAGTACTACTTAACATACCACTCATATCGGATAGCACAGTACATTGCCCGGCGCACGCGCAGTGCCCCAAATTGGAAGTCAGAGGACCAACCAAGCATCTTTTTCATCTCTCGGTTCCTAAAATCTATTCCATACACCACACCGGCCCCTGATAGGGGACAAAACTGAGATTAAACTGGTAAGAACTGATTTTTTTAATAAAAAAAAAGAGGACAGCCTCTGCGGAACTGGGTATTTTTTTGCTGCATTACTGAACGCTCATGCACAATGGCTGTAGGCTCATACGTCCTTTTGCGGAGGTGACAAACCTGGTCAGTGAAACCCAAGGCAACATCATCGACCTCATCCCATATGCGTTTTTTCTGGAGTGTGCCCTGCAAAGAGTGCTGGATCAGGCCCTAGATGAGCATGAAGAGGAAGAGTTGTGGTCACCATCACCACCAGAAACAGCCTTGTCGTCGTCGATTTCTGGACCTGTGGCAACGCAGAGAGAGGAGTCGGAAGAAGAGGAGTCAGAGGAGGAAGGTGCAGGCGTCCAAGGGTGCTTGTTGTCACCTTTCGGGGACCCTTGGTGTTGTACGTGGCTGGGTGGAGGAAGAGACCTTCAATTTCGTCAGTGAGGACGGGGACATGGCTAGATTGGTATCCAACCTTGTGCAAATGGGGAGTTTGCGGTTGCGCAAATGGACTGTTTGTGGTTGTTTGCGGTGCGTTAAACGGGGAGTTATGTCTGTCATAGTTTGGTCTGATATACCTGATGTTTTAAAGCACGTTATTCCAAACAATTTAGGAATGTTAGGTGATTTATTCCCTTCATGGATTAAAACCCGACACTGCGTCAATTACGTAATTTTCCATGGGAGTTTTGCCATAGATCCCCCTCCGGCATGCCACAGTTAAAATTCGCCTGCCTATTGAAGTCTATGGCGGTTCGCCCGGTTCGCACATTCACGAACGGAAAATTTTATGTTAGCGACATCTCTACTGCCCAGCACACCAAGGGACCGAGCACACCAAAGCCAGCTCCAAGGAGTTCCCTGGCGTGGCAGTTCTTCAGACAATGTACTGACAACAAGACTCGAGTGGTTTGCACGCTGTGCAATCAGAGCCTGAAGCGAGGCATAAACATTCTCAACCTGAGCCAATGTGGACAAGCTCACGTTAATTAAAATGAACCAGGCATGGATCCCACAGAACTTTCCGTACCTTGTGCAGAATAGACATGTATACCGGCCTTACCCAGCTATTGTTATACTCCAGCACAATTGCTCATTGTTGTCTTTTTTATATTTCCCACTCTTTTGAGGTGTACCCTAATTTAAACAAAAAAATAAATAAATAAATGTAAACCAAAAACCAGTGTTGACTACCTTCTCCTCCTACACCGCCGCTTCCACCTGCACCTCTACGTCCACCGCCTCCTTAACCCCCTACTCCATATGGATCTCCACCTCATAGATCAAGATAATTATTTTTAATTTTTAGGTATTTTATTTAATTTTATGTCATTTCACTAATTTGTCTGATATATTGTTGGGTTTACATATTCCACATTTTTGGCTGTGATATACCCCTGCTCTACCTAGTAAACAGGAAAATACATTTCACAAATTTGTCTGTTACATAGTTGGGTGACATTCATCAGTTTCTGGCTGTGATATACCCCTGCTCTACATAGTGGACAGCGAAATACATTTCACCAATTTGTCTGTTACATTGTTGGGTGACAAATGCTCATATTTTGCGCTAGAAAGTACATTTGCGGCCTACACTACATTTAGGACAGACCGAATGGTGAGGCCAGAACAAGTACCGACTATAGTAGATTGGGTGGCTGACAGTGCCTCCAGTTCCTTCGCATTGTCTCCCACCCAGTCCCCTGCTGAAAGATCAGAGTTGGCACCTACAGCCCATGGCCATCTGTCTTTCAACTCACCCCCTTGCACATCGGGCAAGTAGTCTGAGCCCCAAGTCATGCAGCAGTCTCTTCTGCTTTTTGATGACTCTGCTGGCAGGGTTTCTGTGGGCCATTCACATAGCCCTGCACCAGAAGTGGAAGAGATTGAGTGCACTGATGCCCAACCACTTATGTTTCAGGATGAGAGCGACAAGGAGGGCAGTGGCAAAGAGTTAGTGGAAGATCATGTGATGGATGATGAGATACTAGACCCCACATGAAATCAAGGTCATGTAAGTGATCTGTCTAGTTCGGAGGAAGAGGCTGTAGTCGCACAGGGGCACCAGCACAGCAAAAGAAGGAGCAGGGTGCAAATGCGTCTGTTACATTTTCGGGTGACATTTTATCATTTTTTGCCGTGAATAAACCCCTGCTCTGCATCGTCTGTTACATTGTCAGGTGACAATTTGCCAATTTTGCGGTATACAAACCCCTGCTCTATATAGTTGACAGGGACCGAAATTTTTAAAAATCGTCTGTTCCATTGGTGGTAACATTAACCCATTTTTGCAGATGAAAAACCCCTGCTCTGCATAGGTGACAGGTCAAAATTTGTCTTTAATTGACACGCGACACCTCCTTTTATTTGATTCTTCCGCTTTAACAACTTGTCCCACATTTTCGCTCGATCACATTTCAGCCATTGGCCTCCCTTGGATGAGGTCTCCCTTTCTCACGCTCCTTCTCCGGCATGGAACCCTGATTCCCCACTAATCGTGATCAACATGGTAGGTGCAGAAAATAACATCAAAAGTTGATAGAGAAGATATCCAATTGGATCGTGGACGTCATGGGGACGTGCGATCAGACAGAAGTTATCTAGAGTCAATAATGTGGCAGCAGGCCTCTCCTGGCTAACGTTTCCAAATCCAAAATACCCCAGTGACATTCCCTGTAATTTTTATTAATCATTCCAATAACAGGGCATCTTAAGAGTCCTGTATTGTTATTTATTGTCACTACCTCCCCGCACCCCCCCCTCCTTTACTTGGAAGCTTCAGCTTCAATAATTTGTCCCACATTTCCGCTCGATCACATTTAATTTCATCCATTGACCTCCCTTGGATGTGGTATCCCTTTCTCAGGCTCCCTCTCTGGCCTGGAATCCTGATTTCCCGCTACCCATGATCACCATGGTAGGCGCAGAAAAGAACATCAAAAGTTGATAGAAAAAATATCCAATTGGATCGTAGATGTCACTGGGACGTGTGACATGGTGGAGCAGTATGTGTGCACACGCCTACACGTACTGACTGATGGTTCTGCCCCCTTCAACTTCTGGGTCTCCAAATTGGGCACATGGCCTGAGCTTGCCCTTTACGCTTTAAAGGTGCTGGCCTGCCCTGCAGCTAGTGTATTGTCTGAACGTTTGTTTAGCATGACTGGAGGGGGTTATCACAGCTTATTTTTCCCAATGTTTTGGGGTCTACCCAAATTTAAATTAAAAATTAAAAATCTATAAAATAAAATAAAAAACAAAACCAGTGTAGGCTACCACCTCCTCCTCCACCGCCACCGCCACTTTCACCTACACCGCCAAATCCACCACCTTCTCAACCTCCTACTCCATATGGACCTCCTCCTCCTAGATCAAGTTTATTATTTTTTATTTTTATGTATTTTATGTTATTTTAAGTCATTTCCCTATCCACATTTAGAACCAAAAAGAAAGCCTCAATATACAAAGCTATGAGTCTGGGCAAAGAATTGAAAACCATATAAACCTCAGCCGGGGCTCAGCTCAAAATTCAGTCTCCGGAAAGGAGAGGTAGTAGGGATAATAACTACACTCGCCAAAGAGAAAAATTGAGCAGAGGCTAAGATCTAGAAATAAAGGGGAGGATTAGTTCCTCAGAAGGTAACAATACAAAAACCTTATAATAAAGGGTAAAAAAATGAGCCTAGCAACAACTTATAGTCAGAATCAAAGCATACCACAAGACATGATGAGGGTTGAAAACATATATCAGAATGAGAAATTCATGATAGAGAGTATATAATATGTAATACAGATAACATAATTAAATTGCATGATTAGGCCCTGATGTAACACAAAAAGAGATGGAGATAATCTTATGACCAACCCAAATAATTGGTCAGTAATAAGGGCAATCTATATAAAGTGCAAAATAAATAAAAATAAAAAACGAACAAAAATTATAAATATAAAAAAATAAAAATTCATAGCCATGCAGAAATGCTTGCCCATTTCAATAGTTAATCAGAGCAATAATATCAAGAATATCACTAATGTGATTCAAAGTGACTATGTGCAATAACCATTATGAAAATTCATAATAACCGTGCAATAAATACTCGCCCATTAAGATAATAAATCAGAGCAATAATATCAAAGATATCGCTGATATAATTAAAAGTGACATGTGACAGTGTGATAACAAACATAAATAATAAAAGATGCTGACATCACAAAAACAATATAAATGTCAGCTTAAAAAACAGTGTGCTGCCCATTAGAGCCAATGGATATGTCAAAGGCCGCTGGCACCCCAATACACAGTGACGAACAGTGAATCTAAAATAAAAGTGTGCAATGGTACATCAAAGGAACCAGACATGCAATATTGAGAAAGTGTCCCATGATAATGTCGCTGTAATGGTCCATCTTCATGTTCTCATTCCATATAGTCCATCTCTCTCGTCACACCTCGCAGATGATCAGATTATGTGGCTACAAAGGAAACTGTATAAATAAAAAAAGAAAATTAAAATAACTAAAAATCCCTATAAAATCATACCTAAAGAAAGGATTTGAAACTCAAAGCCTCATTCAATCCATGAGGAGTCACAGTATTGAGCAGAACCATCCATTTTGTTTCTTTTTGGAGGAGGCACCGTTTTATGTCTCCCCCCTGATCCCTAATCTGACGTGGTCAATCCCTCTAAAAGAGATTACTCTAGGGTTGCTATTATGGGCCTCATTAAAATGCTTCACCACCAGTTTCAATTTCTTAAGTTTGTCCTGTTCCGTGATCTCTGCTGCCTTGATGTCCCGAATATGTTCTAGGACTCTCATCTTGAGCATCCTTGTGGTCATCCCTATGTAGATCAGACCACAAGGGCACCCCACGTGATAGATAACCGCCTCTGTTTTGCAGGAGATATGATGTACAATTTTGTATTCTTTCTCCCTGCTCGCATTGGTAAATGAATCTGTCCTAACCATATACTGACATGCAGTGCAGCAGCCACATTGGAAAAATCCCCATTGTGGACCCTTATTGTCAAACAGACCACCTTTTGTCGGGGCCACATAATGGCTCCTCTTCACCATGTCCTTTAGATTTTTTGCCCTCTTCCAAGTAACAAGTGGTCCTTGCAACATCACTCACTTTAAATATCTGTCAGTTCAAAGGACCTGCCAGTGTTTCTGGAGAATGTCCTGCAATTGTCTCCATTGAACATTAAAATTAGTGATAAACCTAGGGAAACCATGATCTCTTTCTTTTTTTGGGGGGGGGGGGGGCACATGACTCAAGAAACTCTCCCTAGGGGAGTTTTTAGCTTTCACATATCCTTTCCTGATCACTTTCTTGCTGTAACCCCTCTCCAAAAACCTCCATGACAGGTACATTGACTCTCGCTTGAACCTAGCCTCACTAGAGCATATCCTCCTGGCTCTGCAAAATTGACCAACAGGTATAGCTCGAGAGACCTGTGGATGGTGAGAGGAGGAGGAGAACAGTAGGGAGTTGGTGGCAGTGGGCTTCCTATGTATGTCAAAGCCCAAAGAGACCCCACCCTCCACAGTGATCGCAAGGTCCAGAAAATCAACATGGTCCTCACTGTAGTCCCAAGTAAGCTTGATTTTATAATTATTCACATTGAGGCTATGTAAAAAAATCTTCCAAGTGCGACGTCTAGCCCTGCCAGATGAACAGAACATCATTGATATACCTCGACCACAAGACTACGGCATTGTGACCCTCCAGAATTATGACTATCTCTCTTTCCCACAGCCCCATGAACAGATTAGCATATGAGGGTGCACAAGTCGCCCCTCTAGCCGTTCCCCGGAGCTGAAGGAAGTAGCGATACTTTAATGTAAAAGCAATGTGTGTCAAGGCAAATTCTAATAATGTCATGATCAGATCAATAAGATCCCTGTCAAGATTTGTTGTTTCCAAAAAGAAGCGTGACTCCTGCAGCCCATGGTCGTGGTAAATAGATGTATACAGGGACTTGACGTCGCACGTGACAAGAAGCATATCACCGTCCAAATGTATCCCATTGAGTCTTCTCAAGGACATCAGTGGTGTCACGAACAAAAGAAGGTAGATAAAAATCGACAAAGCGGCAGACTGTCTCACACAACCCCCCGATTCCGGATACTATAGGCCTCCCCGGTGGTAGTCTAGGATCTTTATGTACTTTAGGGAGTAGGTAAAATGTTGGAAGGATCAGAAAATCAGTAACCAGGCCCTCCCACATCTTAACACCAATTATGCCAATCTCAAATGCTCTCCTAAGTATCTCATCCAATTCTGATTTATATTGTGCCGTAGGGTTAAAGTCCAATTTACAGTAACAGGACCCATCACCCAATTGCCAAAAAGTCTCCTACTCATACATCTCCACTGGCCAGACCACAACATTTCCCCCCTTGTCCACAGGTTTTATAATGACATCTTTCATATTTTTTAGTTCTTTCAATGCAAGTCTCAAATCCTTGCTTAGATTATCATGAAATCTAGTATCACATAGCTTCTCAAGATCCTGTTTAACCAGCTTGACAAATATGTCAACCGTTGGACAGGATGTCGTGGGGGGCCAATGTTGGGACCGGCGGTGTAAATGTATGGGGAATCTAGATGTATCCAATTCCTGTTCATCTAACAGGGATTGGAGATCATTGAGAGTCTGTAGTTCCAGAGGGGAGAGGTCAGATTGGCCATCTCCCCTACTGAATTTTTTTTTGAAACATAGTTTTCTTGCGAAGAGTTCCAAGTCCTTCACCGACAGGAAACAATCAGATTTCCCTGTCGGAGAAAAAGTCAGACCCCTCCGCCAGACAGATAATTGGGGTTGTGTGAGAGTAATGTTTGAAAGGTTAATTACCTTTAATACTTCTTTGCTCGTTTCCCCAGGTAATGATTCTGCCCCGTTTTTCTTTTGTGGATGGTGTAATTAGGCAGGAGGTCCAATTTTCCTCACCACCTCCTTCTCCGGATCCCCTGTGCACATCTAAAAAATGTTCCCCACATCCTTGACTGTTTGTAGATGATGTGGACAGAGAGAGGGATATATTATGTGTGCGACCTCTCGTCATACAATATATCTTATTGTTTTGAAAGTCCACCAAATCTCTCACCATTTTCACCTTTAAACCCTGGATCATTTTCTCCCACCTCAGCCAATCCTCCTCCAGCTCACCATCAAATGACTCACAGGCCTCAACTGGTACTGCCCGCTGAATCTCTTCACGTATATTATCAATCTCTTTCTCCACTACTTCAAGTGATTTGCGATCTGCCGCAATCAGGAGCTCAATCAGGGTATGGGAGCATCGGGTAAGTGTATCTTCCCACTTTCCTACAATTGATGGATCCTCAACCTCAAATGCAGGGAATAACCTATCCACATTTGTTTGCAGAGCACTTGCCATGCTCTTAACCACATGTTGCTGCCATTTCCAGCACTAGCGCTTTCCATGACTTTTTTAGAGCCATTTTAGTGCTTAAAAGTTCAGGTCCCCATTGAACCCGAACATCCAGGTGTCCGCTCAACTCTAATCATAACAGTCCAATTGTTGATATAAGATACTGCAAAAGTATACGCGTTTGGGTAAGGATACTCCAGGAACACTATTCGATACAAACCATCCATGTGCTAACTTACCCACAAGAAATCAGTCCGGTGCGCGAGGAGTGGAAAATTACTGCTCCACCACGAGATTCAACAGCGGTGAACACGAGCAAACAGCCACCAGCGCAGAGGTTGAAAGTACAATTCTGTTCTTTCTAACACTGGAGAAATATCGATATTTTAGCAATAACAGCACTCTATTGGGCAGATATAGACTACTATTGGAAGTGGAATTATATAACTTAGAGACCAACATAGGCATCCATTAAGAGAGCGTGCACAGTGCACTCACTCAACATAAGAGTATTATATCTGTTTGTATATTTATTGCATTATTCTATTTATTTAAGATTATCTTTTAGTATCTGTGTATTTAGTGTTACTTTTAGGATATCTACTTCAACTATTTTAGATATATAATTATGGTGTTATGATTTTATGTATTAATAAATTCCTTATGATCCAAATATATTGAGTGTGCCCGGTTACCTACGACATTCTATTTACTATTTGAGAGGAAGGGTGATCCCTCTTACACCGTGTGCACCTCTATTAGTGGTTTGTGTGTCACTCCTGTGTGTCACATCAGTCTAATTTTAGTATGACAGCTTTGTTGCTCTCTCAATAAGCCTAAAGATACCCAAACGTCTGAATGGGAAATTTAGGTAAGGCTATTTGCTCTGCTCTTTTTCCTAGATCAGTTATGGAGCAAGAGATCCTCTTCTAAGTGATAAAAGACTTTACCCAAACTTCTTTCGAACTGTCCCCGATGACAAGATACAATATTCAGCATTTGTGAAGCTACTGGAGAGGTTCCAGTGGAACTGGGTTGGGATCATCACATCAGATGATGACAGTGGACGGCAGGAGTTACAGCAGTTAATCAAGAAGTTTACACATCATCAGATTTGTGTGGAGTTCAGCATTCTTGTATCTGCGAATACTTATCAGCATGTACCTGTATCTTTACAGACATCGTCCACTGATGTTATTATTATTTGTGGCACCTATAGTATAACTTACATGCAGTTTTTGTCCATTGCAGCTGATGTTCTAAGAGACAAGACTCTTATTTTTCCAGTTTCATGGTCACATGCTACAGAGATTATACATAATATAGAAGGTGGAGTTCCTGCTAATTGCAGTTTGGTGTTTACACCATACAGATACAATATTCCTGGGATGCAGGAGTATTTCTTTAAAGTACAATTTTCCAACCAATCTTTTGATCCGTTGCTGGAAGATATTTGGATGGTTGTATTCCATTGTTTTTCAATTAATAAATTAAAGAACTTGCTTATTCCAAGAACATATACCTTTCCTTTCCATAACTGCTCAGGAGAGGAGCAATTTCCAGATGATTGTTTTTATTTTCCTAAAGACTCGACTCCTTATCAAGTGTACATGGCAGTGCTACTGATGGCTCGGGCTTTACATAATATAGATATAGCTCTTCATAATCATAGGAAACACAAGACCTCAATAGGTGAATATAAATACAAGGTGAGTAGGATACGCTGAGTACATGTATAACAGCCATGACTTGAAATTTGCCAAAGTTCTTCAAGAAATGTTATTCATTAATTCATCATGAAATGTGATAAATCAGGTATACCCAGGCCACTCTGCCTAATCATATACATCCCACTTGTGTATTGATATTACATGTCAATAAAAGTCTCAAGTCTAATTTATCTCTGTGGTCTTAACCATGCAGTGGCCCAAGATTGAAGTAGTTGTCCCATGACAGAGTGGGGATGGTCGCAGCACGAGCAGTGGCAGTAAGGTGGTGTTAACATCACAGTTTATGTTTGCGTGCTTCTGATCTGTCAGAAGTACATAAAACAAACAAACAAACAAAAAACAATCCTGTATTTTGACTATCCATAAAGCCTCTTTCAGACACTCAATATTTGGTCAGTATTTTGCATCAGTATTTGATCAGTAATTGTAAGCCAAAAACAGGAGTGAGTCCAAAACAGAGATAGAATGTAATGGAAATATTTGCATCTCATCGGTGTGTTGGACCTAGTCCTTATTTTGGCTTACAAATTCTGATCAAATACTGATACAAAACACTGACCAAATACTAACTAAAAGAACATATTAGCTACAATGAATTTGGGTCAAGGTGGTGGAGCGATTTCTGTGGTTCATTCCAATAACCAACGACACCCCTCCCTTATGGCAATAATCCAGCAACCATGTTTGATAAATCCAGCACGTTCAGCCCATCTGATTTTAATCCTAATACATGTTAAAAGCTAAATACCATAAAGTTCATAGTATGGAGGGATCCCAGATCTTATGGAGGGATCGACACGGGCTACAATTTTGTTAAACTGTACTGTAAGGGGGCGTGGCCAAGCTGACGAGGGAGATGGACGCATAAAACAGAGCTCCCGCTCCTACACTGCGACTACCACAGCAAAAGCCCTTCAAAGTGGTGTTTTTCATTGAAATAGATCGTCCGCCAGAAACTGGTGAAGACCTCCATGATGACGAGGGGCAAAAGAGCGTCTAAAGCGCAAGGAAAGCTGGAATTTTTCTTCAGCAAAGACCGGAGCCAAGATGGCGCAGACTGGGAGACCTCCTCCATGGCCCCGGACAAGAGCAGTTCTGGAAGTGTCAAGACATCATCCCCGAGACAAGCAGAGGCGAGGGAGACAACTCACCGGAGCTCAGAGAAAGTTGCTGCCTCCATAGCATCGACATCTCCCTCCCCCCGTTCAACCTCTCAGGTCAGTCGGCCTAGCTCGAGTGCGGGATCCCCGCTTGCAGTAAACGCTGCTCAGGCCTCACCGTCGGCCAGTCCAGAGAAGCGGAGGCCACGGGTCCAAGAGTCCGGTCATCCAAGCCACAATATAACGGACACTCTGGGGAGATAGACTCTCCCTACACAATAGAGGCACTGCAATCCTTCCCCACCAATGACTTACCTGCGTCAAGCAGCTTAATGAAGCAAATGTTGTTAGCATTCAACAACTCCATGACTGCGCATATGTTGAATATAATATCGCCATTACAGGCCACAGTCACTGACTTGGGCAATAGAACGCAGCATGTGGAAGAAAAAATGGGAGAGTTTGCCGCTTCACACAACAACTTGATCGATGATCATGAAGCACTTGCTGCTGAAGTATCGTATCTTAAGGCTAAAGCTGTGGATCTAGAAGACAGATCCCGCAGAAATAATCTTAAACTACGGGGGATCCCAGAAAGCGTTGCCCCAGCGGATCTGTCCGATTATGTAAAGTGCCTATTGAAATCGGTCATACCCTCTTGCTTAGATCGCGACCTGATTATTGATAGAGCACATAGGGTTGCCAAGCCTAAACATCTTTCAGAGGATATCCCCAGAGATGTCCTTGCTAGGATCCATTTTTACCACATAAAAGAAAGTGCACTAGCAAATGCTAGGAAAAGAGACTGCATGCCGGATCCTTACCAATCAGTTCAGCTCTTTTCGGACTTATCAGCAGCCACCTTGCAGCTCCGCCGCATACTTTTCCCCATAACGTCCGCTTTGCGGGCCCACTCTATAGCTTACCGCCGGGGATTTCCAGTCAAGCTGCTAATCCGGAAGGACGACTCCGTTATGGTGGTCAAATCTGTGGAAGAAGGAAATAAATTGCTATCCACATGGAACATCCAGATGGACCCTTCTCATGATCTGCCACCTCGAAGCAAGATCCCAACAGAAGAAGAATGGCAGTTGGTGGAGGGCAGACAAAGGAAGAAAAACCGCTGAAGGACTTGCCGCCACCTTGCTTCTGAAGTTGTAGGAGTGGATGAGTATTCACTTCCCCATTTTGGCTGATTATGTTTTCCCCCAACATATTTGCGAGGCGATCACACCTGCCTCTAACCTATCAACCCGATCGTCCGAGTTTAAGGGCGCCCCGGGTTCAGATAGCCTTGTTATTCTTATGTTTAGTGTTTTTCTTTTCATTTTCTTTTACTTCCCCAGGGTTCCCATGCTTGAGTAGAGTTAATCAAGAAGATGGTATATGTTATGTATATGTGGTATTGAGAGGTGATTCCTCCTTCCTGAAATATTCGTATAGGCTCTTAACATTGTAATATTTCCATTACAATGGTACTTAAGCTAGGTTCCCTTAATGTTAGAGGCCTAAACAGCCCATTTAAGCGCCGCATGTTATGGAAAGAGGCCCTTGATCTTAAATGTGACATCTTCTGTGCGCAAGAGACGCACATACTAGAAAAAGACGCCCACAGGCTCAAGCACAATAGTTTTCCAGTGATCATACAAGCACATGATACAAAAAAGAAGAAGGGGGTTCTCCTCGCCTTTAGAAACACGGTAGCTCATACAGAAGTCTCCACTATCCTAGACCAAAGAGGTAGATACATCATTCATATCTGCTACCTAAATAATGTACTATACACAGTGGTGGACTTATATGCCCCAAACAAGAAACAGTACAGGTTCATACAAAAACTACTCAACAAAGTAAATGAAATGCAGAAAGGTAGGGTCATTATATGTGGGGACTTCAACACTGTTCCTGACCTTTCCCTTGATACCACTACCTCCACCAGGAGTAAATCTGCAAACATCGCCCAATTATTGCTACACAACTCCCTTTATGACATATGGCGTATTCTGCATGCCTCAGAAAGGGACTATACATACTTTTCGCCCTCCCACTGTTCTTACTCCCGCATAGACCTGATCCTAGTAGATGGTAGATCTATCGGCCAGATACAAAAAGCGGATATCGGGTTGATTACGTGGTCTGACCACGCAGCAATCACTGTGGAAATTAAAGAACAGTTCCAATATCCCTCTAACCAGCTTTGGAGAGCGAATGATTTCATTCTAACACATTCCCAATACACAAAGGAAATTACTAAAGAACTTGAGGAGTATTTCCTCTTTAATTCAGCCTCTGTTTCTGACCCCTCAATGGTTTGGCTCGCGCATAAAGCGTACATAAGAGGAGTCTTGATAAAACTAGGCCACATTGATAAAAAACAGAGGGAGAAAACTCAGAGAGATCTTTTAACCCAAATAGAACTGTTAGAAAAAGCTAACAAAGCTGCTCCAAATGTGAATACATCACTCACTTTGAGGTCTCTCAGACTTAATTTAAGGGAACTCTTATTACACTCCTACGAACATGCCCTGAAGAAAACTAAAGCCAGGTATTATTCCCAAGCTAACAAGGCAGGAAGACTACTCACAAACAGGATAAAAGCAAGATCTTCTAAACCCTGCATAGCCTATTTATGGAACTCTGCTAAATCCCAAAAAATATATGACCCTAAACATATTGCCAATTGATTTATGGACTTTTACTCCCACCTCTATAATCTGGAACGGGACCCCCTTGTCACACCTCCTTCTCCTACTGACATGGATACATTTTTGGATTCGCTGTCTCTACCCACTCTTGCTACGGAGAGTATAAATTCTCAAATTTCTCCCATAACCGCAGAAGAAATCCTCTGCATAATTCGCCATCTCCCGAGCCATAAAAGCCCAGGACCTGATGGCCTATCTAATATATATTATAAATTGTATGCCCCAACGTTAATTCCCCACCTCCAGGCTTCCCTGTCTCGTGCTGTATTAGATGGAAGGATGCCAAAAGAAATGTTAGAAGCAATTATAGTGACTTTGCCGAAACTGGGAAAAGACCCGGATACCCCACAAAATTTCCGCCCAATATCACTCTTAAATGTGGATCTCAAATTCTATGCGAAACTGATCGCAAATAGGTTAGCCCCTATTATTCCGTTCTTAATCAACTCAGACCAGGTGGACTTTGTGCAAAAGAGGCAAATCACTGACAATTTGAGAAGAGTCCTGAATTTAATAGACTACGTGAATAGGTCCGCTAAACCAGCACTCTTCATTACCCTGGACGCTGAGAAGGCATTCGACCGAGTCAATTGGTCGTTTGTCTTCTCGGTGCTCGAGAAAATGGGCTTCCCCTGCCAAATGATAAGAGCCATCAGGGCACTATATAAGGATCCCTCAGCACGAGTCTTAGCTAACGGTACTCTGTCGGATTCTTTCACACTGTCTAACGGCACGAGACAGGGATGCCCTCTGTCCCCTCTTATTTTTATTTTATCTATAGAACCCTTAGCCCAGGCTATACGGAGGGCCCCAGATATAACGGGCATTCAAATAGGAGATAGACAACACCGTATCTCACTGTATGCGGATTACATTATGCTTACACTTACTAATCCTGATACGTCATTATCGTCGACGATGAATATAATACGTGAATTTGGTGCCCTGTCATACTATAAGATCAATGAGACTAAATCACAAGTCCTTCCAATGGGCCTACCTTCAGACGAGTTAATTCACCTACAGAAAAAGTTTCCCCTGGACTGGAGATCAGATGACATTCTATATTTAGGAATCCGTATTTGCTCCACCCCTCACAACCTTTATAAAGCTAACTTTTCCCATTTAATACCAACACTTCAATCTGAACTTAACAATATGGCAAAAACAGAACTATCTTGGATTGGGCGAATAGCCGCATTCCAACAACACATCCTCCCAAAAATGCTCTATCTGTTTAGGACTATCCCCATCCCGATCCCAAACTCCTTCTTTAAGCTATTCAATAAAGTGCTCAACAATTTTGTGTGGCAAAAGGGCCCACCAAGAATAGCTAGGGGCATAATGAATAGACACAAGAAGAAAGGTGGTCTCAGCCTACCGAACATCTTTGACTATTATATAGCCTCCAGAGTCAACCAATTAAAGGTGTGGTGGGTGGGTGACAAATCCATAAACTGGGTCCATATAGAACAGACCCTTGCTCCCTCACACAACCTTAAAGCCTTACTATTGGCCTACATCAGTAAGAAATCACTTATCCCGACTCATTCATTTTTCGTCTCATCATCGCTAGCCATATGGAAATTATATGTAGCCAAAGTGGCAAATAACCAGGTGTCATTCTCACACTTAGCCCCGTTAGATTATTTTTCTCTGCTAACTCCTGATCTGCATCTGGCAACATGGAAGGAGGGGGGAATACTTTCCGTGGGTGAGTTGTTGATAAACTCACAGATCAAACCTTTTGTGGACTTAGAACAGTCCTATGGTATTCCAAGTGGAGAAATCTTTAAGTATCTGAGAATCAAACATATCCTAAATGATACTCCTATGACAATTGGAAATGGGGTTTTACAACTGTTGAAGCATTGGAACCTTCCCAACTCATCCTTATCAGGAATCAAAGTCATCTATTCCCTTCTAGGAAATAAACTTTCCTTCACTAAAACAGCCCCATTCATAGCCTGGGAGAAAGAACTAGGTCATTCCTACACTCCCACCCAATGGTCTACTGCCATTGGAGTCTCCACGTCTCACTTGCACTGTGCTACTCATCTAGAATCATACATGAAAACAGTGTTGAGATGGTACTTTACTCCTCTCAGACTTAGACTAATTTACCCGGGAGTTTCCCATACCTGCTGGAGAGGATGTGGTGGAAAGGGGTCCCTGCTTCATATCCTTTGGGATTGCCCCAATCTTAAAGAATTATGGTCCTAAATCTTTCAAACAGTTTCTCTTTTAACTAAAGCCCCAATTTTGCCTGACCCTGCTCTCGCCTTGTTATTTTTAAAGCTAAACGAGATTCCCAGAGAAGCAAGAGTGATAAGCTTACACATTTTTCTAGCTACGAATTTACGCATAGTGACTAGAGTTGAGCAAACACCTGGATGTTCGGGTTCGAGAAGTTCGGCCGAACATCCCGGAAATGTTCGGGTTCGGGATCCGAACCCGATCCGAACTTCGTCCCGAACCCGAACCCCATTGAAGTCAATGGGGACCCGAACTTTTCGGCACTAAAAAGGCTGTAAAACAGCCCAGGAAAGAGCTAGAGGGCTGCAAAAGGCAGCAACATGTAGGTAAATCCCCTGCAAACAAATGTGGATAGGGAAATGAATTAAAATAAAAATTAAATAAATAAAAATTAACCAAAATCAATTGGAGAGAGGTTCCATAGCAGAGAATCTGGCTTCCCGTCACCCACCACTGGAACAGTCCATTCTCAGATATTTAGGCCCCGGCACCCAGGCAGAGGAGAGAGGTCCCGTAACAGACAATCTGGCTTCATGTCAGCAGAGAATTAGTCTGCATGTCATAGCAGAGAATGAGGCTTCACGTCAGCCACCACTGCAACAGTCCATTGGCATATATTTAGGCCCAGCACACACACAGGCAGAGGAGAGAGGTCCCGTAACAGACAATCTGGCTTCATGTCAGCAGAGAATCAGTCTGCATGTCATAGCAGAGAATCAGGCTTCACGTCACCCACCACTGCAACAGTCCATTGGCATATATTTAGGCCCAGCACCCAGGCAGAGGAGGGAGGTCCCGTAACAGACAATCTGGCTTCATGTCAGCAGAGAATCAGTCTGCATGTCATAGCAGAGAATGAGGCTTCACGTCACCCACCACTGCAACAGTCCATTGGCATATATTTAGGCCTAGCACACAGGCAGAGCAGAGAGGTCCCGTAACAGACGATCTGGCTTCATGTCAGCAGAGAATCAGTCTGCATGTCATAGCAGAGAATCAGGCTTCACGTCACCCACCACTGCAACAGTCCATTGGCATATATTTAGGCCCAGCACCCAGGCAGAGGAGGGAGGTCCCGTAACAGACAATCTGGCTTCATGTCAGCAGAGAATTAGTCTGCATGTCATAGCAGAGAATGAGGCTTCACGTCAGCCACCACTGCAACAGTCCATTGGCATATATTTAGGCCCAGCACCCAGGCAGAGGAGGGAGGTCCCGTAACAGAGAATCTGTCTTCATGTCAGCAGAGAATTAGTCTGCATGTCATAGCAGAGAATGAGGCTTCACGTCAGCCACCACTGCAACAGTCCATTGGCATATATTTAGGCCCAGCACCCAGGCAGAGGAGGGAGGTCCCGTAACAGACAATCTGGCTTCATGTCAGCAGAGAATCAGTCTGCATGTCATAGCAGAGAATGAGGCTTCACGTCACCCACCACTGCAACAGTCCATTGGCATATATTTAGGCCCAGCACCCAGGCAGAGGAGGGAGGTCCCGTAACAGAGAATCTGTCTTCATGTCAGCAGAGAATTAGTCTGCATGTCATAGCAGAGAATGAGGCTTCACGTCAGCCACCACTGCAACAGTCCATTGGCATATATTTAGGCCCAGCACCCAGGCAGAGGAGGGAGGTCCCGTAACAGAGAATCTGTCTTCATGTCAGCAGAGAATTAGTCTGCATGTCATAGCAGAGAATGAGGCTTCACGTCAGCCACCACTGCAACAGTCCATTGGCATATATTTAGGCCCAGCACCCAGGCAGAGGAGGGAGGTCCCGTAACAGACAATCTGGCTTCATGTCAGCAGAGAATCAGTCTGCATGTCATAGCAGAGAATGAGGCTTCACGTCAGCCACCACTGCAACAGTCCATTGGCATATATTTAGGCCCAGCACACACACAGGCAGAGGAGAGAGGTCCCGTAACAGAGGATCTGGCTTCATGTCAGCAGAGAATCAGTCTGCATGTCATAGCAGAGAATCAGGCTTCATGTCAGCCACCACTGCAACAGTCCATTGGCATATATTTAGGCCTAGCACACAGGCAGAGGAGAGGTTCATTCAACTTTGGGTAGCATCGCAATATAATGGTAAAATGAAAATAAAAATAGGATTGAATGAGGAAGTGCCCTGGAGTCCAATAATATATGGTTATGGGGAGGTAGTTAATGTCTAATCTGGACAAGGGACGGACAGGTCCTGTGGGATCCATGCCTGGTTCATTTTTATGAACGTCAGCTTGTCCACATTGGCTGTAGACAGGCGGCTGCGTTTGTCTGTAATGACGCCCCCTGCCGTGCTGAATACACGTTCAGACAAAACGCTGGCTGCCGGGCAGGCCAGCACCTCCAAGGCATAAAAGGCTAGCTCTGGCCACGTGGACAATTTAGAGACCCAGAAGTTGAATGGGGCCGAACCATCAGTCAGTACGTGGAGGGGTGTGCACACGTACTGTTCCACCATGTTAGTGAAATGTTGCCTCCTGCTAACACGTTGCGTATCAGGTGGTGGTGCAGTTAGCTGTGGCGTGTTGACAAAAGTTTTCCACATCTCTGCCATGCTAACCCTGCCCTCAGAGGAGCTGGCCGTGACACAGCTGCCTTGGCGACCTCTTGCTCCTCCTCTGCCTTGGCCTTGGGCTTCCACTTGTTCCCCTGTGACATTTGGGAATGCTCTCAGTAGCGCGTCTACCAACGTGCGCTTGTACTCGCGCATCTTCCTATCACGCTCCAGTGCAGGAAGTAAGGTGGGCACATTGTCTTTGTAGCGTGGATCCAGCAGGGTGGCAACCCAGTAGTCCGCACAGGTTAAAATGTGGGCAACTCTGCTGTCGTTGCGCAGGCACTGCAGCATGTAGTCGCTCATGTGTGCCAGGCTGCCCAGGGATAAGGACAAGCTGTCCTCTGTGGGAGGCGTATCGTCATCGTCCTGCCTTTCCCCCCAGCCACGCACCAGTGATGGACCCGAGCTGCGTTGGGTGCCACCCCGCTGTGACCATGCTTCATCCTCATCCTCCTCCACCTCCTCCTCATCCTCGTCCTCCTCGTCCTCCAGTAGTGGGCCCTGGCTGGCCACATTTGTACCTGGCCTCTGCTGTTGCCAAAAACCTCCCTCTGAGTCACTTCGAAGAGACTGGCCTGAAAGTGCTAAAAATGACCCCTCTTCCTCCTCCTCCTCCTCCTCCTCCTGGGCCACCTCCTCTTCCATCATCGCCCTAAGTGTTTTCTCAAGGAGACATAGAAGTGGTATTGTAACGCTGATAACGGTGTCATCGCCACTGGCCATGTTGGTGGAGTACTCGAAACAGCGCAACAGGGCACACAGGTCTCGCATGGAGGCCCAGTCATTGGTGGTGAAGTGGTGCTGTTCTGTAGTGCGACTGACCCGTGCGTGCTGCAGCTGAAACTCCACTATGGCCTGCTGCTGCTCGCACAGTCTGTCCAGCATGTGCAAGGTGGAGTTCCACCTGGTGGGCACGTCGCATATGAGGCGGTGAGCGGGAAGGCCGAAGTTACGCTGTAGCGCAGACAGGCGAGCAGCAGCAGGATGTGAACGCCGGAAGCGCGAACAGACGGCCCGCACTTTATGCAGCAGCTCTGACATGTCGGGGTAGTTGTGAATGAACTTCTGCACCACCAAATTCAGCACATGCGCCAAGCAAGGGATGTGCGTCAAATTGGCTAGTCCCAGAGCTGCAACGAGATTTCGCCCATTATCACACACCACCAGGCCGGGCTTGAGGCTCACCGGCAGCAACCACTCGTCGGTCTGTTGTTCTATACCCCGCCACAACTCCTGTGCGGTGTGGGGCCTGTCCCCCAAACATATGAGTTTCAGAATGGCCTGCTGACGTTTACCCCGGGCTGTGCTGAAGTTGGTGGTGAAGGTGTGTGGCTGACTGGATGAGCAGGTGGAAGAAGAGGAGGAGGAAGCCGAGAAGGAGGAGGTGGCAACAGGAGGCAAAGAATGTTGCCCTGCGATCCTTGGCGGCGGAAGGACGTGCGCCAAACAGCTCTCCGCCTGGGGCCCAGCTGCCACTACATTTACCCAGTGTGCAGTTAGGGAGATATAGCGTCCCTGGCCGTGCTTACTGGTCCACGTATCTGTGGTTAGGTGGACCTTGCCACAGATGGCGTTGCGCAGTGCACACTTGATTTTATCGGATACTTGGTTGTGCAGGGAAGGCACGGCTCTCTTGGAGAAGTAGTGCCGGCTGGGAACAACATACTGTGGGACAGCAAGCGACATGAGCTGTTTGAAGCTGTCTGTGTCCACCAGCCTGAATGACAGCATTTCATAGGCCAGTAGTTTAGAAATGCTGGCATTCAGGGCCAGGGATCGAGGGTGGCTAGGTGGGAATTTACGCTTTCTCTCAAATGTTTGTGAGATGGAGAGCTGAACGCTGGCGTGTGACATGGTTGAGACGCTTGGTGACGGAGGTGGTGGTGTTGGTGGTACATCCCCTGTTTGCTGGGCGGCAGGTGCCAACGTTCCTCCAGAGGCGGAGGAAGAGGCCGAGGCGGCAGCAGCAGAATAGGCCGAGGCGGCAGCAGCAGAAGAGGTAGCAGGGGGAGCCTGAGTGACTTCCTTGGTTTTAAGGTGTTTACTCCACTGCAGTTCATGCTTTGCATGCAGGTGCCTGGTCATGCAGGTTGTGCTCAGGTTCAGAACGTTAATGCCTCGCTTCAGGCTCTGATGGCACAGCGTGCAAACCACTCGGGTCTTGTCGTCAGCACATTGTTTGAAGAAGTGCCATGCCAGGGAACTCCTTGAAGCTGCCTTTGGGGTGCTCGGTCCCAGATGGCGGCGGTCAGTAGCAGGCGGAGTCTCTTGGCGGCGGGTGTTCTGCTTTTGCCCACTGCTCCCTCTTTTGCTACGCTGTTGGCTCGGTCTCACCACTGCCTCTTCCTCCGAACTGTGAAAGTCAGTGGCACGACCTTCATTCCATGTGGGGTCTAGGACCTCATCGTCCCCTGCATCGTCTTCCACCCAGTCTTGATCCCTGACCTCCTGTTCAGTCTGCACACTGCAGAAAGACGCAGCAGTTGGCACCTGTGTTTCGTCATCATCAGAGACATGCTGAGGTGGTATTCCCATGTCCTCATCATCAGGAAACATAAGTGGTTGTGCGTCAGTGCATTCTATGTCTTTCACCGCTGGGGAAGGGCTAGGTGGATGCCCTTGGGAAACCCTGCCAGCGGAGTCTTCAAACAGCATAAGAGACTGCTGCATAACTTGAGGCTGAGACAGTTTCCCTGGTATGCATGGGGGTGATGTGACAGACTGATGGGGTTGGTTTTCAGGCGCCATCTGTGCGCTTTCTGCAGAAGACTGGGTGGGAGATAATGTGAACGTGCTGGATCCACTGTCGGCCACCCAATTGACTAATGCCTGTACCTGCTCAGGCCTTACCATCCTTAGAACGGCATTGGGCCCCACCATATATCGCTGTAAATTCTGGCGGCTACTGGGACCTGAGGTAGTTGGTACACTAGGACGTGTGGATGTGGCAGAACGGCCACGTCCTCTCCCAGCACCAGAGGGTCCACTAACACCACCACGACCATGTCCACGTCCGCGTCCCTTACTAGATGTTTTTCTCATTGTTATGGTTCACCACAACAACAAATATATTATTTGGCCCAATGTATTGTATTCAAATTCAGCGGGATATAAATTTGAGGCCTAGTATTTAGGCGCTGGGTGACCGGTATGGATTTAGTGACAGAATTAGACTTGGAAATGCACAGAAGCGTGTGTGTGAAGTTATTCTGAATGACCCAATGTGCACCTTGAATATTATATACCCTTTTTGGGATAGATTTCAAATAGCTCTGATATAGCAGGAACCACTAAATTATGAAATTGCTAAATTGGGAATTGTACTTCAACCCAGAACAAAAAATGTGCTTTGACGGACACTAAATATCTTGCCCAGCAACAACAGTACAGCGGTGGGTAACGAGAGATTTAGAGGGATTTAAATTTGAGGCCTAGTATTTAGGCGCTGGGTCACCGGTATGGATTTAGTGACAGAATTAGACTTGGAAATGCACAGAAGCGTGTGTGTGAAGTTATTCTGAATGACCCTATGTGCACCTTCAATATTATATACCCTTTTAGGGATAGATTTCAAATAGCTCTGATATAGCAGAAACCACTAAATTATGAAATTGCTAAATTGGGAATTGTACTTCAACCCAGAACAAAAAATGTGCTTTGACGGACACTAAATATCTTGCCCAGCAACAACAGTACAGCGGTGGGTAACGAGAGATTTAGAGGGATTTAAATTTGAGGCCTAGTATTTAGGCGCTGGGTCACCGGTATGGATTTAGTGACAGAATTAGACTTGGAAATGCACAGAAGCGTGTGTGTGAAGTTATTCTGAATGACCCTATGTGCACCTTCAATATTATATACCCTTTTAGGGATAGATTTCAAATAGCTCTGATATAGCAGAAACCACTAAATTATGAAATTGCTAAATTGGGAATTGTACTTCAACCCAGAACAAAAAATGTGCTTTGACGGACACTAAATATCTTGCCCAGCAACAACAGTACAGCGGTGGGTAACGAGAGATTTAGAGGGATTTAAATTTGAGGCCTAGTATTTAGGCGCTGGGTCACCGGTATGGATTTAGTGACAGAATTAGACTTGGAAATGCACAGTAGCGGGTGTGTGTGAAGTTATTCTGAATGACCCTATGTGCACCTTCAATATTATATACCCTTTTAGGGATAGATTTCAAATAGCTCTGATATAGCAGAAACCACTAAATTATGAAATTGCTAAATTGGGAATTGTACTTCAACCCAGAACAAAAAATGTGCTTTGACGGACACTAAATATCTTGCCCAGCAACAACAGTACAGCGGTGGGTAACGAGAGATTTAGAGGGATTTAAATTTGAGGCCTAGTATTTAGGCGCTGGGTCACCGGTATGGATTTAGTGACAGAATTAGACTTGGAAATGCACAGAAGCGTGTGTGTGAAGTTATTCTGAATGACCCAATGTGCACCTTCAATATTATATACCCTTTTTGGGATAGATTTCAAATAGCTCTGATATAGCAGGAACCACTAAATTATGAAATTGCTAAATTGGGAATTGTATTTCAACCCAGAACAAGAAATGTGCTTGAACGGACACTAAATAACTCGCCCAGCTACAGCACTAGGGACAGATTTAGCTGGATATAAATTTGAGGCCTAGTATTTAGGCGCTGGGTGACCGGTATGGATTTAGTGACAGAATTAGACTGGGATATGGCCAAAAAATGAACAGACTATTGCTGGTTAAATGCACTTGGTGTGACAGCTTCACCCTGATGTAGGCTTTAGCCAAAAAACAACCACACCATTGAGGGTTAAATGCACTTGGTGACAGGCGCAGCTTGCCCCTGATTTTGTATATGGCCAAAAAATGAACAGACTATTGCTGGTTAAATGCACTTGGTGTGACAGCTTCACCCTGATGTAGGCTTTAGCCAAAAAACAACCACACCATTGAGGGTTAAATGCACTTGGTGACAGGCGCAGCTTGCCCCTGATTTTGTATATGGCCAAAAAATGAACAGACTATTGCTGGTTAAATGCACTTGGTGTGACAGCTTCACCCTGATGTAGGCTTTAGCCAAAAAACAACCACACCATTGAGGGTTAAATGCACTTGGTCGCAGCTTGTGCTGGCGCACCACAAGACACAAAATGGCCGCCGATCACCCCAGAAAAATGAGACTGACAAACGGTCTGTGCAGCCTAAAAACAGTGAGCAATTGAGGATCAGCAGCTCAATGATCCACAGCTGCAGATCGATCAGTTAATCAAGTCCTTTGGAGGAGTTAATCTGCCTAATCTCGCCCTACTGTCGCAGCCGCAACCTCTCCCTACGCTAATCAGAGCAGAGTGACGGGCGGCGCTATGTGACTCCAGCTTAAATAGAGGCTGGGTCACATGGTGCTCTGGCCAATCACAGCCATGCCAATAGTAGGCATGGCTGTGATGGCCTCTTGGGGCAAGTAGTATGACGCTTGTTGATTGGCTGCTTTGCAGCCTTTCAAAAAGCGCCAAGAAAGCGTCACAAAAGCGCGAAGAAAGCGACGAACACCGAACCCGAACCCGGACTTTTACGAAAATGTCCGGGTTCGGGTCCGTGTCACGGACACCCCAAAATTCGGTACGAACCCGAACTATACAGTTCGAGTTCGCTCATCCCTAATAATTAACTTATGTAAAAGAAGTTTCTCTGATATGGAAATGAGTGTCCTTTCTAGAGGCACCTCCTTTGTACCTACTACAAGATACAGTGCATTCAGTTGGATTAAAGATATAACCTTATTCTGTTGAAAGCTAAAATAGCATAAATTCTTTAAGAATAAAGATATCGATGAGAGTCTCAAATTAGGAATTCTGCTTGAGGACTTCCCAGGGGTTAGACTTATGGCAGACCTATTGGAGGAGGATGAAAGGAATATTGGTCTAGGACTGTTTACTATTTTAAAAGCAAAAAGCTTAAAACCTCCTCCCCCAATGGAGAAAATATCATAGATCCTGGGTATAGTCACCCAAGAACTGGAGAAATAAGAACAAAAGGGAATTGGCCATATATCCAACCTAAATTAATGGAAAATTGATGCCATGATGAAGATTATTATTAAACCACCTGATAAGGGAGGAAACCTGGTAATAATGGATCTTTATAATTGCAAACAGATGTGTAACTCCATATTACATGATTCAAAAAGTGCCTTAGTCTCCCTGAGTGATGACCAATTGTGGCGGAAATTAATTCCATCACTCAGAATGTGGGAATGAGGAACTTTGTAACGGCCCTCACTTCATATATTAGGGATACAACTGATTTATTGACTAAATTGGATGGTTTATCATTAGAGATGGACGAAATGTGATGGATCAAATGTTCGCAAACCGCAAGTTTGCGGCAGGTCCCATTCACTTTAATTGCAGGCGAACCTGAAAAACCTTCAGCTCATATTTGCAGCCAAGAAATAATTACTAGTAGTGAACAAATAGTCCCACAACATGGACAGTGACACCAGATGTATTATTCAAATTTGCGATCTCCATTCCTTATTTTTTTTAATGCGAAATATCGACAATATAATTTTTGCGTACGCGCATGCGAAAATGCACTATACAGTACCCAAATGCACTATAAAGAAAGTATATTAGTATATAACATCCCGCTTGAATCTGTTTTTTTGGGGGGCGACTGGTATATCACACCAGTAGAAATTATTTGTTCCAATAACGCTTGTCCCTCTATATACCTGCAGTATCGCAGCAGAACCGCACACGACTGCCGCACAATACAATTCCACTATAATATACTGTCTAACATAGAAAGTATATTATAACTAGTGATGAGCGGCAGGTGCCATATTCGATTTCGACGAAATTCGCGAATATTCGATAGAATATTCGTTTTATATTCGTCGAAATCGAATATTCGTCATTATTCTTGTTATCGCGATTAATATGCGATTTAAATAATCGAATTTCGATTTTAACTTAAAGGCTACTCTCCTATTGAAATCGCAATTCGATTTTTTCAAGTTATAATAATCGAATTTCGATTTTAACTTAGCACTGCTATATGCCATATTAGGCTAACTAATATGGCATATAGCAGTGCTAAGTTAAAATCGAAATTCGATTATTATAACTTGAAAAAATCGAATTGCGATTTCAACGTAATTCTCAAATCCGACAGTACATTCTAGTATATGGAGTCGTTCCCATGGTGATGGGGACGCTCCATAAGCATGGAATATGGCTTCAATGGCTTGGTAGAATTAGCGAATTGACGAATATATTCGTTATATTCCACAAAACGAATATAACGAATGTATTCGTCATATTCCACAAAAGGAAGATAACGAAGTATTCTGCATCTTCATTTTAGCTACCTATTCATCAACTTCGCTAATTCTAGCAATGATATAGGAAAGTTGACTATAGAGACAGCTAAGTATAATTCGCTATGCGATTATATTACTGCTTTTTTTATAAATAGTATAATTATAATAATTATCAGGTATTATAATTATTCTATTTATTTAAAAAAAAAGCAGTCATATAATCGCATAGCGAATTATACTTAGCTGTCTCTATAGTCAACTTTCCTATATCATTGCTAGAATTAGCGAAATTGATGAATAGGTAGCTAAAATGAAGATGCAGAATACTTTGTTATCTTCCTTTTGTGGAATATGACGAATACATTCGTTATATTCGTTTTGTGGAATATAACGAATATATTCGTCAATTCGCTAATTCTACCAAGCCATTGAAGCCATATTCCATGCTTATGGAGCGTCCCCATCACCATGGGAACGACTCCATATACTAGAATGTACTGTCGGATTTGAGAATTACGTTGAAATCGCAATTCGATTTTTTCAAGTTATAATAATCGAATTTCGATTTTAACTTAGCACTGCTATATGCCATATTAGTTAGCCTAATATGGCATATAGCAGTGCTAAGTTAAAATCGAAATTCGATTATTATAACTTGAAATAATCGAATTGCGATTTCAACGTAATTCTCAAATCCGACAGTACATTCTAGTATATGGAGATGTTCCCATGGTGATGGGGACGCTCCATGAGCATGGAAGTCGGCAGAAGCGGCAACGGGCACTGACTGGAGCAGCCAGGAAGCCAGGAATCCAAAGGACAGGTAAGAACAACTTTAGGGAAGTGGGAAAGAAAAAAATATAACAATAAAAAAAAAAAAAAATATTCGAAATATCGAATTTATATCACTATATTCGAAATATTCGCGAATTAGCGAAGTGCCGATATTCGCGAAAAAAATTCGATATTCGAATATTCGCGCTCAACACTAATTATAACATTGCACACGGAAGGTAATCCATTAGAATATACATAAAGATAAAACGTAACCTTTAATAATGTTACTATGAGGGTCCATTCACACGTCCATAAGTGTTTTGCGGATCTGCAAAACACGGACCCCGACAATGTGCATTCCACAATTTGTGGACCGCACATCGCCGGCACTATAATAGAAAATGCCAAATCTTGTCTGCAATTGCGGAACGGAAGCACAGATGCAGAAGTGCCGATCCGCAAATGCGGATGCGGACAGCACATTCCGGCCCTATTGAAAATGAATGGGTCTGCACACGTTCCGCAAAATTGCGGACCCATTTTGGGGACGTGTGAATGAAAATAAATGAAATTATTAAAGCTAAGCAAAAAGCATAGATGTGGTAGGCAATAACAAGTGCTCGGCAGCACAAAATCAGGTGCTTGGCGGCACCAAATCAGAAACCATATGTCCTACCACAATCCGGGGGGTTCCAGTGCACATCCATGAATCCCGGAGGTAAAGCAAAAAACATCCATCCCTGGGTTAGTTGATGATGTGGTATTGAAGGACAGGGTGGGCAAAGAACTGTCCCTGATATTGCCCTACAGGGGGTGCTATTCTGGCCCTGATAGCCTAACCACAGACTACCCACCATAAAAATGGCCCAAGTAAGCCCCTAGCCCCTAGGCCCCTGACTTCCAGGTGATTACTATATAGATCTACAGTCATGTGAAAAAATTAGGACACCCTTTGAAAGCATGTGGTTTTTTGTAACATTTTTAATAAAAGGTTATTTCATCTCCGTTTCAACAATACAGAGAGATTAAAGTAATCCAACTAAACAAAGAAAACTGAAGAAAAGTCTTTTCAAGATCTTCTGTAAATGTCATTCTACAAAAATGCCTATTCTAACTGAGGAAAAAGATAGGACACCCTTGCCCCTAATAGCGAGTGTTACCTCCTTTGGCTGAAATAACTGCAGTGAGACGGTTCTTGTAGCCATCTACCAGTCTTCGACATCGGTCTGAGGAAATTTTACCCCACTCCTCAATGCAGAACTTTTTCAGCTGTGAGATGTTTGAGGGGTTTCTTGCACGTACAGCCCTTTTCAAGTCACCCCACAGCATCTCAATGGGATTCAAATCTGGACTTTGACTTGGCCATTCCAGGACTCTCCATTTCTTCTTTTTCAGCCAATCTTTGGTTGATTTACTAGTATGTTTTGGGTCATTGTCATGTTGCATGGTCCAGTTCCGCTTCAGCTTTAATTTTCTAACTGATGGTCTCACATGTTCTTCAAGCACCTTCTGATACACAGTAGAATTCATCGTGGATTCTATGATGGTGAGCTGACCAGGTCCTGCTGCAGCAAAGCAGCCCCAAACCATGACACTTCCACCTCCATGCTTCACAGTTGGTATGAGGTTCTTTTCTTGGAATGCTGTGTTTGGTTTACGCCAAACATGTCCTCTGCTGTTGTGTCCAAATAATTAAATTTTGGACTCATCTGTCCAAAGAACATTATTCCAGAAGTCCTGGTCTTTGTCAACTTTATATCTGGCAAATGTCAGTCTGGCCTCGATGTTTCTCTTGGAAAGCAAAGGTTTCCTCCTTGCACACCTCCCATGCAAGTTAAACTTGTACAGTCTCTTTCTGATTGTAGAGGCATGTACTTCTACATCAACAGTAGCCAGAGCCTGCTGTAGTTCTCGAGATGACACTTTAGGGTTTTTGGAGACCTCTTTTAGCATCTTGCGGTCTGCTCTTGGGGTGAACTTGCTGGGGCGACCAGTCCTGGGCATGTTGGCAGTTGTTTTGAAAGCCCTCCACTTGTAGACTATCTTCCGGACAGTGGAATGGCTGATTTCAAAATCTTTTGAGATCTTTTTAAATCCCTTCCCAGACTCATAGGCTGCTACAATCTTTTTTCTGAAGTCCTCTGACAGCTCTTTTGCTCTCACCATGGTGCTCACTCTCACTTCAACAGTCAGGAGCACACCAAACTAAATGTCTGAGGTTTAAATAGGGCAAGCCTCATTCAACATGCAGAGTAACGATCTACTAATTATGTGCACCTGGTGTGATATACCTGTGTGAGATCTGAGCCAATTTAAGAGGGAATACATGTGAGGGTGTCCTATCTTTTTCCTCAGTTAGAATAGGCATTTTTGTAGAATGACATTTACAGAAGATCTTGAAAATACTTTTCTTCAGTTTTCTTTGTTTAGTTGGATTACTTTAATCTCTCTGTATTGTTGAAACGGAGATGAAATAACCTTTTATTAAAAATTTTACAAAAAACCACATGCTTTCAAAGGGTGTCCTAATTTTTTCACATGACTGTATGTGTTGTTGACTCATTACAAAAGTAAATTATAAGTATATCGCACCCCTCTGTGTATCACATCTATCGATAGCACACCTATACTAGTCCTTAAAAGGACTGTTGTGGCCCCATTAGCTAGTGTTTGGTGTCCCTAACAGCCTGTCCCTGCTCCACACAGCAACCTCTCGCTTACACTGGCAAAACACTGAAAGTAAAATGGCGGCCAGATCAGGTTTATTTATAAGGTAGGGGGTATGTCCATGTGCTGAAACGTCTCAATTGGCTGTCCTGTACCACCTGATGGATGTGCCATGGGTCAAAGTTCTTCACAATGTAAAAGAATCTGGCGGGCACACATTTCTCCATATGTTCGCATGTTCGGAGAATCGCGAACACGCAAAGTTTGCCGCAAAACGACTGCCGATCTAACCGCAAGGCCATCTCTATTTATCATTGGAAAAGTAAATGGCATTGGCCTCAATAGATGTGAAGGCGTTGTATAGCAACATCCCCCATGACAAAAGGATACAAGCGATACATCACTTTGTGAAAACAAGGGGGACCCAGTATGGGGCGCAAAATTATTAAAATTCTACAGCCACTAGATTTTGTTCTCAGGCATAACAATTTCTTTTTTTACTCCAAATTCCACCAGCTCAGGGGCACACCGATGTGGAGCGCCTCTGCCCCCACTTATGCTAATTTGTTCCTGAGCTGGTAGGAGGATACGCTGGTGTTTACTGGGGACAGTATTTGGACAACGAGGATTTTATTCTGGGGCCATTTCATAGACAATATTTCTAAACTTATGAAATAACTTAATACTAGAGTTGAGCGAACCCAAACTGTAAAGTTCGGGTTCGTACCGAACTTTAGGTTTTTCGGCACCCGGACCCGAACCCGAACATTTACGTAAAAGTTTGGGTTCAGTGTTCAGCGATTTTTATGGCGTTTTTTGAAAGGCTGCAAAGCAGCCAATCAACAAGCGTCATACTACTTTCCCCAAAAGGCCATCACAGCCATGCCTACTATTGGCATGGCTGTGATTGGCCAACTGCAGCATGTGACCCAGCCTCTATTTAAGCTGGAGTCACTTAGCGCCGCCCGTCACTCTGCTCGGATTAGTGTAGAGAGAGGCTGCAGCTGCTCTGAGGGAGAGATCAGGGAGCGATCTTATCAAGAACTGGTTTATGTACTCAGCGATCTACAGAAAAAGTGTTTTGTGGGTGCAGTGCACAATTTTTTTAAGCCTGCCCTGAGCCAACTACTGCTGAAAACAAACTTTTTTTTCTTCATTTCATTAATATCAATACCTGATTGGCAGCCATTTTATGCAACGATAGTGCACCAGCATAGGCTATCTGCAAGTCCAGAAATACAGCTTTGGCATACTGGCGTGAAAAAAGCCTCTGATATACTGCACATCTGGGATTAGACAAGCATAAGTGACTGTCACATTTAGGACAGAAATACGGCTTTTTGGTTAGGGTGAAAAAACCCTCTAATATACTGCACATCTGGGATTAGGCAAGCATAAGTGACTGTCACATTTAGGCCATAAATATGGCTTTGGCATACTGGGGTGAAAAAAGCCTCTGATATATACTGCACATCTGGGATTACACATGCATAAGTGACATTTAGGCCAGAAATACGGCTTTTTGGTTAGGGTGAAAAAAGCCTCTAATATACTGCACATCTGTGATTGCACATGCATAAGTCACTGTCACATTTAGGACAGAAATACAGCTTTTTGGTTAGGGTGAAAAAACCCTCTAATATACTGCACATCTGGGATTAGACATGCATAAATGACTGTCACATTTAGGCCAGAAATACGGCTTTTTGGTTACTGGGGTGAAAAAAGCATCTGATATACTGCACATCTGGGATAAGACATGCATAAGTGAGTGTTACATTTAGGCCACAAATACCGCTGTCATATACAGTCAAAAAAAAAAAAAATTAAAAAAAATTGAGTGCAATACCCTACATCAGGGTTTTTATTGGCGGTTAATTATTTTTAACAGACTTAACCACTTTTTACTTTGCTTTGTGAACGCTAACTATGAGGAAAACATCTATGAGGCAAACATCTAATAAGGGACGCGGTCATGGTCGTGGTGTTGGTGGAGCCTCTGGTGCAGGGAGAGGACGTGGCCATTCTGCCACAGCTACACGTCCTACTGAACCTACAACCTCAGGTCCCAGAATCTACAGCGATATTTGGTCGGGCCTAATGCCGTTCTAAGGATGGTAAGGCCTGAGCAAGTACAGGCGCTAGTCAATTGGGTGGCCGACAGTGGATCCAGCACGTTCACATTATCTCCCATCCAGTCTTCTGCAGAAAGCGCACAGGTGGCGCCTGAAACCCATGCCCATCAGTCTGTCACATCACCCCCGTGCATATTGGGGAACCTGTCTGAGCCTCAAGTCATGCAGCAGTCTCTTATGCTGTTTGAAGACTCTGCTGGCAGGGTTTCCCAAGGGCATCCACCTAGCCCTTCCCATGTTTCCTGATGAGGACATGGAAATACCGCCTCATCACGTCTCTGATGATGACGAAACACAGGTGCCAACTGCTGCGTCTTTCTGCAGTGTGCAGACCGAAAAGGAGGTCAGGGAGGAAGACTGGGTGGAAGACGATGCAGGGGACGATGAGGTCCTAGACCCCACATGGAATGAAGATTGTGCCACTGACTTTCAGAGTTCAGAGGAAGAGGCAGTGGTGAGACAGAGCCAACAGCGTAGCAAAAGCGAGAGCAGGGTGCAAAAGCAAAGCAGCCATCTCCAAAACAGTTTGCCTGCTACTGGCCGCTAGTGTTGAGCGCGAATATTCGAATATCGAATTTTTTTCGCGAATATCGGCACTTCGCTAATTCGCGAATATTTCGAATATAGTGATATAAATTCGATATTTCGAATATTCGTTTTTTTTTTTATTGTTATATTTTTTTCTTTCCCACTTCCCTAAAGTTGTTCTTACCTGTCCTTTGGATTCCTGGCTTCCTGGCTGCTCCAGTCAGTGCCCGTTGCCGCTTCTGCCGACTTCCATGCTCATGGAGCGTCCCCATCACCATGGGAACATCTCCATATACTAGAATGTACTGTCGGATTTGAGAATTACGTTGAAATCGCAATTCGATTTTTTCAAGTTATAATAATCGAATTGCGATTTTAACTTAGCACTGCTATATGCCATATTAGGCTAACTAATATGGCATATAGCAGTGCTAAGTTAAAATCGAAATTCGATTATTATAATTTGAAATAATCGAATTGCGATTCCAACTTGGACCTGGTTTACTATATGGTTGGCTTCAATGGCTTGGTAGAATTAGCGAATTGACGAATATATTCGTTATATTCCACAAAACGAATATAACGAATGTATTCGTCATATTCCACAAAAGGAATATAACTAATGTATTCGTCATATTCCACTTTAGCTACCTATTCATCAATTTCGCTAATTCTAGCAATGATATAGGAAAGTTGACTATAGAGACAGCTAAGTTTAATTCGCTATGCGATTATATGACTGCTTTTTTTTATAAATAGTATAATTATAATAATTATCAGGTATTATAATTATTCTATTTATTTTAAAAAAAAGCAGTAATATAATCGCATAGCGAATTATACTTAGCTGTCTCTATAGTCAACTTTCCTATATCATTGCTAGAATTAGCGAAGTTGATGAATAGGTAGCTAAAATGAAGATGCAGAATACTTAGTTATCTTCGTTTTGTGGAATATGACGAATACATTCGTTATATTCCTTTTGTGGAATAACGAATATCGTCAATTCGCTAATTCTACCAAGCCATTGAAGCCAACCATATAGTAAACCAGGTCCAAGTTGGAATCGCAATTCGATTATTTCAAGTTATAATAATCGAATTTCGATTTTAACTTAGCACTGCTATATGCCATATTAGGCTAACTAATATGGCATATAGCAGTGCTAAGTTAAAATCGAAATTCGATTATTATAACTTGAAAAAATCGAATTGCGATTTCAACGTAATTCTCAAATCCGACAGTACATTCTAGTATATGGAGTCGTTCCCATGGTGATGGGGACGCTCCATAAGCATGGAATATGGCTTCAATGGCTTGGTAGAATTAGCGAATTGACGAATATATTCGTTATATTCCACAAAACGAATATAACGAATGTATTCGTCATATTCCACAAAAGGAATATAACGAATGTATTCGTCATATTCCACAAAACGAAGATAACGAAGTATTCTGCATCTTCATTTTAGCTACCTATTCATCAATTTCGCTAATTCTAGCAATGATATAGGAAAGTTGACTATAGAGACAGCTAAGTATAATTCGCTATGCGATTATATTACTGCTTTTTTAAAAATAAATAGAATAATTATAATACCTGATAATTATTATAATTATACTATTTATAAAAAAAAGCAGTCATATAATCGCATAGTGAATTAAACTTAGCTGTCTCTATAGTCAACTTTCCTATATCATTGCTAGAATTAGCGAAATTGATGAATAGGTAGCTAAAGTGGAATATGACGAATACATTCGTTATATTCCTTTTGTGGAATATGATGAATACATTCGTTATATTCGTTTTGTGGAATATAACGAATATATTCGTCAATTCGCTAATTCTACCAAGCCATTGAAGCCATATTCCATGCTTATGGAGCGTCCCCATCACCATGGGAACGACTCCATATACTAGAATGTACTGTCGGATTTGAGAATTACGTTGAAATCGCAATTCGATTTTTTCAAGTTATAATAATCGAATTTCGATTTTAACTTAGCACTGCTATATGCCATATTAGTTAGCATAATATGGCATATAGCAGTGCTAAGTTGAAATCGAAATTCGATTATTATAACTTGAAAAAATCGAATTGAGATTTCAATAGGAGAGTAGCCTTTAAGTTAAAATCGAAATTCGATTATTTAAATCGCATATTAATCGCGATAACAAGAATAATGACGAATATTCGATTTCAACGAATATAAAACGAATATTCTATCGAATATTCGCGAATTTCGTCGAAATCGAATATGGCACCTGCCGCTCATCACTACTGGCCGCCGTCAACAGGGACCAAGCACACCAACGGCAGCTTCAAGGAGTTCCCTGGCATGGCACTTCTTCACACAATGTGCTGACGACAAGACCCGAGTGGTTTGCACGCTGTGCCATCAGAGCCTGAAGCGAGGCATTAACATTCTGAACCTTAGCACAACCTGCATGACTAGGCATCTACATGGGAGACATGGGCTGCAGTGGAGTAAGCACCTTCAAAACCAAGAAAGGGCTCAGGCCCCTCCTGCTCCCTCTTCTGCCTCAGCCTCTTCCTCCGCCTCTGGAGGAACGTTGGCACCTGCCGCCCATCAAACAGACGATGTGCCACCAACAACACCACCTCCGTCACCAAGCATCTCCACCATGTCTCACGGAAGCGTTCGGCTCTCCATCTCACAAACCTTTGAGAGAAAGCGTAAATTCCCACCTAGCCACCCTTGATCCCTGGCCCTGAATGCCAGCATTTCTAAACTGCTGACCTTTGAAATGCTGTCATTCAGGCTGGTGGAGACGGACAGCTTCAAACAGCTCATGTCGCTTGCTGTCCCACAGTACGTCATTCCCGGCCGCCACTACTTCTCCAGGAGAGCCGTGCCCTCCCTGCAGAAGCAAGTATGGGATAAAATCAAGTGTGCACTGCGCAACGCCATCTGTGGCAAGGTCCACCTAACCAGAGATACGTGGACCAGTAAGCACGGCTAGGGACACTATATCTTCCTAATTGCACACTGGGTAAATGTAGTGGCGGCTGGGCCCCAGGCGGAGAGCTGTTTTGCGCATGTCCTTCCGCCGCCAAGGATCGTGGGGCATCATTCTTTGCCTCCTGTTGCCTCCTCTTCCTACTCGGCTTCCTCCTCCTCATCTTTCACCTCCTCATCCGGTCAGCGACAGACCTTCACCACCAACTTCAGCCCAACTTCAGCACAGCCAGGGTTAAACGTCAGCAGGCCGTTCTGAAACTGATGTGTTTGGGGGACAGGCCCCACACTGTGCAGGAGTTGTGGCGGGGTATAGAACAACAGACCGACGAGTGGTTGTTGCTAGTGGGCCTCAAGCCTGGCCTGGTGGTGTGCGATAATGGGTAAAATCTCGTTGCAGCTCTGGGACTAGCCGGTTTGACGCACATCCCTTGCCTGGCGCATGTGCTGAATTTGGTGGTGAAGAAATTCATTCACAACTACCCCGACATGTCTGAGCTGCTGCATAAAGTGCGGGCCGTCTTTGCGCGCTTTCGGTGTTCTCACCCTGTTGCTGCTCGCCTGTCAGCGCTGCAGCGTAACTTCGGCCTTCCCGCCCACCGCCTCATATGCGACATGCCCACCAGGTGGAACTCCACCTTGCACATGTTGGAGAGACTGTGCGAGCAGCAGCAGGCCATAGTGGAGTTTCAGCTGCAGCACGCACGGGTGAGTCACACTGAAGAACAGCACCACTTCACCACCAATGACTGGGCCTCCATGCGAGACCTGTGTGTCCTGTTGCGCTGTTTCGAGTACTCCACCAACATGGCCATGTCACGGATGAGGATGGGGAAAACCCTCAGCCGTGCGATGCCAGAACATGTTAACCACTGCCTGGCCAGAAAAACAGAATAGGGAGCAGGTCACCTCCTAACACATCCCTAATCCGTCCCTAACTCCTAGCTGCATGGGCCGACCTTGAAGGTAGGAGGGCCCATGCTCAGGAACCTCGGATCCCTACTCACCCTCCGACCGGTCCCTGAACTAGGAGTAGGGTAAGACGACCTGTTCCTTCTGGACACGGAGGAGCAGGAGTCTTACTGGCCAAGCTGCAGGGAAAAGGGGAACACAAACAGTCCTATGGATATGGCGGGTGAACTGCACTAGTTCCAGCCACCTGCCACAGCCTTGCTGACTGGATCCCTGTGCTGGCAAGCTGAAGTCCACACAATACAAAATGAACTCAGCACACACACATCCACACACAGGAACCCAGATCCATAGCTCCACCAAATAACAAAGGAAAACATCAAGTAAACATCACATAAACTAAACTTAAACTTATGGCCCCCACTGGCAGGTGAAAATACCAGGAGGGTGTCTCCAGCAAAGCATGGCTGAAGCACCCCTCAGCTTCTGATCTCCAACAAAGCTTTATAGGCCCAAGTAGTCACACCCACACAGACACAACCAGTGTTCACACACACAGAAGGGAATTAACCCTTCCAACACCAGACAAGGGAAGACAGCAACTTAAAGGGGAAGTAAACACACAAACAACCCCGTGCACACCAAACATGGGAAGTGCACACCAATCACACAAGTTGCCAGAGACAACCGCCTGCTATGACAGCGAGCAGCCTAGCAACCAGCTCTAGCTGCTCTACTGCCACATACCAAATGTTGCCAGCGGCAACCACAAGTGAGGCAACAAACTAGCGGCCCTCACCTGTGATTGAACGAGCAACCAAAACCGCAGGCAACAGCAAGCGGTTCAGGAGTCACGACCATGGCCATGGCCGTGACAGGCCAGTGGTGATGACGCAGTTATCAGCGTTACAATACCACTTCTATGTCTCCTTGAGAAAACACTTAGGGCGATGATGGAAGAGGATGTGGCCCAGGACGAGGAAGAGGGATCATCTCTAACACTTTCAGGCCAGTCTTTTAGAAGTGGCTCAGAGGGAGGTTTTTTGCAACAGCAGAGGCCAGGTACAAATGTGGCTAGCCAGAGCCCACTACTGGAGGATGAGGAGGAGGAGGATGAGGAGGAGGATGGGGATGAAGCATGTTCACAGCGGGGTGGCACCCAACTCAGCTCGGGCCCATCACTGGTGCGTGGCTGGGGGGATACGGAGGACGCAGACGATACACCTCCCACAGAGGACAGCTTGTCCTTACCTCTGGGCAGCCTGGCACACATGAACAACTACATGCTGCAGTGCCTGCGCAACGACTGCAGAGTTGCCCACATTTTAACGTGTGCTGACTACTGGGTGGCCACCCTGCTGGATCCCTGTTACAAAGACAATGTGCCGTCCTTAATTCCCTCACTGGAGCGTGATCGGAAGATACGCGACTACAGGCGCACGCTGGTAGACGCGCTCCTGAGAGCATTCCCGACTGACGCCGGGGGACAAGTGCAAGCACAAGGCGAAGGCAGGGGAGGAGGAAGAGGTCGCCAATGCAGCTGTGTCAGTGCCAGCACCTCAGAAGGCAGGTTTAGCATGGCCGACATGTGGAAAAGCTTTGTCACCTCGCCGCAACAACCGGCCCCAACTGCTGATATGGAGCGCGTTAGCAGGAGGCAGCATTTGAACAACATGGTGGAACAATACCTGTGTATTTTAAAAAAACTAATATAGAGCAATTTAGCTAATATAGTGCTATAATCTTCTTTGTCTAAGTTCAGATTGGAAAAAAATTACAACAATAAAAAAAAAGATTATAGTACTATATTAGCTAAATTTCTCTATATTATTATTTTTTTTTGAATATTCGCTATATTGCTATAACTTTGTTTTTTCGAATATTCACAATATTCTAAAACAAGAATTTATAGCAATATAGCGAAAATTCGAGAAAACTAATATAGAGCAATTTAGCTAATATAGTGCTATAATCTTTTTTTTTATAGTTGTAATTTTTTTCCAATTTGAACTTCAGGTGAGAAAAAAATTACAACTATTAGACAAATAAGATTATAGCACTATATTAGCTAAATTGCTCTATATTCATTTTTTTTTTTTCGAATGTTCGCTATATTGCTATATATTCTTGTTTTAGAATATTACGAATATTCGAAAAAATTAAGTTGTAGCAATATAACGAATATTCGAAAAAAAAAATCGAATATAGAGCAATTTAGCTAATATAGTGCTATAATCTTCTTTGTCTAATAGTTGTAACTTGAAAAATTTGCAATAGCAGTTCGTATTATGAAAATTCACATTGCGAAAATTTGCAAACAACACTACTCCTAAAGTCAAATATACTACAGCCTTCTCATTGGCCCACAAGCTAGAAGCAGGGAGGGATCATTTGTACTGATAAAAAAAAAAAAAAAAAAATTGAATATTCGAAATTACGAATATATATCACTATATTTGAAATATTAGTGACTTTTCGAAGTACCTATATTCGCGATAAAAATTTGAAATTCAAATATTTGTGATCAACACTAACGCCTACACGTACTGACTGATGGTTCTGCCCTATTCAACTTCTGGGTCTCCAAATTGTTCACATGGCCAGAGCTTGCCCTGTGTGCCTTGGAGGTGCTGGCCTGCCCTGCAGCCATGGTACTCTCTGAATGTGTATTTAGCACTGCAGGAGGCGTCATTACAGACAGACGCAGCCGCCTGTCTACAGCCAACGTGGACAAGCTCACGTTCATTAAAATGAACCAGGCATGGATCCCACAAGACTTGTCTGTACCTTGTGCAGAATAGACATTTATACCACCATCAAACATACATTCTTGTACTCAAGTCAAGTGCAATGATTCTTAGTTTTCTTTTTATTTGTCCCAATATTTTGGGGGCTACCTACCCAATAAAAAAATAAAAAAAAAACATTGTTGGCTACCTGTTCCTCCTCCATTGCTGCCTCCACCTACAACACCACATTTACCGCCTCCTCAACCTCCGACACCATATCCACCTCCTTCTCTGAGTTGCAGGTTAATAATTTGTAATTTTATGTTATTTTATTTTATTTTAAGCTATTTCCCTATCCACATTTGTTTGCAGAGCAGATGCCATGCTCTTAAGCACATTTTACTGCCTTTTACATCCCTCTAGCCTTTTCAAGGGCTATTTGATAGCCATTTTAATGCAAAAAAAGTGCCAATTTTAGTGCCCTAAATTGATAAAAATCTTATTTTCAATTGTCGGGTGACATTTTACCATTTTTGGCGTATACAAACCCCTGCTGTGCCTGGGTGACTGGGGCCTAAATCTCTCAAAATCCTCTGTTGTATTGCTGGGTGACAGGAACCCCCTTTTACCGTGAATGAACCCCTGCTGTGCCTGGGTGACTGGGGCCTAAATCTCTCAAAATTCTCTTTTCTATTGCTGGGTGACATGAACCCCCTTTTGCTGTGAATGAACCCCTGTTCTGCATTGCTGACAGGGAACTAAATTTAGTGAAAACATCTGTTAGTGATCGGAAGATGCGCAACTACAAGCGCACACTGCTAATGATAGCATTCCCACCTGACAGCGGGGGCACAGTGGAAGCACAAGGCGAAGGCAGAGGAGGAGGAAGAG
Organism: Bufo gargarizans; assembly: GCF_014858855.1. NCBI lineage: Eukaryota > Metazoa > Chordata > Amphibia > Anura > Bufonidae > Bufo > Bufo gargarizans. The sequence goes on along the minus strand of NC_058080.1, from coordinate 26,360,368 downwards.
GTCGCCAACGCAGCTGGGGCACTGCCAGCACCTGAGAAGGCAGGGTTAGCATGGCCAAAATGTGGAAAAGCTTTGTCAGCCTTGGAGGTGCTGACCTGCCCTGCAGCCAGTGTATAGTGTGAACGTGTGTTTAGTACGGCAGAGAGCATTATCACAGGCCGCAGCCAATGTGGACAAGCTTACGTTTATTAAAATGAACCAGGCATGGATCCCACAGGACTTGTCCGTACATTGTGCAGAATAGACATTTATACCAGCCTCAACCATCCATTCTTGTACTCAAGTGCACTTATTCTTAGTTTTATTTTGTTATATGTCCCAATTTAAAAATAAAAAATAACACAAATCAGTGTTGGCTACCTATTCCATCTTCACTGCCGTTTCCACCTACACCGCCACGTCAACCTACACCGCCACATCCACCCATCCACCGCCTCCTCAACCTCCTACTCCAAGATCCAGATTGTTTTTTCAAAATTTTCTGTATTTTATGTTATTTTAAGTCCTTTCCCTGTTTGCAGAACAGTTGCCATGCTCTTAAGCACATTTTGATGCCTTTTGCAGCCCTCTAGCCCTTTCCAGGACTATTTTAGAGCCATTTTAGAGCCCAAAAGTTCGGGTCCTCATTGACTTCAATGGGGTTCGGGTTCGGGGTCAAGTTTGGGTCAAAACTCAATATGGGTTGCCCTGATTCTGTAGTTTGCAGAAACACCCCATATGTGGTCCTAAACTACTGTTTGGCCAAACGGGAGGACATAGAAGGAGGGGAACGTCATATGGGTTTTGTAATGCAGATTTTGCTGGACTGGTTTTGTTTATACCATGTCCCATTTCAAGCCCCCGTTGCACCCCTAGAATAGAAATTCCAAAAAAGTTACTCCATCTAAGAAAGTACACCCCTCAAGGTATTCAAAACTGGGTTTACAAACTTTGTTAACCCTTTAGGTGTTCCACAACAGTTAATGGCAGATGGAATTTCTATTTTTTTAAAAATTTTCCATTTTAATCCTTACTTTATTACTGGAAAAAATGGGTTAACAGCCAAACAAAACTCAATATGGGTTGCCCTGATTCTGTAGTTTGCAGAAACACCCCATATGTGGTCGTAAAATACTATTTGGCTAAACGGCAGGACATAGAAGAAGGGGAACGCCATATGGTTTTTGGAAGGCAGATTTTGCTGGACTGGTTTATTTACACCATGTACCCTTTCAAGCCCCCTGATGCACCCCTAGAGTAGAAACTCCATAAAAGTTACCCCATCTAGGAAACTACGGGATAAGGTGGTTGTTGTTTTGGGACTATTTTAGGGTAAATATGATTTTTGGTTGCTCTATATTACACTTTTTTGAGGCAAGGTAGCAAAAAAATTTAATTCTAAAATTGTTTCTACATTCACTATTTTGTTTTGTGGAACACCTAAAGGGTTAACAAAGTTTGTAAAGTAACTTTTGAATACCTTGAGGGGTGTAGTTTCTTAGATGGGGTCACTTTTTTGGAGTTTCTAGTCTAGGCTACATCAGGGGGTCTTCTAATGGGACATGGTGTAAATAAACCAGTCCATCAAAATCTGCCTTCCAGAAACCGTATGGAGTTCCCTTCGTTCTATGCCCTGCCGTGCGGCTATATAGCCATTTACGACCACATATGAGGTGTTTCTGCAAACTTCAGAATTAGGGCCAATAAATATTTAGTTTTGTTTGGCTGTTAACCCTTGCTTTATTACCGGAAAAAAATGATTCAAATGGAAATTTTGGCACAGTTTTTATGGTTTGGTCAAATGTTATTTTTATAGGACGCGGCAATACCTAATATGTCTACATTTTAAAATGTATTTAGATTTTACACTATATTATCATTTTAGGAACAAAAATAAATAAATATTTTAGTATCTCCATAGCCTGGGAGCTACAGTTTATTTATTTTTTGTTGGGCGACTATCTAATGTAGGGGCTCATTTTTTGTGGTATGAGATGGCAGTTTTATTGGCACTAATTGGGATGCATATGACATTTTGATCGCTTGCTATTACACTTTTTGTGATGTTAGGTGACAAAAAAGGGCTTTTTTTACACGTATTATTATTTTTTGTAATGCTGTTCATCCGGGGGGGGGGGGGGGGTTGGGTTAAATGTTTTTTTTTATAGAGAAGATTTTTACAGACGCGGCGATGCCCAATATGTATGGCTCTCAGAAGTTGGAGACACTAAGCAGGAATCCTCAAACTGCGGCCCTCCAGATGTTGCAAAACTACAATTCCCACCATGCCCTGCTGATAGCTGTAGGTTGTCTGGGCATGCTGGGAGTTATAGTTTTACAACATCTGGAGGGCCACAGTTTGAGGATGCCTGCACTAAAACTAATATTTTTTGGGGAAAAAAAAATTGTTTCCGTGTCTCCAAAGTCTGAGAGCCATAGTTTTTTATGTTCTCTAGGGGACTGTTGTGGATTAGAAAAATTTTGTACTCCATGAAAGTGTAATACTCCCTGAAGCATTCGATAACGCAAAGGCCCGGATGATCGGGGCAAGTGTCATACTGAGTGGTGGTGTCCTTCCGTATCCCCCTCCTGTGACACACTCTGCATCTTTTTTGGGTTCGTCCCTTCTTTCCAGTATGGGGACCACACCTGGAAAATGTTGGCCAGGGCCGATCCGGGCGCCTCCAATTCCCAAGGTACTCCGGCCTGCTCTTTCCCGGTCTGAAAAAATCAGGTCCTTGAGGACTGCCTCATAGAACTGGAGGAATGTCCCTGTGCTGCCAGTGCTTCGGGATAGTACAAAAGCATTGTACAAGGCAACCTGTACCAAGTAGACCGCAACTTTTTTGTACCATGCCCGGGTTTTGCGCATGGCGTTATATGGCGTGAGGACTTGATCAGAGAGATCAACTCCTCCCATATACCGATTGTAGTCGACGATACAATCGGGCTTGAGGACCATTGCCGCGGTACCTCGCACAGGGACAGGGGTGATGCTGTTACAGTGGATTGTGGACAGTATAAGGACATCCCTCTTGTCCTTATACCTGACCAGCAACAGGTTTCCACTGGTAAGGGCACGGGTCTCACCCCTGGGGATAGGTACCTGGAGGGGGTGGGCAGGGAGGCCATGCTGATTTTTCTGCATGGTCCCACAAGCGGACGTGGATCTGGCGGCAAGGGACCTGAACAAGGGAATGGTAGTATAAAAGCTATCCACGTACAAGTGGTAACCGTTATCCAGCAGTGGGTACATAAGGTCCCACACAAGTTTCCTGCTAACACCCAGAGTGGGGGTACATTATGGGGGTTCAATACGAGAATCTCGCCCCTCGTACACACTGAATTTGTAAGTGTACCCTGAGGTACTCTCACAAATTTTGTACATTTTCACACCTCGCCTACTTAGTGGGAATGTATTGGCGGAAACTGAGTCTCCACTTGAACACAACGAGAGACTCATCAACCGTGACCCCCCTTCCAGGTACGCAGGACTGCTCAAATTTGGCCCCGAAGTGATCAATGACAATATATCCACCATATTTCTTTTTTCTTAATTTTTAATGCAGACTTTAATTTAGGATAGGTATTTGGAGGGTAGCTTGCCCGGTCTAATTGTATGTGCTTTTATGTCTTTTTCCTAGGGTTAGGTTGTAATGTAACTATTGCATTACAACATATGGAGGATATACGTATAATAACCTTTTCTCTTTTTCCTTTTCTATTCCTACATATAGATTGTGGTGGTAAAGGACCAGGGACTATGTGATTGGTGGATGATGTGATGCACGATCAACGCAGCTTCAACCCTGGACTTATTCATTAGGCGTCTTTTTTTGATATGCATTTTTTATTTTGCGATGATATGGCTGCTCAGATTCCTTATGCATGTCTGTGAAGATACGAGAAGAGCCTTCATAATGTTGCAGGATCAGCAGGGTTAACACTGTGTGGAATTGCTAGTTGCTCGGCTCTTTCAGCACATGGTTCCCTGTGTATGTTTCAACAATTGGTACCTCACGGTAACTTTTGTTGGCATAAGTGATCCTATTAGCAACAATGTGTTTCATGTGTGAATAGTATGGTATCGCCATGGTTTGAATGGTATTCACACAGGTGGGGACACTATGATATATAGTTGTGCTTCGCCTGTGTTTTACCTCTTCCAAGATGGCGACTGTGGAGGAATACTGAGTATTGCGCATGCGCATGGTCATTATGACGCTGCTATATGACACTGATACGATGCACCGCCTGCAGCATGCACACTGGAGGATCGGGGGCGCCATGTATAGCGGTCTATCTACAATGGGGTTGTGTAAGTTGCCTTGGCGTGTGCTTTCACTTACGCCCACCATCATGTGTTTTTTCCACACACAAATGAACTGGAATAATTGTTTTTGACCATTTAATCAGCAATAGTGCTTGAGAAAGATCCCATTGAGAGGATTGAAATGTTGCTGTATCTTTGGTGAATAAACTCATGTTTTTCTGGCTATGCCGCGGAATTCAATATTAAAATATATATATATATATATATATATATATCAGGCTTATTATCATGGATAAAGTTGCATATAGCTGGAATTTATAAATAAACAACCGACTGGCTTGATCCCAAACTAAGGAGCATATGGGTGAGCCCTATAAAACCCTAAGAGCTCTCCCTGACTGCTATGCACATGCAAGGGACTCAATGGTAGACGATTGCATGCCCACGTAACTAAGACTGTGTGACACCTGAAAACCCTATAATAGTGAGGGGACACGACCACCGGCTCCCTGCACTTAATACGGACGGAGTCAGGGTCACCTAGAATTCAAGCCAGCAAGCAAACACAATAAAGTAAAATACTTATCTGAGCAAACAGCAGCAGCAGCCTCCAGCAGTGAACACTTCATCCAGGGAATAGAATAAACCGCAAAGTGAGGCAGTATGGGAGGGAATATAAAGGAAAACAATTAGTCTAAATAAGTGACACCTGGCAGAAGAAAAGGAGATGACAAAGTGAAACCAAAACAAAGAACATCATACAAGAGGTCGAGAAGAACGTCTGCCAGACCTTCTCACAGAACTGGCGGTGACACTTATACAGCTGCATAGTACATATGTACAATTATACTCAGCACTGTTAGGCCTCTTTCACACTTGCGTTGTCCGGATCCGGCGTGTACTCCACTTGCCGGAATTACACGCCGGATCCGGAAAAACGCAAGTGTACTGAAAGCATTTGAAGACGGATCCGTCTTCAAAATGCTTTCAGTGTTACTATGGCACCCAGGACGCTATTAAAGTCCTGGTTGCCATAGTAGGAGCGGGGAGCGGAGGAGCGGTATACTTACCATCCGTGCGGCTCCCGGGGCGCTCCAGAATGACGTCAGAGCGCCCCATGCGCATGGATCATGTGATCCATGCGATCATGTCATCCATGCGCCTGGGGCGCCCTGACGTCACTCTGGAGCGCCCCGGGAGCCGCACGGATGGTAAGTATGCTGCTCCCCGCTCCCCACTACAGTTTACCATGGCTGCCAGGACTTTAGCGTCCCGGCAGCCATGGTAACCATTGAGAAAAAGCTAAACGTCGCATCCGGCAATGCGCCGAAACGACGTTTAGCTTAAGGCCGGATCCGGATCAATGTCCTTTCAATGGGCATTCATTCCGGATCCGGCCTTGCGGCAAGTGTTCCGGATTTTTGGCCGGAGCAAAAAGCGCAGCATGCTGCGCTATTTGCTGCGGCCAAAAAACGTTCCGGTCCGGAACTGAAGACATCCTGATGCATCCTGAAGGACGGACTGTCCATTCAGAATGCATTAGGATAATCCTGATCAGTATTCTTCCGGCATAGAGCCCCGACGACGGAACTCTATGCCGGAAGACTATAACGCAGGTGTGAAAGGGCCCTTACTATACATATAAATTATAATTATACTCAGTATATTATCTATAGTATTATCTGAGACTGAGTATAATTACCTGATATATAGGTGCATGTACTATGCAGCTTTATAGGCCTGCCATACTGTATTTTTAACTTAATACTTCTTATTTAAGTTAGGGCTCTGGGAAGGCAGGTAGTAAAAAAACAAAAAAGCATAAAGGGAAAATTGCCATGTCAGAAAGAGGTTAGGCCCCTTGCAGACGAGCGTGTCCGGATTAGGTCCGGATGCAATGCGTCTGTGATCAGGGAAAATCGTGTGAGTAGGTTAGTAGTAGTTTTGGCTGCGATTGCGTTCCGATGTTCAGTTTTTATCACGCAGGTCCAAAGCGTTTTGTACGCGCGTGATAAAAAACTGACTGTGGTACCCAGACCCGAACCCGGACTTCTTCACAGAATTTCGGGTTTGGGATCGGTGTTGTGTAGATTTTATTATTTTCCCTTATAACATGGTTATAAGGGACAATAATAGCATTCTCAATACAGAATGCATAGTAAAATGTAGATTGAGTTGTTAAAAAATAAAATAAATTAACTTACCTGTTCCAATTGGTCGCGCGGCCGGCATCATCTTCTATCTTTATTCAGCAGGACCTGCGCTGACCACGTGGTGAGCGCGATTACGTTACCAAAGTCCTTTTGCAGGTCCTGAAAGATGAAGCAAGAAGAGGATGTCGGCTGTGCGACCAATTGGAACAGGTAAGTTATTTTTATTTATTTTTTAACCCCTCCAGTGCTATTGTACTATGCATTCTGTATTGAGAATGCTATTATTTTCCTTTATAAGCATGTCATAAGGGAAAACAATACAGGAAATACACTTTAATGGTGTCTGGGGTTGCTTTCATCCCTATCATATCCTAGCAACCATGCATGAAAATCACACTGCATCCGCACTTGCTTGTGCATGCTTGCGATTTTCACGCACCCCCATTCATTTCTATGGGGCCTGCGCTGCGTGAAAAACGCAGAATATAGAGCATGCTGCAATTTTCACGCAACACACAAATTATGCGTGAAAATCACCACTCGTCAGCACAGCCCAATTGAAGTGAATGGGTCCGTATTCAGTGCGGGTGCAATGCTTTCACCTCACGCATTGCACCTGCGTGGAATTCTCGCCCGTGTGAAAGGGGCCTAAGCATTTTTCTTGGCCATGTTTTCCATCAATTTAGATTTTTTTCTTTGTGGCTTTTCACATATCTTTTGATTTTTATTATAGCTGCCAGTTTTGTTTAATTAATTATTTCACAACTGGCTTAAAAAATTTGAGTTTGGACCCATTCAGATGACAATATCAGTTTTGCGCACATTCCGCCCTATGTTAGAAATGCCTATTCTTGGGGGGCGGAGCCAGCGCTTGATCCGGATGGACGTGTGAGGCGCTGCTCTCCTGTCTGCATATCCCTCTCAGCACAGATTTATAAGCTTACTGCCAGCTGAAATGGTGAAGATCGGGGGCCAAAAGCCCACAGACCAGCCTGGAGGCGTTCGCTCCCAAAGTCAAGCTGGGGAAATAGAGAAATTTATGAAAAAAGCCGCCGCTCCACAAGTGAGCCGAGAAACTAAGATGGCGCCCGACACCCCGCGCTCCGGGCATAAACAGCTTGCCGCATGTAGCGGCGCTAAGGTAGGAGATGACCTGAATGATGCTGACTCCCTGCCGATCTCCAGGGCATTTCTAAGGGAAGCCCTAGCGGAAGCTCTGGGTCCTATTAGTGTGGACATCTCTTCCATAAAAGAAGACTTGAGACATGTGGGAAGGAGAGTGGAGGCCCTGGAAGAAACGCAGGCTGCGAATCCTCCAGCACCAGGGAGAAGTGTCCTCTAGCATGTCCCTAGCGCAGTGCCATATTAACGCCCTGTATACTGCCCTGGAAGACCAAGAGAATAGGGGCAGGCTGAAACAATTTGCGCTTTAGAGGGATACCTGAGACCATCCCAGCAGTGGACATTCCGCAAACAGTGACTCAGATATGCCTCAAGATTTTAGGCTCCGACTCGGCACATGAGGTCCTGCTTGAGCGTGCACACAGAGCCCTCAGGCCCAAACCGCAGGCGAACGAACCGCCTAGGGATGTTATATGTAAATTTTTACACTTCCCTGTGAAGGAAGCCATTCTGGCAGGGGCCAGGAACTCCAACTCTGTTGAGTGGGATAATAACAGCATCTCCATTTACCAGGATCTGTCACAGTCGACCCTCAAGAAGCGAAAAGCTTTGAGACCCCTTACTGATTGGCTAAGGCAGCAGAGAATCCTCTACAGATGGACATTTCCCTTCGGATTATCCTTTCTACATGAGGGCCGTCGCATCCATGTTTCCTCACACTCAGATCTGGATAAAACATACGACCTTCTTCAAATTCCTCCATTGCCTATTGCAAATTGGGACATGGCCCAAAACCTCAACTCTCTACCTGATTTGCCCAGGCCAATCCCCTGGGAGCCCCAACGCACCCCAAAGCCTCAAAGAAGCAGCAGAAGAAGAGACTCCTTTTCCACCCCAAAACGCCTCTCCTTGGTGGACAAGTAGCAGTTTTCCCCTTCTCATCTCCAGTTCTGGATGAACAAGAAAGCTGTCTGATGGGACTTTCTAATGTTATGCTTTTGATAAGTATTTGAAATACTGACTGCATGCTATGTGCTGGGGGGGTGGCGGGGCTCGCCTTATATTCGGGCCTTGCTCCTCTCCTAGCATTGGACGTGGAGACAGTTGGGACTTCTCTTTTGAGTCTTCCCGTCTGTTTTAAAGCACGACCAGTCATGATTTGTTTAAGTAATCTAACTGTTGTCTTGATGATTTTTCACCTTTTTTCTGCCACGCTGCACTGATGGGGTTAAGTGTAATACCATTGCCTACTAACACCCCTCTTGGGGCAATATGGGACGCTACCCCTGAGAGCTGAGGATAGTTGCAGCATTCTGCCCCTAATTGCTGTAGAGAGGTGATCACTTGTAGGTTATCCCAGTTATCTTAACGGCTCCCACCATTTACTATTCACTCCTTTATTAGGATTATAATATCCTTTAAGCTGCAGTACTTCTGCTATCGCAGAGGGTGATGCTTCAGGGTATAATACCCTTTACCCCCCTACTTCCTATTATCCCGGATAGGCAAAGTTTTATTACCCTGCCTTGTCTGAATGATACTCGTTCATTTTTTGCTTTTATTTACTTTTCCTTCTTTGTTGGTTTTTGTTCTATTTGTTCAGGTTTTGACAGGTACGCAAGAGAAACTTCAGCTTCCCTCTCAGTCCGAAATTGTGGTGCCCCCTCTGGATCCTGGCGTGGCCGCACTCTCCCCCCCCCCCCCCGCGATGTATCGGGTTTGTCAAATTCTTTCCTGCAGTGCTTTTTCATAGCCTTTGGGTTTCTCACCTTACCAAAAAAGTATGGCGGATTTTAAATTAGCCTCATACAATGTCAAGGGGCTGAGATCCCCTTCCAAGAGATGCCAGATCTTATCTCTCCTGCACAGAGAAAACTGCTCGGTGGTCTTTCTTCAGGAGACACACTTCAAACACAATAATTACCCCAATCTCTCCCACTCCAGGTATCCTTGCTGGTACCATTGTGGGGCTGGGGGTGCGGCCTCGAGGGGAGTTAGTATAGGCTTCCGCAGAGGCCTACCTTTTCAATACAAATCTCACGTCCAGGATCCAGAGGGCCGATATTTGATCCTTAAAGGTCAGGTGGGACTATCTATGTTCACATTTGTAAACATTTATGCCCCAAATACCGACCAGCTTAGCTGGCTCATTAATGTTTTTTCCTTAATTGAACAGCATAGGGAAGGTTTCCTTATTGTCGCAGGGGACTTCAATGTAGCTTTTAATCCTTTAATAGACACATCCTCTAAAAAATCCCCCATCTCTGCTAAGACCCTTAGGCAGCTACACACGAAATTGCACAACCTGGGAATTATAGACGTTTGGCGGTGTCTCAACCCTGACACAATTGACTATTCCTTTTACTCCTCTGCAAATAACTCCTATAGCAGAATTGACTACATTTTAGTACCAAAGGAGGAATTGCAATCCTGCTCTTTACCCAAAATAGGAGATATCACTTTATCAGACCACTCCCCAATTTTCTGTACAATAACCCCGGGGAAAAGAAATGCCAGACAACCAAATTGGAGATTCAATGAGTCTCTATTGCATAACCCCACACATACAGCCCAAATTACCTCTTATTTAGAAGAATACTTCTTAACAAACAGTACCCCTGAAGTAACCCCCCAAGTCATCTGGTATGCTCACAAGGCTTATATACGAGGTAGACTGATCAGTCTCTGCTCTTTTCTAAAGAAAGAGTCAGAGAAAAAACTTAATACCCTGCTCTCACAAATTCATCAAGTAGAAAAAGCTCATAAGCAATCTTTATTGGCGCAGAAACTAGCAGAACTTTCCTCTCTTAGAACCCAACTGAAAAACCTTCTGAATGAGCGTTCAGCTAAATTTTTTCTGTCCGCTCAACAGAAGATTTACGCTCATGGTAACAAAGCTTCTAAATATGTCATGAGCCGAATTAAACAGAGAAGAAACTCCCGCTATGTTCAGTCCATTAAAACTTCCCAAGGGGCCCAATTATTTAAGGCTGAAGAAATAGCTGAACAATTTAAACTATTTTACCAATCTCTATATAATCTCCCAGCCCCTGACCTTCCTAACCCTTCCTTGGATAGAAAAAGTAATATCAATTCTTTCCTAGAGACTCTTAACCTTCCCACTTTAAACTTGGCGCAACAAAAATCCCTGACCACACCGTTCACTATCCCGGAACTAACTGCCGCAATTAAATCTACCCCTAGAGGCAAATGCCCTGGCCCGGACGGTCTCCCCATCACTTACTATTCGGCCTTTCAAAGCACCCTGTTACCACACCTGCTCCCAATTTGCAATTTATCACTGTCCAACCACCCACTCTCTTCTGACATGACCAAAGCAGTCATCACAATAATCCCTAAAGAGGGTAAAGACCCCACACTCTGCCTCAACTATCGTCCTATCTCTTTACTTAATGTCGACCTTAAGCTTTTAGCCAAAATGCTAGCCACTAGGCTGCAAAGTCTTCTCCCCGAATTAATTAACCCTGATCAAGTCGGTTCTGTTAGAGGTAGGGAGGGTAAGGACAATACCACTAAAATCCTAGACGTCCTGTTTTATGCTTCTCATAAATCTTCTCCACTGGTTTTGCTGGGCACGGACGCCGAGAAGGCATTTGATAGAGTGGACTGGACCTATATTAAATTAGCCCTGGCTAAATTTAAAATCCCAGAGCAGTATATCAACTCTATTTTCTCTATGTACACCTGCTCCTCGGCGTCCGTGTCAGTAAATGGTCTTCTTTCCTCCCTCTTTCCCATTAGAAATGGAACGAGGCAGGGATGCCCCCTTTCCCCACTCATTTTTGTCCTAGTAATGGAATCCCTTCTCCAAGCCCTTAGACAGGACAGTGAAATCAGAGGTTTGAAGGTGGGGAGCCATGAGTTTAAACTAGCGGCCTTTGCCGATGACCTTCTGATTGTTACTACTAACCCGCAGAGGTCCATGCCCAAGATTCTCTCAACACTCAACCATTTTGGCTCCCTTTCCAATTTCAAAGTCAACCCCTCTAAATCCCAGGTTTTGCATATCGGCCTCTCCCCCGCCACTATCGCCTCCCTCCAAATTAACTCACCTTTCAATTGGCAGACCCAACAATTAACCTACTTGGGGATCAAATTATCCCCCCACTTGCCTGATCTGTTTCAACTGAACTACAAACCCCTTCTAGCCTCTATGACAGCCCAGATGGACTCCCTAGACTCCCCCTATCTCTCCTGGTTCGGAAGGAAGAATATTTTTATGTCACTGATCATGCCAAAGCTTACGTATATGATGCAGGTTCTCCCTATTGATATTCCCAGGTCATACTTTGCTTCCTTAAACAAACACATTCGTAAGTTCATCTGGCAAGCCAAAAGCCCTCGTATCTCTTTTGATACCTTGACCAAGCCTAGGAGTAGAGGTGGTATTGGCCTCCCCGACCCTAATTCATATATGCTTGCCATCCAGCTCTCCAGGGCTATTGATTGGATTAGAGAACCCCCCACAAATCTTGGCTCTCATTGGAGTCTGCCCTCCTCCCGTTCTCCCTTAGGACCCTCTTGCTGGCCGACGGACCACCCCCGACCCTAAGCACAATATCTAATACTCTTATACGCAATACCCTAAGGGTCTGGAGGGGTTTCTCGACCAGTTTTGGGGCCCCGTCGCCTTTTGCTTCACTTTTGCATGTTAAAGACATAATCAATCTGGCCCCCAAAGTTCTGAGAGAAAGCTGCCCACTATGTATTAGAACGTCAGAGATCCCCATCGCCCAGTTCTTAACCCCAGACGGTTGCATTCTCCCTGACCCTGAGTTATGCGAAACTCTGGGTACGCAAATCCATAACCCCACACTGCTACATTTCATTAAGACAGAGCTACTTAGCAGAATGAAAAGCCCTCCCCCACCTGCAGATTCAAATTGGTTTGTTGGAATGCTGAACAGTATGAGATACCCACCTAAAGCTATCTCTAAGATTTATAAACAACTGAAGTCCCCTACCTCCTCCATTAAACCTGCAATAGTGGGCAAGTGGGAGAAGGACCTCCAGAGATCCCTAACACCTCAGGAAATCTCTAAAATGTTGATTCTCCCACACAAGCTATCTAGATGCATACGCATCCAAGAAAACAGCTACAAGATCCTTATGCAATGGTACAGGACCCCAGACAAAACCTATAGATATAATAAGACAGCCAGCGATCTTTGTTGGAGATGTCATGAAGCTAAGGGTACTTTCATACACGTATGGTGGACATGTGCCCTGATTAACCCTTGGTGGCACACTATAACCCAGCTAGGTAACCAGATTTGTCAGTCATCTCTCACCTGTTCTCCCGAGTTGGTCCTATTGTCACTTGGTCTAGAAGGCCTGGGCCCATCTAAAAGAGCTCTTTTTACCCTTCTGTTAGCAGCAGCCAGGTTACTCTTACCAACCCTCTGGTTATCCTCTGATGTCCCTAGCATTGAACACTGGTCCAACAAGGTTGACCAGATTTACAGACTCATTCTTTTGCCAATGCCTGTCTTGTTGGGCTTAACCGCCCTTATGTTATATGTATCTGTGACATCTGGTAATATGCGATTGTCGCTTCTGTTTATGTCACATGGATTGTTGTGTACTATGCTTATTCTTATTGGAAATGTCTATGCGCTGAAAAATTGAAAACAATAAAAAAAATTCAATAAAAAAAAAAAAAAGAAATGCCTATTCTTGTCCACAAAATGGACAAGAATAGGGCATATAAAAAGAAAAGAAGCTCCAGCACCAATGGTAGCCGTTAAAGCAGTCCCGATCTTTATTCACCAAATTATTCGGAGTAAATACAGCATACAGTGGCACTGGTTCCAGCTGTTTTCCCAGTAGATTTATGCGTTTCGAACAGTAGTGTTCTTAGTCATAATGACTTAGACACTACTACTCCTAAAGTCGAAACGCGGAATCTACTGGGAACCGGTGCCACTGTATGCTGTATTTACTCCGAATAATTTGGTGAATAAAGATCGGGACTGCTTTAACGGCTACCATTGGTGCTGGAGCTTCTTTTCTTTTTATGTGGACTTACATCGGGACTGGCTTGGGTCAGCTCGGTGCACCGCCATACAGGAGGGATATAGGTGAGCTGGCTGTAACCTTCTTTCTTTTCTAAGAATAGGGCATGTTCTATGTTCCTATCTTTTGCAGGGCCGCAGAACGGACATACGAATGTGGACAGCACACTGTGCAGTCCATTAAAATGAATAGGTACGCATTCAATCTACAAATTATGCAGATCGGATGTGGACCAAATATACAGTCATCTGAACGGGGTCTTATACAATGTTATTTTTTATTTTTTTTCTTATAATACCATCTTTTTCACTTTAGTAAAAATGTTATTTTATTCTTACTTTTATCCCCTTCCCATCTATCTGTCTCAAGGCAATGCAAGCTAATGGCCCTGAACTAGCCTGTCCGTGTCATGAAAAGAGTGGGCTTGCAGGCAGTGTGCCCAGGGTCACATTGTGGCCTCCCCTGCGGTGCTATCATTATTAGTGATCAGCGGCAGGGGTCATATTCGAATTTGCGATATTTCACGAATATTTTGTAGAATATTCGTTGAATATTCGCAAATTCGAATATTCGTTATATTCTACGATTTTTTTTACTTGAAAAATCGGCAAGGTAATGATTGTGTAATATGCAAATTTTTCGTAATTCTAATTTTTTATTGCGAATTTATCAACTTACAACTATTAGACAAAGAAGATTATAGCACTATATTAGCTAAATTGCTCTATAGTCGATATTTTTTCGAATATTCGCTATATTGCTATAACTTTGTTTTTTTGAATATTCGTAATATTCTAAAACAAGAATATATAGCAATATAGCGAATATTCGAAAAAAACAAATATAATGCAAAATTTGCAAACACTACTACTCCTAATGTCAAGTATATTGCAGCCTTCTTATTGGCCCACAAGCTAGAAGCAGGGAGGGATCATGTGTACTGATAAAAAAATAAATAAAAATGGAATAAAAAAAAAGGAAAAACTTTTTTCGAATATTCAAAATTACGAATATATATAACTATAATTGAAATATTTGCGATAAAAATTAAAATTCGAATATTCGTGATCAACACTAATCATTATGATAATGAGAGATCACAGCAATGATGCAAGGTTCAGAGCTTGCAATGTCTGTGTAGTTTGGCTGACATTGTGCAGGCCGGCCAGCCCCAGTGTGGAAATTCACTTGGAAGTGTAAAACTCACCCAGGCAGCCTAGGGGAGGAGCAGGAGTGATGTGACAGATCTTCAGCGGCCCAGCCCCATCCATAATAAAAGTCCAGACTGTCCAGTCAGTGGAGCACAGCAGGGATGTCAGGCAGAGTCACTCACTCTGACACTGCGCACACCACACGGCCTGAACCACCCTCCCCTTCGCACATACTTACAGCCAGGAATTAGCTCGCTACGACTGGAGTGCAGTAGCACTTTTAGCTAAGCCTGCCAGCCTGTAAATAGATGCCGACGACACCCCCTCCACTTGCTGTAGACATGCGCCCGTGCGGTCGCACCCCTCGCCCGGCTGTAGAAACGGCCCTGCCGAGCACACCAAAGCCAGCTCCAAGGAGTTCCCTGGCGTGGCAGTTCTTCAGACAATGTGCTGACGACAAGACACGAGTGCTTTGCATGCTGTGCAATCAGAGCCTGAAGCGAGGCATAAACATTCTGAACCTGAGCACAACCTGCATGACCAGGCATTCAAGTGCAAAGCACGAGCTGCAGTGGAGTAGACATCTCAAAAACAAAGAAAGGTCTCTGGCTTCTCCTGCATCCTCTTCTGCTGCAGTCTCGGCCTCTTCATCCCCCTCTGGAGTGACAGTGGCACCTGCCACCCCGCAAACAGAGGATGTGCCAGCAACGCCACCACCTGGGTCACCAAGCATCTCCACAATGTCCCACGGAAGCATTCAGCTCACCATCTCCCAAATGCTGGAGAGGAAGACGAAGTACCCCCCTACCCACCTGCGATCCCTGGCCCTGAATGCCAGCATTTCAAAATTCCTGGCCTTTGAAATGCTGTCATTCCATCTGGTGGAGAAAGAGAGTTTTAAAAGCCTTATGGCGGTGGCTGTCTTACAGTATGTCGTGCCCATTCGCCACTACTTTTCCAGGTGAGCCATCCCTTCCCTGCACAACCAAGTAGGGGACAAAATCAGGTGTGCACTGTGCATCGCCATCTGTGGCAAGGTACACCTCACTTCGGATACATGGACCAGTAAGCATGGTCAGGGCCGTTATATCTCCATAACAGCACACCGGGTAAATGCAGTGGCGGCTGGGCCTGAGGCGGAGAGCTGTTTGGCGCATGTCCTTCCACCATCGAAGATTGCAGTGTGCTTCTCTTTGCCTCCTGTTGCTTTCTCCTCCTACTCTGCTTCCTCATCCTCTACCAGCTCCTCATCCGGTCAGTGTAACACCTTCACCACCAACTTCAGCACAGCCAAGGATAAATGACAGCAGGCAGATTTAAAACTTATCTGTTTGGGGGACAAACCCCACACCGCGCAGGAGCTGTGAACAGGCATGGAACAACAGACCGATGAGTGGTTGGTGCCAGTGATCCTCAAGCCCGGCCTGGTGGTGTGCGATAATGGGCAAAATCTCGTAGCAGCTCTGGGCCTAGCCGGTTTGACGCACATCCCTTGCGTGGCGCATGTGCTGAATTTGGTGGTGCAGAAATTCCTTAAAAATTACCCCGATATGTCAGAGCTGCTGCATAAAGTGTGGGCCGTCTGAGCGTGCTTTCGGCGTTCTCACACTGTTCGCCTGTAAGCGCTGCAGCGTAACTTTGGCCTTCCCACTCCCCGCCTCATATGCGACATGCCCACAAGGTGGAACTCCACCTTGCACATGCTGTAGAGACTGTGCGAGCAGCAGCAGGCGATAGTGGAGTTTAAGCTGCAGCACGCACTTGTGAGTCGCTCTGCGGAACAGCAACACTTCACCAGCAATGAATGGGCCTCCATGCCAGACCTGTGTTCCTTGTTGCGCTGTTTTAAGTACTTCACCAACATGGCCAGTGCCGATGACGTAGTTCTCAGCGTTACTATACAACTTCTTTGCCTCCTTGAAAAAACGCTTCGAAGAAGAAGATGTGGCACAGGAGGAGGAGGAAGTGGGATCATTTACAAGGGTTTCCAGCCAGTCATTCACAAGTGGCTCCAGGGGTGGGTTCCTGCACCAACATACGCCAGGTACACAATAGTCCAGCCAGGGCACAGTTCTGGAGGATGACGAGGTGGAGGATCAGGAGGAGGAGAAGGAGGAGGAGGAACCGTGTTCACAGCAGGGTGGCACCCAAACCATCTCATGGCTATCAGTTGGCTGGGGGGATACAGAGGACACAGACGATACACCTCCCACAGAGGACAGCTTGTCGTTGCCTCTGGGCAGCCTGGCACACATGAGCGATTACATGCTGCAGTGTCTGCGCAACGACCGAGTTGCCCACATTCTAACTTGTGCTGATTACTGGGTGGCCACGCTGCTGGATCCCCGCTACAAGGACGACGTACCATCCTTAATTCTGTCACTGGAGCGTGATCGTAAGATGTGTGAGTACAAGCGCACGCTGGTAGACGCGTTGCTGATGGCATTCCCACCTGACAACGGGGTCACAGTGGAAGCACAATGCGAAGACAGAGGAGGAGGAAGAGGTCGCCAACGCAGCTGGGGCACCGCCAGCACCTCAGAAGCCAGGGTTAGCATAGCCAAAATGTGGAAAAGCTTTGTCAGCACGCCACAACAACCAGCACCACCAGCTGATATGGAACGTCTTAGCAGGAGGCAGCATTTCAGCAACATGGTGGAGCAGTGCACACGCCTACACGTACTGAATGACGGGTCTGCCCCCTTCAACTTCTGGGTCTCCAAATTGGGCACATGGCCTGAGCTTGCCCTTTATGCCTTGGAGGTGCTGGCCTGTCCTGCAGCAAGTGTATTGTCTGAATGTGTGTTTAGCGCGGCAGGGGGTGTCATCACAGACAAGCACAGCCGCCTGTCCACTGCCAATGTAGACAAGCTCACATTCATTAAAATGTAACCAGGCATGGATCCCACAGGACTTGTCCATACCTGAATACTCCAGTGCACTTTCTCATTGTTTTATTTTTTTATATTTCCCAATGTTTTGGGGTGTCCATTAATTCAAAAAACAACAAATAATAAAAAAAATAAAAAAAAACAGTATTGGCTACCTCCTAGTCCTCCTCTGCCGCTTCCACATACACCACCACGGCTACCGCCTCCTCAACCTCCTACTTCATATGGACCTCCACCTCCTAGATCAAGATTATATTTTTTTTATTTTTACGTATTTTGTTATTTTAAGTCATTTCACTAATTTGTCTGTTACATTGTCGGGTGAAATTTACCAATTTTTGTTTTTGTTTTAAAATTGTTTTTATTGTTTTCCAACACGAAATAAAGCAACAACATAAAGGTCATCATTATCTCAAATCCCTGAAAGTATACACATATCCTGAGCATACATCCTAAAACGAATAATCGTATAGCTGCACATATCAAATAATCACAAGCACATTATTTTCCAAATGACATCTTCTAAGAAGAACATCTCTGTTCATCATAATCTATCAGGTACATGCATATCCCCTATAAATTTTAATTCACTGACCTTAAATATAAACCAAAAAGAAACAAAGACAAGGACAATGGGAAAAAACAGGAGGGGGGGGGGGAAGTAGCTTTGTAAAAACACGGAATTCCATCAAGGCAGGCACAAAGTGCAATGTCTAGCGTTAACTCCCACCAGGAGTAATCAGTGTGAGTGTCTACAACCGAAGGAGACCCGTTCAAAGGAAACCAGCTCAGAAGGAGGAGACCCACCATCGCAAAAATAATCCTCTCGTAGTAAAAACTCAAATCCCAGAAAAATTCCTAAATGTTTTCCATGGATTCCAGATATTTTCGAACTGCATAGGGGTGCGAGCATCCCAGTGCGCGATTTGTTCTAGACGGTATAATTGATCGCATTTGAGGATCCAATTTTGAATAGTTGGCGGGTTTGGTTGTTTCCATGCTATTGCCAACATAAGTCTAGCTGTTGCTAATAATGTGTTACATAACAGGCGTTTATTTTTGGAGCACTTGATTTCACCCAGAACACCTAAAAGACAAACTTTCGGGGATATAGGCACTTCCAGGCTACAAATGTCAGATATAAGTTTGCAAATCTCTTGCCAGTAAGAGGTTATCTTGTCACACTCCCACCAGATATGTGTATGTGTGCCTATCTCTAGGCTACACCTCCAGCACACAGGGCTACATTCAGGAAACATGCGATGAAGTCTTTGAGGTGTGTAATACCATCTAGTTAGAACTTTATAGCTGTTGTCTTGCAGCTTGACGCACCTGGACACCCTAAGAAACGCTCTGAGTGCATGTTTTACTTCTAAGGGGGATAATTGAATCTTCAGCTCTGCTGACCATTGCTGAATAAATATAGGGGTTTCTGACCCTTGAATTGAGAGTAGTAACTCATATAGTTGTGAGATTTTCCCTTTTGGTTCCTTTATTTGTAAAGCTAATTTTTCAAATGGCGTGTGAGTTGTCACTATCGGAAGTGATGTTAAGTGCTTTTTAATCTGTTGGAGTAAATAGGCCAGATGAAAAGTGGAAAGGTTATTCAGCACCGGAAGAGAACGCAAATCATCGTATGTAAGAACATCCTCACCTATACCTAGATTTAAAATAGGTGTTGAAATAGATTTTGCCCTAGTAGGTAGGGTGTCTAAAAACTGTGTAGGTGCTTGAAATAATATATCCCTTGCTTGCATTAGTGTCAGATAATTTGGGGTTAATACTGAAAGCCATTTAGATTCTGACCATGTTTTTAATGAGTATATAGTTATGGAACTAGCTGTCCTCAATGTCTTTCTAGCCACTGTACCTTCCATAAACAACAAAGAGCGCAAAGGGATGTTAGCCATGCTGGACTCAATTGAAAGATCTAAGCGATTAGAATAACTTCTCAACCATTCCAAGCAGCGCAAGCACATCACTGCTTTGTGGTATAGATATACATCTGGTACCCCCATTCCTCCCTTAGCTGTCCGTTGCTTGACCTGTTTAAAAGGTATCCTAGCCTTTTTTGCACCCCATAAAAACTTTAGAAGGATGCTTTGGATTTTCTTAAAGAAGGCCCTGGGAATTGGAATAGGTAACGCCTGAATGTAATACAAAACCGTTGGCATTAGAATAGCTTTAATCAGAGTTCTACGACCAAACCACGAGACAAATGGGATATCCCAGGAACTTACGAGATCTTCTATACGTTTCGGAAGAGTGTGGAAGTTCTCGTGATATAACCGGGAAAAGCTAGTGGTCAAATTAATTCCCAAAAAAGTGATATGGTCCGTAGTCCAATGAAAGGTCGTAGTGGACTTTAACCTCTCCATAGTCGCCACCGGTAAAGATACATTCAAGATCGTAGATTTAGATAAATTTACTAAGAAATTTGACAATTCAAAGAAGTCATGGAGTAACGACTCAATCTCTTTAAAGGCCGTATCAGGGTTTGTAATAAACAATAACACATCATCCGCAAAAGCTGCAGTCTGATGGTTCTCTGCACCAATCTTAACACCTTTAATTGCGGTATTGATCCGAAAAGCCTGCATGAGAGTTTCTATCACCAACACAAAGAGCAATGGGGAGAGAGGGCAGCCTTGCCTCGTCCCATTTGATATACTGAATGACGGAGACAGTGTGCCATTCACCAGAACACGCGCGGTAGGCTTTTGATACATTGCCATTACTTTCGAGATAAAAGAATCTGGGATTCCGAATTTGGCCAGGGTTTGGGTCATGAATAACCAATCCACTCTGTTGAACGCCTTTTCTGCGTCCATGCTGAAAAGTGCTAGGGGGACTTTCGAATGTTGAGCCCATTGCATCAGTTGGATGACCCTAATAATGTTATTTTTCCCCTCTCTACCTGGAATAAACCCAACTTGCTCCGCAGATATAAGATCTGGCAAGTACATTTTTAGTCTATTTGCTAACATCTTAGCATACAATTTAATATCGTTGTTGAGGAGAGAGATAGGCCTATAGTTCGCACAGAGTGAATGATCTTTATTAGGTTTGGGAATAATAGTAATTTGCGCTGCAAGCATATCACTGGTGAATGACCCTACCCCCTCCACCCCATTGCAAACCTTGAGGAAGCGTGACAGAAGTATATTTTGAAAAGTGATGTAATAAATAATTGGGAGGCCGTCAGGACCCGGGCTCTTATGAAGTGGGGAGTTTTTTAGAGCAGATTTAAGCTCCGACATAGTAAATGGGGAGTTCAGACTATCCGTTTGTTCAGTTTTTAATTTGGGTAGGTTTAAAGTGTCTAGCCACTGATTTATGCGTTGGGTCTTAGATGCTATTTGTGAGGGGGATAGAGTGTCTTGTAAATTATACAGTTGACTATAAAATTTACAAAACTGATCCGCAATAAGATCTGTTTTATGAATAATCCGATCCTCTCTTGTTTTAATACATGAAATAAACGCCGCCAATTTCCGTTTTTTAGTCTGAGCCATTAAAACCTTTGAAGCCTTATTGCCGTGTGCATAATATTTATACTGATTCGCCAAAAATAGCTTAGCTGTATTATTATTCAATATGTTTTTTAGTTCCGAACGTAGGGTGTCCAGGCGCGCCAAAACATCATCTGATACCAGCCTCCTATGTTGTTTCTCTAGTTTAGAGATCTCTGCAATGAGATCCTCTATCTTCTTCTGTTTTTGTTTCTTTACCTGAGAACCCAAAGCTATAAGATGACCTCTTATCACTGCTTTGTGCGCAGCCCATATGTTTACTGGAGATGTATCCTCCACCTCATTTAATCGGAAATACTCTTCAAGTAGCTCTGTCACTTTCGGAATATTAGATCCGTTCCATAAGGTCTCATTCAATCTCCATCTGAACTCAGTTCTGGGTAATGTCGACACTGTATATGAGACGAAAACAGGAGCGTGATCAGAGAGAAGAATGTTTCCGATTGTAGAACTAACACAGTGTTGGAGATTATTTGCACCTAGAAAAACATAATCCAGCCTCTGGTAGGATTTATGGGCAGCTGAGAAGTATGTGTAGTCCTTCTCGTTGGAGTGCATTGCTCTCCACACATCAACTAAACATTGCTGGGAAAGGGTCGAATTTATTTTGTCTAACGCCACCCCAGAGAGTGAAGACATGCCAGTGGAAGAATCTAGGGGAGGGTTCAAGGTAACATTGAAGTCGCCTCCCAAGAAACTAATACCGTCAGCAAAACTCCCAAATCTACTAATGGTATCTTTGAGCCAATTAGCTTGTGCCGAATTTGGAGCATAAATATTCCCAAAGGTAAATAATTGCGAACCTATATTGCCCTTCACAAAAAGATATCTTCCTTCTTCATCTCTCAGCGTGTCCTGATGCATAAACGGTACGTTTTTGTGAATCGCAATACTTACACCCTTTGAAGCAGAGGAATTTGAGGTGCTATGAATCCAATGGTTATATAACAAGTGGGACATTCTAGGGACATGATTTTTGCGAAAGTGGGTCTCCTGCAAAAGAGCAACTTGGACCTTCTTTTTATGTAAAAAATGACAAATCTGGCTCCTCTTAGTAGGGGCATTCAGACCTCTAACATTGTAAACACAAATTTGTATACTAGACATTACTATACAAACATACCACCTCCATGCGTACCAGTCTCTGCCTCAATGGAATCCCTAGCAAACTTCGAGGGAAGGGATGTAAGAGAGTAGGGGGAGAGAACATAATTCGGGAAGAACCTTAAAGGGAATAAAATAAAATAAACAACTGTAATTAACTATACAGTAATAAAAGAAAATAATTTATATAGAGCACGTGAGCCCACGTACCGTCCCTATATGGGGAGAAAAGAAAAGAAAAAAGGAGGGGGGGGGGAGGTCGTCGCAACCGACCGAGACCCTAATTGAGCCTGCTATCTTGAATCATATAAAACTTCTTAAATAAAGAAAAACCAGAAAGTAAGTATATTCTTAGGGAGCCACCTCCGCCACCACCACTAGGTGTCACTCCACCATCAGTAAAGACCTTGATAGGCCACATCCAGGAACCTATAACCCTTTTCTATTGTTAGTGCTTATAAAGAAAAAGGCACCAAAAGAAGAACAGAAAGTAAAAATAATCTTAGGGAGCTACCACTACCTCCACCACTAGATGTCGCTCCACAATCAGTAACACCTTTAATAAGCCACATCCAGAAACCTGTAACCCTTTCCTGTTGGTACTGCTTACAATGAGAAGGTGTAGAAAATAAAGAAAAGAAAAGAAAAGACGGAGCGAAAAAGCTGGAATACATGTAGAAAGTTTTCATATATATAAATATAACTCTATACCAGGTAGGTATACAATAACTCAAATCCCACTCTCCTAATGACAAGCCCTAGTAGCCAAAAGAACGTATAGGCTAATAGGTGAGACAAAAGGAGCAAGTAAACTAACGTCCACTTAGTATAGATCTTCTATCTTCAGGTGGGGAATCGGCTAGATTTCCTGGGTCTTTGCTTCTTTGGCGGGATTCCACGCCATTCTTCTCTCACCGGCAGTGCAGGTAAATCAGCTAAGTTCTGAACAGGGCACCAATCCGGTAACTCCAGGCCCTTAATGTCCAAAACTTCACATACTCGGATCAAGTCTGCATGACTCCGTATGACTTGTTTGTGTATCGGAGTATTAATTAATAACCCGAATGGATGGAGCCACCTGTAGGTTAACTTTTTCTGTATTAGAATCTCCAAGAACGGCTTCAAATGACGTCGCTTTCTCAATGTCATTGGGGAAAGATCCTGGTACAGTGCGATTATGGAGCCCTCAATTTCCTCCGTTTTGTTGGAACGGGCAGCCGCCAGGATAGCTTCTTTAGCCGCAAAACTGGTTAGCCGGCAAATCACATCCCTGGGGGGATCTTGGGGTCTAGGCACTGGACGGAGAGCTCTGTGGATTCTGTCCATAGCGAATAGTTCAGTTTGGACATCTGGAGCTAAACGTACAAACAGTTGAGTCACCTCTTGTAGCAGCGCTTCCTGAGGCACTGATTCCGGAACTCCTTTGAGGCGTATGTTATTTCTCCTTCCCCGGTTATCTTGATCCTCCACCAGGGAGTAGATATAATTGACATGTGCTTGCGTCTCATCCAGGCTGTGTGAAACCTTTTCACCAAAGCAAATTATAGCCTGTTGCGCCGTCTCCACTTCCTCTACTCTGTCATGCAACTGACGCATATCTTGCTTTATATCTGACAGATCGCGGCGGAGCGGCTCTAGAGATTCCTGTAAAAGATCTTTCATGAAGGACCTTGATATAGGTAAGTCCTCAGCCAAGCTGCTCTCTTCTTGATCGCTGTCTCCTTCACCTTCAGATTCAGCTTCCTTCTCCTCTACCAAGCCCGCGCGCCGCACAGGCGCCATCTTGGATTCAGATCTAGTGTCCGTTCTTCTCACAAATTTGTCTAGATCACTCTGGCTAGCTGGTATTTTCAGCTTACCCGGCGATGTCCTTGGGTCTTTCTTTGCCAGTCTTACCCATTTTTAGCTGTGAAAAATGCTTATAAATGCTCAAGAAGGGCTCGGTCAACAGCAGAGCTCCTCACACAGCCTGCATCCGGCTCGGCTGCAAGACTCCGCCCCAAATTTACCAATTTTTGGCTGTGATATACCCCTGCTCTACCTAGTGGACAGGGAAATACATTTCACTAATTCGTCTGTTACATTGTTGGCTGACAAATGCTCATCTTTTGCACTAGAAAGTTCATTTGCGGCCTACACTGCATTTAGGACAGTATGAATGTTGAGGCCAGAACAATTACAGGCGATAGTAGATTGGGTGGCTGACAGTGCCTCCAGTTCCTTCACATTGTCTCCAACCCTGTCTCCTGCTGAAAGATCAGAGTTGGCACCTACAGCCCATGGCCATCATGTCTTTCACCTCACCCCCTTGCAAATCAGCCAAGCAGTCTGAGTCCCAAGTCATGCAGCAGTCTCTTCTGGCAGGGTTTCCATGGGCCATCCACATAGTCCTGCCCCAGAAGTGGGAGAGATTGAGTGCACTGATGCCCAACCACTTATGTTTCAGGATGAGGACATGGGAAGTCTACCGCACGTCTCTGATGATGACAAAACACAGGTACCAACTGCTGTGGCTTTCTGCAGTCTGCAGACCGAGAAGGAGGGCAGGGGTGAAGATTGGGTGGAAGATGATGTGGAGAATGATTAGGTACTAGACCCCACATGGAATCAAGGTCATGCGAGTGACGTGTGCAGTTTGGAGGAAGTGGTGGTGGTCGCTGTAAAGGGGGAATATTAATCACCAATATTTATGCAAATATCAATAATTAATATTCATAAATAGGAGGAGCCGTCTATCGATGACCCCACCTATGTATACCTTTATATAACAATAATACATTACTTTCACTATACTTTGTTTTACGCTAATCACTAAGCTAACTGCATGTGCCTTACTAAACTATCGCTAATAACCACACATTACACAGATAGTTATATATAAAACATGGTATTTATTAATACCAACAGTACACTGCGCACGCAATACATTAACAATACAGTACTATAAATACAGCACTAAACTACACTACACGGTTCCCAAATTCCACCCACAAACTAACTATACAATACACTCACACATATAAGCAGTCCACCCACCTAATTCTACTTACTGTCCCTATGGGGTACGACGAGGGGTAACGGTGGCACTGCAGGGGTGTACGCAGGCCACAGACACAGATACAGTACAATGGGGGGGCAGCAAGGCAAGGGTTAATACCTTGCACGTATACAGTTTATTACCAGGGGTAGTTCAGGGGAGCCGCTGGTTGTGGGTAGGTAGGGGTGGGATAAACCAGGGGTGATGCAAGGGTCAATACCCTGCAGGATAGGGGTTATGGACAAATGGGGGTATATAGGGCCAGGGGTATAGGGGACTATTGGGGGTGAAAGGGTTAAGTGTTAGGGGGTCAGGGGTATATCGTTGGTGGGATAGGGGATATGGGCAAGTAGGGGTTAATAGGAGAATCTGCTGGTTGGTAAAAGAGGCTTTCAGGAGTAACACAGATTGCAGGGATAACCATGAGTGACAAAGCAGGACATGGGACTTTTGAAAAGTTAAGTAGATACAGTACGTTTAACCCTGTATTGCCTAGATCAAATGAATCGGTGCAAATGTTATGGGAATCTCTGGTAGATCAAGCTGATTCCTATGACAAATTGCACATTGCTAAGCGTGGTGTGCTCAAACAAACGTCCAAGCGGCTTCACAGGCTTGCTAAGCTGATGTGCATATTTGATGATGCCTTTAGCAAGCTGGAGAAGGTGGAATCATTTGAAGAGACAAAGCCCCCTGTAAATGTGCATTGTAATTGTTGTGCAGAAGCGGTAAAAAGGTCTCTAGTCTAGAAACACAACACAAAGATAAAGACAGTCGGCTCAGCCTGCTGCGGTCTCAGCTGAGAAAGAAAATACTATGCAGATGTTGATAAAGTTTTTATACAGCTGTCTATGGAGATAACGGGCTATAAGGAAAAAGCAGCCTCTACAGAGGTGACAGCTGGCTGACCTGAGGACCGAGGTAACTGAGAGGGATGAGACAATTAGCAACATGCAGAAGACCATAACTGAGCTCTCACATCCCAAAGATTTGCACTCAAAGCAAATTAGTGTTTTGAGTGCAAACAGGGGGACAGATGAGAGTGAGAGCGCTCCTATGGCTGCCTCCAATCAGACTGATTCTACTCCAATAGCTGAACCAAAGTGCTGCTGGTGACACCATTCGTGGATTAGGAAGTGGCTTGGGACATTTACAGACCACTTCCAACTCACAGACGTGTCACAGCAATGCGGCAGAATTGCATTCTTTCCATAACATGGAGAGGATGCAATTTCTGCTAAAGATATGTAAACAGATTCCTACATATGATCCAGACGCAGATCCTTTCACTTCCTGTGATACTTTTGAGGGACATTGAGTCTCTATATGTACATATACTAATGGTCAGGTACTGGATGTGAGTTGGTTAGAAGAGTAGATCCAGTAGACTGTATATTGGTGGACTCTGGATATACTGTATACACATACACATTATTAGCCACATTTGCTTAGCATCCACGGTGGGCAGAAACGGAGGTGGCTGTGTGTGACGGTGTCCTCTATGTATTGTGTTATCTGTATCTCTATGTATAATGTCCATTGCTTTGTCATCTCTATGTTATCAGGAAACTATTTATATATATATAAGTATCTGTGAGGGTTGTGTGTTGCTCCTGGGGTATATGAAGGACTGGAAGAGGTGTAATTTATACACAGGATATTCGGGTTGTATGGGGTGAGCTGGACCGCAGAGTGAAGGCAAAAGGGCCAACAAGTGCTAAGCATCTCTGGGAACTCCTTCAAGACTGTTGGAAGACCATTTCAGGTGACTACCTCTTGAAGCTCATCAAGAGAATGCCAAGAGTGTGCAAAGCAGTAATCAAAGCAAAAGGTGGCTACTTTGAAGAACCTAGAATATGACATATTTTCAGTTGTTTCACACTTGTTTGTTATGTATATAATTCCACATGTGTTAATTCATAGTTTTGATGCCTTCAGTGTGAATCTACAATTTTCATAGTCATGAAAATAAAGAAAACTCTTTGAATGAGAAGGTGTGTCCAAACTTTTGGTCTGTACTGTACATAAATCTCCATTTACCAAGAAGCAAAAATCCCCTCTTCAGTCGCACAGGGGCACCAGCAAAAGAGGGAGCAGGGTGCAAAAGCGTCCGTTACATTCTTTGGTGACATTTTACCATTTTTGCCGTGAATAAACCCCTGCTCTGCATAGGTGACAGGGACCAAATTTTTGTAAAATCGTCTGTTTAATTGGTGGGTGACATGAACCAATTTTTGCCGCTGAAAAACCCCTGCTCTGCATAGGTGACAGGGACTTAAATTTCAAAAATTTGTCTTTAAATGACACGCGTCTCCTCCTTTCATTCAATCCTTCTGCTTTAACAACTTGTCCAACATTTCCGCTCGATCACATTTCAGCCATTGACTTCCCTTGGATTTGGTATCCCTTTCTCATGCTCCCTCTCCGGCGTGGAACCCTGATTCTCCGCTACCCATCATCAACATGGTAGGCGCAGAAAAGAAAGTTGATAGAGAAGATATCCAATTGGATCAAGGCTGTGACATGGTGGAGCAGTATGTGTGCACACGCCTACATGTACTGAATGACGGTTCTGCCCCCTTTAACTTCTGGGTCTCCAAACTGGGCACATGGCCTGAGCTTGCCCTTTACGCCTTGGAGGTGCTGGCAGCCAGTGTATTGTCTGAACGTGTGTTTAGCACGGCAGGGGGCGTTATCACAGACAAGCGCAGCCGCCTGTCCACAGCCAATGTGGACAAGCTCACATTCATTAAAATGAACCAGACAGGGATCCCACAGGACTTGTCCGTGCTTTGTGCAGAATAGACATGTATACCGGCACTAACCAGCCATTGTTGTACTCCAGCACACATTCTCTTTGTTTTATTTTTTAGATTTCCCAATGTTTTGGGGTCTACCCAAATTTGAACAAAAAATGAATAAAAAATACATAAAATAAAATACTAAACCAAAAACCAGTGTTGGCTACCTCCTTCTCCTCATCTTCCACATACACTGCCACATCAACCGCCTCTTCAACCTCCTACTCCATATGGATCTCCTACTCCTAGATCAAGATTATTATTTTTTATTTTTACTTATTTTATGTTATTTTAAATCATTTCTCTATCCACATTTGTTTGCAGAGCACTTGCCATGCTCTTAACCACATTTTGCTGCCTTTTGCAGCCCTCTAGCCCTTTCCATGACTTTTTTAGAGCCATCTTAGTGCTCAAAAGTTCATGTCCCCATTGACTTCAATGGGGTTCAGGTTCAGGGTCAAGTTCGGGTCCCGAACTCAAACTTTTTTGTGAAGTCCGGCCTAACCTGTCGAACCTGAACATCCAGGTGTCTGCTCAACTCTACCAGCATCTTTTCCAGGACATGAAGCAGGGAAATGATGTTGTTCAGCCTGTAATCCTTGCGACTGGCAAATAACGTGGCCTCCTCAAAGGGCCTAAGAAAACTGCAGGTGTCACGCATGAGCTGCCACTGGCTGACATCAATGTTACACAGGGGAGTACTCCTGTCCGCTTGGATCATCAGGAAATCATTGATGGCCTTTCTCTTTTTGTACAGTTAGTCCAACATATGGAGGGTGGAATTACCATGGGTGGAAACATCGCATATCAGCCAATGTTGGGGGATGCTGATCTGCCGCTGCAGCTCAAGGAGGGTGTGGTTCGCGGTGTACGAGTGGTTGAAGTGCATGCAAAGTTTCTTGGCCATTTTTAGGTTATCATGCAGATGGGTGGAAGACTTCAGGAAACGCTTGACAACCAGATTGAATATGCGTGCCATGCAGAGCGCATGTCTCAGCCAGGGGCGTACATAGAAATCACTGGGCCCCATAGCAAGAATCTGAATTGGGCCCCCTAACCCAACATGGGATAAATAATGAGACATTGGTATACAGATTGCATGACTAAAGTCAAAGAACAACCGGTTCCTATGTACCGGAACAATTATACATTTTCAAAATAGAACATAACACATCTCTAATACTGAATAAATTGACACTCAGGAGATATGGATATCAAAGTTTAGGTGTGAGTGGTAAGAAGAGGTAGGATGAAAAGGGAATAGACAAGGTGGGGGGGAGGGGGGAGAGGGAGGATAGACAGGCGTGTGCCCTCGATAATCTGTATGAGACTGGCACTTCTCTAACAATTAGATGCGGACGACCCAGATTTGCAGTATGGTGAATTCAACCATTTGTCCCACATTGTGAGAAATCCGTGGTGTATACGGTTAGATCTACTGGACATCTCTTCAAACCTGCATATTTGGTGCAGTTTTCCAATCCATTCAGCTACAGTGGGAGGTGTGGTGTTTAACCACTTTAAGGGGATCAGAGATTTAGCTGCAGCTAAAAAATGAGTAACTAAGGATGATGGGGATGGCCGGCATTCCGGAGTAGGACAACCCAACAGCACAAGTGAGGGAGTTAGCGTCAACTTCAAGCCTGTGACCTCTTTTGTTATGCGTTCCACTTTAGACCAGAAGGGGCGTATTATTGGACAGTCCCACCAAATGTAAGTGTGAGTGCCAACTTTTGAGTTGCATCTCCAACATAAATTGGTAGGAGAAAGACCATGTGCATGGAGGAATTCAGGAGTTTTGTACCATCTGGAAACTACTTTGTAGTGAGATTCTTGTAGGCGAATGCATCTTGAATAACCATGGGAGTTTTGAAGAATATGGGTTATTTCAAACTCACTAAGTGAGCGACCCAGTTCTTTCTCCCAGGAGGTAATGTACCCTGGATTATTCAAGTGGTTCTCGCTTCTACATACTTTTAGCACCTTAGATAGCTTCCTGAATTTGGGAGCTGGGGATGACAAGTCGGATTCAAAGTCTGTTAAGTCTCTAAAAGGATAGTGAATCTGGAGAAAGTCTTTACAGCAACTAGTAAAGTGGCATAAGTGTAGAAACGTAAGTGAGAAGTTTGAGAGCAACAGTTTTAAATCAGCTTGACTAGGAATCCCCCCGCTCGGAAACATATTCAAGACTGGAACGTGTGCGAGCTGGTCCCACATGGGTTTGAAAGTCGGGGAGTCCCTGCCAACGACCGCAGGTATTAGGCTAGAGGGAAGTAATGGAGAAAGAGTGGGAGATAAAGAAGGTGAGAGGAGAGCCCAAGTGCTAGATGCTCCCTTGAAGAGCAAGTTGACGTCTGTAGATTTATATGTGTTATGAGTTTTGGGGGGCAGCCACATGTCTCTCATTAAGTCACCCTTGTAGGCCTTAGCAGCCCAGTGGCTGGCAATTTGCTTGTCTGATAGAGAAGTCAGATTGATCCATCTTCTCAGTTGGATCGCTCTATATATTCTTTGGGCATCTGGTAGACCAATACCCCCTCTCTTGGCTGGTCTGTTCAGGAGTTTGTGTGCCATGCAGGGGCGTTTCTGCTTCCACAGGTATCGTGAGAAAAGAGAGTGCAGTGTGGAGAAGAAGATTTGTGGTAGTGATATCGGTAGCATCTGAAGTTTGTATAAAACTTTAGGGAGGATATATGTTTGTATTACATTTTTCCTACCAATCCAAGATATCAGAGGAATATCATACTCTGCCAGGGATTTTTGAATCTTATTAAGGAGGGGGTCTAAAGTTTATGTCGTATACTTTGGATATGGAGGTTGGTATTTGGACACCTAGATATTTGAGAGAGGTGGAAGCCCATGCAAAGGGGGATGTTTTTTTTAAGTCTTAAGTAGCACTGTTTGGTAAGGGATATATTCAGGATCTCTGATTTTGTGACATTTACTTTGAAGTTTGAGACTTCTCCAAATTTTTCAAACAAGTTAGCCAGGCAGGGAAGCCCAGTCTCTGGGTCGGGTAAGAGGAAAAGGAGATCGTCAGCAAAGGCTAGTGCTTTCAGTTCACCACTTGGTGTGGGGAAGCCCTTTATGTCTGGATGCTGTCTTACTTGTTGAAGCAAAGTCTCCATAACAAGCACAAACAGGGTAGGGGAGAGTGGACATCTCTGCCTGGTCCTATTCGTTATCTCAAAGGGATGTGACAAGTGGTCATTTACTAGAAGTGAGGCTGATGGTTGGGAGTAAAGCATGAAAATGGCTGTGATGAATACCACACCTCGTTTCCGCTTGACGTCAACTACTTCGAGTTCACAAGACGTGGTATGGTCACGGGTTTACCAAAAACGTGAAGTTACGCCCTCCAGTGGAGCATGTAAGGTCAGGTTGGTATAGTTTATAAACACACCTCCTGTTCACACGGGCACAGAAAGGCAACAAGCTGAGAGAGCCTTTTCACTGCCGCAGTGAAACAGCGCCTCCTCAGCCCGGGTATCTGCCACCAGTTCTCGTTTGATATAAGCCCGGTCCGCTAACGGGATTATATAGGGTCAGAAACCAACCTGTGGTAGCTTATAACTAGGCCAAAACACGGACGTGGGGATTCGTGATCGAGATACAAGATAGCACAAGATTAAATTATAGATTTAATCGCCGTACGGGCACAGTAGATTTAACACAATATACACAGACAATATATACAGTGGTCTGAGGTTACAGATTACAGGTTATATGGTTACAACAGGGTTAAGCAGTGTAAAATTCAGTTACCGGGTAAGATGAAAGTTCCTTTTGGTTGGGAGATGTTCTTTGCTGGTGTCCACATGAAGGGCCGTGATCTCAGCTATTTCCTGGGTCCCTCTAAACACATTTGTAGGATGTGACCCCTCTTCAGAGAAAGACGGGCCTACTTGCTGGCACAAGACTTTTAACCTGTAGCCAGCCCCTCCCCTCCCGCCCTCAGGGAGGGGTCCACTCCCCCTCTTCCGGGCTGGCAGCAAATGACCCACAAAACCCTTTAAATGTTTATAGCTCCAGACCAGAGGGTCACCGGGAGATGGTTCTGGGACCAATGGACCTGCCTGGGTTCCGGCTACAAGTAGAGTCCAAACCTGGTACCGTTATGTGGTTTCTATGGGGAGATATGGATATCTTCCTCCCCTGACCTTGTCCCATTAAACAAAGACCATGGGCACGTATCTCGTGGCCACCGGGACACAAATATGTATCCGGTTTGCACCTGCGATTGCCAGGCGATTCATAATTCCTTATGAAAGGTAGGTGCCAACATGTCTGGGAGGTCTCATTGATCCTGGGCAAGGGCGGATACCCCATGCTGGGGGGTTTCCTGCAGGATTCAGCTTGGCTCCAAAGTGGTGGACTGAGGTGTGACCTTCTCCTTGAAGCCTGGACCCCCTGGGGCTTTCTTCCTTGCCAACTGACACTTAGATGGCTGGGGGGGGGTGGAAACTTATTTTGCATGTACACTGAACATGCCAAGAGGTGCATCACATGACAATCAGGGCTGGGGGATTTGCAGCAGGGCCCTCCTGTGGAGTTCATTACCTCCGCTATCTGTCAGCAAATGGGGGTGTGAGGACATGGCTGACAGTAAATATTAATCCATATTCCTCACAATTGCTTTTATAAAATCGGTTGGGAATCCGAATTTCAGGAGTGTAGAGTGCATAAAAAGCCAATTGACTCAATCAAATGCCTTCTCGGTATCTACTCTGAGAAGGGCTAGTGGTCTACTTTCGGCTTGAGTTTGCTGGATTGCTGTCAGCAATTTGATCGTGGGCTAGTAGTCCCTACCCGGGACAAATCCAGACTGTTCCTCGCTTATGAGGAGAAGTTTTTTTTATGTGCAGGGACAGAAGTTTAGCCCAAATGTTGAGGTCTAAATTGAGAAGTGAGATAGGTCTATAACTTCCACATTCTTCCAGGTTTTTCCCCTCTTTCGCAATAAGAGTGATGTGAGCCTCTTGTGTTTGTCTAGAAAGAGAGTCGCCTTTAAATAATGAGGAGCAAAGTGTGGTGAGGTGAGGCAAGAGCACATCTTGGAATTTTTTTATAGTAGAGCAAAGGGAGCCCGTCTGGGCCTGGGCTCTTCCCAGGGGGGAAGGAGAAAAGAACCAAGTTTACTTCCTTGTTTGTGACAGGAGAGAGAAGGGAATTTATTATGGCTTGGTCTAGGCGTGGTAGGGACAAACCCTTTCATTTTAGCATGTGTTTCGCCAATGTTGTATAAGGCCGAATATTATTTATGGAAGGCAGCCACCATTTCTGGTAGAGAGGAAGTTGTCAGACCCGTATGGTCTTTGATCTTGTGAATGTGTTGCTTAGCTCTCTCCTTCTTAATTAAAGAAGACATAAGCTTCCTTCCTTTATTACCATGGGGATAAAGCTTATGTCTAAAGTGAAGATAAGCTTTGGCTGATTTATTTTGCATTTGGGTGATGAGTTTTTCCCTTAGGGAACGTAGTTCTGCTTACGTTTCTATCAGTCTGGAGTTTTTATGTTCCTTTTCTAGGAATGCAATCTGCGATAAGATCGTGTATATTTCTTTTTGTCTGTCCTTTTTTAGTTTAGACCCCCACGAGATGAATAGACCTCTGACATAGGCTTTGTGTGATTCCGAGATTATTGGGAAAGAGGCAGAATTTTTATTCAACTCAAAGAAGGTGGATATTTGAGTTTGTATATCAGAGAGGGCTTTGGTGTTTTCTAAAATTTGTCATTCAGGTGCCACCTCCACATTGTGGTCGGAGCATCAGATAGGGATAAAGAAAGGTGGATCGGAGCATGGTCTGATAAAGAGAGCACAGAAATACCTGCGGTCATTACCTGAGGTAGCAAGGATTTGTGGACCAAGAGATAGTCCAGTCTTTGGTGTGAGTTATGCACTCTGGAAAAATAAGAGTAGTCCGGAGTGGAGGGGTTCTGCAGTCTCCAGGCATCTATAAGGGATAGATCTGAAAGTTTGGATTGTAATTTAGCTAAGGCTCGCTGAGAGGAACTCTATTTAGAGGTTGAGGAATCAAGTCAAGAGCTTAAAGTGATATTTAGGTCACCACCCAGAATTACCGGTCCATCCGCAAATAGTTTGAGTTTATCTAAGGCATCCAATAACCATTTAGGGTGGAGGGGGGGTTGGGGGGACGGGAGCTAGAAAACTCCATATAACTCTAGTGTGTGTCTTCAATCCGGTTCAAATGATGTCAAACGGAAGTTATGACCTTGTATAATAGTTTCAAATGCTTATATCTTCATAACAAAGTGATTAGCAGTAAAGGGGAGGTCAGCAAGGAAAAGGTAGAAATTAGAGGTAAGGAAAATAGTCTAGGAATGGGAAGTATCTAAAGAACTTCTGATATTAAATGAGAAAATGTCGTCTTGATGATGCTCACTCCATTCCCCTAGTGAGAATGTACATTTCCTGATAAAGGTATTGTCAGAAATGGTCAAATGGTTCCATGACCCTAAGTCAATGTCACCTTCTCTATCACCAGTGGATATAGGGCAAGGAAGTGAAAGAGCATCACCACCGACTAAAAACAAGCCATCTATCTTTGCATTTAAAGGAAATAAACATATCTGACATAAATCGGAGCAAAGTTGAAGCCATTAGGATCTTGAGAAGTTTCCTTTCAGAGAAGGTCATGGGAGTCTGGGGGGGCCTGCTTGGAAATGGGGAGGGGGGTAAGGAACAGTTCCTGGAGATTTTGAGGGGTTATCTTCACACTTGGTTGATGAAACCAATTTTCATTCGATTCGAGAGTCTATCTTGAGACTGGGAATCAAATAGAAGTCTATAGGATTTTGGAGGTATCTTCACTGAACTTTGTGGAAAATTGTTAAAGGTTGTGAGGTATAAGAACCTAAAGTGAAAGTCAGCGATGTGGTGAGTTGGCCAAAGTTGAGGGCCTTTTGATTCTCTGCGGTTTTGGGCGTTTAATAGTGTGCCAGTCCTCCGATTGCGGCAGAGATGGTAAGTGTGCCAAATCTGCAGCTGGAGACCATGACGGTATTTCCACTGGTTCTATTTCCAGGGTGGACCATGCAATTTCAAGATCTGCTGGGGTTTTTATGACGATCCGTTTGCCATTTTTCAACACGGAGATCCCAAAGGGGAAGAGCCAAGCATATTGAAGCCCTTTCGCTCTCAGCTTATCCAGTAATCGACGTAGCAGGCGTCTTTTCTGGAGCGTGGAAGGTGCAATGTCCTGGTATAAGCATATTTCTTCACCTGCGTAGCTAACAGGGCTCTTTTCCCTAGCTGAGCGGAGAATCGCAGCCGTGTCTACATATGAGAGCAGACCGCATATAACATCACGGGGTGGCTCATTTGGCTTGGGTTTCGGGTGCCGAGCCCTATGTATGCGCTCAACCACAACTGCCATGGTCTGTTCCGATCCCAGAAAATCTGCAAATATCTCCTGTGCCACTTTAGGAAGAGCGTCGCCCGCCCAGGATTCTGGGATCCCCTTGATGTTTTTGCGTCTGCTTCTATTTTTCTGGTCTTCAATTAATGTGAAGGCTGTATTTACGTGCGCCTCTAACTGTTCTGTTCTAGCAGCTAATGCTGAGGCATGGGAGGTCAGTTCTGAACATGTCGTCTCCAAGGCCTCCGTCTGGAACCCAAGTGCATGTAAGTCCATTTTTATATCAGCTAAGTCAGCTCTTACCGGTTTCAATGCTTGTGTGAGAGCTTTCTTCAACACTGCCGCTGGCTGTAAGCGTTTCATCTGGAGCTTGTTCCTCGTCGCTGCTTAAGTGGTGACCGTCTTCCGATTCCTGGTGAGGGGTAAGCTCCGGCACCATCTTGGCCAAGTAAGCTGGCGGGAGCGTGTGTCTCTTAGCAAAGAGTTTTGTGACCGCTTCTTGGTTAGTTTTCGTCCTAGTCGGACCTTCACCGTCTCTGGGCTGGTAGCGACCTATTTTGCCCATATTTTAGGTGATTTCAGGTGTATTTCAATGCTATGCGAGAGTACTTAGCAGGAGGGATCCTTCTCACGCTGCCATCCAGTCCACGGTCAAGCTCCGCCCTCGCCAGGTACACAATTCCTGGTCTAAATATTTGTGCAGGGCTGGTACTGCCTTTTTGGCAAAGAAATGACGGCTTAGGACTCTCCAACTCGGCTCGGCAGACGCCATCAGTTCTCTGAAAGGTGCAGAGTCCACCACTTGGAAAGGAAGGGACTGCAACACCAGCATCTTGGACAGGAGCATGTTCAGCTTCTGCGCCCTCGGATGAGTGCACGCATACTGTTGTCTCTTGGAAATCGATTCGGTGATCGTTTGCTGATGAAGAGTCATAGGGAGAGGAGCAAGAGCATCAGTACTGGTAGATGATTGGAAGGACCTTCTGTCTAGGTGGTGCAGCCTAAAAAATTTGGTTCGGCTGGTTCGCCAAATTTTGGGGAAAACTTTGGTTCGATCCAAATTTATTTGCAGCGAATTACATTAAAAAACTGCTATTTCCTGGCTACAGAGAGCCTTTATAGGGGTGTAGAACACTGTGCCTTGAAGTAATACGCATATGGAGTCTGCTGTGGTAGTGAAATAATACTGTAATACAGGCGTCACTCTTAGAATCACT
Source organism: Bufo gargarizans (assembly GCF_014858855.1). Classification (NCBI taxonomy): domain Eukaryota; kingdom Metazoa; phylum Chordata; class Amphibia; order Anura; family Bufonidae; genus Bufo; species Bufo gargarizans. The sequence continues at coordinate 26,323,692 of NC_058080.1, read as the reverse complement.
GCACACTTCAGTTATTTGGGCAGTCATGCCAAAACTGACCTAATAACTCAAGTATGAACTCAGCCTTACAGGTCGATGTTAGCGCCAAGAAGAAGCGCAATCCCTTTACACCATCGTCAGCTTATTTCACATAGATGTCTACAGAACCTCTTCTATTGAACGCTTATACAAGTAGAGCCCCACCGACAGAGTCGAGAGGGTGTCAGCAGTAAGTTTGTGTTGACGTCACAGATTATTTTCTCCATTCTCTGATCTGTCAGAACAATAACCCACCAAAAACAGATCCTGTCTGTGGAGCATACGCCTTCTCTCTTGGTGCTGCTAAAGGCAAAAAAAAACAGGAGTGGATCTAAAACAGAGATGCCACGTGAATGGAATATTTGCATGTCTTCTGTGTTTTATACCCACTCCTGCTTTTGGCTACCAAATCATAAGTCAATTCTGATGGGAGCAAACAAGCCTACACAGACTGGCAAGCGTACGACGGATCAGGGAGGGTGCTTAGGGACTGGCGGTCCCCCTTCCCCATCCCCCTGGTTGTGTGGGGTCGTCTTGCCCCTATAATGGTTATGGGTCAACAAAGGGTTAACACTAAAATTACACCTCCTTATCGGTGTCATACTGTTAGGGGTGGGGACGGGGTGGTAACCCCTCCGTCTCAGGAGGTTATATAGACCTTCCCCCAGCCACGGTGGAAGCCAAGTTTCCCGCCCTCCTTCCCTTATGTGGTTATTTCCGGTAATAGCCGTTTGGAGTAAGATTTTATGGTGGAATACTTGTTTACGTATATGTTGTTTTTCTTTTCTTATGAGAGTTGCGGTCTGATTCAAGCTATGAAGTCACAGCTGGCGGCATTTGTTACAACGGAGAGTTGGTGATAGCTGTTGGAGTACTTGCTCGCTGGGAGTCCGGTGGTTGGCATACCGCTCCAAGATTACAGTACTTGAGTTTTTGCCATTCAAATAAACAAGGTGTAGCCGATCATCACCCATGAAAAAATGTAACTCTGTTGTCCGAGTTTTCTTTCTGTGCAAGTTCGGTTACAATAAAGGGGCCCATTTGGAGCGGAGGGATTCTTTCCCCCTTCTCCTCCCTGAATTACAAACAGTCAGGATCCGTTGTGCGTCTAATTTTTCCTTCCTTCTGACAGATTATAAGAAGTGTCAAATAAATGATGATGTCAGCCAGGCCGAAAGCAAAAAAAGTGGACAAGTCATGAAGTTTGGATGGTGGGAACAGCACAAGAAGTTCACAGAGTGGCCCTATGACATAGTGGTGAGGTGGAAGCAGCATGAGGAGACCACAGAGTGGCCCAATGACAGGGTCTGGAGGTGGAAGCAGTATGAGGAGGCCAGCGAGTGGCACAATGACCGAGTCTGGAGTTGGCAGCAGTATAAGGAAGCCACTGAGTGGCACATTGACAGAGTCTGGAGGTGGCAGCAGCATGAGTAGAAAAAAAAAGACAATGCAACGGCACCATGCAAACCAGATAAAGTACAATAATGCCATAGTCACTAAAAATATTATGGTGCTAATGCTCCGCTTATTTATAAAGTGAGATGCTTGACAAATTCATTTTGTACAAAACAATTCAAGCCCATCTGCCTGACGGGTCCTAACACTAATTACTACCTGTTATGTGCCATAATGACCGCCATAAAGTTCAGGAAGTGTTGGATCCATATGCATGCTGGGTCCACTCTGCCTTTTGCCATTTTTGGTACCATAATGGCCTCTATTACTTACAAGGGATGCAGGTAACAACATGCATACCGAGCCCACTCCATACCTTTCCTTGTGTCAGACAGCTTCCAATAAATGTAGTAAGAGCACTGCTGATTATCCTGTCTGCCCCATAGGCTGATTTTAATTCGATTCCGTATAAAGCTGTGGCCTGCTCTGACTACATTCATTAGAAGCTGTCTGGCACAAGCAGGGCCGTCTTTAACGCGGGGCAAAAGGGGCAGCTGCCCTGAGCCCAGTTGCTCCTGGGGGGCCCAAGTCAGCTGCCTCTTGAGCCCCGCTGGCCACTGCACACAAATTTGATGTGTCTCCACATATTCTATAATAATGCTCTACTCTCTCTTAGCACTATACCATCCCCCTACACCAGCACTACACTGTTTAGCGCTGGTGCGTTCCATCACACATAGCCCCGCTCGGAGGCTTGACACGCACCATCATGCGCATGCTCACCGAGGGAAGCGTGCTCTTTAAATGCACGCTGCTCCTTCTCACTAGCGGCTCAGTACAGCAGCAGTGCAGATGCACGCTTTCAATTTAGGAGCACTTTGTCGCCCACCACCTACCACCTTAGGCTACTTTCACACTAGCGTTCGGGTTTCCGTTCGTGAGCTCCGTTTGAAGGAGCTCACGAGCGGACCCGAACGCAGCCGTCCAGCCCTGATGCAGTCTGAATGGAGGCGGATCCGCTCAGACTGCATCAGTCTGGCGGCGTTCAGCCTCCGCTCCGCTCGCCTCCGCACGGACAGGCGGACAGCTGAACGCTGCTTGCAGCGTTCGGGTGTCCGCCTGGCCGTTCGGAGGCGTGCGGATCCGTGCGGATCCGTCCAGACTTTCAATGTAAGTCAATGGGGACGGATCCGTTTGAAGATGCCACAATGTGGCTCAATCTTCAAGCGGATCCGTCCCCCATTGACTTTACATTGAAAGTCTGGACGGATCCGTCCCAGGCTATTTTCACACTTAGCTTTTTTTTGCTAATATAATGCAGACGGATCCGTTCTGAACGGAGCCTCCGTCTGCATTATTATGAGCGGATCCGTTCAGAACGGATCCGCCCGAACGCTAGTGTGAAAGTAGCCTTACCTGCAACAAGCGGCACCAGGTATCTCCCTAAACAACACCACCGTTTTTCTGCATATTCTTTTCTTTTTTTCTTTCCTGCCTTATTATGTTGTCACTTGTACGCTGAACTTGGCATCCAATTGAATCAATAGACACTTTGTATGCTTTTTATAATGACACCTCACTACTACCAACAGTTCATTAAATGTACAGTCAGGTCCATAATTATTAGGACATCAACACAATTCTAACATTTTTGGCTCTATACACCACCACAATGGATTTGAAATGAAACGAAGAAGATGTGCTTTAACTGCAGACTGTCAGCTATAATTTGAGGGTATTTACATCCAAATCAGGTGAACGGTGTAGGACTTACAACAGTTTGCATATGTGCCTCCCACTTGTTAAGGGACCAAAAGTAAAACATGATAATAATCATAAAGCAAACTTTCACTTTTTAATACTTGGTTGCAAATCCTTTGCAGTCAATTACATCCTGAAGTCTGGAACGCATAGTCATCACGAGATGCTGGGTTTCATCCCTGGTGATGCTCTGCCAGGCATCTACTGCAACTGTCTTCAGTTCCTACTAATTCTTGGGGCATTTTCCCTTTAGTTTTGTCAGCAAGTGAAATGCATGTTCAATCGGATTCAGGCCAGGTGATTGACTTGGCCATTGCATAACATTCCACTTCTTTCCCTTAAAAAACTCTTTGGTTGCTTTTGCAGTATGCTTTGGGTCATTGTCCATCTGCACTGCGAAGCGCCGTCCAATGAGTTCTGAAGCATTTGGCTGAAATTGAGCAGATAATATTGCCCGAAACACTTCAGAACTCATCCTGCTGCTTTTGCCAGCAGTCACATCATCAATAAATGCATGACCGGCGTATTGTCGAGTCGCTTACCTCTTAAACTCCACTCCCCCTCCCAATAATGACAGACTCAGCAAGTGGATTATATGGCCACAGCAGCCATATACAAATAAATATCATAAATACATAACTTAACCCTTGGCCTTCCCACCTGAAGGCCCCGCCCTAAAACCTTACCAAGAACCCATGAATGCCAACACGGGGAGGGTCCTTGAAGCCCCATAAATGACGGATAACTGGCCTCGCCCTCAGTTAAATTACCTCTAGCCGATGAACGCCAGCTCAGAGGCAGGAATCGGTAACCAAGGGCAACCAACTTGGGCCGCTACCCGCCATATCACACCTTAAACCAGTACCTGGGGAGTCCAGAGCCTCCTTTGGCTCCCTCCCCACCACGCCAGAGCCATCATAACCACCAACTCCAAGGACCCCCCACCGCCCACGACTCAAGAAGGTGAACACCTCACCTATTTGTGTCCCGCCACACCCGCAGCGCTAATTCAATGCCGTCCTGCAAATCGGAACACCAGAGATCAATCCCCACCCCGTTCAAGTGCACCCCATCGCTCCTCCAAAACGCCCCCACACCGGACTCCAGCTCCCTATGCCGAACAACAATGCCACCGTTACGTGCCACAAACCTACCAACTGCCCTGTTAACCTTGATTCGCGCCTTATTCAGCCGCTCCACAGACCTCGCCTCTCTCCAATGCTGGCGCGACACCATATCCGACCAAACCGTCACCAGTCGCGGATATTGCGCCCATAAATGTAGCAAGTCAAACTTAATGTCCCTCGCTAACTCCCTGAAGGGGCGCGCCCCCAAATCATTCCCCCCGACATGTAACACCAAAACACCAGGAGGCCTATCCAACCGTGCAAATCTGTAAAACTCAGGAAGAACCCGACTCCACAGCATCCCTCGCATCCTAATCCAACGAATCACCGCCACCTCTCTCGAAATCGACAACTGCCGCCCGTCCGGCCTGACTGCCGCTCGCAACGCTCCCCAGAACACGTAGGAGTGCCCCATAATCCAAACCAAGCACGGTGGAACACCTATAAGAGACAAAGAAAACGTCAACCAAACACTGCCATCTGCCCCCAGCCCCCCCGCAAGTTCCTCATAACCATGCGGGCCTCACATATGACCGAAATCGAATAGACTCCCAACGGCCAATACGCCGAATAACGTCATCGCCCAACCCCCTCCTGGCAGCCTCCGTGGCCGCCCCGATCTGAAAAGAATGTCCCCCATACAAAGAGGGATCCTTACCCAAGCCCGACAAGCATGATCGCAGAACCGCTATAAACTGGAAACAAGAAAGATAAGACCCGTCCCCATGAACTAATAAAGGGCCCGCTCCCCCTGTCCCATCCCGTCCCCAAAACTCCCTGAGGCATCGAACCGGGCACGCGACCGAACCCTCTACTTGGAACAACACTACCCTACAACCCCGACCCAGCTGGTCCGTTTTGGACCGTCTAATGCAGAATTCCAAACGGTCATCAAATAATTCCACATCCTGCCCACAAAGGCCTCCCGCCCGCCCCCTACTTGGACTAACCAACTCTCCGATCCTCAAGGCCCCAAAAAAGGCGAGCAAAAAAGCCAACCTAAACAGCCCAACCTCCCCTTCCGAAATACAAACCCCTTCCAACTGACCCAACAGATCCACCAACAAAGTAAAAGAAATCAGGACGGCGACTATCCACCTCGGATGCACGCCTCCTCCAACCACGTAAAGCTCGCGCAACCCAAAAAGACTTCGACACATCCACCACCCCCCGGCTCCGACAACCAAAGGCCACACCCGCCATAAACTTAACCACCCTGGAATACGACCACCCCTCCTCCCGACAGTGCCCCACCCAAAGCAACATCAACGCGCTATCCTCCAACCCACAACCCTGCAACCGCCGCCTCCAGGCCTCCCACAGGGCCCACGCCCGTTCATACGCCGCCCAGGTTCCCGCCGCCAAAGAACCCCTCACCAGATCCTCAACCGACCGAATGGCAGATTCCACATTTCCGGCGGAAAGCTGGTCCCCTCCGTCTCCGCCTCCGGTGCCAATGCGCGAAAACGATCCCACTGGAAACGAGACAAAGCATCCGCAATTGAGTTACTAACCCCCGGTACATGAGACGCCACCACCCACGCGTTTAAGGACAGGCAACCCAACGTTAAATACTGTAGCAACCGCACAACCGGTGGCGACGAAGCTGAATTGCGATTAATGGCCTCAACCACCCCCATATTATCGCAATGAAAACATACCTTCCGATCCCGAAAGATTTCACCCCAAATGGACACCGCCACCACAATGGGGAAAAGTTCCAGCAACACCAAGTTTGTCAACAAGCCCTCCTCCTTCCATACATCCGGCCATTCCCCCACACACCAACGGCCCCCCAGATACGCCCCAAAACCCCGGCCCCAGCCGCATCCGTAAACAAATCCAAATCTGCTGCCGACACTCCGTCCGCCATCCACAAGGACCGCCCATTGTACTTTTCCAAAAAAGACGCCCACACCGTCAAGTCATCCTGCAACTCACGGGTAACCCGAACAAAATGGTGGGGAGACCGCACTCCCGCCGTTGCCCTAGCCAATTTCCTACAAAAAATTCGCCCCATGGGCATTATGCGACACGCAAAATTAAGCTTGCCCAATAGGGACTGCAACTCGCGGAGCCGCATTTTCCGTTTTCCGCAAGCCACAGACACCTCCCGCCATCCTCAAGTTTATCCTCAGGCAAACTGCATTCCATAGCCACCGTGTCAATGACTATCCCCAAAAAACTCAATCGCGTTGTCGGGCCCTCCGTCTTTTTAGACGCCAAAGGAACACCGAAAAGGCGAGACATGGCTTCAAAAGAATGCAACATCACCGAGCAGCCATTAGAACATGGCGGCCCGATAAACAAAAAATCATCCAAATAATGAATGATAGAACCCCAACCTGACCGCTCGCAGTACCACCCACTCCAAAAAAGTACTGAACTTTTCAAAATAAGCGCACGAAACCGAACAACCCATCTGCAAACACTGGTCAACAAAATACCCCCCATCCCAGAAACACCCCAACAAGTGCTGACACGACCGGCAAAAGACGAAATGCCGCCTCAATATCAACCTTGGCCAACAGCGCCCCCTGCCCATACAACCGGACCCAACGAACCGCCTCATCAAACGACGTATATACAACCAAACACAATTCCGGCGCGATCCCATCGTTAACCGAGTTCCCTTTTGGGAAAGAAAGGTGATGTATAAGGCGGAATTTATTCTGCTCCCTCTTAGGTACGACCCCCAACGGAGACACCCGCAAATCCTGCATCGGCAATTCCCGAAAGGGCCCTGCCATGCGACCTAACTCCACCTCTTTGCGCAGTTTCTCTGTCACCACTCCAGGAAGTTCCGTCGCAGAACGCAAATTTTTTCCCCCCGACCCCCCAACCCCTTCAACATACGGAATCCGAAAACCCTCCCGAAAACCAGCAAGCAAAAATTCCACCGCCTCCACATCAGGGTATTCATTTAGAAAACGCTCCATCTCGGCTACCCGTATTGGCGTCCGCCCCTTTTCCAGCCGCATCACCCCCACTCTTACCCCTGCGCCCCCTGAAGCACCGCTGCGCTCCGTGGTTTCCCCCGCAAAAGGAACACTCGTGCTTGAACTTGCACTTGTCCCCGTACTTGCATCCCCCCTCATTAAACGAAAAACAGAGTCCCTTAACTGAGGCCGCCGAGCGCTCCGATTGCCCCGAACCCCCGGCGCCCCCCGGAAAGGGCTGCCCAGCCCTGGCCGGAGTCATAACCCGCATCCACAGGCCAATGTCTTTATGGTCCCAGCGCATACTAGGCCGGACCGCCTTCCGCTGCCTGAACTGCTTGTCATACCTCAACCACCCCAAACCCTCATATACTCGGTATGCCTCGCCTATTGCATCCAGATAACAGAAAAGTGCTGAACAATTGTCTGGCGCCTTCTCCCCGATAACACTGGCTAAGATCACAAAAGCCTGTAACTAGTTTGAAAAAGTCTGCGGAATCAAACGAGAACGCCGCTTATCCTCTTCCTCCTTTTTCCTATCATCCCGCCTATCCCGGTCCAAATTAAAGCGCTCCAGGGGAAGCAGCGAAAATAAATCCACGTACTCCCCTTTCCAAATTCTTTCCCTAACCTCCTGCTTCAAGTGCGCCCCCAGCGGCCCCTCAAAGCACACATAAACCTCCCCTTTCGCCGCGTCATCCAAACGCGGCTCCTCACCATCCTTCTCCTTGGCCCCGTCCCTTCCTTTATCGCCCTCCTTATCCGCCACTCCCTGGTGCGCCGCCCCAACCCCACCTCCAGCGCCTGAACTGACCTCCCCAGCACCCGCCCCACCAAGACCCCCGGTCGCACTCGCACACAGCAATCCCGGACGTTGCACCCCCCATGCCGTCACCAAATCACGCAACCCCAACAACAACTCCCCCAACCCACCGGCAACGGACACCCCGGAGACTCCCACCACCCCCGAGGCTCCCCCACTATTAGCAACCACTAAAGAGGAATCCCCGCTTATCTCACCTGGCTGCGCGGACGCTGTGACTCCACCAGCCGGAACGTGAGGCACCGAAACTTGACTGGCGACGAACGCCCGCATCTGTTCTGTAACATCTCTGGAATCTGCAGACCCTGCAGCCTGCAAACCTGCAGCTGCGCCACTAAATGTCTCCCTCACAGCACTTGTAGATCCCAAGGCCTGCAGTACCTCAGCCTCGCCACCAGATGTCACCCTCGTCCCGCTTGGAGCTCCAAGAGCCTGCAGATCTGCAGCTCTGCCACCAGATGTCGCCCTGTCTTCATCATCCAGAGTCGACCTGAAGCCAGCGCTACGCTGCTCCGGTAAGGAAACCAGCTCAGGGCCACACACAGGACCCCACCGACCAGCAGATGCAGTCTGCCTTCCTGTCACACGCCGGGCAGAGACCAGGGCCCGATCCCCCTGCCGAACCAGCTCCGGATCCCACGCTGCCTGCATCAGAGGAGAGGGGGAGGTCCCGCACCCCCCTCCTAGGGTCCCACCGTACCACAGGATTCCTCCCAGCACGCGACTGCCTGGAAGAACTGGTACTCACCGCAGCGCGTGCTGGAGGGGCCACAGAGGGGCTCCTTAACCGGCGCCGGACCCTCGGGGTCACTTCTGGACTTAGGCGCGCCGGAGGCCTTGTCCTCTGCGGCCGGCTGGAGGGGAGAGCCGAAGCAGTAGCCTCCCCAGACCCCGGGAGCAGACCTTGAACGGTAGCCTGCAGCCATCCAGATCCCCTGCTCTCTGCTGCCGCACGGAGCTGTGCCAGGAGCGCTTCCACCTCGGACATCGTGGGACAGGAACACCAAAAGAGGTACTGCAGCAGCTCAGACACGGGCTGCTGCCACACTGCTGTCCTCACAAAATGGCCCCTTTTCCCGCTCCTGCTAACCCTTTTAACCCCTTAGCCACACCTCCATCCCTTACGTCACTATCCTTCCTCCTTAACCCTTTGTAACCCCGAATCCTCTCCTTCCAAGCCCCAGTCATGCCAGGCCTCCATCCAGCCTTGCAGCCCTGATTCCGGCCTGCACTAGAGAACCAGTTCCATCGGCAGCCGATACATGCCCACGCCATGACACTACCACCACCATGATTCACTGATGAGGTGGTATGCTTAGGATCATGAGCAGTTCCTTTCCTTCTCCATACTCTTCTCTTCCCATCACTCTGGTACAAGTTGATCTTGGTCTCATCTGTCCATAGGATGTTGTTCCAGAACTGTGAAGGCTTTTTTAGATGTTGTTTGGCTAACTCTAATCTGGCCTTCCTGTTTTTGAGGCTCACCAATGGTTTACATCTTGTGGTGAACCCTCTGTATTCACTCCGGTGAAGTCTTCTCTTGATTGTTGACTTTGACACACATACACCTACCTCCTGGAGAGTGTTTATTGATCTGGCCAACTGTTGTGAAGGGTGTTTTCTTCATCAGAGAAATAATTCTTCGGTCATCCACCACAGTTGTTTTCCGTGGTCTTCTGGGTCTTTTGGTGTTGCTGAGCTCACCGGTGCGTTCCTTCTTATTAAGAATGTTCCAAACAGTTGTTTTGGCCACGCCTAACGTTTTTGCTATCTCTCTGATGGGTTTGCTTTGTTTTTTCAGCCTAATGATGGCTTGCTTCACTGATAGTGACAGCTCTTTGTATCTCATCTTGAGAGTTGACAGCAACAGATTCCAAATGCAAATAGCAGACTGGAAATGACCTCTGAACCTTTTATCTGCTCATTGTAATTGGGATAATGAGGGAATAACACACACCTGGCCATGGAACAGCTGAGAAGCCAATTGTCCCATTACTTTTGGTCCCTTAACAAGTGGGAGGCACATATGCTAACTGTTGTAATTCCTGCACCGGTCACCTGATTTGGATGTAAATACCCTCAAATTAAAGCTGACAGTCTGCAGGTAAAGCACATCTTGTTAGTTTCATAACAAATCCATTGTGGTGGTGTATAGAGCCAAAAATGTTAGAATTATGTTGATGTCCCAATATTTATGGACCTGACTGTATATATTTATATATATATATATATATATATATATATATATATATATTTATTTATTTATTTGTTTGTATAATGTCACCTGTCTACCACTTACAGTTCATTTCACACAAACCAGGTAATCCCCTATACCCAGTCATCTAACTACTATTACCCTTCTTCCCTACTTTGCCTGGAGTCTTCATAACTGTAAGGCCCCTTTCACACGGGTGAGTATTCTGCGCGGGTGCAATGTATAACGTGAACGCATTGCACCCGCACTGAATCCGGACACATTCATTTCGATGGGGCTGTGTACATGAACAATGTTTTTCACGCATCACTTGTGCGTTGCCTGAATATTGCTGCATATTCTATATTCTGCGTTTTTCACGCAACACAGGGCCCATAGAAGTGAATAGGGCTGCGTGAAATTCGCATCACATCCGCAAGCAAGTGCAGATGCGATGTGAGTTTCACGGATGATTGCTAAGGAGACTATGTGAATAAATACGGATGAGCCATTTACTTTATTATTTTCCATTATAACATGGTTATAATGGAAAATAATAGCATTCTATAATACAGAATGCTAAGTAAAAGAGGGTTAAAAAATAATTTTAAAAAATTACTCACCTCATCCACTTGATCGCGCAGCCAGGATCCTCTTCTTTCTTCTTCTTGCAGGACCTGCAAAAGGACCTTCGCTGACATCATTGCGCTCATCACTGAACAACGCAATGCAATCGCAGACAAAACTGACTGAAATTGCGTGTGCACTCGTGTGGGTTTCCTGCAATGCACCCACATTGCATCCAGCCCTCACCCGCGACGCCCGTGTGAAAGAGGCCTAAGTATTTACAGTAATTCACAGTGGAGGGTGTGATTGCATGCAAGGGTGTGGGAGGCGGGATCCAGGGGGCCCAAGTAAATTCTTGCCCAGGGTCCAATCAATATTAAAGACGGCCCTGCGCACAAGGAAAGGTATGGAGTGGGCTCGGCATGCATGTTGGTACCTGCATCCCTTGTAAGTAATGGAGGCCATTATGGCAACAAAAATGGTAAAAGGCAGAGTGGACCCAGCATGCATGGGGATCTAACACTTCCTGAACTTTATGGCGGCCATTATGGCGCATAACAGGTTGTATTTAGTGTTAGGACCCGTCTTACAGAGATCGCCTTGACGTTTGGCAGATGGGCTCAAATGGTTTTGTACAAAATGCTTTTGCCAAGCATCACACTTTATAAATAAGCGAAGCATTAGCACCATAATATTTTTTATGACTATTGCATTCCTGTACGTTATCTGGTTTGCAGGGTGCTGTTGCATTGCCTTTTTTCCTCTATGTTTTTAGCCATGGCAGCGTGCACCTGCGCATTGGGATGTGCTGGGAGGTGGTAGCAGCATGAGGAAGCCACAGAGTGGCACAATGACAGAGTCTGGAGGTGGCAGCAGCAGCAGTAGCACAATGACAAAATCTGGAGGTGACAGCAGCAGCATCAATAGGAAGCCACAGAGTGGCACAATGACAGAGTCTGGAGGTGGCAGCATCATGAGGAAGCCAAAGAGTGGAACAATGACAGAGTCTGGAGGTGAAAGCAGCATGAGGAAGCCACATAGTCGCACAATGACAGAGTCTGGAAGTGGCAGCAGCATGAGGAAGCCACAGAATGGCACAATGACAGAAGGTGAAGGTGGCAGCAGCATTAGTAGGCCACACAGTGGCACAATGACAGAGTCTGGAGGTGGCAGCAGCATGAGGAAGCCACAGAATGGCACAATGACAGAAGGTGAAGGTGGCAGCATCATGAGGAAGCCAAAGAGTGGAACATTGACAGAGTCTGAAAGTGGCAGCAGCATGAGAAATCCACAGAGTGCCACAATAACAGAGTGTTGAGGCAGCAGCATGAGTAGGCCACAGCGTGGCACAATGAGAGAGTCTGGAGGTGACAGCAGCATGAGGAAGCAAAAGAGTGGCACAATGACAGAGTCTGGAGGTTGCAGCAGCATGAGTAGGCCACAGAGTGGCACAATGGCAGAGTCTGGATGTGGCAGCAGCAACATTAGGAAGCCACAGAGTGGCACAATGACAGAGGGTGGCGGTGGCAGCAGCACGAGGAAGCCACAAAGTGTCAAAATGACAGAGTCTGTAGGTGGCAGCAGCATCAGAAGGAAGCCACAGAGTGGCACAATGACAGAGTCTGGAGTTGGCAGAAGCATGAGGAAGCCACAGAGTGGCACAATGGCAGAGTCTGGATGTGGCAGCAGCAACATTAGGAAGCCACAGAGTGGCACAATAACAGAGGGTGGCGGTGGCAGCAGCACGAGGAAGGCACAGAGTGTCAAAATGACAGAGTCTGTAGGTGGCAGCAGCATCAGAAGGAAGCCACAGAGTGGCTCAATGACAGAGTCTGGAGGTGGCAGCAGCAGCATCATTAGGAAGCCACAAAGTGGCACAATGACAGAGTCTGGAGGCGGCAGTAGCAGCAGCATCAGGAGGAAGCCACAGAGTGGCACAATGACAGGGTCTGGAGGTGGCAGCAGCATGAGTAGGCCACATAGCGGCACAATGACAGTCTGGAGGTGGCAGCAACATAAGTAGGCCACAGAGTGACACAATGATCGAGTCTGGAGGTGTTGGCAGCAGCAGCATCAGGAGAAGGCCACCGAGTGGCACAATGACAAACTGTGGAGGTGGCGGCGGCAGCAGCAGCAGCATCAGGATAAGGCCACCAAGTTACACAACGACTGATGAAGGTGGGTGAAAGAAGGAGCACTTGGCATCAGATGTGTGGCATCAGGTGGGTGGCAGCATCAGAGCAGTGGCTGAGGCAGATAGCCAGAAGAAACCAGTCTCTTTTGTGAAAGTGTTGGTCTGGCACCATGGATGATTTAGTCTGATGCATCTGGAATTGGTGGGTGGAAATCCAATACAGTTTGGCTGCCCAGTAGTCCAGGTGATCCTCAATGTGGGGTGGCAGGGTGCTGTGCAAGTATGCCACCACCTGCTGGTTCAGGTCCTGCTCCAGGTCTACCTGCTGCTGCTGATGAGTAGCTTCTTCAATATGCAGGTGAAGAAAGCTACTCATCAGTGACTGTAGAATCAGGCTGCTGCTGATGGAGCTGATAGTGCTCCTGCCTCCCCACCCCTCCCCAGCAGTCATGGCAGAGGAACGCGAGCGCAGACCTGCAAGAGGATGGACAATGGCACAGATAGGCAGCGGCCAACGGTCTTTGTATTAGTTCAGTTTGTTCTCCCTCTCAGTGGGTGTAAAAAAAAGCCCCTATTCTGGACCGGTAGCGAGGCTTTAACAAGGTGGAGAGCCAGAAGTCATCCCTCTGCCGAGGGCCTTCATCGGGCTGTTCTGGGTGACCGCATTTGTTTCAGACCGGCTCCCGGCACAGGCACAGGTAAGGGCTTACCTGTGCATCGCCGGACTTGTGAGTCAAGATGGCAGCCCACATGTGTTCGTTGGTGAACACTGCAAACTGGCCATCACTGGTCATTTGTCAGTCGTCAGAACTATGGGAACTAATGATGCTGACCATCACTGCAAATAACGTGGCGTCCTCAAAGGGCCTGAGAAAATCGCAAGTGTCACACATCAGCTGCCACTGGCTGAAATCAAAGGATCATCAAGAAATCGCTGATGGCCTTTCTCTGTTTGTATAGTCGGTCCAACATATGGAGGGTGGAATTCCAGTGGGTGGAAACGTCACATATCAGCCTATGTTGGTGGATAGTATTCTGCCGCTGCAGCTTAAGGAGGGTGTGCTTTGCAGTGTACGAGTGGCTGAAGTGCATGCAAAGTTTCCTGGCCATTTTTAGGATGTCTTGCAGATAGGTGGACTTCAGAAACCGCTTGACAACCAGATTGAACATGTGTGCCATGCAGGGCGCATGGCTCAGCCTTCCTCGAAACTGCGCCGACACCATGTTTTTCCCATTGTCGGTCACCACGGTTCCGATTTTGAGTTGTCGCGGAGACAGCCAGTATTCAAATTCTTGATGAATCACACGTTCTTCCCCTGTGTGACTCCGTTCACCAAGACAAACCAGGTGCAGAACAGCGTGACACCTCTGTGCCCGGCACATATGGTATGCTGGAGGGGCACTGTTACTTGTCCCTGCAGTGGAGGCTGAGGACATGGTGGAGGATGAGGAGGCAGAGGCGGACATTGTTGTAGGACCAACGTTGTGAGAACGTGCAGGCGGAAGCGGCATGACCTGGGCAGGTTGCTGGTGTGGCTATGCAGGAACCACATTCACCCAGTGGGCTGTAAAGGACATGCACTGTCACTGACTGTAGTTACAGCTCCACACATCAGTGCTGCCGTGCACTTTGGCAGATACCGACATGCTTAAGGACTGGCTCACCTTCTGTTCTACATATTTGTGAAGGGCTGGTACTGCCTATTTAGCAAAGAAATTATGGCTTGGGACTCGCCACCTCGGCTCGGCACAAGCCATCAGTTCTCTGAAAGGTGCAGAGTCCACCACTTGGAAAGGAAGGGACCGCAGCACTAGCAACTTGGACAGGAGCACATTGAGCTTCTGCGACACTGGTTGAGTGCACGCATACTGCTGTCTCTTGGCATTTGCTTAAGGTGATCGATTGCTGATGAAATGAGTGTCGAGGAGTAGGAGGAGCAGGAGCATCATGAACAGCAGATGATGGGAGGGAGAGACAGCTCTTTTTGGCTAAGGTGGTGGAGCCTTGACTGCCAGAAACTGGGCGCATGCCACTGGGTGATGCAGAGGTTGCTGCGGCAGACTGGACCACCACATCGGAGCCATGGTTCTCCCAGGCCACTGGGTGGCGATGCTGCATGTGTTGACGCAGGGCCATAGTGCCAACATTGGCACCCTGGCCACGCTTCACTTTCTGCCCACAGATTCTACATATTGCCAGGTTCACCTCCTCCGGTGGCTTCACAAAAAACTGCCACACCACCAAGAACCAATAGGATGTCTCTATAGTAGTTCAGTTTGTCCTCCCTCTGAGCGGGTGTAAAAAAGGCCACCATTTTGGACCGGTAGCAAGGGTCCAACAAGGTTGAGAGCCAGGAGTCATCCCTCTGCTGAATGGTGACAACTGGGATGTCACTACGCAAGCAAGTGTGTCTGGGCTCTCTGCCTCATCTTCCTCATCTCCCTGTAGTTCCTCTGGCTGCTCTTACTCCTCCTCTCCTGTCACATGTGTATAAAAACCATCCATGTTGCTACACATTGCTTGTGCTCCAATGTCCTCCTCCTCCTCCATTTCAGCTCCCACAGGGCTCATGTGGCCATGAGATGTAGACACCACGTCTCCAGTCCTCTGACCAGCCAGATTTACCAGCATCTGTTCCAGGACATGAAGCAGTGGAATGACATTGTTCATCCAATAGACCTCGTGACTGACAAATAACGTGGCCTCCTCAAAGGGCCTGAGCAAACCTCAGGTGTCAAGCATGAGCTGCCACTGGTTGACCACAAAGTTACACAGGGGAGTACTCCTGTCTGCTTGGATCATCAAGAAATCGTTTATGGCCTTTCTCTGTTCGTATAGTCGGTCCAACATATGGAGGGTGGAATTCTAACGGGTGGAAATGTTGCATATCTGCCTATGTTGGGGGATGCCGTTCTGCCTCTGCACCTCAAGGAGGGTGTGCTTTGCAGTGTACGTGTGGCTGAAATATGCTTGACAACCACATTGAACACGTGTGCCATGCAGGGAGCATGGCTCAGCCATCCTTGACGCAGCGCCGACACCATGTTCTTCCTGTTGTCGGTCACAATGGTTCCGATTTTTAGTTGTCGTGGAGAAATCCACGATTCGATTTCTCAATGAAGGACACAGAGCAGTTCCTCCTCTGTGTGACTCTGTTAACACAGCCAAACAAGGTGCAGAACAGCATGACACCACCGTTCCCTGCACATGTGGTATGCTGGAGGGGCCCTGTGAATTGTCCCTGCAGTGTAGGCTGAGGACAGGGTGGAGGATGCTAGGCGGACATTGTCGCAGGACCAACATTGTGAGAACATGCAGGCAGAAGCGGCGTCATCTAGCCAAGTTGCTGGTGTGGCTGGTGTGGCTATGCAGGAACCACATTCATCTAGTGGGCCGTAAAGGACATGTATTGTCCCTGACCATAGTTACAACTTTGCACATCGGCGCTGCCATGCACTTTGGCAGACAC
Organism: Bufo gargarizans; assembly: GCF_014858855.1. Classification (NCBI taxonomy): domain Eukaryota; kingdom Metazoa; phylum Chordata; class Amphibia; order Anura; family Bufonidae; genus Bufo; species Bufo gargarizans. The sequence continues at coordinate 26,307,264 of NC_058080.1, read as the reverse complement.
CAACAGGCTCAAGGTCTGGCCCACCTTCTGTTGTACATATTTGTGCAGGGCTGGTACTGCCTTTTTGGCAAATAAATGACGGCCTGGGACTCTCCACCTTCGATCTGCACAAGTCATCAGTTCTCTGAAAGGTGCAGAGTCCACCACTTTGAAAGGGAGGGACTGCAGCAATAGCAACTTGGCCAGAAATACATTCAGCTTCTGCACTGTTGGATGAGTGCACGCATACTGTTGTCTCTTAGCAATCGCTTCGGTGATCGTTTGCCGACAGAATAAATGACCAGGAGTAGGAGGAGGAGCAGGCGCATCAGGACCAGCAGATGATGGTCAGACAGCTCCCTTTGACTGAGGTGGTGGAGCCTTGACTGCCTGTAATCGGGTGCGTGCCACTGGGTGATGCTGTAAGCCATGCACCAGGGTGGGCTCCCCAGGATACAGTGAAGTCTTGAATGAGGAAAGCAACCCCAACACCAGCTTTTGCCAAAACTAAATTTTACTTTAATGTGCCAAAAAACACAACCACAAATGCTGGGAACATACAATAAATTTACATACACCCAACCGAAGGCTGAAACCCTTGTGCTGCACAGCACCGCACCCTCCGATGGATGCAGGAGGAAATTGCAATAATTTAACTACTGGCGGGCACAACTAAACTTCCACACCTTAAGTGTTGTTACCCTAAAAAAAACAAGAATCACTGTATGGGTGTGTGGTAAGGGCTAGCCTGTTTTAACAAAACAATATCACACAACCGAGTAGGTGATTTTACCCCCAACACTCTGCATTGACTGACTACTACCGCCGCTGCTTCTGTGAACCCCTGCACCACTACTTTCTGGGCAGGTAGGCTCCTGCGAAGCGGGTGGTCTACCCCGGGCATGTTTGGCTCCCGACCTCCCACTGTTGCCACCCTGCAAACTCCCAGCCACACTAGCGACTTACTGGCTCCCCAACTGCCTCACAGGTAAGCTTCCACCCTCTTCTCCTGATGATGATGATGAAGCCCCTAATTCACCTGGCTCCCAAGTGCGATCAGCTACATCATCATCATTGAGTACTGTCTGCATGTCACTGATGTCCTTCTCAACCTTCTCTGGATCAGGAGCCTGACCGCTCACAATACCAGCTCCCACACCACTCTCCTTATCACTACTTGCCCGCCTACCAGAGGAAGCGGCAGATGTCAACTCCACATCTTGGCTGGCCAATAGCTGCTGACTGTCCTCTAGTAGCTCGTCCTCGCTGTATAGTGGAGCTGAGCTCACAACATATAATACTTGTCTGGCTGAGGGAACAGAAAAGGACAGAGGCAGGTTGAAGACAGGTGATGCCAACTAAGGGTTGTGTCTGACAAACCCACTGACTCATGACTGGGGATGTCTGATGTCACTTGGGACGAAGTGGATGACCGAGTCAACCATTCAAGAATCGCTGAGTTGCTGGTCAAGACACGACCGCTAGATGACACCGGGAGCTCAGACCTCTAGAAGTGACGCCTGCTGCCATGCCCCCTTACTCTGCTGCGACGTCTGCCTGCGCCAGAAACATTTAGGCCTCTGCCCCTCCCCTGTGCAGGGCCTGTCACTTCTCTGTCTGACATACTGTCAGATCAAATAAAAAATAAAAAAATACATAAAAAATAAATGAATGCATCCCAAAAAAGGCTTTAGAATATATAACTGCACCTCTGAAGAGCAAATAGACCCTTACTTTTTTTCCACTTGTACACGCCACAAAAGGCTTTAGAACATATAAATGCACCACAGAACTGCAAATAATAGATATTTTTTGCCACTAATACACTCCAAAAAGGGCTTTAGAACTTATAACTGCACCGCTAATTGGCAAATAGGCCCTTACTTTTTTCCACTTATACACGCCATAAAAGGCTTTAGAACATATAACTGCACCGCAGAACGGCAAATAATGTATATTTTTTTGCCACTAATACTCGCCAAAAAGGGATTTAGAACATATAACTGCACTGCTGAGCGGCAAATATATATTTTTTACACTAATAAACGCAAAAAAGGATAACATTTTGTCACTTCACCACACAACGGCAAATACTTTTTTTGTGCCACTAATACAAGCAAAAAAAGTGTTTTAGAACAAATAACTGCACCAATAAACAGCAAATAATATATATTTTTTTGCCACTAATAAATGCCAAAAAGGGCTGTAATTTTCTCACTTCACCATGCAACTGTAAATACTTTTTTTGTGCCACTAATACACGCCAAAAAAGGCTTCACCGTTAAAAGGAAATATATATATATATATATATATATATATATATATATATATTTTGCCACTAATACACGCCAAAAAGAGCTGCAATTTTCTCACTTCACCACACAACGGCAAATACATTTTTTGTGTTACTAATACACTCCAAAAAGTGCTTTAGAACGTATAACTACACCGCTGAACGGCAAATATATATATATATTTTTTCCACTGATGCATGCCAAAAAGGGCTGTCATTTTCTCATTTCACCACAAAATGGCAAATACTATTTTTTTTGTTTCACGTATACACGGCAAAAAGGGCTATAGAAAATTTAACTGCACCGCTGAACGGCAAATAGGCCGTTACTTTTTTCCACTTATACACTCCACAAAAGGCTTTAGAACATATAACTGCACCGTTAAATGGCAAATAATATTTATTTTTTTGCCACTAATAGACGCCAAAATAGGCTTTAGAGCATACAGTATAACTCACTGCTGAACGGCAAATAATATATATATTTTTTGCCACTAATACACGCCAAAAAGGGCTGTAATTTTACTCACTTCACTACACAACGGCAAATACTTTTTTTTGTGCCACTAATGATGCCACTCCAAAAAAGGCTTTAGAACATATAACTACCGCTGAATGGCAAATAGGCCCATATTTTTTTCCACTTATACACTCCACAAAAGGCTTTAGAACATATAACTGCACCGTTAAACAGCAAATAATATAATTTTTTTTGCCACTAATACACACATGAATGGGCTTTAGAACATATAACTGCACCGCTGAACAGCAAATTATATATATATATACTAGACATTAAGCCCGTTACAACAACGGGCGCTAGAACAGTAGTGCTGGCACTGTTATGGGGGGTACCTGTGGATGACACTGTTATTGGGGGGTACCTGTGGATGACACTGTTATGGGGGGGTACCTGTGGATGACACTGTTATGGGGGGTACCTGTGGATGACACTGTTATGGGGGGTACCTGTGGATGACACTGTTATGGGGGGTACCTGTGGATGACACTGTTATTGGGGGGTACCTGTGGATTACACTGTTATGGGGGGGTACCTGTGGATGACTGTTATGGGGGGCTACCTGTGGATGACACTGTTATGGGGGGTACCTGTGGATGACACTGTTATGGGGGGTACCTGTGGATGACACTGTTATGGGGGGGTAACTGTGGATGACACTGTTATGGGGGTCACCTGTGGATGACACTGTTATGAGGGGGTACCTGTGGATGACACTGTTATGGGGGGGTACCTGTGGATGACACTGTTATGGGGGGTACCTGTGGATGACACTGTTATTGGGGGGTACCTGTGGATGACACTGTTATGGGGGGGTACCTGTGGATGACTGTTATGGGGGGTACCTGTGGATGACACTGTTATGGGGGGGTACCTGTGGATGACACTGTTATGGGGGGTACCTGTGGATGACACTGTTATGGGGGGGTAACTGTGGATGACACTGTTATGGGGGGTACCTGTGGATGACACTGTTATGAGGGGGTACCTGGGGATGACACTGTTATGGGGGGGTATCTGTGGATGACACTGTTATGGGGCTGGTCTGTGGCTGACACTGTTATGGGCCTGGTCTGTGGCTGACACTGTTATGGGCCTGGTCTGTGGCTGACACTGTTATGGGGCTGGTCTGTGGCTGACACTGTTATGGGGCTGGTCTGTGGCTGACACTGTTATGGGGCTGGTCTGTGGCTGACACATAGCATCCACAGATCCCCCCATACCAGTGTCGCTGTTTAGTGTGAATGTAATGGCAGCGGGGCTGGTGCAGTAACTGTATTGCACCGGCCCTGCTCACAGTAGTAATACTTTGAATAACTGTAATAATAATAACGATCTTCAATTCTTCACTTACTACATGGTGAGGCAGGAGGACGGGCGGGCGGCCAGGCACTGGCAGCGTAACTCACCACGTCATGGGGTGGAGCACAAAACAGCTCACAGGCATCACTGGAGAGTGGCTGGTGGGATACAGAGGACACAGAAAATACACCTCCCACTGAGGACAACTTGTCATTGCCTTTGGGCAGCCTGGCATACATGAGCGACTGCATTCTGCAGTGCGTGCGCAATGACCGCTGTATTGCCCACATTCTAACTGGTACTGATTACTAAGTGGCCACCCTGCCAGATCCCCGCTACAAGGACAACGCGTCATCCTTATTTCCGTCACTGGAGCGTGAATGGAAGATGCATAAGTATATAAAAGCGAACGCTGGTAGAGGCACTACTGATGGCATTCCCACTTGACAGCGGGGGCTCAGTGGAAGCACAAAACAGAGGAGGAAGAGGAAGTCGCCAAGGCAGCAGAGGCACCATCAGCACCTCAGAAGGCAGTGTTAGCATGGCCCAAATGTGGAAAAGCTTTGTCTGCATGCCACAATATCCAGCACCACCATCTGATTTGGACCGTCTTAGCAGGAGACAGCATTTCAGCAACATGGTGGAACAGTACGAGTGCACACGCTTGCACGTACTGACTGACAGGTCTTTTTAACTTTTGGGTCTCCAAATTGGGAGCATGGCCTGAGCTTGCCCTTTATGCCTTAAAGGTGCTGGCCTGCCCTGCGGCAAGTGTATTGTCCCAATATGTGTTTAGCATAGCAGAGGGTGTGATCACGAACAGGCGCATGGCGCATCCGCCTGTCAACAGCCAATGTGGACAAGCTCACGTTCATTAACCCCTTAGTGACCACACATACGCCTTTTTACGGCGGGACTATTAAGTGGTAAAAAAAAGATTAAAAAAGCACATATATTACATTTAAAAAATTCAAGTAAAAAAAAAAAAAAAAACTCTGGAGACCCGCTGGCCATAATGCCCCACATGCGAGTAGGCGCCATGCTTGCTTATAGCTTCAGCACCGTACATGTGCTGGTAGCAAAAGGGTTAAAAATTGTGTCCATATAGATTGTAAAAGTATTTTCACAAAAATTCTAAAATGAAACAATAATTTTTCTAAAATGCAAAATTAATATGAGCGTCATTATCACAAGTGTTTTTTTTTTGTTTTTTTTTCAAGCTACCACAGTACATCAAAAGAATCTTCTCTCAAAATGCTCTACAGGAGAATATGCCTCTGAATGTTCAAGGAGAATGGCTATCAGCTATTTTTATTGAAAACTGGGTAATGATCTCAAATGGATCACGTAACAATCAACTCAGGAAATTTGTAGGAGTATTTAATTCATCACTTCCAGATCAGCTGAATATTACACCAGCACGGATAACATGGAGACACAACTTGGTAGGTTAATGAAAATAAGTATTTATTTGCTTAAATGTATTTTATCTTTTCAATATCAACAGCAAAACAAACTGCAAATGGGGCGGAGCATGCGCTGTGAGGAGATGGCTGTGTGAAGCGCTGCTCCGCTGTCTGAATATTCCTCATAGCCTGTGATATATAGCTTTCCGAACCCAAAATGGTCAAAATTGGAGGACCTAAACCCATAGAACCTCCTGGTCCTACTAAAGCAGCGATTCTGCTCGGAGATATGGACAAATTTATCAAGAAAGCAGCCGCTGCATGTGTGGCTAAAGAATCCAAGATGGCACCCGGAACACCAAAGCCCTTCGGTCACAAGCAACAAGCTGCTGGCGGCGCTGAAAGAGGTAAGGAAAACTCCCCAGGACCAGAAACCCTGCCGATCTCCAGGGGCTTCTTAAAAGAATCGCTTGCTGAAGAGCTGGAACCCCTGAGCTCAGATTTAGCAGCAATCAAGGGAGACATACGCCACATAGGCAGAAGAGTGGAATCTCTGGAAGAGACTCAATCCTTGGCTAAATGCCAAACACGTATTAACACTTTATATACTGTTCTAGAAGATCAGGAAAACCAGGGGGAGGCACAACAATTTGCGTTTCATAGGTATCCCCGATTTAGTTGCTCCTGGCGACATCCCTGAACAGTAATTCAGATTTGCCTACACTTACTAGGCCCTGATATGGCACATGAGGTCACTATAGAAAGAGCTCACAGAGCTCTATGGCCCAAGCCTCAACCTAATGAACCCCTACGGGATGTAATCTGCAAACTCCTGCATTTTCCGGTCAAGGAAGCAACTCTTGCAAGCGCCAGGGGCAATCCATCCTTGAAGTGGGAAGACAACGATATTTCCATCTACCAGGATTTAGCACAGTCCACAAATGAAAAACGTAGACCATTGAAACCTCTCATTGACTGGCTACGTTCTGAAAAGATCTTATACAGATGAACATTTCCTTTCGGCCTTTCCTTTATTCATGATGGTCGACGTCTGTCCATTTCCGCTTATAAGTATCTTAACAAGATTTATGCTCACTTCAAGATGCACTCATTACAGATAGAAAATTGGGAGATGGTCCAAGACCTTGCAGCTCTACCTGACCTTCCTACTGTTACTCCTTGGGAGTTACCTCGTACCCCCAAACCGCAAAGTGCAAGGAGAGAAAACGCATCTTCAACACCGAGGAGGCTACCACTTATAGATGAATGAAGAGTTTAATTTTACATCAATTCCGAAATAATAGAGGACTAAACTCTACACTGAGACGTTGGTGAACCTCCCTATACCAGCAGAGTCTGCCACCTATGAGTATTCGGTTCCAGTCTTTAGTCACTACTGTCTTATCACTAGGTTTATATTCCCTAAACTCACAAGCTCTCAAATTATGACTCAGTTTTTTTAATCCCATATCACAAAGGGTTATCCTTAACTCCCTATGTCCCTGCAGGAGCATTAGGTCTTAGCAAATGGGCTCTTTGTTGCCCCTTGAAATGTCCTGGGAGAGGGAAGATATAAAACTCTAGAGCTACGATAGGGTCTAAAACCTGATGCTTTTTAGAGGGATTTACGTTAAGAAACTATCACACCCCCAATATGTTATTGGAGCTCTGTTGCTCTACTCAATTTCTGACTAACTATTATTGTTATCTTCGGTTTATGTATTATATTGTTTTTTTCTCTCGGATCAGGTACTGCATCATTCCTCTACTCACCACAAAAACAGAGTTGGGACCGCCGAATTACCCCGCTGCTTCACCCAAGGAGGCTAAGTGTTTTTATATTATGCTAGCTATGGTTATCTGGCTAAACACCACCAAAGCACCTTTTCATTTACTTTTACATCTGAGTAATGGTTGATCTTCGCATAGCTTCATATAATGTAAAGGGATTCCACTCCCCTTCCAAACGTAGTCAAGTTTTTTCTTATTTGAAGAAGGAGAAGTGCTCAATCATTTTCCTCCAAGAGACACACTTTAAATTTGATAAATATTCTAATTTTTCACACTCTTTATACCCGCAGTGGTACCATTGCGGTTCGGGGTCCTCAGCCTCCAGGGGTGTAAGTATCGGGTTTTGGAAGCGTCTCCCATTTAGATATATTTACCATGTTAAAGATAATGAGGGGAGGTATCTTATGCTAAAGGGGTCCATATCAAACCAAGTGTACACCTTTATTAACATATATGCTCCCAATGTTAATCAGGTTGCCTGGATAGATGAGGTATTGTCCTTATTAGAAATACATAAAGAAGGTGTAGTGGTGTTTGGTGGAGATCTCAGTCTCACGTTAGAACCTGATCTAGACTCAACTTCTAGAAGATCAGCAATCTCAGCCAAAGCTCTAAGACACCTCAAGAAAATACTACATACAGTAATTGGTCTGTTTGCGATGTCTGGAGACTTTTTAATACAAACAAGCGTGACTACACCTTCTTTTCACCAGTTCATGGGTCTTATCAAACGCTCAATTATTTGTTCATATCAAAGGAGCATCTTTTGAAGTTATTCAGAATGACCCTATGTGCACCTTGAATCTAATATACCCTTTTAGGGATAGATTTAAAATAGCTCTGATACAGCAGAAACCACTAAATTAGGAAATTGCTAAATTGGGAATTGTATTTCAACCCAGAACAAAAAATGTGCTTTGACGGACACTAAATAACTTGACCAGCCACAACAGTACAGCAGTAACGACAGATTTAGCTGGATATAAATTTGAGGCCTAGTATTTAGGCGCTGGGTGACCGGTATGGATTTACTGACAGAATTAGACTGGGATATGGCCAAAAAATAACCACACTATTGATGGTTAAATGCACTTGGTGTGACAGCTTGACCAACCACACTATTGAGGGTTAAATGCACTTGGTGACAGGCGCAGCTTGCCCCTGATGTAGTATATGGCCAACAAATAACCAGACTATTGCTGGTTAAATGCACTTGGTGTGACAGCTTCACCCTGATGTAGGATTTAGCCAAAAAACAACCACACCATTGAGGGTTAAATGCACTTGGTGACAGGCTCAGCTTGCCCCTGATGTAGTATATGGCCAAAAAATAAACAGACTATTGCTGGTTAAATGCACTTGGTGTGACAGCTTCAACCTGATGTAGGATTTAGCCAAAAAACAACCACACCATTGAGGGTTAAATGCACTTGGTGACAGGCTCAGCTTGCCCCTGATGTAGTATATGGCCAAACAATAAACAGACTATTGCTGGTTAAATGCACTTGGTGTGACAGCTTCACCCTGATGTAAGATTTAGCCAAAAAACAACCACACCATTGAGGGTTAAATGCACTTGGTGGCAGCTTGTGCTGGCTCACCACAAGACACAAAATGGCCGCTGATCACCCCAGAAAAAAGTGACTGAAAAACGCTCTGGGCAGCCTAAAAACAGTGAGCAATTCAATAGCAGCAGCTCAATCATCCACAGCTGCAGATCAATCTCTGAATGAAGTCTTTTGGAGGAGTTAATCACTGCCTAATCTCGCCCTAACGTCGCAGCTGCAACCTCTCCCTATGCTGATCAGAGCAGAGTGACGGGCGGCGCTATGTGACTCCAGCTTAAATAGAGGCTGGGTCACATGGTGCTCTGGCCAATCACAGCCATGCCAATAGTAGGCATGGCTGTGACGGCCTCTTGGGGCAAGTAGTATGACGCTTGTTGATTGGCTGCTTTGCAGCCTTTCAAAAAGCGCCAAGAAAGCGCCGAACACCGAACCCGAACCCAGACCTTTAAGAAAATGTCCGGGTTCGGGTCCGTGTCACGGACACCCCAAAATTCGGTACGAACCCGAACTATACAGTTCGGGTTCGCTCATCCCTAATACAATGATTTGGATGTCAGAACGAACCGTGCAACATAACATGCACAGTTACACCCATATCATAAGGTGTACGGCAGCACCACTGTAACCCAGTGTCCTACCCTACAGATGGTGGATTCTCCAGACACCCTTCGCTTCAATGTTTCTGGTCAGGGTGGTCCAGTTCGACGGTTGAGAGTCAGTACAATGTAAAGGGATCACAGGAAGATGTTCCTTTCTATCCCTAGACGACCCTCGGGACCTTACAATAACCCTTTGCTCTAACCACGAGGTATCCCACTAGTTGGGCCCCCATCCGGAACCTTACCCTGGAATTGCATTCCCTATTTAGCCCTGAGAAGATCCCAACATGCACGTTTCTGAGGCAAAAAAAAAAACAGTCCTCTCATCAGGGGAATATATATAATGGACCAAAAGATGTAGTTTGCTTGCCGGAGATGATGTTCACCGCCAAGCCAGATGCTAAGAGTAGTAGTCACTTGTGTTGAGCGAACTTGTGTCAGCTGTCACAAGGTATAGAGGCGGCCTGTGCGCATCAGCATATATATGAAACGCGCATTGTAATGACGTCTGCCCTCACATGATGTAAGCATGGAGCGTGCGCATCAGCATGTGTGCGCGACGCGCAATGTAATGATGTAAATCATCGCGAGGAGTCGAGGCGGCGCATGCGTAGGATAGTCTGCCAGGATCCAAAATGCAGCATACATGGGGCGATGCTCAATGCGCCTGCGCCAGTGGCCCATAGTTGGAATAGGACACCGCGCCGGCGCGTCGTCTCCAATATATATGCTGTAACCTAGGATACACTGCTACTTTACTAAGCATCACAATTCTCATGCTAGCATGGATAGCATGTGAACAGGTTCCACAGTATAGACAATATAGGCGTAGGGGCACTTTCCACCAAATGTACACTGTGGACCCATATAAAGCGGACACAATATAGATATATATGTAGTCCGTGCATACGGGCATTGATATATAAGCACCGTATGGGTGTGCATCGATGGGCATCGGGATATATGTCCATACGATGTGCACCCAAACAACCCTGATATGGGTGTATATGAATTAATTAATGGTATTTGTGGTGGTTTGATATTTTAATTTCTTGACCGTGGGTAATAGAGTGACCCAACAGGTTATAGAGGGGGATTCTTCATTGGAAAAGATACTACAAGAAGCAGCCGAAATGGAGCTGTTCGTTCAAGCCTCTGGGGGATACTGTATCGAGTTAAAATGTCCAGCGTGCTTCCCGCTGTAGTAGGAGGCGGTCCCAATCCCCGCCACGTGTGGGTGGTGGGATTTTATCAATACCTACAGCTCTAATACAGCTGGGATCCCCGCTGTGGTTGTCATTCACGTGCCGGGCCACTGGTGTATCACGTTCATTCGTGATATCACCCAGGTGCTCCCCGAGGCGCCTGCACAGCTCTCTTTTGGTCTTTCCAATATATTCAAGTCCGCACACGCATGTGATCTTGTAGATCACACCCCGTGTGCGGCAATTTATAAGTTCCTTGATGGTAAAGGACTTCTGCAGATTTGAACTAAAGATTTGTGGGGCATTGTAAACGGTATTTGTGTATTCAGCCCTATTGTTATTTTGAGGGATGTATTTAACCTATTTTATATTAAAAAGTAAAAGTTAAGTCTTAAATAATCCAGAGGTTGTTTTGATCAACAAATCAGCTGTACTGGAATGGTTGACTCGCTCTTCAAAATCATCTCAGGTGACAACAGATACTCACAATCGGGAATTGGTGGGTGTCCTGATACCACGTTTAGTTGGCGTGGCCCAGGACCTGCCTCTATGCTATTTATTCTGCTAGCCAACTAATGATAGCTGAAGGCTCTGATCTGCTTTTCAGTGATGATAAGCTTTGTGAGGAAGGTCAGCAGTTACAGGCCGGCACAGACTTGGAGGAGAGGTCCACTGTGGATTCCTTTAGGCATGCAACTACTGATGATGACAGTAATTTGGGAACACATGTTGTGAGAGGTCAGGGATGTGCCCTAGAGACAGACGATCATGCTTGGGAGCTGGTCATGCTTGGGAGCTGGGTGAAGAGGGGGCCACATCATCATCAGGGAGCCAGGGTGGCAGCATGCCTGTGAGACAGCAGGGTGGCAGCTTTCCCATGAGACAGCAGGGTTGCAGCATGCTCATGAGACAGCAAGGTGACAGCATGAGCAGATGGGAGCTATTGTTCCTTCTCATTGACTTCAACGTCGTCTATTGCTCCTTAAGCTCCTCCTCCTCCCCATCACTTCTTTTGTCAGCAGTGGATCACCGAGGAAATTGCGAAAACAAAATAGTATGCTTGCATTCATCTAATGGTGCAAAAGCTAAATGTGCACCTGGCCAAATTTCTGCTACTACAATCTCTCCCTTTCCATGTAGTTAACTATGCACATTTTCGAAGAACTCCTCTTGCTCCTGAACCTCCACCTTGCCCTCAGCCTCCCCTCTAGGAACAGTTTACAGTAGTCTCCCATTATATCATCTACACAAAGATTGGTGTTATCACTCGGTTCTGCATCACCCTGGCCAAACAGAGCCACACCAAGGAGGAACTGCTCATCAATATAGAAATTGAACACTGGCTGTCTCCTCGACAACTTGAAATAGGTACCATAGTTAATAATAATGGTAAGAACACTTTATCTGCGCTGCATCCAGGAGGACCGACCCATGGGTCTTGCATGGCGCATGTATTCAATCTTGTTGTCATCGGTTCCACTGAACTGCATGAGCTGTTAAAAATGTCCGGGAAACTGTGCATGCACTTCAGCCACTCTTACTATGCAAAACAGGCCCTCCTTGAGCTGCAAAAGCAGAATGTTGTTCCGCAACATTGCCTGATATGCTACGTTTCCACTCTTTGGAACTCTACATATTAGACTGCCAATGTGACGAAGAAGGCGGTCAACAACTTCATAATGCTACAGACGGACAGGTTAGGTCCCCAGTGTAACTTCCAAGTTAGCCAGTAACAGTATGACACATGCCGTTTGCTCAGGCACTATGAGGAGGCCACTTTATTTGTCAGTCTGCAAAACTATGGGATGAATGACATCATTCCACTCCTTCACATCCAGGAGTGGATGCTGAGAAATCTGATTGGCAAGGGGACAGAAGACGTTGTGTCTGCATCTTACGGCCACCTGAGCTATGAGGAGGATGAAATGGCAGGGGCGGAGGAGGACGAGGAAATAGAGGGCAACAATGAAGATGACGCAGATGACCCTGACAGACCATGGAAGTATGCAGTGAAGGTAGAGGCAGGGAGTCCCACTCACTTGAGCAAATGGCCAGATGCATGCTTTCATGTTTGTGTAGTGACAGCTGCATTCTCAGGATTTGGCAAAGGGGTGATTACTGGCTATCCATATTTTTAGACCCCCGCTACCATTCAAAAATGGAGGCATTTTTTAGAACTTTAGAGAGGGATGCAAAAATGGACTACTATAGACGCATGCTGTGTAGTCGATTGGTCGTCCACCATCACTAGTCCTCAGGAAGGCCTGACTGAAGGGACCCTCATCACTCACTCTCTACTGCCATGACTGGTGGGGGGTGGGGGATGAGGGCAGGAGCAGCACCAGCTCCATAAGTAGCAACTTCAGCCTGGGGTTTCTGATTAGCAGTTTTCTTTAGCCGTCTTCTGAAGAAACCACCCAGCAGAAGGACATACAGTAGAACCTCAACATTCAGGTGGTGACATATGTACTTGGACTGCACCCTGTCACCCATGGTCCAAGATCCCTGGGACTATTGGGCATGCAAACTTGAAGTGTGGTTGCAACTGGCTGAGTTTGCCATGGAGATGCTTTTACTGTCCGCCCAATAGTGTGGCATCAGAGCAGTGTTCAGTGAAGCAGCAGGTATAGTTACCCCGAAGAGAGCTAGTCTTTCCTCCCAAATGTTGAGATACTAACCTTCATAAAGATGAATCAGGCATGAATCAACCAGAATTTCCAGACACCGGTGCCAGATGCAACAGAAGAGGTGTGCTGCCATACCGGAATATTCAGCAAAATAGGCCATTACTTCTGGCCACGTGCAGCTGCCAATATTCTGATGTTGCCACCTGCCTGCTGCCTCTACTCTTCCTACAATGGTACTCTTCCTAGAATGGTACTTCTTGGCCATGCTGATATGTACATGTTAAATTTTTTCAAGTATATGCATACCATAAATCTCCAACAATTACTGTATCATGCAATTTGAAAATAATCACACCAATGGCAGAATACCCCTGGCTTTTGCTATCACACTGCTGTTGTTGGGTTCTGCTACTCCTTAAATTGTTAAGCAGTAGGGATGAGCGAACCCGAACTGTATAGTTCGGGTTCGTACCGAATTTTGGGGTGTCCGTGACACGGACCCGAACCCGGACATTTTCGTAAAAGTCCGGGTTCGGGTTCGGTGTTCGGCGCTTTCTTGGCGCTTTTTGAAAGGCTGCAAAGCAGCCAATCAACAAGCGTCATACTACTTGCCCCAAGAGGCTATCACAGCCATGCTTACTATTGGCATGGCTGTGATTGGCCAGTGCAGCATGTGACCGCCCGTCACCCTGCTCTGATCAGTATAGGGAGAGGTTGCAGCTGCGACGTTAGGGCGAGATTAGGCAGTGATTAACTCCTCCAAAAGACTTCATTCAGTGATCGATCTGCAGCTGTGGATGATTGAACTGCTGCTATTCAATTGCTCACTGTTTTTAGGCTGCCCAGAGCGTTTTTCATTCACTTTTTTCTGGGGTGATCGGCGGCCATTTTGTTTCTTGTGGTGCCCCAGCACAAGCTGCCACCAAGTACATTTAACCATCAATAGTGTGGTTATTTTTTGGCTATATCCTACATCAGGGGCAAGCTGTCACACCAAGTGCATTTAACCATCAATAGTGTGGTTATTTTTTGGCCATATACTACATCAGGGGCAAGCTGTCATCAAGTGCATTTAACCCTCAATAGTGTGGTTGTTTTTTGGCTATATCCTACATCAGGGTGAAGCTGTCACACCAAGTGCATTTAACCATCAATAGTGTGGTTATTTTTTGGCCATATACTACATCAGGGGCAAGCTGCGCCCGTTACCAAGTGCATTTAACCAGCAATAGTGTGGTTATTTTTTGGCCATATCCCAGTCTAATTCTGACTGTAAACGTATACCTGTCACCAAGCGCCTAAATAATAGGCCTCAAATTTATAGTCAGCTAAATCTGTGGTTATTGCTGTAGCTAGGCAAGTTATTTACTGTCCGTCAAAGCACAGTTTTTGTTCTGGGTTGAAATACAATTCCCAATTTAGCAATTCTCTAAATTAGTGGTTTCTGCTGTATCAGGCCTACTTTAAATACATCCCTAAAAGGGTATATCAGAATCAAGGTGCTGATAGGGTCATTCTCAATAACTTGACACACACGCTACTGTGCATATCCCAGTCTAATTCTGTCCGTAAACGTATACCTGTCACCCAGCGCCTAAATAATAGGCCTCAAATTTATAGTCAGCTAAATCTGTGGTTATTGCTGTAGCTGGTCAAGTTATTTAGTGTCCGTCAAAGCACAGTTTTTGTTCTGGGTTGAAATACAATTCCCAATTTTGCAATTTCCTAATTTCGTGGTTTCTGCTGTATCAGACCTACTTTAAATCTATCCCTAAAAGGGTATATAAGATTCAAGGTGCACATAGGGTCATTCTCAATAACTTTACACACACACTACTGTGCATATCCCAGTCTAATTCTGTCTGTAAACGTATACCTGTCACCCAGCGCCTAAATAATAGGCCTCAAATTTATAGTCAGCTAAATCTGTGGTTACTGCTGTGCCTGTATTAGTGTAATACGGTACCTAAATAGATAGCCAGATAGTGTTAGGTGTCTGTAAAAAAAGGCCTGAATTTGAATTCAATACATTGGGCCAAATAATATTTTTGTTGTTGTGGTGAACGATAACAATGAGGAAAACATCTAGTAAGGGACGTGAACGCGGACATGGTCGTGGTGGTGTTAGTGGACCCTCTGGTGCTGGGAGAGGACGTGGCCGTTCTGCCACAGCCACACGTCCTAGTGTACCAACTATCTCAGGTCCCAGTAGCCGCCATAATTTACAGCGATATTTGGTTGGGCCCAATGCCGTTCTAAGGATGGTAAGGCCTGAGCAGGTACAGGCATTAGTCAATTGGGTGGCCGACAGTGGATCCAGCACGTTCACATTATCTCCCACCCAGTCTTCTGCAGAAAGCGCACAGATGGCGCCTGAAAACCGAGCCCATCAGTCTGTCACATCACCCCCATGCATACCAGGGAAACTGTCTGAGCCTCAAGTTATGCAGCAGTCTCTTATGCTGTTTTTTTTTTTCAATTTAAGTGTCTTTATTATTTTTTACAAATATGAACAATATAAAAACAGATATCTGGTCACAGGAAATGAACACATATAACAATTACATATAAAACAATGTATCGCTTTCATACCAAAAAGCAAACATATATAAAGAGATATCTATAATCAGGGTAGCCCAGCTTTGATGTCAATTCTCTGGCATAGATATCAAGACCCGAAAACCCATCCCCCCCCCTCATCATCACCCCCCACCCATCCCACCTGGCTTGGTGCGGCCGCCACGGGGGGCGGCGGAGTACTCTTGCCCCCCTCATGGGTATTTTCTTCAATCCTTTATAATATCAAACCTGCTTAATGTGGACTGTGTTGATAGAGTTTATCATTTAAGGATGTATAATAATTTGTTAGGTTATAATTAGGCCGTAGTCTCAACCGGTAAATGGTCGTCAGTTCTAATCAAGATGTTTCTTCTAGCTGTTTCCCCTCTCTATACGCCCATTCCTGTGGCATCGCTCAACCCGCGTCGTTTCATGCCCTCAAAATGTGTTATTCTCGTCATTAAACTTTGCCATTCATTTATTGTTGGAGGTCTATCTTTCACCCACTGTCTCAGGATTATCACCTTAGCCAATAGAAATCCCTTCAGCCAGTACGCCTGTTCATTTTTGGTGGTTTTATTTTTGTACTCGGGGGGGAAAAGTCCAAGCACAACTACTTGGATAGTCAAGGGGGGGCTATTCCTACTGTTTACCGCCATTGTCTGAAATATACAGCCCCAAAAAGTCCTAATAGCAGGGCAGTCCCACAACATGTGTACAAGCCCTGCGGCTACAAGAGAGCATTTCAGACAACTAAATTCTTGACCCTTATTGATGTACATTTTGGATAATAGACTCGGGGTAACATATAGACGATGTATTATTTTAAATTGTATCAATCGGTGTTGTCGTGAGAGGGAAGCCTTCTTAATGTTTTGGTATATTTCCCGCCATTGTGAGGGGTTACATTCCCCAATATCCGTCTTCCATTTATCTACACTTTTGAATTTAGTGATAGTGCTTAATTCCTCAATGAACCTCCTATATATTAGTGAAATCTTAACTTTATTCCCTACTATATTATAACAAAATAGTAAAAACCCCTGAGTGACTCTTGTCAGAAGTGTTTTTTTAAGCGTGTATGCTAATGCATGTTGTAATTGACAATATCTATAGTGCTCTAATGCAGTTATTGGTGTCTGTTGTATCAGTTCCCTTATTGGTTTGATTTTCCCTTTCGTGTATATATGTGAAACTAATGTGATACCTTTTCGAGTCCAGTATTCGTTTTCGTTAAGTGTCAGAAATTCTGTTAGCGCGGGATTATCCCATAACGGGGAGAAGTCCAGGATTTGAGGAGCATGAATGAGTACCTTGATTTTATTCCAGGCCTTCTGTAGCGCGGCCCCGATGGGGCAGGAGTAATCTGCACGCTGAAACAGCCCGGATTCCAATATACTAAAAATGTTATTTACGTGCTGTTGGCGTTGACCTAGGATATGGGATAGTAATACTCCATCCCCGGTGTTAACACACCATTGTAGTTGTGCACACAGATAGTAGATTTGAAAATGGGGCAGGCCTAGGCCCCCATTACTTGCGGCCATTCGCAAATATTGTAATTTAATGCGGACCCTTTTTCTGCCCCATATCAAATCATTTATCAAGCGATCAATCAAATTGAAAACACTATCCTCAATCCAAGCAGGGCAGGAGCTAACCGTGTACAATATCCAAGGCAGCAGAACCATTTTAATCAGCGCAATCCTGTTAATCTGCGAAAGCGGAAGTTTCTGCCAAACCCTTATTTTTTCTTTTATCTTCCCAACTAAAGGGGTAATGTTTAGCTGATTATACTCCCTAATGTTATTGCTAATTTTTATCCCAAGATAATCTAAGTGGTCTGTTGGGGCAATAATTCTGATCCTGAGGTCGTTCGGGGGGGGCATCCGGTTCAGGGGGAAGAGTACAGACTTTACCCAGTTTATCTCATATCCGGCAATTCTGCCGAATTCCTCTGTTATCCGCATAACATCAGAGACGCTTCTCCATCCATCATTCAGGTAGAGTAAAACGTCATCTGCGTATAAACAAATCTTATCATCCGTCCCTCTCCCCCCGAAACCCACTATACCAGGTTCAGCCCGTATCCTGCAGGCAAGGGGTTCCATAAAGATTGAAAAGAGAAGTGGAGAGAGGGGGCATCCCTGGCGTGTTCCCCGCTTTAGGGAGACGGCCGGGGTGAGCACCCCGTTAACCTTAATTCTGGCAGTTGCTTCACTATATAGCAATTTAACCCATCCAATAAATTCCTGGCCCAGATTCATCCTATGCATAACACGCCAGAGGAAGGGCCACTCGACCCGATCGAACGCCTTAGCGGCGTCCAATGACAGGATCGAGCGGTCCTCCCCCCCTCCAATCTGAATATTAAGGATGGTCCGGCGTATATTGGTCTGTATCTGTCGCCCAGGGATAAACCCTGTCTGGTCTACATGGACCAGGCGGGTTATTACTTTTTTTAACCTGTTAGAGAGAACTTTTGCGATTATTTTATAATCTGCATTAAGCAGTGATATAGGGCGATAATCCTCAACTTTATTGCCCTTTTTCCCTTTCTTGAGGATCAATGTGACCGTTGCTTCAGTCAAAGACGGGGGCAGCTTTCCACATTTGCTAGACTCATTTAGGACCTGCAACAGTCCAGGCAGGAGCACCTCCGCATGGCGCTTGTATATGCCAAATGGGAGTCCATCCGATCCGGGCACCGAAGAACCCCGGGTCTCATGCAGAGCCGCCTGTAGCTCCTCCAAAGAAATGGGGGCGCTCAAGGGGGCAGAGTCGGAGTCCGACAGCACCGGGATCTTAACTTGTTCTAGAAAGTCATCTATTTTAGTCACTGTATCTACCACGCCGGATCGATATAAATTGTCAAAATGATTAAAAAACTCTGCCTCCATCTCCATTCCTCTTTCCAATCTACGCCCATCACCCGTCAGTATTTGTCTAATTCTTTGGGGGGGTTTTTGATTCGCTATAATAGAGACCAATAGCTTACTCGGGGTGCCACCCTCGCAGAAATCTTTATAGCCCATAAAAAATTATTGATTCTGCGCTTTTTCCCTCATAAAGGTGGTATAGTGATCTTTAGTAGATTTTAACTTGGTGCGCATATTCGCATCATTCCGTACTCGGATACAACCCTCCAGGTATGCAATATTTGCCTCCAACTTTTTTTGTTCCGCAAAAAATTCATTTTTTTTCTTTTTTATTCTAGAAAAATAAAGCCCGCGCATAAATGCCTTCATGGCATCCCAAACAAAGTGGACATGTGCTGTACCAATATTCTCTTGCCAAAATTGTAAAAGTTCTTTATCTATCCCTACGGGGTCGTTTAGTATGGTTAGCCAGTGTTCATTCAATCTGAACGATCTGCTAATCCCAGCTTGTTGTCCGGTCTTCATCACCAGTAAAATCGGTGAGTGATCGGAGATGCCATGGATCTCATATGTCATTTTTAAGATGGATTCAAGCATCTGCTCATTGGCCAAGGCCATATCAATCCTGGACATAGCGCTATACGCTTTACTAAAGCAAGAGAACACCTGTTTGTTGCCATAGAGCCATCGCCAAACATCTGTTAATCCTATCTCCTCACAAAACCCTCGAAGTAAGGCGTGCTTTCCCTGCGCACTTTTCCGGGCAACTGAAATTCTATCCAGCGCCGGGTCAAGCACGCAGTTAAAATCACCGCATATTAATATCGGAGATCGCTCTATATTATGCATAAAAAGCGCCAGCTGCTTTAAGACTGTCATTGTAAATGGTGGCGGGATATACAGGAAAGCAAGGACGCACTTTCTGCCATTCCATTGGGCAAAGAGGAAGATATATCTCCCATCTCTATCAATCGACTGGTCGAGCAGGATAAAGTCAATGCTTTGATGTACATACACACTGATCCCTCGGGAGTATGCCGAGAAACCAGAGTGGAACTGATGCCCTGCCCATCTCTTTATTAAATATTCAGGGATATTAGGTGTAGCGTGCGTTTCTAGTAAGGCTACTATTGCGGGGAGATGTCGAATAATCAAATAAAAAACCACTACCCTTTTCGTTCTATCAGCCAGTCCACGCACATTCCATATCATGACTCTGTTATTAGTCATATCATGAATTATAAAGGAGGCGTCCGTCGCCCCCCAAAGGCAACCGCAACCAAGCCAGGGTCCACCCCCACCCACTACCCGCCCACCCCCTTTGACCCCCACCCCCCGGTGACCCCCTTACTGGTTCACTGATGCGAAGCATCATTGTCAACCTCTTACATTTCGCCCATCCGTCCATGGGCCGCCCCCGCTATTCCCTTGATTGAGTAACTCTCCTGCCACATCAACCAAGACCCGGCGTCTAAACCCTGACAGAATCTAGCCATTCTAAGGTTTCTCTAGGGGAATGGAAAAACATTACGGTATCTCTATACACCACTCTTAACTTGGCGGGATATAACATAGAATATTTGATATTTCCCTCACGTAATCTTTTCTTGATATCAAGATATTCCCTGCGCTTACTTTGGGTATCCCTGGAAAAGTCGGGGTATATCTGTATCGAATGTCCGTCAAGTGTAGTCTCAGCTAGATCCCTCTTGCGTCGAAGCACCCAGTCTCTATCACTGGAGGATAGTATCCTAATTAGGATGGCTCGAGGGGGGCCACCCGGCGGGGTCTTTTTTGCAGGAATTCTATGCGCTCTCTCCACACATAGTGCAGGAGTATCTCCGCCGGATCCTAGCGTTTCAATCAGCCATTTTTGCATAAACGCCGCGGGGTTCCCCCCCTCTACCCCCTCTGGGAGGTCCACTATTCTGAGATTGTTACGGCGTGCTCTATCCTCCATATCAGTTAGTCTTGCATTAATCCGTTTGTTTTCTTTGTCCAATTCTTCTATTTTTTTTTACATCTGTAGCTGTTCTATTTGAACCTTGGATAACCCAGTTTCTACAAGTGAGATGCCGGCCCTAATTTGGTTCATATCTTCTCTAATGAGAGTAAGTTCAGTCTGCAGTGTCTGTGCGGTGGTGGAGACGTCTAAGACTGATTGATTGGTGGTCTGCACTACCGATAATATGTCCGTTGATTTGTTCTCAATAATGTCAAATCTCATACATTGTTCAGTCTGTGCGGGTGGGTCTATCTGTATTTCCACCAGTTCGGGTATTTTTTCCCCCCCCCTCTGTTTAGGTGGAGGCGATTTCAGGTATTTATCCATTCTCGCCTGTGGACTGCTACCACCGCCCGCCCTAGGGGATCCCGTACCCCCGGATCTCCTGTTATATTTAGGAGACATATTTTCAAATCTTTCAAACAAGGATACACCGTATACTATTCCAGAAGCAAATGCTCTCGCAGTGCCGCCCCCTGGCGAGAATGTCCCAACACTATTTCAACATCTGGTTTTGTAGTTGTGTCTATCAAATAGCAAAATGAAGTTTATATGCAAACCTGACATTGATTTGTACAAACCCATCTAGGGGGGGGGGGGAGTATGGCTATATAAACATATACATATATAATGAAACCAGCGCTTGTTTACATGGCATAAAAATCAATAAATATCAGAGGCTTGACCGGTAGCAAACTGTGAAAGCAAATGTCAAGCGTGGACAGGGCACCTATTTAAATCAGTGGTACAAGCGGAGTCAGTAATGATAGATAAGGGTCGCGGACACCGTCACCGCACACCACATGTACCCTGGTTATGCCTAGTAGCAATTAGGGCCCCAGATTGACGTCAGCAAATGGTGTCCATCGCGGAGATTCCAGAGTAGTGGAGAGTAATCCCTCATATAAATTGCCGCGGAGATAGTCCAACCGATCCGGCCAAGCTCAGCACGATAACGTAGAGGTAACCTCTATTGGCTTTTTATAAGGGAGAGTATCAGCAATAGACCCCCATAGTCCCTTATATATTCCCTGTAGTTTGATTCTTCTACGGCACGTATTCAATGTACGTTCATCGTGGGGGAACATGTAAAGGCTGCTGCCATTGAGAGGTTAAATGGACATCAACTAGAGCTTGAAAAAGAGCCACATAACGGCTGACCGCGTAATTGGCTCGCACCCCTGTATCAAAAAGAGTGTCGGGATTCCAGCCCCCCGTCACCAACCATCAACTTCACAGGGGGTTGTCACAGGGTCATCCCGTATAGCCATTTCAACAGTATGTGCAGGAGTCATGCTCCTAGCTAACCCAATAGCCAGTAATCAACAGATAGACCAAAACTGGACCAAGCAGGCGGCGGCCATCCATACACGCAGGGTTAGAATAAGCGACGTTGGTTAGTAGGGAGGGATGACAATGGGTAACTTGACACAGAGGCGATCTCACCAGTCTTCAGCAGCCAGCCATCAGATACATCGGGTGCATCACTGCCACATGACAGGTACCCCTCAGTCATCAGTCATCCATAGTCGGCGATCCCAACGCGCAGCAGACGGCACCCGACGATACCTCTAGGTCCGCCACAGGCAGGCATCAGGTGAGCGCTGTTCCATGAGCCTCAATCCACATTCTTTTTCCAGGACACAACAGCAGGGCGGCCGTCCGGCAGTTTAACAACTCCACTTCTTCCCTGCCTCGGTCAGATTTCAGTAGACCGCGCTGGGGGCTGCAAGGCAGGAGAGAGGGCCAGGACGCCGAGACGCCGAGTCGAGGCGGGTTGGTAGCGGGTGGGCGGTACCCATGCGGACGTGCGGTACGCCTACGCAGCTACTCCGCTACGTCATACCGCTACGCATCTGGCATGGTTTGTCTCTTATGCTGTTTGAAGACTCCGCTGGCAGGGTTTCCCAAGGGCATCCACCTAGCCCTTCCCCAGCGGTGGAAGACATAGAATGCACTGAGGCACAACCACTTATGTTTCCTGATGATGAGGACATGGGAATACCACCTCAGCATGTCTCTGATGATGACGAAACACAGGTGCCAACTGCTGCGTCTTTCTGCAGTGTGCAGACTGAACAGGAGGTCAGGGATCAAGACTGGGTGGAAGACGATGCAGGGGACGATGAGGTCCTAGACCCCACATGGAATGAAGGTCGTGCCACTGACTTTCACAGTTCGGAGGAAGAGGCAGTGGTGAGACCGAGCCAACAGCGTAGCAAAAGAGGGAGCAGTGGGCAAAAGCAGAACACCCGCCGCCAAGAGACTCCGCCTGCTACTGACCGCCGCCATCTGGGACCGAGCACCCCAAAGGCAGCTTCAAGGAGTTCCCTGGCATGGCACTTCTTCAAGCAATGCGCTGACGACAAGACCCGAGTGGTTTGCACGCTGTGCCATCAAAGCCTGAAGCGAGGCATTAACGTTCTGAACCTTAGCACAACCTGCATGACCAGGCACCTGCATGGAAAGCATGAACACCTTAAAAACAAGGAAGTCACTCAGGCTCCCCCTGCTACCTCTTCTGCTGCTGCCGCCTCGGCCTCTTCTCCTGCTGCCGCCTCGGCCTCTTCTGCTGCTGCCGCTTCGGCCTCTTCCTCCGCCTCTGGAGGAACGTTGGCACCTGCCGCCCAGCAAACAGGGGATGTACCACCAACACCACCACCTCCGTCACCAAGCATCTCAACCATGTCACACGGCAGCGTTCAGCTCTCCATCTCACAAACATTTGAGAGAAAGCGTAAATTCACACCTAGCCACCCTCGATCCCTGGCCCTGAATGCCAGCATTTCTAAACTACTGGCCTATGAAATGCTGTCATTTAGGCTGGTGGACACAGACAGCTTCAAACAGCTCATGTCGCTTGCTGTCCCACAGTATGTTGTTCCCAGCCGGCCCTACTTCTCCAAGAGAGCCGTGCCTTCCCTGCACAACCAAGTATCCGATAAAATCAAGTGTGCACTGCGCAACGCCATCTGTGGCAAGGTCCACCTAACCACAGATACGTGGACCAGTAAGCACGGCCAGGGACGCTATATCTCCCTAACTGCACACTGGGTAAATGTAGTGGCAGCTGGGCCCCAGGCGGAGAGCTGTTTGGCGCACGTCCTTCCGCCGCCAAGGATCGCAGGGCAACATTCTTTGCCTCCTGTTGCCACCTCCTCCTACTCAGCTTCCTCCTCCTCTTCTTCCACCTGCTCATCCAGTCAGCCACACACCTTCACCACCAACTTCAGCACAGCCCGGGGTAAACGTCAGCAGGCCATTCTGAAACTCATATGTTTGGGGGACAGGCCCCACACCACACAGGAGTTGTGGCGTGGTATAGAACAACAGACCGACGAGTGGTTGCTGCCGGTGAGCCTCAAGCTCGGCCTGGTGGTGTGCGATAATGGGTGAAATCTCGTTGCAGCTCTGGGACTAGCCGGTTTGAAGCACATCCCTTGCTTGGCGCATGTGCTGAATTTGGTGGTGCAGAAGTTCATTCACAACTACCCCGACATGTCAGAGCTGCTGCATAAAGTGCGGGCCGTCTGTTTGCGCTTCCGGCGTTCACATCCTACCGCTGCTCGCCTGTCTGCGCTACAGCGTAACTTCGGCCTTCCCGCTCACCGCCTCATATGCGACGTGCCCACCAGGCGGAACTCCACCTTGCACATGCTGGACAGACTGTGCCAGCAGCAGGCCATAGTGGAGTTTCAGCTGCAGCACGCATCGGTCAGTCGCACTGCGGAACAGCACCACTTCACCACCAATGACTGGGCCTCCATGCGAGACCTGTGTGCCCTGTTGCGCTGTTTCGAGTACTCCACCAACATGGCCAGTGGCGATGACGCCGTTATCAGCGTTACAATACCACTTCTATGTCTCCTTGAGAAAACACTTAGGAAGAGGGGTCATTTTTAGCACTTTCAGGCCAGTCTCTTCGAAGTGACTCAGAGGGAGGTTTTTTGCAACAGCAGAGGCCAGGTACAAATGTGGCCAGCCAGGGCCCACTACTGGAGGACGAGGAGGACGAGGATGAGGAGGAGGTGGAGGAGGATGAGGATGAAGCATGGTCACAGCGGGGTGGCACCCAACGCAGCTCGGGCCCATCACTGGTGCGTGGCTGGGGGGAAACGCAGGACGATGACGAAACGCCTCCCACAGAGGACAGCTTGTCCTTACCCCTGGGCAGCCTGGCACACATGAGCGACTACATGCTGCAGTGCCTGCGCAACGACAGCAGAGTTGCCCACATTTTAACCTGTGCGGACTACTGGGTTGCCACCCTGCTGGATCCACGGTACAAAGACAATGTGCCCACCTTACTTCCTGCACTGGAGCGTGATAGGAAGATGCGCGAGTACAAGCGCACGTTGGTAGACGCGCTACTGAGAGCATTCCCAAATGTCGCAGGGGAACAAGTGGAAGCCCAAGGCCAAGGCAGAGGAGGAGCAAGAGGTCGCCAAGGCAGCTGTGTCACGGCCAGCTCCTCTGAGGGCAGGGTTAGCATGGCAGAGATGTGGAAAAGTTTTGTCAACACGCCACAGCTAACTGCACCACCACCTGATACGCAACGTGTTAGCAGGAGGCAACATTTCACTAACATGGTGGAACAGTACGTGTGCACACCCCTCCACGTACTGACTGATGGTTCGGCCCCATTCAACTTCTGGGTCTCTAAATTGTCCACGTGGCCAGAGCTAGCCTTTTATGCCTTGGAGGTGCTGGCCTGCCCGGCGGCCAGCGTTTTGTCTGAACGTCTATTCAGCACAGCAGGGGGCATCATTACAGACAAACACAGCCGCCTGTCTACAGCCAATGTAGACAAGCTGACGTTCATAAAAATGAACCAGGCATGGATCCCACAGGACCTGTCCATCCCTTGTGCAGATTAGACATTAACTACCTCCCCTTAACCATATATTATTGTACTCCAGGGCACTTCCTCATTCAATCCTATTTTTATTTTCATTTTACCATTATATTGCGAGGCAACCCAAAGTTGAATGAACCTCTCCTCTGTCTGGGTGTCAGGGCCTAAATATATGCCAATGGACTGTTCCAATGTTGGGTGACGTGAAGCCTGATTCTCTGCTATGACATGCAGACTGATTCTCTGCTGACATGAAGCCAGATTCTCTGTTACAGGACCTCTCTCTCTCCTCTGCCTGGGTGCCTGGGCCTAAATATATGCCAATGGACTGTTCCAATGTTGGGTGACGTGAAGCCTGATTCTCTGCTATGACATGCAGACTGATTCTCTGCTGACATGAAGCCAGATTCTCTGTTACAGGACCTCTCTCTCTCCTCTGCCTGGGTGCCTGGGCCTAAATATATGACAATGGACTGTTACAGTGGTGGCTGACGTGAAGCCTGATTCTCTGCTATGACATGCAGACTGATTCTCTGCTGACATGAAGCCAGATTCTCTGTTACGGGACCTCTCTCCTCTGCCTGGGTGCCTGGGCCTAAATATATGACAATGGACTGTTACAGTGGTGGCTGACGTGAAGCCTGATTCTCTGTTATGACATGCAGACTGATTCTCTGCTGACATGAAGCCAGATTCTCTGTTACGGGACCTCTCTCCTCTGCCTGGGTGCCTGGGCCTAAATATATGACAATGGACTGTTACAGTGGTGGCTGACGTGAAGCCTGATTCTCTGCTATGACATGCAGACTGATTCTCTGCTGACATGAAGCCAGATACTCTGTTACGGGACCTCTCTCCTCTGCCTGGGTGCCTGGGCCTAAATATATGACAATGGACTGTTACAGTGGTGGCTGATGTGAAGCCTGATTCTCTGCTATGACATGCAGACTGATTCTCTGCTGACATGAAGCCAGATTCTCTGTTACGGGACCTCTCTCCTCTGCCTGGGTGCCTGGGCCTAAATATATGACAATGGACTGTTACAGTGGTGGCTGACGTGAAGCCTGATTCTCTGCTATGACATGCAGTCTGATTCTCTGCTGACATGAAGCCAGATTCTCTGTTACGGGACCTCTCTCCTCTGCCTGGGTGCCTGGGCCTAAATATATGACAATGGACTGTTACAGTGGTGGCTGACGTGAAGCCTGATTCTCTGCTATGACATGCAGTCTGATTCTCTGCTGACATGAAGCCAGATTCTCTGTTCAGGGACCTCTCTCCTCTGCCTGGGTGCCTGGGACTAAATATCTGACAATGGACTGTTACAGTGGTGGGTGACGTGAAGCCAGATTCTCTGCTATGTGACCTTTCTCCAATTGATATTGGTTAATTTTTATTTATTTTATTTTTATTTTTATTCATTTCCCTATCCACATTTGTTTGCAGGGGATTTACCTACATGTTTCTGCCTTTTGCAGCCCTCTAGCTCTTTCCTGGGCTGTTTTACAGCCTTTTTAGTGCCGAAAAGTTTGGGTCCCCATTGACTTCAATGGGGTTCGGGTTCGGGACGAAGTTCGGGTCGGGTTCGGATCCCGAACCCGAACATTTCCGGGAAGTTCGGCCGAACTTCTCGAACCCGAACATCCAGGTGTTCGCTCAACTCTATTAAGCAGGTTCTAGAGAACAGCAAACTGATTCTACAGAAACAATGTGTCCAATCAGCAGAGCTGTTACACTCAATTTATCCAATCAGCAGGGCTTCTTGATTTGTATAAGCTCTGCTGATTGGACTCATCGATTCTAACAGCCCTGCTGATTGTACAAATCGACTCTGTAGAGTAATTTTGCTCATCTCTAGCAGGTTCTAATGTGGATGTAAATTTTGTGCTGAAATGTTTAGAAGGAAGAAGTCATCTCTCCATGGGTTGGTTTAGAGGCACCATGTTGCTTTCAAACAGCCTCTGGGAACTGGTACAGCTATTTTCTGAGAATCATACTTTTTTTTTTTTAACCTCACAATTGAGCTGTGTGAGGGCTCGCTTTTCACTGGATGAGTTGCAATTATGATTCATACTATTTTGAGGTGCATAGAGCATTTTTACAGCTTTTTTCTCATAAACTTACCTGTCCCAGCTCCAGGGGCACGATCCACAATCCTGGCACGGCCGCAAAAGAGAGACGCATTGTTGATCCATGTGCCCTATTGACGTGACAGCATCCTCAGCAACAGGACACAATGCTCTGCACTCCCAGCAGTGGGCATTTGCTGCAGGAGATTACCAGTGAGCTGATTGATTAGCTGATCTATTGCTGTGTGCTAGTGTTTCTGACTAATGGAGCTCAGGGTCATGGACCTATCAGGTTCTGATCCTGGGACTCGGTGCTCTATTTAAACCCCTTCCTGGCCATACAACAGTGCCAATCATAGTCTTGGTTGGCCTCACTAGCTAGGTTCCTGGTTGTGTTTGGTTCTTGTTTCTGTGCTGATTTGGATTACTCTTGTTTTTTACCACAGCTCGTCATTTGATCACTCTCTGTCTCTCTCTGTCTTTCATTTTTTGTACTGTGTTGTCCTGTCTTTGTGACAAATGACTAGGTGTTTGTTTGTCTCACCACCTTAGTAGTGTAGGGAATGTTGACCAGCTGTGGTCTTACTACCTTGGGCTTGCACTGCAAGTAGGTAGGGAAAGCGGGCTGGGCTCTAGGTTAGAGCTCGCTGTCCAACCTACAGGTGTTACATTTTAATTTTTGCTTTTTGTGAAGCAGGATAAAGAAATAGCAGCAATTCTGTCTTTTTGGGTTTTGTTATTGTGGCGTACCCCGTGCAAGATAAATTACATATTAAACAAAGCATTTTTGAAAATAAAATCATGTGTGTTGCCATTTTTTTTTACATTTTTTGACAATTGTCTAGCAACCTGAAGCCTATGAGACTAAACAACTGCAGATACGGCCTTGATTGTTCCCCCAATTATGGATAGCGAAGTGGCACCTCATGAAAGCACCTACAATCACCGACTTGTCGTCCTGGCCCTGTAGGCCTACATACGTAGCTGACTGACCTAGAAGCCTTTGTAAAGCTACTGAGTGCCATGGCAACAATCACTGGGAGCTGGGGAATTGTAGAAATTTTATACTCCAATAATAATTGGTTGGTGGTTTCCACTTGAATTATTTATATGTCTGCTAAGCTATCCTTGCCATCAAAACTGATATAAACCTTGATGAACATCTGAGTGGCTGTTTTCAACACATATGAAAGGAAGCTCAAGATTTTAGTACTGTGAATTTTGGATTCTTTGATGAACGTGAAGTACAAACCGGATTCCAAAAAAGTTGGGACACTAAACAAATTGTGAATAAAAACTGAATGCAATGATGTGGAGACGGCAAATGTCAATATTTTATTTGTAATAGAACGTAGATGACAGATCAAACGTTTAATCCGAGTAAATGTATCATTTTAAAGGAAAAATACGTTGAGTCAAATTTTCACGGTGTCAACAAATCCCCAAAAAGTTGGGACAAGTGGCAATAAGAGGCTGGAAAAAGTAAATTTGAGCATAACGAAGAGCTGGAAGACCAATTGACACTAATTAGGTCAATTGGCAACATGATTGGGTATAAAAAGAGCTTCTCAGAGTGGCAGTGTCTCTCAGAAGCCAAGATGGGTAGAGGATCACCAATTCCCACAATGTTGCACAGAAAGATAGTGGAGCAATATCAGAAAGGTGTTACCCAGCTAAAAATTGCAAAGAATTTGCATCTATCATCATCAACTGTGCATAACATCATCCGAAGATTCAGAGAATCCGGAACAATCTCTATGCGTACGG
Organism: Bufo gargarizans; assembly: GCF_014858855.1. Lineage (NCBI taxonomy): Eukaryota > Metazoa > Chordata > Amphibia > Anura > Bufonidae > Bufo > Bufo gargarizans. The sequence goes on along the minus strand of NC_058080.1, from coordinate 26,277,840 downwards.
GTCAAGGCCGTAAAACCATACTAGATGCCCGGGCCCTTAAACGACACTGCACCACAAACAGGAATGCTACTGTAAAGGAAATCACAGAATGGGCTCAGGAATACTTCCAGAAACCATTGTCAGTGAACACAATCCACCGTGCCATCCGCCGTTGCCAGCTGAAACTCTACAGTGCAAAGAAGAAGCCATTTCTAAGCAAGATCCACAAGCTCAGGCATTTTCACTGGGCCAGGGTTCATTTAAAATGGAGTGTGGCAAAATGGAAGACTGTTCTGTGGTCAGACGAGTCACGATTCGAAGTTCTTTTTGGAAATCTGGGACGCCATGTCATCCGGACCAAAGAGGACAAGGACAACCCAAGTTGTTATCAATGCTCAGTTCAGAAGCCTGCATCTCTGATGGTATGGGGTTGCATGAGTGCGTGTGGCATGGGCAGCTTGCATGTCTGGAAAGGCACCATCAATGCAGAAAAATATATTCAGGTTCTAGAACAACATCTGCTCCCATCCAGACGTCATCTCTTTTAGGGAAGACCCTGCATTTTTCAACAAGATAATGCCAGACCACATTCTGCATCAATCACAACATCATGGCTGCGTAGGAGAAGGATCCGGGTACTGAAATGGCCAGTCTGCAGTCCAGATCTTTCACCTATAGAGAACATTTGGCGCATCATAAAGAGGAAGGTGCAACAAAGAAGGCCCAAGACGATTGAACAGTTAGAGGCCTGTATTAGACAAGAATGGGAGAGCATTCCTATTTCTAAACTTGAGAAACTGGTCTCCTCGGTCCGCAGACATCTGTTTAGTGTTGTAAGAAGAAGGGGAGATGCCACACAGTGGTGAAAATGGCCTTGTCCCAACTTTTTGGGGATTTGTTGACACCATGAAATTCTGATTCAACATATTTTTCCCTTAAAATGGTACATTTTCTCAGTATAAACTTTTGTTCCGTGATTTATGTTCTATTCTGAAAAAAATATTAGAAGTTGGCGCCTCCACATCATTGCATTCAGTTTTTATTCACGATTTGTATAGTGTCCCAACTTTTTGGGAATCCGGTTTGTATGATTAAGTATTTCTATCTCACATGAAAAAGTAAATTGTGATTTTTGTCAGTCTATCATCTGAAAGTCCAGGTCATTTTCATAGTAACATGACAAAAAAGGGTTTGTGCTAAAATATTTAACATTTCTTTCGAACTGTATAACAGTATAAATTATTTATACAATTAGATTCCTAAAGGTCGATGTAGTGAACTATGTCCTCCAGGAACCAGAAAGATTCTCAGAGAAGGACATCACATCTGCTGCTATGACTGCATTCCATGCTCGGAAGGAGAATTTACTAATATTACAGGTAACATTATTTAGAGAAAAGAATATGTTTATTTTGTTGTTTTTTAAGATCATATTGTTGGAAACAAATGTAAAAAGTCATACTCATCTTACTTATTCCCCATCATTCTCCCCCACCACTTCCAAGTATTTACTTCAAGTTCCATCTCGACACAGAAAATGTGACCAATGCAATTGCTGGCCTAAGGCTGGTTTCACACGGGCGTGACGGATTTGATCCGGATGCGTTCAGGGTGCGTTCAGTGAAAATGCTGCGATTTTGGCACTAAAACAAGTCAGTTTTGTCTGCGATTGCATTTAGTTGTTCCGTTTTTTCTGCGCGGGTACAATGCGTTTTGATGCGTTTTTTACGCGCGTGATAAAAAACTGAAGGTTTATAAACAACGTCTCTTAGCAACCATCAGTGAAAAACGCATCGCACCCGCACTTGCTTGCGGATGCAATGCGTTTTTCACGCAGCCCCATTCACTTCTATGGGGCCTGTCCTGCGTTACAAATGCAGAATATAGAACATGCTGCGATTTCAAAGCATTGCAGAAGTGATGCGTGAAAAAAAACGCTCATGTACACAGCCCCATTGAAATGAATGGTGCCGGATTCAGTGCGGGTGCTATGCGTTCACGTCACGCATGGCACCCGCACGGAAATCACGCTCGTGTGAAAGGGACCTAACTGATCATCTAACAGAAAGCAATGAGTGCTCATGATTTTGTTTTGAGAGGGGTCAGGTAATAGAGATCTCTGGGGGACAGAGAAGCATCAGAACCAGGTTAGAGATGAGCGCACCTTTTGAGATTCAGTTCATTTCAGATTCAAATTTCTCAAAAAGTTTGATTCAGACTCAAATCGATTGTAACTGAAACAAAGTTGCTCTAATTGCCCTGAAAATTGGTATATAACACCCTCTAGTCTCCTAATACTCAAAAACTATTAGTGTATTTTTTTTAATGAATTTCTGGATTTTCTCTCCCAACTCCTTAGCAAATAATGCCAATGTCATACACTGACATACATAGCTATGGGTATATGCATGGTTGACAGAATTAACAAATACAGTGTTCCAAAACAAACTGAGTCGTCACGTGTTATTCTTTTTAAGTGTTCTTGCATGGCAAGACCACTTACTGTTATCTCACATATAGATTCTTATTATTATAGCCAACCTAATTCCTCCCACAGTTTTTACACTACATAGACAGCAATATACCGACACGTGCGGATTGTTCCCGATTATTGTGCTATTACTTTGTGGAACGTTTTGCCGAATGGTTCACGAAATATAGGCATTTTTGTGGCAAAATTGGTTCCATAGGAATGAATGGTGGAATGTTCAAAACTAGAGTGGGAGCTGACAAAAGCTAGAGTGGGAGCTGAAAAATCAGGACATGATTTCTAAACTGCCACCACTCCCTCATTTTCAAGCCCACCTACACAAATCTTATATCAAAACGTTCAGCTATATCTGCTGCCACTAAAAATCCATAGTCCTGATAGTTTTCACAATATGACCATTTGTTTGCAACTCACGCTGCCCATTGACATTCATTGAAACTTCACTCTAGCCACCTCAAATTTGAAGAGCAATTTCTAAACTGTGACTATACCTTCATTTTTAATATTTCAGAGACATACTATGCATAAAAATGTAGGTCTGGGTCTTTCCTACATTCTCAGGTAGCCATACAAGTGTAATTAGTTGGTGGGGCCTATCCTCTTCCCCCAGGGGGCCCATAGCAGCTGCTTGGTCTGCCTCTATTCGAGGTACGCCACTGGTTGCATCTTTGGTCATCTGTGTAACTTTGTTCTCCACATGCTTTCCATTATGTGGTTTGTCAGATTGCACCGCTGGGGACAGCAAACCATCTGACAGACATCTTGCATGATGAAATGAGACTGGCATGAAGTCATACTGCAGTCCACCAATAGGGCCTCTGGTGTCTGTAAGGATTAATTCGTGCAACTTATAAATCCTTTCTCCCATATAACTCAAATGTGTAAAAGTGATCGTAACAGCTTTTCCTTTTACAATGGCAGGAAGTCCATCCTTATTTTGACTATGAGAATCAAATAGTCAATATCTCCCAGACTTGTCTCTGAACAATGCAATGCAATATGGCACTACTATAAAAAGTGCATGTGTAACATCTGCATTGAGGCACTGAAGTCTTGTGGAGAGGTCAACAAACCAACCTTGGTTGCCACCGTCTACTGTGACTCTCACACATCCCGATAACACTGGAGATTTAACAACGTTATACTCATATTTGTCAGTGTTAACTCTGAGGGGCACTTCTTCCATTGTCAAGTGTTGGTTCTGATAGACATTTCTTTGTTTTAGCTGTTTTATTGTTGTGCCATACAAGTTGTTGTCCTTCTTCAGTATTTGATCAATTTCATCCTTCCTCACATCATCAAACTTACTGTGGTATGCCAAAAATGTCAGAGCCATGCATGTACTCTGTTTGTTCCTTAACCTTCCATACCCATGATGACCCTGATGAAATGATGCCTGCACAGATATCTCACTTGGTACACATGGTTCTTGCATGCCAAGGTTTTCAGAAGTGCCCATCATACTGTCACTGTGTTCTTGAACTTGACACTGAGTTGAACATGTGAATGACACCAGAGGTTCACTATGTACCTCCTGGGCACATTCACTGTCACAAACCTCCATTTCCACTATGCTGCTGTGGGGTACTGGATCCAGAAAGCGTGGGTCTGAAAGGTCCAGTTTAGTCCAGCGTATCTTTGCCGCTTTAGATCTCTTTCCTTTAGATGGCATGATGATATTCACACAGCTCTAATTTATTTTCATAAATGTAGCTAGTTGAAACACCTCAAATACTCTCTACTGTATAAAACTTATTTCCAAACCTTTAACCAGAAGCCGGACAAACTGTCACAAATTCAAAATTAGATTTCAAATAGGGCAGAGAAGAGCGGTTAAAAACAAACTGCTCCAAATTGCTCACTTCACTCGTGGTTGCCATCTTCAAATGGTTTTAGTTTTATAAACTATAAATCCTACAGCAAAGAACTTTATATTGAGAGAATCACAAGACCCAGACCTACATTTTTATGCATAGTATGTCTCTGAAATATTAAAAATGAAGGCACAGTAGCAGTTTAGAAATTGCCCTTCAAATTTGAAGTGGCTAGAGTGGAGTTTCAACTGGAGTGGCCGGAGTAACTGGGTGGAGTGGCTTGAGTAACTGTTGTGTGGTTGGAGTGGCTGGAGTAACTGTGGAAAGGTTGGAGTGTGGTTCATTCACTCTACAGCAAGGGCAAATACTCTCTACTGTATAAAACTTATTTCCAAACCTTTAACCAGAAGCCGGACAAACTGTAACAAATTCAAAATTAGATTTCAAATAGGGCAGAGAAGAGCGGTTAAAAACAAACTGCTCCAAATTGCTCACTTCACTCGTGGTTGCCATTTTCAAATGGTCATAGTTTTAAAAACTATAAATCCTGCAACAAAGAGCTTTTTATTGTGAGAATCACAAGACCCAGACCTACATTTTTATGATGGGCACTTCTGAAAACCTTGGCATGCAAGAACCATGTGTACCAAGTGAGATATCTGTGCAGGCATCATTTCATCAGGGTCATCATGGGTATGGAAGGTTAAGGAACAAACAGAGTACATGCATGGCTCTGACATTTTTGGCATACCACAGTGAGTTTGATGATGCGAGGAAGGATGAAATTGATCAAATACTGAAGAAGGACAACAACTTGTATGGCACAACAATAAAACAGCTAAAACAAAGAAATGTCTATCAGAACCAACACTTGACAATGGAAGAAGTGCCCCTCAGAGTTAACACTGACAAATATGAGTATAACGTTGTTAAATCTCCAGTGTTATCGGGATGTGTGAGAGTCACAGTAGACGGTGGCAACCAAGGTTGGTTTGTTGACCTCTCCACAAGACTTCAGTGCCTCAATGCAGATGTTACACATGCACTTTTTATAGTAGTGCCATATTGCATTGCATTGTTCAGAGACAAGTCTGGGAGATATTGACTATTTGATTCTCATAGTCAAAATAAGGATGGACTTCCTGCCACTGTAAAAGGAAAAGCTGTTACGATCACTTTTACACATTTGAGTTATATGGGAGAAAGGAATTATAAGTTGCACGAATTAATCCTTACAGACACCAGAGGCCCTATTGATGGACTGCAGTATGACTTCATGCCAGTCTCATTTCATCATGCAAGATGTCTGTCAGATGGTTTGCTGTCCCCACCGGTGCAATCTGACAAACCACATAATGGAAAGCATGTGGAGAACAAAGTTACACAGATGACCAAAGATGCAACCAGTGGCGTACCTCGAATAGAGGCAGACCAAGCAGCTGCTATGGGCCCCCTGGGGGAAGAGGATAGGCCCCACCAACTAATTACACTTGTATGGCTACCTGAGAATGTAGGAAATGGATAAGGACCTTTGGTGATGTCATCAACCATGTGACCAGTGCAGGAAGCCAAGGAATAGCAAAGCAGCAGAAGTCTAAAGGACCTTTGGTGATGTCATCATCATGTGACCAGTGCAGAGGACTGGTGAAATACCTGTGGCATATCCCTGTGAGGGGGAGGAGCTTCTGTGTGGTGCCTGAAGGTGAGGTAAGTGGTGTTCTGGGATAACCCATAACATCCTAGAAAAGCTGGGAGTGGTAGTTCTGTCCTATTATATCTTTCTCCATGTAATTTAAACGTATGCCCTAGTACAGTCTGGTAATGTTGGGAGTTGTAGTTCTTATGTCCTATTGTATCCCTCTCCATGTATTTTCAATGTATTCCCTAGTACATCCTGGTAACGCTGGGAGTTGTAGTTCTCTCCTCTTATACCCCCTCTTTGGAATGTATTCTGATGCCCCATAAGAAGTCTGGCCATACTGGAGGTTATAGTTATTTCTTTTTAAAGCTCTCACCTGGTACAACTAGATGATGTCCTATAATAATCTGGACATGCTGAGAGTTGTAGTTCTCTCTTCTTAGGCTGGGTTCTCATCACTGTTTAGTTTTCCGTTTTGCGTGCAGGACTTTTTTCTGTCTAAAATAACGGATCTCTGACAGAAATGGCATAAACAGATGCCAAATGTGCAGAACTGATGCTTAAAATACAGGATCCGTTTTTTTCTTTAGTTTTCTGTTCATCTGACGGATCAGAAGAAAGGAAAACTAAACAGTGATGTAAACCCGGCCTTATACTCTCTCTGTGTAATATCTACTTGTATCCACTAACAGCCTGGACATGCTAGGAGTTGTAGTTTTCTCCATTTTACCTCTTCCTGTGTTGCCCCCTAATTTCCAATAATAACAAAACATCTGGTGATGATGAGACTTAAATTTCTCTTGTCACTATTATAATGTTCTGCTGGTGCCGAGGTGTGTATTAGGAGGTTCTGCAGCAGCTGAGTTGTGTATTAGGCTTTGTTCACTTCTGTGCTGGTGACGGTCGCTTTTCTGCCGTCATAGGAACAAAACAATGAAAATCACTGCAGTTCCGGATCTGGCACTTCATGGACGACAACACCCAACGGATCCTGCTGACTATGATGAGATCTGAAGGGCTATAAAATTGTGTCCAGCATTTATGACCTCATATGTGACTAAGGCCCCAACACAGATGTCGTCAAAGCCTTTTATGTTCTCTAGCATCAGATTATGATGTTCTGCAGCAGCTGAGCTGTGTATTATGAGGTTCTGCAGCAGCTGAGATATGTATTAGGAGGTTCTGCAGCAGTTGAGGTGTGTATTATGAAGTTCTGCAGCAGCTGAGGTGTGTATTATGAGATTCTGCAGCAGCTGAGGTGTGTATTAGGAGGTTCTGCAGCAGCTTAGGTGTTATTAGGAGGTTCTGCAGCAGCTGAGGTGTGTATTAGGAGGTTCTGCAGCAGCTGAGCTGTGAATTATGAGGTTCTGCAGTAGCTGAGGTGTTTATTAGGAGGTTCTGCAGCAGTTGAGGTGTGAATTATGAGGTTCTGCAGCAGCTGAGCTGTGTATTATGAGGTTCTGCAGCAGCTGAGGTGTGTATTATTAGGTTCTGCAGCAGCTGAGGAGTGTATTAGGAGGTTCTGCAGCAGTTGAGGTGTGTATTATGAGGTTCTGCAGCAGCTGAGCTGTGTATTATGAGGTTCTGCAGCAGCTGAGGTGTATATTATGACGTTCTGTAGCAGTTGAGATGTGTATTATGATGTTCTGCAGCAGCTGAGGTGTGTATTATGATGTTCTTCAGCAGCAGAGATGTGTATTATGAGGTTTTGCAGCAGCTGAGGTGTGTATTATGAGTTTCTGTAACAGCTGAGGTGTGTATTATGAGTTTCTGTAACAGCTGAGGTGTGTATTATGAGGTTCTGCATCAGCTGAGGTGTGTATTAGGAAGTTCTGCAGCAGCTGAGCTGTGTATTATGAGGTTCTGCAGCAGCTGAGGTATGTATTAGGAGGTTCTTCAGCAGCTGAGGTGTGTATTAAGGGAGTTCTGCAGCAGCTGAGGTGTGTATTATGAAGTTCTGCAGCAGCTGAGGTATTTATTATGAGGTTCTGCAGCATCTGAAGTATGTATTAGGAGGTTCTGCAGCAGCTGAGGTGTGTATTCAGGGGGTTCTTCAGCAGCTGAGGTATGTATTATGAAGTTCTGCAGCAGCTGAGGTGAGTATTATGAGGTTCTTCAGCAGCTGAGGTAGGTATTATGAGGTTCTGCAGCAGCTGAGGCATGTATTAGGAGGTTCTTTGGCAGCTGAGGTGTGTATTATGAGGTTATGTAGCAGTTGAGGTGTGTATTATGAGGTTCTGTAGCAGCTGAGCTGTGTATTATGAGGTTCCGCAGCAGCTGAGGTGTGTATTTATAATGTTCTGCAGCAGCTGAGGTGTGTATTATGATGTTCTGCAGCAGTTGAGGTGTGAATTATGAGGTTCTGCAGCAGATGAGCTGTGTATTATGAGGTTCTGCAGCAGCTGAGGTGTGTATTATGAGGTTCTGCTGCAGCTGAGGTGTGTATTATGATGTTCTGCAGCAGTTGAGGTGTGAATTATGAGGTTCTGCAGCAGCTGAGCTGTGTATTATGAGGTTCTGCAGCAGCTGAGGTGTGTATTATTAGGTTCTGCAGCAGCTGAGGAGTGTATTAGGAGGTTCTACAGCAGTTGAGGTGTGTATTATGAGGTTCTGCAGCAGCTGAGCTGTGTATTATGAGGTTCTGCAGCAGCTTAGGTGTGTATTATGATGTTCTGCAGCAGCTGAGGTCTGTATTATGAGGTTCTGTAGCAGTTGAGATGTGTATTATGAGGTTATGTAGCAGCTGAGGTGTGTATTATGAGGTTCTGTAGCAGCTGAGGTGTGTATTTATGATGTTCTGCAGCAGCTGAGGTGTGTATTATGATGTTCTGCAGCAGCAGAGATGTGTATTATGAGGTTCTGCAGCAGCTGAGGTGTGTATTATGAGGTTTTGCAGCAGCTGAGGTGTGTATTATGATGTTCTGCAGCAGCTGAGGTGTGTATTAGGAAGTTCTGCAGCAGCTGAGCTGTGTATTATGAGGTTCTGCAGCAGCTGAGGTATGTATTAGGAGGTTCTTCAGCAGCTGAGGTGTGTATTAAGGGAGTTCTGCAGCAGCTGAGGTGTGTATTATGAAGTTCTGCAGCAGCTGAGGTATGTATTATGAGGTTCTGCAGCATCTGAAGTATGTATTAGGAGGTTCTGCAGCAGCTGAGGTGTGTATTCAGGGGGTTCTGCAGCAGCTGAGGTGTGTATTATGAGTTTCTGTAACAGCTGAGGTGTGTATTATGAAGTTCTGCATCAGCTGAGGTGTGTATTAGGAAGTTCTGCAGCAGCTGAGCTGTGTATTATGAGGTTCTGCAGCAGCTGAGGTATGTATTAGGAGGTTCTTCAGCAGCTGAGGTGTGCATTAAGGGAGTTCTGCAGCAGCTGAGGTGTGTATTGTGAAGTTCTGCAGCAGCTGAGGTGTGTATTATGAAGTTCTGCAGCAGCTGAGGTATGTATTTTGAGGTTCTGCAGCATCTGAAGTATGTATTAGGAGGTTCTGCAGCAGCTGAGGTGTGTATTCAGGGGGTTCTTCAGCAGCTGAGGTATGTATTATGAAGTTCTGCAGCAGCTGAGGTGTGTATTATGAGGTTCTTCAGCAGCTGAGGTATGTATTAGGAGGTTCTTTGGCAGCTGAGGTGTGTATTATGAGGTTATGTAGCAGTTGAGGTGTGTATTATGAGGTTCTGTAGCAGCTGAGCTGTGTATTATGAGGTTCCGCAGCAGCTGAGGTGTGTATTTATGATGTTCTACAGCAGCTGAGGTGTGTATTATGATGTTCTGCAGCAGTTGAAGTGTGAATTATGAGGTTCTGCAGCAGCTGAGCTGTGTATTATGAGGTTCTGCAGCAGCTGAGGTGTGTATTATTAGGTTCTGCAGCAGCTGAGGAGTGTATTAGGAGGTTCTACAGCAGTTGAGGTGTGTATTATGAGGTTCTGCAGCAGCTGAGCTGTGTATTATGAGGTTCTGCAGCAGCTTAGGTGTGTATTATGATGTTCTGCAGCAGCTGAGGTGTGTATTATGAGGTTATGTAGCAGTTGAGGTGTGTATTATGAGGTTCTGTAGCAGCTGAGCTGTGTATTATGAGGTTCCGCAGCAGCTGAGGTGTGTATTTATGATGTTCTGCAGCAGCTGAGGTGTGTATTATGATGTTCTGCAGCAGTTGAGGTGTGAATTATGAGGTTCTGCAGCAGCTGAGCTGTGTATTATGAGGTTCTGCAGCAGCTGAGGTGTGTATTATTAGGTTCTGCAGCAGCTGAGGAGTGTATTAGGAGGTTCTACAGCAGTTGAGGTGTGTATTATGAGGTTCTGCAGCAGCTGAGCTGTGTATTATGAGGTTCTGCAGCAGCTTAGGTGTGTATTATGATGTTCTGCAGCAGCTGAGGTGTGTATTATGAGGTTATGTAGCAGTTGAGGTGTGTATTATGAGGTTCTGTAGCAGCTGAGCTGTGTATTATGAGGTTCCGCAGCAGCTGAGGTGTGTATTTATGATGTTCTGCAGCAGCTGAGTTGTGTATTATGATGTTCTGCAGCAGCAGAGATGTGTATTATGAGGTTCTGCAGCAGCTGAGGTGTGTATTATGATGTTCTGCAGCAGCTGAGGTGTGTATTATGAGTTTCTGTAACAGCTGAGGTGTGTATTATGATGTTCTGCATCAGCTGAGGTGTGTATTAGGAAGTTCTGCAGCAGCTGAGCTGTGTATTATGAGGTTCTGCAGCAGCTGAGGTATGTATTAGGAGGTTCTTCAGCAGCTGAGGTGTGTATTAAGGGAGTTCTGCAGCAGCTGAGGTGTGTATTATGAAGTTCTGCAGCAGCTGAGGTATGTATTATGAGGTTCTGCAGCATCTTAAGTATGTATTAGGAGGTTCTGCAGCAGCTGAGGTGTGTATTCAGGGGGTTCTTCAGCAGCTGAGGTATGTATTATGAAGTTCTGCAGCAGCTGAGGTATGTATTATGAGGTTCTTCAGCAGCTGAGGTATGTATTAGGAGGTTCTGCAGCAGCTGAGGTGTGTATTATGAGGTTATGTAGCAGTTGAGGTGTGTATTATGAGGTTCTGTAGCAGCTGAGCTGTGTATTATGAGGTTCCGCAGCAGCTGAGGTGTGTATTTATGATGTTCTGCAGCAGCTGAGGTGTGTATTATGATGTTCTGCAGCAGTTGAGGTGTGAATTATGAGGTTTCTGCAGCAGCTGAGCTGTGTATTATGAGGTTTCTGCAGCAGCTGAGGTGTGTATTATTAGGTTCTGCAGCAGCTGAGGAGTGTATTAGGAGGTTCTACAGCAGTTGAGGTGTGTATTATGAGGTTCTGCAGCAGCTGAGCTGTGTATTATGAGGTTCTGCAGCAGCTTAGGTGTGTATTATGATGTTCTGCAGCAGCTGAGGTGTGTATTATGAGGTTATGTTGCAGTTGAGGTGTGTATTATGAGGTTCTGTAGCAGCTGAGCTGTGTATTATGAGGTTCCGCAGCAGCTGAGGTGTGTATTTATGATGTTCTGCAGCAGCTGAGGTGTGTATTATGATGTTCTGAAGCAGTTGAGGTGTGAATTATGAGGTTCTGCAGCAGCTGAGCTGTGTATTATGAGGTTCTGCAGCAGCTGAGGTGTGTATTATTAGGTTCTGCAGCAGCTGAGGAGTGTATTAGGAGGTTCTACAGCAGTTGAGGTGTGTATTATGAGGTTCTGCAGCAGCTGAGCTGTGTATTATGAGGTTCTGCAGCAGCTTAGGTGTGTATTATGATGTTCTGCAGCAGCTGAGGTGTGTATTATGAGTTTCTGTAACAGCTGAGGTGTGTATTATGATGTTCTGCATCAGCTGAGGTGTGTATTAGGAAGTTCTGCAGCAGCTGAGCTGTGTATTATGAGGTTCTGCAGCAGCTGAGGTATGTATTAGGAGGTTCTTCAGCAGCTGAGGTGTGTATTAAGGGAGTTCTGCAGCAGCTGAGGTGTGTATTATGAAGTTCTGCAGCAGCTGAGGTATGTATTATGAGGTTCTGCAGCATCTTAAGTATGTATTAGGAGGTTCTGCAGCAGCTGAGGTGTGTATTCAGGGGGTTCTTCAGCAGCTGAGGTATGTATTATGAAGTTCTGCAGCAGCTGAGGTGTGTATTATGAGGTTCTTCAGCAGCTGAGGTATGTATTAGGAGGTTCTGCAGCAGCTGAGGTGTGTATTATGAGGTTATGTAGCAGTTGAGGTGTGTATTATGAGGTTCTGTAGCAGCTGAGCTGTGTATTATGAGGTTCCGCAGCAGCTGAGGTGTGTATTTATGATGTTCTGCAGCAGCTGAGGTGTGTATTATGATGTTCTGCAGCAGTTGAGGTGTGAATTATGAGGTTCTGCAGCAGCTGAGCTGTGTATTATGAGGTTCTGCAGCAGCTGAGGTGTGTATTATTAGGTTCTGCAGCAGCTGAGGAGTGTATTAGGAGGTTCTACAGCAGTTGAGGTGTGTATTATGAGGTTCTGCAGCAGCTGAGCTGTGTATTATGAGGTTCTGCAGCAGCTTAGGTGTGTATTATGATGTTCTGCAGCAGCTGAGGTGTGTATTATGAGGTTATGTTGCAGTTGAGGTGTGTATTATGAGGTTCTGTAGCAGCTGAGCTGTGTATTATGAGGTTCCGCAGCAGCTGAGGTGTGTATTTATGATGTTCTGCAGCAGCTGAGGTGTGTATTATGATGTTCTGCAGCAGTTGAGGTGTGAATTATGAGGTTCTGCAGCAGCTGAGCTGTGTATTATGAGGTTCTGCAGCAGCTGAGGTGTGTATTATTAGGTTCTGCAGCAGCTGAGGAGTGTATTAGGAGGTTCTACAGCAGTTGAGGTGTGTATTATGAGGTTCTGCAGCAGCTGAGCTGTGTATTATGAGGTTCTGCAGCAGCTTAGGTGTGTATTATGATGTTCTGCAGCAGCTGAGGTGTGTATTATGAGGTTATGTAGGAGTTGAGGTGTGTATTATGAGGTTCTGTAGCAGCTGAGCTGTGTATTATGAGGTTCCGCAGCAGCTGAGGTGTGTATTTATGATGTTCTGCAGCAGCTGAGGTGTGTATTATGATGTTCTGCAGCAGTTGAGGTGTGAATTATGAGGTTCTGCAGCAGCTGAGCTGTGTATTATGAGGTTCTGCAGCAGCTGAGGTGTGTATTATTAGGTTCTGCAGCAGCTGAGGAGTGTATTAGGAGGTTCTACAGCAGTTGAGGTGTGTATTATGAGGTTCTGCAGCAGCTGAGCTGTGTATTATGAGGTTCTGCAGCAGCTTAGGTGTGTATTATGATGTTCTGCAGCAGCTGAGGTGTGTATTATGAGGTTATGTAGGAGTTGAGGTGTGTATTATGAGGTTCTGTAGCAGCTGAGCTGTGTATTATGAGGTTCCGCAGCAGCTGAGGTGTGTATTTATGATGTTCTGCAGCAGCTGAGGTGTGTATTATGATGTTCTGCAGCAGTTGAGGTGTGAATTATGAGGTTCTGCAGCAGCTGAGCTGTGTATTATGAGGTTCTGCAGCAGCTGAGGTGTGTATTATTAGGTTCTGCAGCAGCTGAGGAGTGTATTAGGAGGTTCTACAGCAGTTGAGGTGTGTATTATGAGGTTCTGCAGCAGCTGAGCTGTGTATTATGAGGTTCTGCAGCAGCTTAGGTGTGTATTATGATGTTCTGCAGCAGCTGAGGTGTGTATTATGAGGTTATGTAGGAGTTGAGGTGTGTATTATGAGGTTCTGTAGCAGCTGAGCTGTGTATTATGAGGTTCCGCAGCAGCTGAGGTGTGTATTTATGATGTTCTGCAGCAGCTGAGGTGTGTATTATGATGTTCTGCAGCAGCAGAGATGTGTATTATGAGGTTCTGCAGCAGCTGAGGTGTGTATTATAATGTTCTGCAGCAGCTGAGGTGTGTATTATGAGTTTCTGTAACAGCTGAGGTGTGTATTATGATGTTCTGCATCAGCTGAGGTGTGTATTAGGAAGTTCTGCAGCAGCTGATCTGTGTATTATGAGGTTCTGCAGCAGCTGAGGTATGTATTAGGAGGTTCTTCAGCAGCTGAGGTGTGTATTAAGGGAGTTCTGCAGCAGCTGAGGTGTGTATTATGAAGTTCTGCAGCAGCTGAGGTATGTATTATGAGGTTCTGCAGCATCTGAAGTATGTATTAGGAGGTTCTGCAGCAGCTGAGGTGTGTATTCAGGGGGTTCTTCAGCAGCTGAGGTATGTATTATGAAGTTCTGCAGCAGCTGAGGTGTGTATTATGAGGTTCTTCAGCAGCTGAGGTATGTATTATGAGGTTCTGCAGCAGCTGAGGGTGCTTTCCCTCTGTTCAGGTAGGTGTGCGGGCCCCTTCATCCTCCTTCCCCTGAGGGGTTAAAAATAATTAAAAAAAACTCAGTCGGCATCCTCTTCCTTCTTTCTGCAGGACCTGTAAAAGGACCTGCGATGATGTCATCGCGCTCACCACGTGGTGAGCGCAGTGACGTCACCACAGGTCCTGCTGAATGAAGATAGAAGAGGATGCCTGCAGCGCGATCAAGTGGATGAGGTGAGTTTATTTCATTATTTTTAACTATTACTAATTAAAATGTGGCTAGCTGTCAAAAGTGAATATATCTAGATGGGGACTTTCATGGATACTGTGCAGCATACAGTTATAGCTGCTATAGCTCAGTGATATATATCGAGACACTGTCCCCCATTTGTTGTAGAGTGGGGATGTCAGATGCGCCTTATTGAGATATAGTATTCAGTAATCCCATGAGCCTAAACTCCCTCCTCCGTCAGACATCAGCCAAAACTCCCTCCTCCGTCAGACCAAACTCCCTCCTACCTCAGACATCAGCCAAAACTCCCTCTTCCCTCATCCAAAACTCCCTCGTCCCTCATCCAAAACTCCCTCGTCCCTCATCCAAAACTCCCTCTTCCCTCATCCAAAACTCCCTCGTCCCTCAGACGTCAGTCAAAAAATAACTCCTCCATCATCCCTCAGCCCAAACTCCATCAGCCGTCAGTTATCAGCTCTCAGCCGTCAGGGGTCAGACATCAGGTGTCAGCCCCCAGCCTAAACTCCATCAGCCGTCAGGGGTCAGACATCGGGTGTCAGTCCTCAGCCTAAACTCCATCAGCCATAGTAATAGAATGTAAAATGATGTAATAGAATGTAATGATGGTGTTTACAGCAAGCGTTGGCACCACAGACCATTGTCTTCACACATTATATATATATTATGGACACTAGTACCAGGCACCAGTACTGGATGGCACGCCGTGTTCAGCCGCTGACATACACGAGCTTCTCTCCAGCACACGTTACATCAGCAGACGCTAGAGACTGGTTCGCCTACAAGTGAATGATATTCCTTTCCTAACAGCAGATGTCTGCTTAGTTCAGGGGTTAGAGCGCTGGTCTTGTAAGCCAGGGGTTGCAAGTTTAAATCTCGCTGGCACTTTCACAACTTGTTAATATTTGTACTCTTGCTTGCTTGTACGTGAAACCCCAGTTGCATTGATTTGTGCCCCCAGAACAGTAAAAGAACCAAATCATGACATATATGCCATCATCCACCCATCATAAATCTACCCCCATCATCTCATTTATCATCTGTGATAAGACTGCTCCTACCTCCACCTCGGACTCGTCAACTTCCACAATAAAAGGTTGTGATTAGAGATGAGGGAAAAATTTGATTCACAACGAATGTCAATTTCATCGCACTTTGTGGTAACAAATCACATTTTTCCTAAAATGGCTGCTGCATGTGTGAAAACATGGAGCAAGGAACTCTGGAATACTGATGGATTATTGAGCACATGCTGACCGAGTGAAGGCGGATGCTCCACAGACAAAATTCGTTTTTGGGGGGTTATTGTTCTGATGGATCAGAGGAAGGGCAAATTAATCAGTGACATCAACACAAACTTACTGCTGACACCCTCTCCACTCTGTCGGGGGCTCTACGTGTATAAGCATTTAATGGAACAGGTTCCTTAGACATCTATGTGGAATCAGCTGACGATGGTGTAAAAGGAGTGTGCGTCTTCTTGACGATAACAGCGACCTGTAAGGCTGAGTTCATACTTGAGTTATTTGGTCAGTTCTGGCCCCGTGACTGCCCAAGTAAGTGAAGTGTGCAGTGATTCTAAGAGTGATGCCAGTCATCTGCATGTCATACTGACTGACAGTAATGTTTCACTACCAAAGAAGACTCCCTTAGCGTGTTACTGCAAGGCACAGTGTTCTAAACCACTATAAAGGCTCTCTGCAGCCATGAAATAGCCATTTTTTTTTACGTAATTCGCTGAAATTTTTTTCGGAACAAACCACAAATTTTCCCAAAAATTCGGCGAACCAGCGTATCAATTTTTTTTAAAATTTGCTAATCTCTAGTTGTGATACATTTGGCTGCACCAATATAGGGGCAGAAGCGAAGCACTTAACCGCAGAAAATGCTTGCAATGCCAAATCAGACCTCACTGAGTCATCCGTCCCTTTCTTAGTAATGACAGTAGGTAGCCCAAGAATTGCACCTCATGTACAGCAAAAACAGACTTCTCTAATTTTGCATACAATTTATTATCTCTAAGGATCTGTAACACCTGTCTAACATGATCCTATTAAGTCTCCATGTCGGGAGAATAAATTAGTATGTCATCCAAATACACGACAACAAACATCCCCACCAGGTGATGAAAAATGTCATTCACAAAATGCTGGAAAACCGCAGGAGCATTGGTCAACCCAAAAGGCATGACCAGATTCTTAAAGTAACCCTCTAGGGTATTAAAAACCATCTTCTATTCATACCCTTCGCTGATCCTGACCAGATTATATGCCCCCCTTAAGTTGAACTCGGAAAACACCTTGGCATCAACAATCTGGTTAAACAAATCAGGAATCAAAGGAAGGGGGTAAAGATCACGGACAGAAAACTGACTGAGCTCACGGAAATCCAGACATGGCCTAAGAGTTCCGTCCTTTTTATTAACAAAGTAAAACCCTGCTGCCACTAGAGATTTGAAAGGTCTTACAGTTAGGCCCATAAATATTGGGACATCAACACAATTCTAATATTTTTGGCTCTATACACCACCACAATGGATTGGAAATGAAATGAACAAGATGTGCTTTAAATTCAGACTGTCAGCTTTAATTTGAGGGTATTTATATCAAAATCAGGTGAACAGTGTAGGAATTACAACAGTTTGCATATGTGCCTCCCACTTGTTAAAGGACCAAAAGTAATGGGACAATTGGCTTCTCAGCTGTTCCATGGCCAGGTGTGTGTTATTCCCTCATTGTCCTAATTACAATGAGCAGATAAAAGGTCTAGAGTTCATTTCAAGTGTGTTATTTGCATTTGGAATCTGTTGCTGTCAACTCTCAAGACGAGATCCAAAGAGCTGTCACTATCAGTGAAGCAAGCCATCATTAGGCTGAAAAAACAAAACAAAACCATCAGAGAGATAGCAAAAACATTAGGCGTGGCCAAAACAACTGTTTGGAAAATTCTTAAAAAGAAGGACCGCACCGGTGAGCTTAGCAACACCAAAAGACCCGGAAGACCACGGAAAACAACTTTGGTGGATGACCGAAGAATTCTTTCCCTGGTGAAGAAACCACCCTTTTCAACAGTTGGCCAGATCAAGATCACTCTCCAGGATGTAGGTGTATGTGTGTCAAAGTCAACAATCAAGAGAAGACTTCACCAGAGTGAATACAGAAGGTTCACCACAAGATGTAAACCATTGGTGAACCTCAAAAACAGGAAGGCCAGATTAGAGTTTGCCAAACGACATCTAAAAAAGCCTTCACAGTTCTGGAACAACATCCTATGGACAGATGAGAGCAAGATCAACTTGTACCAGAGGGATGGGAAGAGAAGAGTATAGAGAAGTAAAGGAACTGCTCATGGTCCTAAGCATACCACCTCATCAGTGAAGCATGGTGGTGGTAGCGTAATGGCGTGGGCATGTATGGCTTCCAATAGAACTGGAATATGTCCAGATGGACAACGACCCAAAGCATACTGCAAAAGTAACCACAGAGTTTTTTTCAGAGAAAGAAGTGGAATGTTATGCAATGGCCCAGTCAATCACCTGACCTGAATCCGATTGAGCTGCATTTCACTTGCTGAAGACAAAACTGAAGGGAAAATGCCCCAAGAACAAGCAGGAACTGAAGACAGTTGCAGTAGAGGCCTGGCAGAGCATCACCAGGGATGAAACCCAGCGTTGGGTGAGGTCTATGCGTTCCAGACTTCAGGCTGTAATTGACTGCAAATGATTTGCAACCAAGTATTAAAAAGTGAAAGTTTGATTTATGATTATTACTCTGTCCCATTACTTTTGGCCCCTTAACAAGTGGGGGGGCACATATGCAAACTGTTGTAATTCCTACAGCGTTCACCTGATTTGGATGTAAATACCCTCAAATTAAAGCTGACAGTCTGCAGTTAAAGTACATCTTGTTTGTTTCATTTCAAATCCATTGTGGTGGTGTATAGAGCCAAAAATGTTAGAATTGTGTTGATGTCCCAATATTTATGGATCTGACTGTATGTGTCTTTTAGCCAAACTCTCGGTAATATACTCTCTCCTGGCCGTTTCTTCAGGTCCAGAAAGGTATAACCTAGATTTGGGCAACTTAGCTCCGGGAATAATGTTGATAGGACAATCATATTCCCGATGCGGAGGTACATCCTGGCATCCACTTTCAGAAAATACATTTGCAAAATCAGATATAAAAGAGGGTAATGTTTTAGTGGTTAAAGCAGAAAAAGTGCCAGGTATCATCCTGCTATGTATGTTTAGTTCAGATTGTCTAGCCCTCAAGTTCTCCCTGAGTTAAGACGGTGGATAAGCTTCCTGTTTCACATTTAAACCTCTTAAGCCTGTTACTAATTGCTTGAGTATTGTTTTTAGCTTCTGCTCATGCAGTCCTCTTGCTTGGAACTAGCTCTCTGGTTTGTTCCTCCTACTTGCGGTTTATCCTGCTACTTTGTGACATCCTGCTACCTCCTGTTGCCGACCCAGATTGCTTGACTACATTCCTATGCCACCTGCCCTGTCCCATTGCTCGTCTGACCTCGGCTCTGCTGCATCCTTCGGTCCTGCACCATTGCCACTGGTAACGGCTCGCCTATCTGGCTCTGCTGCATCCTTTGGTCCTGCACCGTTGCTACCGGTTACGGCTCCGCCTGCTTGGCTCTGCTACATCTTTCAGTCCTGCAACCTCCTATTCAAGACTCCAGTGTTTCCTGTGTACAGGCCTTTTCCCTGACATGAGATTCCAGCAGTATTTCACTAGTATCGTGACAGAATACTCAAGCCAAAAATGGAATTCGCCGGGACTGGTAGTTCAGAGGTTCGTATTAAGCAACTGCAGACTCCTGTGGCTAATATGCGCACCAAGATGCAGCCTTTAAAAAATAAATATGAAGCCTTTGAAGGACAGACTTCCCAAAACATCCAAATTTATGGACAAACGATTCATGAGCTATGTGGTACAGTGCAGACATTATCCGACCGGATAGTCCCCTTGGAGAATCAAGTTTCTGTACCACCCGCTATAGTGCCTGCAATGACCCCTAAGTTACCACCATTCAGATTTGGCGGAGACCGCAATAAGTTCCGGGGGTTCCATAATCAATATAAGGTATACTTTGATGCAAATTCAACTCAGTTTCCTACTGATAGATCTAAAGTCTTATGAATTATTATGCTGCTGACACATAAAGCCATTGCCTGGGCTAGTCCGTTTATTGAGACTCAAGACGCCCGGCTAAATCACCTAGAGAACTTTATCGATGCCATGAGTCAAATGTTTGATGATCCCAATCGAGGTGCTACAGCTGAAGCAACATTACTAGCATTGCGCCAGGGCAGACGCCCTGTCACAGAGTATGCAATGGAGTTCAAGAGGTGGGCAGTCGACACCAGTTGGAACGACGCAGCAAAATAGTATTTTTTTAGGAAAGGACTATGCATTAAAAGATAAACTGGCTCGTGCAGAGGCCCCTTTAGGTTTGGATGCTTTAGTTTAACCATTGTATTCAAATCGATACCCGACTGTCTGAACGACGACAAGAGAAATGGGCTACCTCTAATTATGATACTAAGCAGTCTCCATCTTTTACTGTCTCCACTTCCAAGGAACCCCAAGGAAAAATTTATAGAGAATCAGGAAGTGAGCCTATGCAAGTAGATTCCATACTAAGACGGGAAAACGTTGATCGAAGGGAGCACAGGATCCTGGAAAGTCTATGCTTTTACTGTGGAAAGTCTGACCACTTCCTTATCAACTGCCCTAGCCGTCCGCGGAGGTTGGTGGCAGCCATTACAGATCCTGACTTTTCAGATGGAGAATCAATTGCTTCGGAAACAGAATTATCTGAGAAAGCAATCATCCATTCCATTTCATCTGTGGCCCCTCATATTAAGAAAGAGAATAAAGACTCCCATTGCTTTCTTCCCATTAAATTCTTGATTAACTCTCAGTGGATAGCCACCTCTGCTATGGTGGACTCTGGGGCTAGTGGCAATTTCATGGACCTTTCTTTTGTGCAACGGCATGGGGTTAAATTTCAGAAACAACTCTCACCTTTGGTAATGGAGACCGTAGATGGTTCCCCACTTAGCTCAGGGCCGGTGGATCAAGAGACGGAACCACTTTAAATCATTATAGCACCTCCTCACCATGAAGTCCTATTGTTTCTATTGATCTCCTCTTCACATTTCCCTGTTATTCTTGGCCTACTCTGGTTGCAGGCACAGAACCCTGTTATCAATTGGGAGACCAAAGAAATAAGCTTCCCAGCCAAGGATGTTCTTTCGACAGATCAGTCTAAACAAGGCTCGGAAAATCCGGCTCAAGATAACAAGACGGTAGAGTTACCCTCTGCATATAAGGAATTTGCAGACGTTTGCGATAAACAAAATGCGGACAAGCTCCCCCCACACTGACCCTACGATTGTCCTATAGAATTACTTCCTGGTGCACCTATACCTTTTGGAAACATCTACCCTTTAGCAAGCCCTGAACTAAAAGCCCTCAAGGACTACATAGAAGAAAATCGGGCTAAGGGGTTTATCCACCCATCTTCCTCACCAGCGGGGGCTCCCATATTCTTTGTTAAGAAGAAGGACAGTTCTCTAAGACCTTGCATTGACTACCGAGAACTTAAAATTGCAATCAAAAATTGTTATCCTTTAGCATTGATCCCTGAGCTTTTGGAGAGAGTGCGACATGCAAACATTTTTACCAAGTTAGTCTTGGTAGGTATCAGATAGGTATCAGATGAGGTATCTTGGTAGGTATCAGATCTGGAGACGAATGGAAGACAGCTTTTAGGTCACAATACGGACATTTTGACTATCTTGTTATGCCGGGGGGCGAAGCCAACTGAGCATGGTGGAAGACGTGTGAGCTCTGAGCTCCTCACCACAGCACCCGATCTACTAGCTTTTAAAGTATGCTCACCAGTCTGACTATGGGCAAACTCAGCAAGGAGAGGAGCGGAGACACGTGGCATGCAGTCAGACCAAAGAAACCCCATGGAGACATGAATACATTTCTTTATAAGAAGATGGCCTCACCGGCAGGAAGAGGGAAGATGGCGGCGGCTGAGGACAGAGCAGCAGCTCTGGATATTGAATCGGATGACGCCAGCTCCTGTGCTCCTTCAGACCTACCTGACAATGTCAACCCTGCACCGATCACCAGAGCCTTTCTACAGCACTCTTTTCAGCAGTCTCTGGCACAAGCCTTGTCCCCTGTGCTTCAGGAATTGGCAGTCATTAAGTCAGAGGTAACACACGTGGGGCAAAGGGTGGAGGCGCTGGAGGACTTCCAGACAAGGCTGGTGCAGCACAGTAAGGGACTTCAGACCCAAATAAGATCGCTAAGTGCCCAAGAGGATAGCCTTTTTTTTCACGTGGAAGACCAGGAAAATAGAGGAAGAAGGAAAAATTTGAGGATAAGGGTAATCCCACTTTAGGAGACTTCTATTGTTCTGTCAGTCTATGCCTCTCCTTTCTCCCAGAGAAACCAACCATACACAAAAAAATAATAAAACACAATACATCAAGCTTATCAATACAATGGGGTTCTTACTTTCATGCCCCTGAGGATGCCTCACTGTCGGTGCACCCCTCCCTAGAACAAATATGGATAGACTAAGCCAAGGGACACAGAATAGGTAAGATGAATATATTTTCTCACCTCTTATTACGGGCTGCGCAGTCCCGGTGTCCGTTGGCTTGTCTCTCTGGGTCCAGTCTCTGGGGGTACACCAGCAGGAGGTCCAATCCTCAGGCCCCACGTCGTTTGGCGCCAACTGATATGGTTCTGATTCTGGATCTGACTCCAATAGCCAGGAAAGAGTTGATGTATTGCTCCGAATGGTATAAAATGATTGGCATACGTACGCCTCGTGAGAGATCACACACAGACTGTCACAGAGAAGTCAATGCTAGATGTCCTGTTTATTAATCAGATTACATGATTTCTTATAGCGGAAAAAGAGGAACTTTATGACTCGGCTAATTTGATGATCTAATTGTCACATTACTAAGTCCCATGACAACGTATCACATTATCATTCCATACTTTAGCAAAAGTCAGCACTATGTCAGCAATTTCAATATCATAAAGTGATTAGTAAGGGATTATTAAGGGAGCTGGCTGCTACTTCAGGGGCCATTTTGTTAAGCAAACTGTTAGATATAATACAAGCAAGTATACATTTGATACTAGATATATGATTCCACAACAAATCTGTAGCAGTGGAGGCACTGACAGACAGTATGAGGCAGATATTTGCCATGCTTGTAGATGCAGAGCGGGCTGAAAACATCACTATAAAAAAGAGTGCACAGAGCGCTCAGGCCGAAGCCTGCAGCAAGTGACCCGCCTAGGGATACAATATGTGCCCTCCTGAACTACCTCGACACTGCTGCAATTCTCAGAGCAGCAAGGGAACAAGCCAATGTCATATTTGAAGGAAATAAAGTTTTATTGTTTCGGCACTTAGCTGCCAGCACCCTAGCTAAACGCAAAGCGCTGAAACCTCTTAAAGCTGAATTGAGAGAGAGGAGACTGCCTATGAGATGGCTCTCCTTTTGGTCTTAGCACCACAATTAACGGACGACAGATAGTCATCCGCCATCCAGATGAACTTCCCAAGATTTGGGAGGCGCTGGAGATCTCCCCGCTGGAAATCCCTTCATGGCTTCCTTCTGCCAACATGGAAAGACTGCCTAGACTTCCCACCACAACGCCATGGCAAGTGATGTCCAAGCAAAAGCAACCAAAGAAGAAGCAGCCGGCAGGGGACTGAGATTTTGAACCCTGAGGTTTTTGTGTTTAGAGTTCCTTAGGATCAGCCTTACTTAATGCTGCTTCTAGTTCTAATTCTAGCGAGATAAGTCATCTCTGCCTTGTTATAAAAGTGTCTTATGCAATTGAGTTTTAGGGGTAGCCAAAGCTTACATGTTAGCAACCCCAAATGTTTCTTGTTGCACTTTGCTCATATGTTCCCGCATATTCTGCTCTGCTTTGGGAGATGAGGGGCGGTTTTGGTGCTTTAGTATCGCCACTTTTTTTTTATGAGATGGTGAGATAATAATCTTGAACAGCTCGCACCACCCGCCTATCAGCTCCTAAGCCTAAACCATTGAGTCAGATGGTCAAATATTTGTTTTAACACAAGAAGATTGGGTGACTGGGTCAACTAGATTTTTCTAGAGGTCTTTACCTATGTCCCTTCCCCCAATCTTTTATATTCAGTATTTCACAGCTGTATTGCGCTATGTTGCGCCTATGGGGCCTATGTGCCCTTTCAACTTGTTAATAACTGATTTACTGTCCCTTCACCTAGTCCTTTTGAGTCGGGTAACATGGTCCACACTCAATAAAATGGAATGAAGTGTTTGTGCAAAGATATTATGACATGGCACACTTCACACTTTACTCGCTTAATGTGAATGGAATGAATATACCACAGAAACGTAGCCAGGTCTATCAGTAGAGATGTGGTGAACATAAAAATTTTCGTTCGCGAACGGCAAACGCAAATTTCCTCAAATGTTCGCGAACGGGCGAACCGGGCGTACCGCCATAGACTTCAATAGGCAGGCAAATTTTAAAAGCCACAGGGACTCTTTCTGGCCACAATAGTGATATAAAGTTGTTTCAAGGGGACTAACAACTGGACTGTGGCATGCCGGAGGGGATCCATGGCAAAACTCCCATGGAAAATTACGTAGTTGATGCAGAGTCTGGTTTTAATCCATAAAGGTCATAAAGCACCTAACATTCTAAAATTGTTTGGAATAACGTGCTTTAAAACATCAGGTTTTATGTTGTATCAATCAGGTAGTGTAAGGGTTACGCCCGCTTCACAGTGACAGACCAAACTATGAGAGACCAAACTCCCTGTTTAACGCACCGCAAACAACCGCAAACAGTCCATTTGCACAACCGCAAACTCCCCATTTTCACAAGGTTGGATACCAAGCTAGCCATGTCCCGTTCCTTGTCCTCATTGATGTCATTGAAGGTCTCTTCCTCCACCCAGCCACGTAGAACAAAACCAAGGGTCCCCGAAAGGTGACAACAAGCCCCCTGGGACGCCTGCTGTGTTTGGTCTTCCACCTCCTCAAAGCCACCTTCCTCCTTTGACTCCTCTTCTTCAGACTCCTCTCTCTGCGTTGCCTCTCTCTGTGTTATTATAAGATGTGTTAAGTCGTACTATTCCTATCAGTTTAGTCCCTGTTACGTCCTCTATCAGGGGACGTGTATGGAATAGATTTTAGGAACCAGGAGATGGAAAAAGATGCTTGGTTGGTCCTCCTACTTCCAATTTGGGGCACTGCGCGTGCAATGTACTGTGCCACCAGATAGATGTGGGGTTTTAAGTAGTACTATTCCTATAAGTTTAATCCCTGTTGCGTCCCCTATCAGGGGACGTGTATGGAAGAGATTTTAGGAACCGGGAGATGGAAAATTATCCAATATCAATTGGAGAAAGGTCCCATAGCAGAGAATCAGGCTTCATGTCACACACTACTGGAACAGGCTACTGTGAGATATTTAGGCCCCGGCACCCAGACAGAGGAGAGAGGTGCCATAGCAGAGAATCAGGCTTCATGTCACACACCGATGGAGAAGGCCACTTTTGCTTATTTAGGCCCCTGACACCCAGACAGAGGAGATAGGTCTCATAGCAGAGAATCAGGCTTCATGTCACCCACCACTGGAACAGGCCACTGTAAGATATTTAGGCCCCGGCACCCAGACAGAGGAGAGAGTCCCAGAGCAGAGAATCAGGCTTCATGTCACCCACCACTGGAACAGGCCACTGTCAGACATTTAGGCCCCGGCACCCAGACACAGCAGAGAGGTCCCATAGCAGAGAATCAGGCTTCATGTCACCCACAACTGGAACAGGCCACTGTAAGATATTTAGGCCCCGGCACCCAGACAGAGGAGAGGGGTTCCGTAGCAGAGAATCAGACTTCATGTTACACACCACTTGAACAGGCCAGTTTACGATATTTAGGCCCCGGCACCCAGACAGAGAAGAGGTTCATTGAACTTTGGGTTGCCCTGCAATATAATGGTAAAATTAAAAAAAGAGGATTGAATGAAGAAGTGCCATGGAGTACAAGAATATATGGTTAAGGGGAGGTAGCTATAAATGTCTAATCTGCACAAGGGATGGACAGGTCCTTAGGGATCCATGCCTGGTTCATTTTTATGAACGTCAGCTTGTCCACATTGGCTGTAGACAGACGGCTGCGTTTGTCTGTAATGACGCCCCCTGCCGTGCTGAATACACGTTCAGACAAAACGCTGGCCGCCGGGCAGGCCAGCACCTCCAAGGCATAAAGGGCTAGATCTGGCCACGTGGACAATTTGGAGACCCAGAAGTTGAATGGGGCCGAACCATCAGTCAGTACGTGGAGGGGTGTGCACACGTACTGTTCCACCATGTTAGTGAAATGTTGCCTCCTGCTAACACGTTCCGTATCAGGTGGTGGTGCAGTTAGCTGTGGCGTGGTGACAAAACTTTTCCACATCTCTGCCATGCTAACCCTGCCCTCAGAGGAGCTGGCCTGTGACACAGCTGCGTTGGCGACCTCTTGCTCCTCCTCTGCCTTCACCTTAGGCTTCCACTTGTTCCCCTGTGACATTTGGGAATGCTCTCAGTAGCGCAGTCTACCAACGTGCGCTTGTACTCGCGCATCTTCCTATCATGCTCCAGTGCAGGAAGTAAGGTGGGCACATTGTCTTTGCACCAGGTAACAAGCAGGGTGGCAACCCAGTAGTCCGCACACGTTAAATGTGGGCAACTCTGCTGTCGTTGCGCAGGCACTGCAGCATGTAGTTGCTCATGTGTGCCAGGCTGCCCAAAGGTAAGGAAAAGCTGTCCTCTGTGGGAGGCGTATCGTCATCGCCCTCCGTTTCCCCCCAGCCACGCACCAGTGATAAGACCGAGCTGCGTTGGGTGCCACCCCACTGTGAACATGCTTCATCCTCCTCCACCTCCTCCTCCTCCTCGTCCTCCTCGTTGTCCAGTAGTGGGCACTGGATGGCCACATTTGTACCTGGCCTCTGCTGTTTGAAAAAACCTCCCTCTGAGTCACTTCTAAGAGACTGGCCTGAAAGTGCTAAAAATGACGCCTCTTCCTCCTCCTCCTCCTCCTCCTCCTCCTTCTGGGCCACCTCCTCTTCCATCATTGCCCTAAGTGTTTTCTCAAGGAGACATAGAAGTGGTATTGTAATGCTGATAACGTCGGCATCGCCACTGGCCATGTTGGTGGAATACTCGAAACAGCGCAACAGGGCACACAGGTCTCGCATGGAGGCCCAGTCATTGGTGGTGAAGTGGTGCTGTTCCGCAGTGCGACTGACCCATGCATGCTGCAGATGAAACTCCACTATGGCCTGCTGCTGCTCGCACAGTCTGTCCAGCATGTGCAAGGTGGAGTTCCACCTGGTGGGCACTTTGCATATGAGACGGTGAGCGAGAAGGCTGAAGTTACGCTGTAGCACAGACAAGCGAGCAGCGGCAGGATGTGAATGCTGGAAGCGCGCACAGGCGAACCTGCACTTTATGCAGAAGCTCTATTCACAACTACCCCATGTCGGGGTAGTTGTGAATGAACTTCTGCACCACCAAATTCAGCACATGCGCCAGGCAAGGGATGTGCGTCAAACCGGCTAGTCTGCGACGAGATTTCGCCCATTATCGCACACCACCAGACCGGGCTTGAGGCTCACCGGCAGCAACCACTCGTCGGTCTGTTGTTCAATACCCCGCCACAACTCCTGCGCGGTGTGGGGCCTGTCCCCCAAACATATGAGTTTCAGAATGGCCTGCTGACGTTTACCCCGGGCTGTGCTGAAGTTGGTGGTGAAGGTGTGTGGCTGACTGTATGAGCAGGTGGAAGAAGAGGAGGAGGAAGCCGAGTAGGAGGAGGAGGATACAGGAGGCAAAGAATGTTGTCCTGTGATCCTTGGCGGCGGCAGGATGTGCGCCAAACAGCTCTCTGCCTGGGGCCCAGCCGCCACTACATTTACCCAGTGCGCAGTTAGGGAGATATAGTGTCCCTGGCCGTGCTTACTGGTCCACGTATCTGTGGTTAGGTGGACATTGCCACAGATGGCGTTGTGCAGTGCACACTTGAATTTATCGGATACTTGGTTGTTCAGGGAAGGCACGGCTCTCTTGGAGAAGTAGTGCCGGCTGGGAACAACATACTGTGGGACAGCAAGTGACATGAGCTGTTTGAAGCTGTCTGTGTCCACCAGCCTGAATGACAGCATTTCATAGGCCAGTAGTTTAGAAATGCTGGCATTCAGGGCCAGGGATCGAGGGTGGCTAGGTGGGAATTTACGCTTTCTCTCAAATGTTTGTGAGATGGAGAGCTGAACGCTGCCTTGTGACATGGTTGAGATGCTTGGTGACGGAGGTGGTGGTGTTGGTGATACATCCTCTGTTTCCTGGGCGGCAGGTGCCAACGTTCCTCCTGAGGTGGAGGAAGAGGCTGAGGCGGCAGCAGAAGAGGGAGCAGGGGGAGTCTGAGTGAGTTCCTTGTTTTTAAGGTGTTTACTCCACTGCAGTTCATGCTTTGCATGCAGATGCCTGGTTATGCAGGTTGTGCTAAGGTTCAGAACGTTAATGCCTCGCTCCAGGCTCTGATGGCACAGCGTGCAAACCACTCGGGTCTTGTCGTCAGCACATTTTTTGAACAACTGCCACACCAGGGAACTCCTTGAAGCTGCCTTTGGGGTGCTCGGTCCCAGGTGGCGGTGGCCAGTAGCAGGCAAACTCTCTTGGCGGCGGGTGTTCTGCTTTTACCACCTGCGCCCTCTTTTGCTACGCTGTTGGCTCGGTCTCACCACTGCCTGTTCCTCTGAACTCAGTGGCACGACCTTCATTCCATGTGGGGTCTAGGACCTCATCGTCCCCTGCATCGTCTTCCACCCAGTCTTCCTCCCTGACCTCCTGTTCAGTCTGCACACTGCAGAAAGATGCAGCAGTTGGCACCTGTGTTTCGTCATCATCATAGATGTGCTGAGGTGGTATTCCCATGTCCTCATCATTAGGAAACATAATTGGTTGTGCGTCAGTGCATTCTATGTCTTCCACCGCTGGGGAAGGGCTAGGTGGATGCTCTTGGGAAACCCTGCCAGCAGAGTCTTCAAACAGAATAAGAGACTGCTGGATAACTTGAGGCTCAGACAGTTTCCCTGATATGCATGGGGGTGATGTGACAGACTGATGGGCTTGGTTTTCAGGCGCCATCTGTGCGCTTTCTGCAGAAGACTGGGTGGGAGATAATGTGAATGTGCTGGATCCACTGTCGGCCACCCAATTGACTAATGCCTGTATCTGATCAGGCCTTACCATCCTTAGAACGGCATTGGGCCCCACCAAATATCGCTGTAAATTCTGGTGGGTACTGGGACCTGAGGTAGTTTATTCACTAGGACGTGTGGCTGTGGCAGAACGGCCACGTCCTCTCCCAGCACCAGAGGGTCCACTAACACCACCACGACCATGTCCGCCCTTCGCGTCCCTTACTAGATGTTTTCCTCATTGTTACCATTCACCACAATAAGAAAAAAATTATTTGGCCCAATGTATTGAATTCAAATTCAGGCCTTTTTTTACAGGCACCTAACACTATCTGGCTATCTATTTATGTACCGTATTACACTAATACAGGCACAGCAGTAACCACAGATTTAGGGGAATATCAATTGTAGGCCTAGTATTTAGGCCCTGGATGAAAGGTATCCTTTTACGGACAGAATTACACTTGGAGATTCACAGTAGCGTGTGAAAAAATATATAGGATTATGCTTTGAGCACTTGTATTTTAACACTTATTGTAATATACCCTTTAACGGGAAGAAGTACACTTGGAGATGCACGATAGCATGTGAAGTTATTGAGAATGACCCTATCAGCACTTGTATTTACACCTTGAGTGTAATATACCCTTTTACGGACAGAAATACACTATGAGATGCACAATAGTGCGTGCAAATTTAAAGGATTATGCTTTCAGCAATTGTAATTTAACACTTTTTGTGTAATATACCCTTTTTTTACGGAAAGAAATACACTTGGAGATGCACGCTGAGTGTAATATACCTTTTTACGGACAGATTTACACTTAGCCTACAACAGCAGAAACCACTGATTTAGGGTATTGCTATTTTGGCAATTGAATTTCACCCCAGAAAAAAATATATCCTTTGCCAGACAGCAGACAGTATTACACTTGGCTAGCCACAGCTGGAACACCAGATTTAGGGGATTGCTATTTTTGCAAGTGAATTTCACCCCTCAATAAAATATAGAAAATTCTATCCTGAGTTTCTAGGGGTGACAATAAGCACAGCCAAGCCCCTAATGTAGGATATAGCAAAAAAAAATTAAAAATGCTATTGATGGATTAATGGACTTGGTGGCCGCTTTTGCTTGGCGCACCACAAGACACAAAATGGCCACCGATCACCCCAGAAAAAAGTGACAGAAAAACGCTCTGGGCAGCCTAAAAACAGTGAGCAATTAACTAGCAGAAGTTGAATGATTCACAGCTGTAGATCGATCACTTCATTAAGTGTTTTTGCTGAGTTAATCCCTGCCTAATCTCGCCCTAACAGCAGCTGCATCCTCTCCCTACACTGATCAGAGCAAAGTGACGTGCGGGGCTACGTGACTCCAGCTTAAATAGAGGCTGGGTCACATGCTGCACTGGCCAATCACAGCCATGCCAATAGTAGGCATGGCTGTGATGGCCTCTTGGGGCAAGTAGTATGACGCTTGTTGATTGGCTGCTTTGCAGGCTTTCAAAATGCACCAAAAATCGCTGAACACTGAACCTGAACCCGAACCCGAACTTTTACATAAATGTTCGGGTTCGGGTCCGTGTCACGAACACCCCAAAATTTGGTATGAACCCGAACTATACAGTTCGGGTTCGCTCATCCCTACTCATGGGGATAAAGCGTCCAAGTTCATGATGAACCGTATAAGGAAAGCCCACAATTACATTTGTAAAATCCATAAATCAGGTAGCGGTATAGCAGTAACAACAAAAGAAATAGCCCATCAATTCCAAAATTTCTATCTAGAGCTATATAATATGCCCCACCATGACCCAGAGAAAGACCCAACCTCATCCCAGAACCCTATTAATACTTTTCTCGAGTCTCTAGCACTCCCTAAATTACATAATACCCAGAGGGCGTCCCTGCAAGCCCCTTTCACTGAAGAGGAACTTCTAGCAGCCATAAAAAGCCATCCCAATGGAAAAGCCCCCAGGCCCGATGGCCTGCCGGCCCTATACTACCGCTCCTTCAGTAAATCTATACTTCCTCACCTATTGGCCATTTGTAATCAGTCATTACAGGGATCCCCTCTTACACCAGATATGACTAGAGCCTACATAACAATCATACCAAAAGAAGGAAAGGATCCAGGGAAAGGTGCAAATTACCGCCACATATAGTTATTAAATCTAGACCTAAAGTTGCTGGCTAAAATGCTAGCTACTCGTCTGGCTACATACCTGCCCTCTCTGATACATAGGGATCAGACAGGGTTTATAAATGGAAGAGAAGGTCGGGATAACACAGCAAGAATGCTAAACATATTATTTCATGCTAAAAAACGCTCCCTTCCCTTAGCCTTCTTAAGCACTGATGCCGAGAAGGCTTTCAATAGGGTAAATTGGGAATTTATGCAAATTACCCTAGAGAAATCTGGACTGCCAGATCCATTTGTAAAAGCTATCTTCTCGATGTATTAAACTAATGCCTCAGCAGTAGTGAACCCGAACTGTAAATTTTGGGTTTGTACCAAACTTTAGGATTTATGGGGCCTGGACCCGAAGCCGAACATTTCAGAGCAGCCAATCAACAAGCGTTTAACTCTGTGCCCTTAGAAGCCATCACAGCCATGCCTACTAATGGCATGGCTGTGATTGGCCAGAGCAGCATGGGACCCAGGCTCTATATAAGCTGGAGTCACGTAGCGCTGCACGTCACTCTGCTGTTACTAGTGTAGGGAGAGGATGCTGGTGATTTCAGGGAGAGAATAGGAGAGAATCTGTGATCTAACTGAGCGATCTACATGCATTTAGTTGGGTGGGTGCAGGGCACAATCTTTTTACCCTGCCCTGAGCCCAGTGACAGAAAAAAATAACTATTATCCATCTGTTAGTTATGTGGGCTGCGGCGGCGGCGGGCATTTTATGCAGGCTCAGTGCACCAGCACTGCACCTGAGCTTTCGTGACATTCAAATACAAGCTTGAAATACTGCAATATTAATCTGGTTTTAAAAATACCCTTTTTTGGCAAAATCCACTATTTTACAGATCTGCATGTGTGAAATTCATGTTTAATATATACAGCTTTCACATTTTTTGGGCAATATCCAACATTTGGATTAGTCAGTGTCTAATTTAAGCTAGAACTCTCTCTAAGTTTTTATGGAATAAGAAGAGACCTAGACTTACTAAACAATACACGACTTTACCTGTCAAGCAAAGAGGTATGGGGGTGCCGGACTTTTATGGATATTACTTAGCGGTTCACGGGATGAGATGTTTAGAATGGCTACGCTACCAGGGAGATAGATATTCAGTCCGAGTTTGCCATTAGTCAATCTGCAATACGACCTTTACTTTTACATGGAAAGTATGTCACTGAAACACATATTGGAAACCCCATTACTAAAAATACGATACGACTATGGAAACGAAAATTGAATACTCACCTTCTCACTACCACAATCTCCCCTTTGACACAACTGAGGGATATTCTACAAGATGCTTCCCTACAATTTATACAAACTCTACCCGAGAAGGCTAAAGCATTTACTACACCAGTGGTGGACTTATTAGACAAGTGGGGCACACTGAGAAATGAGTGGGATAAGGGGGACAATATTTCCTCTTTATCTTTTCTACAAAGATCATATATAAGGGATTATTTAAGGCCTATTACACCAATAAATAAAACAGACCCAACCAGGTTTGAGAAAATAGTCCTCCAGAAACAAGAACCTGTTAAAAAGATCTCTATACTGTACTCTATGATACTTACACTTACAAGCCCAGAAACTAACCCATATTTAGCGAAATGGGAATCAGATCTACGTTTAGAAAGGGATCAAAAATCCTTGCACAGGTGTCTTTCACTGACCCCGAAGATCTCGACTTGCGTGAGACTACAAGAAAACTACTTAAAAATACTAACCAGATGGTATTACACACCAGATGTTTTGCATAAGATGTACCCCGAGGTCAGTGAGAGATGCTGGAGATGTACACGGGAAACAGGCACCTTTTTCACATTTGGTGGTGAGATAATTAAAAAAATGTGGGAACAGATCTGCTCAGCAGTCACAAAGGTCTGTAAGAATCACGTACAACCTTCTCCACAGGTTTGTCTATTAAATTTATTAGACCAGATAAAATGCTCAGCCACCACCAAGCGTCTCATCTCGCAATTACTTGCAGCTGCTCGGGTACTAGTTGCAGCTAAATGGCGGGATACTTCCCCTCCTTCATTGGGAAATTGGGAACTCAGGTGTGATGATATATATAGGATGGAACAAATAGCGGGATGGGAGAATAGATCCACCCAGGTGTTCCAAAAAGTATGGGGCCCTTGGGTAACATATAGAGGCTTTCAATTCACATAAAGGAATTTATCCATCTTCTTCTTCTATGGCCTGGGAGATTAAATGAACCATTTTTAAGGAGGTGCTGAAACGTGTACTACAATCATCCAATCATCCACTCCCCTCCCCCCCCCCCACCCCTATCCTTTCCCTTCCCTTTCCCTTTTACTTTCCATGTGTTGTAATAACGCTTCTTTACTTTTGATTACAAGTGCAATAAGATGTTCTATAATATATAAGATGTCACTCATGCTTTCACTGACAATTGCAAATTGATATGTCATGTATTTGCACTTTTGAGACAAATATGAACAATAAAAATTGTTTGAACATAATTGAAGCTAGAAATACAGCCATAATTTTCTTGGTTTTTAAAAACACACTTTTTTGCCAAAATACCCAATTTTACAGCCGTTGCAGCATCAGCACGTATGAAATTGAAATGTTATATACTGCTGTCATATTCAGTTATTGAACAAACACCCAGTTTGGGCAAAAAACTTAAATTGCGGCCTAGTCTGGATCAGTACGTGTGAGATACACCCTTTACATACTGTGGTTATATTCTTTTATTAATAAAACACCCTTTTTTGGGCAAAATACAATTTTTTTCTGCCCTTGCAGCATCAGCACGTATGAAATACAAGGGTTATATACTGCTGTCATATTCAGTCATTAAACAAACACCCGTTTTGGGCAAAAAAGTTTATTTTGCAGCCTTTGCTGCATATGTCATTGTGAGATACACCCTTTACATACTGTGGTTCTATTCAGTTATTTGAATTACAGCCATTTTGGGCACAAATCTTTAATTGCGGCCTAGTCTGGATCAGGGCGTGTGAGATACACCCTTTACATACTGTGGTTCTATTCAGTCATTAAACAAACACCCATTTTGGGCACAAATCTTTTAAAGCGGCCTAGTCTGGATCAGGAAGCATGAGATACACCCTTTAAATACTGTAGTTCTATTCAGTTATTTGAAATACAGCCATTTTGGGCACAAATCTTTAATTGCGGCCTATTCTGGTCAGGGCATGTGAGATACACCCTTTACATACTGTGGTTCTATTCTGCTATTAATTTGAAAAATATGAGGAGAGCGTCAAATAAGGGACGTGGCACAGGTCGTGGTGCTGCTGGTCGAGCTCCTGTTGCAGGGAGAGGATGTGGTTGATCTGTGCCAACTACACGCACAAGTGAAACCCCTTCCTCAGGTGCGAGTAGGCGACAAAACCTGCAGTGGTATTTGGTCGGCCCTAATGCGGCTCTACGAATGGTGAGGCCTGAAAAAGTATAGGCGATAGTAGATTGGGTTGCTGACAGTGGATCCAGTTCCTTCACATTGTCTCCCACCCAGTCTCCTGCTGAAAGATCAGAGTTGGCACGTGCAGCCGATGTCCATCAGTCTTTCACCTCACCCCATTGCAAATCAGCCAAGCAGTCTGAGCCCCAAGTCATGCAGCAGTCTCTTCTGCTTTTTGATGACTCTGTTATCAGGGTTTCCCAGGGCCATCCACCTAGCCCTACCCCAGAAATGGAAGAGATTGAGTGCACCGATGCCCAACCACTTATGTTTCAAGATGAGTACATTAGAGGACCATCGCAGCACGTCTCGGATAATGACGAAACACATGTAACAAATGCTGGGGCTTGCAAAAGTGTGCAGACTGACAAGGAGGGGAGAAGGGAAGAATGGGTGGAAGATGATGTGGAGGACGATGAGGTCCTCGACCCCACATGAAATCAAGGTCATGCGAGTGACCTGTGTAGTTTGGAGGAAGACGCAGTGGTCGCACAAAGCCACCAGCACAGCAGAAGAGGAAGCAGGGTGCAAAAGCGGAGTGGCCGTCCCCTAGACAGTACGCCTGCTACTGCCCACCGCAGCTAGGGAACAAGCACAGCAAAGCCAGCTCCAAGGAGTTCCCTGGCATGGCAGTTATTCAGACAATGTGCTGATGACAAGACATGAGTGGTTTGCATGCTGTGCAATCAACGCCTGAAGCGAGGCATAAACGTTCTCGACCTGAGCACAGCCGGCATGACCAGGCATCTAAGTGCAAAGCATGAGCTGCAGTCGAGTAGACACCTCAAAAACTAAGAAAGGTCTCTGGCTCCTTTTGCTTCCTCTTCTGCTGCAGTCTCGGCTTCTTCATCCACCTCTGGGGTGACAGTGCCACCTGCCACCCCGCAAACAGATGATCTGCCAGCAACACCACCACCTGGGTCACCAAGCATCTCCACAATGTCCCACAGAAGCATTCAGCTCTCCATCTCCCAAACAATAAAGAGGAAGAGGAAGTACCCCCCTACCCACCTGCGATCCCTAGCCCTGAATGCCAGCATTTCTAAATTACTGGCCTTTGAAATGCTGTCATTCTGTCTGGTGGAGACGGAGAGTTTTAAAGGCCTTATGGCGGTGGCTGTCCCACAGTACGTCATGCCCAGCCGCCACTACTTTTCCAGACGAGCCATCCCTTCCCTGCACAACCAAGTGGGGGACAAAATCAGGTGTGCACTGTGCAACGCCATCTATGGCAAGGTGCACCTCACTACAGATACGTGGACCAGTAAGCACGGTCAGGGACGTTATATCTCCATAACAGCACACTGGGTAAATGCAGCAGCGGCTGGGCCTGAGGCGTATAGCAGTTTGGCGCATGTCCTTCCACCATCGAGTATTGCAGGGCGCTTCAGTTTGCATCCTGTTGCTTCCTCCTCCTACTCCGCTTCCTCATCCTCTACCGGCTCCTTATCCGGTCAGCGTAACACCTTCACCACCAACGTCAGCACAACCAGGGGTAAACGACAGCAGGCAGTTTTAAACCTGTTTGGGGGACAAACCCCACACCGCGCAGGAGCTGTGGACATGCCTTGAACAACAGACCGATGAGTGGTTGGTGCCAGTCAGCCTCAAGCCCGGCCTGATGGTGTGCCATAATGGGTGAAATCTCGTAGCAGCTCTGGGACTAGCCGGTTTGACGTACATCCCGTGCCTGGCACATGTGCTGAATTTGGTGGTGCAGAGATTCCTTAAAAATTACCCCAATATGTCAGAGCTGCTGTTTAAAGTGCAGGCCGTCTGTGCGCGCGTTCGGCGTTCTCACCCTGTTGCTACTCGCCTGTCAGTGCTGCAGCGTAACTTTGGCCTTCCTGCTCACCGCCTCATATGCGCTGTGCCCACATGGTGGAACTCCACCTTGCACATGCTGGCCAGACTGTGCGAGCAGCAGCAGGCGATACTGGAGTTTCAGCTGCAGCACTCAGAGGTGAATCGCTCGGTGGAACAGCACCACTTCACCACCAATGACTTGGCCTGCATGCGAGACCTGTGTTCCTTGTTGCGCTGTTTCGAGTACTCCACCAACATGGCCAGTGCAGATAACGCTGTTCTCAGCGTTACTATCCCACTTCTATGCCTCCTTAAAAAAACACTGCTGGCGATGATGGAAGAGGATGTAGCAAAAGATGAGGAGGAAAAGGGATAATTTCGTAGGGTTTCCGGCCAGTCATTCACAAGTGGCTCAGAGGGTGAGTTCCTGCACCCACAAATGCCAGGTACACAATTGTCCAGCCAGGGCACAGTTCTGGAGGATGAGGAGGAGGAGAAGATGGAGGAGGAGGAACCATGTTCCACAGCAGGGTGGCAACCAGACATGCTCATGGCCATCACTGGTGCGTGGCTGGGGGGATACAGAGGACACAGACGATACACCTCCCACAGAGGACAGCTTTTTGTTGCCTCTGGGCAGCCTGGCACACATAAGCGATTACATGCTGCAGTGTCTCCGCAACGACCGCCGAGTTGCCCACATTCTAACTTGTGCTGATTACTGGGTGGCCACGCTGCCCTTTGCGCCTTGGAGGTGCTAGCCTGCCCTGCAGCCAGTGTATTATCTGAATGTGTGTTTAGCATGGCAGGGGACATCATCACAGACAAGCGCAGCCGCCTGTCCACAGCCAATGTGGGCAAGATCACGTTCATTAAAATGAACCAGGCATGGATCCCACAGGACTTGTCCGTACCTTGTGCAGAATAGACATGTATACCGGCCTTAACCAGCCATTGTTATACTACAGCGCAATGTCTCATTTTTGTATTTTGGATATTTCACACTATTTTGTAGTGTACCCTAATTAAAAAAATATATATATATATTAAATTAAAACCAAAAAACAGTGTTGGCTACCTCGTCCTCTTCCACACCAGCTTCCACCTATACAGCTACGTCCACCGCCTCCTCAAACTCCTACTCCATATGGAAATCCACCTCATAAATTATTATTTTTTTATTTGTACATATATAATTTTATTTTATGTAATTTCACTAATTTGTCTGATATATTTTTGGGTGAAATTCAACAATTTTTGGGTGTGATGTACCACTGCTATACCTAGTAGACAGGTTTAAAAAAAAAAAAATAATTGTCTGTTACATTTTCAGGTGAAATTCACCAATTTTGGGGTTTGATTGTACCACTGCTATACCAAGTAGACAGGGAAAAAAAAGAAAACTAATTTGTCTGTTACATTTTCAGTTGAAATTCTCAATTTTTGGGTGTAATATACCCCTCCTCAACCTAGTTGACAGCTTAATAAATTTCAATAATTTTTATTTTCCATTTTCAAGTGACAATAAACCATTTTTTTCTGTCATAGACCCTTGCTCTACCTAGTAGACAGGTTAATAAATTTCTGTAATTTTTCTGTTACATTCTTGGGTTGACATTTTACAATTTTGGACGTGAATAAACCCCTGCTCTGCATAGGTGACAGGGAATAAAATTTCAGAAATTCTTTGCGCTTTACAAATTTGTCCCACATTTGCGCTTTACTAATTTTTCCCACATTTGTGCTTCAATAATTTATTAAACATTTGCACTCTAACAGCTTTTCCCACATTTTCGCTCGATCCAAATTTTTTTTCATCCATTTATCTCTTTTGGATGTGGTCTCTCTTTCTCACGCGCCATCTCCGGCGTGGAACCCTGATTCGTCGATAACCGTGATCAACATGGTGGGCTCAGAAAAGAACATTGAAAGTTGATAGAGAAGATATCCAAATGGATGGTGGACATCACGGTTTAAAAAAAATCGTCTGTTACATTGTCAGGTGACTTTTTTCAAATTTTGATGGATAGAAACCCCTGCTCTGCATAGGTGACGGAATAAAATGTAAGAAATTCTTCATTAATTGATGCGCGCCACTTCCTTTCATTCAATGCTTAAACTTTAAAAAGTTGTCCCACATTTACGCTTTAATAATTTGTCCCATATTTCCATTTTTTTTATTAATCATTCCAATAACAGGGCATCTTAAGAGTCCTGTATTGTTATTTATCGTCACTACTTTCCCGAGTCGGGAGTGGGTAATTGCCGCGCGCCCCTTCCTTAACTTGGAAGCTTATGCTTTAATACTTTGTCCCACATTTCCACTCGATTACATTTAATTTCATCCATTCACCTCCCTTGCATGTGGTATCTTTTTCTCAGGCTCCCTCTCCAGCCTGGAACCCTGATTCCCCGCCACCCGTGATCACCATGGTAGGCGCATAAAAGAACATCGAAAATTGATAAAGCAGATATCAAATTGGATTGTGAACATCACAGGGACGTGCGACATGGTGGGGCAGTAAGTGTGCACACTCCTACACGAACCGACTGACAGGGGTCAGCCCCTGCAACTTCTGGGTCTCCAAATTGGGCGCATGATCTGAGCTTGCCCTTTACTCCTTGGAGGTGCTGGCCTGCCCTGCAGTCAGTGTATTGTTTGAATGTGTGTTTAGCACGACTGGAGAGGGTTATCACTGGCTATATTTCCCAATGTTTTGGGGTGTACCCTAATTTAAAAAAATTAAAATAAATTTAAAACCAAAAAGCAGTGTAGGCTACCTCCTTCTCCACCGCCGCTTCCACATATACCGCCACATCCACCGCCTCCTCAACCTCCTACTCCATATGGACCTCGCCCTCCTAGATCAAGATTATTATTTTTATTATTATTTTTAATTTGTACGTAGTTTATGTTATTTAAAGTCATTTCCCTATCCACATTTGTTTGCAGAGCACTTGCCATGCTCTTAACCACATTTTGATGCCATTTGCAGCCCTCTAGCCCTTTCCATGACATTTTTACAGCCATTTTAGTGATCAAAAGTTCAGGTTCGGGGTTAAGTTTGGGTCAAGTTTGGGTCCCGAACGCGAACTTTTTGTGAAGTTCGGCTGAACCCGTTGAACTCGTAAATCCAGGTGTCCGCTCAACTCTACTCAGCAGCCATCATGGTGAACGATACTTTATACTCCACGTTCACTATTAGGAATGGCTCTAGACAGGGTTGTCCCCTCTCCCCACTAGTCTTTGTTCTAATCATGGAGCCACTTCTTCAGGCAATTAGACAAGATGAAAGGATCAGGGGTTTCAGATTAGGCTCCCAGGAGCATAAGGCTGCCGCTTTTGCGGACGATCTTCTAGTCATAATTTCAAACCCTGAGATTTCTCTACCCATTATCTATGACCTGTTGGAGAAGTTTAGCCCCTTATCCAATTTCAAGATCAACTTGAAAAAAATCACAGGTTCTGAGTCTGGGCCTCAAACCCACCGTAAGGAAAGATCTTGAGATGAAATCCCCATTTAATTGGATTGCCCCATACCTTACTTACATAGGAGTGAAGGTCCTGATCCTCACAGCCTGTTTCAACTTAACGTCTTTGGTAACCCCCAGATTAAATTACCTTCAGCAAGTTCCCCCAATCCTGGTACCAAAATCATTCTATAAATATCTAACCAAAAGCATTCGCCCCTTCGTTTGCGGAGGTAAAAGATCTTGCCTGTCTACCTTACTCCTCCAGAGACCTAGATTGTCAGGTGGTATAGGCCTTCCTAATCCATTGTTATATGGCAGAGCCATCTTTATGTCTAGAATAATCGATTGGTTTAGAAAACCACCACATAGGTCCTGGGTAGAGGTGGAAGCTGGTTTGAAAGCTTGATAGATAGGTCTACCCCTCTAACAAAACCAATTTCAAACCTTTACAAGGTACTTAATAATCACTTCACTGAATGAGTACAACAAGTCCCATTAGATTTAAAAAATATAATCTTTATTGAACAATCATAATTGTAAACATGATTCCACCTCTATAACATTTTAATTATACCAATAATAATGAGCCATTATAGTGAATGTATCTAATAATTACTGCACCTATTACTTATATGGGACTATTCTCATGGATCAATGGTGAATGCCAACAGGAAGGTGGACTCTGTAGTACTATTAAACTGGGGTGCAATGAGGTGTTATCCTGAATGCAATCACCCATGTAAAAATATAAGGGACTATCACCGTTCCAGGAAAAATGACATGAGCTGCTCAGGGTATAAAACTAATATCAAAGACAGCTAACCAAGGACAGAGTATGAACCTACCAGTGAGGGTCAGAATAGGCGCTAGATCTCCCCGACGTACGTTTCGCCCTGCTGCGTCCTCAGGAGGAGTCAAAGGTACTTAATGTCCCCATCTCTACTCCAAAACTAGCATTTGTGGGTCTATGGGAATGGGATTTGGGACGCTCTTTTACACCCAAAGAGTGTTCTAAATTATTTGTGGTACCCCACGTTGCCTCAAGATGTGTTAGAATCCAGGAAAATGGATACAAGATTCTGACTCGTTGGTATAAAACTCCTGATATCACTTGTAGATATGACCAGACAAATACTGATGTATGCTGGCATTGCAGGGGAGAGAGAGGTTCCTTTTAACATGTGTGGTGGTTATGCCCACCGATTCACAAGTGGTGGAATCAGGTTTTTAACAAAAGTAATGAGGTGTGTAAAACGAAAATCTCTCTGTCTCCCCAATTAGCTTTGTTGGGCCTTCCTGCCTGATGCTCCGGGGAGGGGGTGCCTCCTCTCTTTAAAAAACTTTTAATCAGTGCACGTCTTCTAGTACCCAGATTCTGGCTCAAGCCGGAGCTCCATTCCTTGGAGCAGTGGATAGGGAAGGTTGATAATATCTATAGATTTTAATAAATAGCAGCTTGGAAAAATCGCAATTATCCTAAATTTAGAGCAATCTGGAAAAACTGGGAACAATTCAGGAATTTCAAGCGTTTGAAGCCTTGACCTAAAAATGCCATATTTTATCACACTGCTGTTACTGTATCTCAATCTTATGTGAAACATTCACTGTATCCATGTGTTAACTCATATGTTGGTTGCTAATGTTTGTTACAAAAAACTGATGTATGATACAAAGCTTTCTAATCAAAGCTCTTAAATAAAAAATAAATTAAAAAAATAGAAGTATTTGAACGAATTGACTTTGGATCTATGATCCAAAGATTGATTCGCTCAAGCTTATCTATATGGTTTGGAAAAATGAAAAAAATGAGAGTTGAAGGAATATGGATTTGTAGACTGTATTTTTGATTTTCAATTATATTACAAAACCTTGAACTTTTGAGTTTCTAAATACTGAAGAATAAATATGCATCATCAATAATCTTAATGTTATGAATAAAATGTTAAACGCAAAACAAAGCTGCAGATGGTGCTATAACCAGCTAATTGAAAATGTTCTCCATCCGCACCCCTCTTAAAAAGGGGGAAAGGAGAGAGAAGTAACAGGACACCCCGATTGGGCGTGCAAGGGCATATTTTGACAGCGTCTAGAGCAGGGATGCTCAACCTGCGGCCCTCCAGCTGTTGCAAAACTACAACTCCCACGATGCCCTTCTGTAGGATGATAGCTGTAGGCTGTTAGGGAATGATGGGAGTTGTAGTTTTGCAACAGCTGGAGGGCCGCAGGTTGAGCATGCCTGGTCTAGAGCATGGCGGGGCATTATTGGGGTCAGGTCTTAGTCCCGGAGAGCACCCGCGTAGCAGGAACAGGTTGTTTTTCGCTACTTAACCTCGAGGGATAGACAGATGCATCCATGACGTCTAAAAAGAGATCCAACTTATGTTTGTTGAAGGGAAGGTTATCTCTTATTCTGCCTTGGTTGGACTCCAAGATGAGGTTGCCTCAGCTCTGGTTCACAGATGGGAATTTGCCAGTCTTTCAGTAATGCTTTGCCTTCTACAAAGGTGCGGATTACATAAGTACGGCCATCCTTGGGAATAAGTAATTTTAAGGGGTATCCCCACTTGTACATTAAGTTGTTCTTGCGTAGAGACAGTGTAATAGGTAGCAATGTGCGGCATTACCGCAGGGTAGCTGCAGATAAATATGTGTGGAGATGAACAGTGTGGTAAGGAGCTGGAAGTGTTCCCATTTTCCTAGCAGCCAGCATCACTGCTTCTTTTGTGGAGAAAAAATGAATGCGAGCTAGGGTGTCTCTTGACCGCATTCTGAGAGGTAGCAAAGTCTCTCATTTTTCACTCCAAATGTGATACCCTATCGTCTACTGCTTGGACTTTAGCAGATAAAGGGGCGATTAGGGCTGTCAAATCATGATTAATGGATGACTTTAGTGCCAGTAACATCTGCTTCAGAGTACTCTCTGATGCAGGTCTCTCAGAGGCAGGGAGGGCTATGAAGGCATCCTCCCCAGATGACCCAAGGGCAGAGGGTGTTAAAATAGAACCGACCTTAGTATCAGGATGATGCTCTGTACGTTGCTGCCAACTCTGCAAGCTGCCTGATCGAGAGGGAGTATCCGCGGCGCCATCTTGGATGTGTGCCCTGTTCCCCTGCCTCGCTTCTCTAACCTCCTCAGGAGTGGATGGAAATGCCGGGAAAGTAGGACAGGAGTCACTGAATACATCAGGGGGAGATGAAGGAGAGTCGGGTCCAGGGTTATGTGCCAGTATTAAAGCGCATACTGGAGAAGAGGAAGCGACGCGGTCAGGACTCTGGGCGCCATCTTGGATCTTCCCCTTCTCAAAATACTTCTCCAAGTTTTCACTGTTTATCCTGGGGAGCATCCATTTAGATCAGCCCATGGTTTGGGGGGACAGTACTGGTGTCCTCTGACCCGTTTTTGGAGGCTGTGGTAGAGGGTTTGCTGGGAAACAGTCGCTGAGGTGCGGGAGCTGTGTTCTCATGCAGCCATCACTCTCGGCAGCCAAGCCACGCCCCCTTGCTGTTAAGTTAAAAGCTTGTGCTCTCGTGGAGCGATACTAGTGACGTCAGAGTTCGAGCTACAGGTTACTGCCAGTAACAAAAACCAACGCGTTTCGGACAAAGCATTGTCCTTTGTCAGGGAATCAATCACTAGTATTGCTCCATGAAAGTGCAAGATGTTTACTTAAGAACAAGGAGCTTTGCCAATGGTCGGGGCGTGCTCCAGCAAAAAACAAGATACCGGACTCGACATACACCCTGTACCCAAGCCGCAGGGAATTGGATAGAGATTGCAGAAGAGAAGTCAATGGCACAGTAATCTTGTTAGATATCGTTGATGTGCATATGTGGACTCTTTCCAGCAGTGCTTGACAGGAGTCTTTATTCTGAAGGTAGTTCGTGGTATTCAGTTTATAGAGATTCTGGTTGACATTTTTGGCAGCAGGTATTGCGGTACTGCTGCGATACTGCAGCACATATTGGTGCAGTGGTATTAGCGGCAGTGTACTAGTAAAAGTGTAATATACCATTTTCCCAACAACAATCAAAGTTTGACACAGATTTCAAATGCTGCATTTATCCTCTGGATGGTAAAATACTTGTACATTTTGAGCTTATGACTAGCGTTGATCACAAATATTCGAAATGCGAATTTTAATCGCGAATATCGGCACTTTGAGAATTTGCGAATATTTAGAATATCGCAAAATATATTCCATTTTTGTAAAATACCAGTTCATGCGAATTTGTATGCGAAAATATTTATGCGAATTCAATCAATTCAATTCAATCAAGAAAATAATGCCTGGAGATCACAGATTCGCAAATTCTCGAATATATGGCGAATATTCGCCCAAATATTTGCGAAATATCGCAAATTCGAATATTGCCCCTGCCGCTCATCACTACTAAATAGCAAAAAAAAAGAGAAATCTTCTTGTAGGTAGGTGATGCTGATGTTCTGCAGCGCTGCAACAGTGTTATAAGGCAGTAATTGCATCTAGAATG
This sequence comes from Bufo gargarizans, assembly GCF_014858855.1. Taxonomy (NCBI): domain Eukaryota; kingdom Metazoa; phylum Chordata; class Amphibia; order Anura; family Bufonidae; genus Bufo; species Bufo gargarizans. The sequence goes on along the minus strand of NC_058080.1, from coordinate 26,233,685 downwards.
CACTGCCCGGCGCACCCAGCCTCAGCTCCCCACTCATCATTCCCTGGCTGACAGATTTCCCTGCCTCTCCCCGTTCTATGCAATTCTTCTTCTTTCTAACCTTTTCTTTCACTGTCCCTGACACTAGAATAGAAGCTCGATTGTGACTGCACACTGTCCCTAATATTGTTTTCTGTCAGACACTGCATAGACCCATGCACCCTCCTTCACACCCCACCACACAATGACATTCTACTAATTCTGCAAAGGTTCCTCCTCCCCAGCTGCAGCACTGATTGGCTCATCCAGGTTGCCTGTCGGCCTGTGTGCCAATCAGGGCAATCCTCCCTCTAACTTCCCCTTAGAGTCACGTGAGCATGCTTTTTCTTCCTCCCTTGTGCTTTTCCCCACAAATATGTGCAGTAAAATGGTCCTGCATGTCGTTTTACCGGATTTGTCCGAAACAAAACTGATGAGCTTTGGATTTGTGTGTTGGATGAAACTTTGGAAACTGGTTTGTTATGAACTGGTTTGCTCATCTCTAGTAGACAGTGTTATTTCATTATGTACAGGAACTAGCCTTTTTCTATAAAAAAAAAAAAAAAAAACTTGCAGCAAAATATCTACAGTTAATTAGTGTGTAACAGGCATACTGTCCAGCATCATTGGCGGTGTATACCGCATTACTGTATCTTGTCACAGACCTTGCAACAATTTCTGTTTTCGCAAAACCTGATGCAAAGTTATTAATTGTGCAATAAACATATTTTCCAGCACCATCAGTGCCAATATTTTGACGCAGATGTTGCACAGTTTTTGGCTACAGATTTGATTTGTATTACATAAAATTAATGTTATAAACAATATCCACAGCTAATTTATTTTTACTTTATCACAGACACTGAAAATTGCCAGAGATGTCCTGATCACGAATGGCCAAATGAGTCTAAAAACAAATGTGTCGTCAGAGATGATGAGTTTTTCTCCTATGAGACTGATGTTCTTGCTGTAGTCTTTTCCATCATCTCCATATTACTCTCACTTATAACTTTCTTTATAATTGGAATATTCTCTTTATTCCATAAATCTCCCATTGTCAGAGCCAATAACCAGAACCTCAGCTTCATTCTACTGACCTCTCTCATGTTCAGCTTACTCTGTGTGTTTCTATTCATCGGTCGTCCAGTGGCTATAACCTGTAGGCTACGACAAATCTGCTTTGGGATCTTCTTCACAGTTGCTGTGTCTTCTGTCCTGGCCAAGACCATCATAGTCTGCATAGCATTCAAGGCCACCAGACCTGACAGCTGCTGGAGAAAGTGTATGGGGGTTAAACTTCCTTATTCTGTAGTGTTGGTCTGTTCATCTATTCAGGTTCTGAATGCAGTTATCTGGTTGTCACTTTCTCCTCCATATCAAGAACCTAACCTGGATTATCCTGGGAAGATCATCCTCCAGTGTAATGAAGGTTCCATCTTGGCTTTTTACCTCATGTTGGGTTATATGGGGTTTCTGGCGGCTTTGAGTTTTGCTCTGGCTTTTATGGTGAGGACATTACCTGACATCTATAATGAAGCCAAGTTCATCACCTTCACCATGCTGGTGTTCTGCAGTGTCTGGATCTGCGCCATCCCAGCCTATCTGAGCAGTACAGGGAAGCACATGGTCATCGTAGAGATATTTGCCATATTGTCCTCAGGAGGTGGAATATTGAGCTGCATGTTTTTTCCTAAATGTTATAATATCCTGATAAAACCTTAAAGCAGAAAAGGACAATTATTAGATAAATGTCCTCAGCATAAAAGAAAATAAATCACTAATGGTTTACAATGCAAAAAAGGTTAATTAAAAGATTGCAAGATTGTAATTTCATGGCTATTAAATATCTAAATGCATTGCATCTTATTTATTCACATAAAGGTTGAATTAATTCTATAGATAACTAATTATAACATAAGACAAAATTCTCAAAATAAAATGATGCATGAACATGTGGTTTCCATAAATGGTTGCTTATTCTTCTATTTTAAATACAGTATTTAATTCAAATACAAAATATAATGAAAAGCTTTTATAAAAGCACACTACAATGTGATCTCCAAAGACAGACACTGGCACGGGCATACATAAAAATCACTGGGCACCATAGCAAGAATCTGAATTGGGCCCCCATGCCCATACCCATCTCTGATACCTCCCACTACTTGTGCCCTGCCCCCCCCCCCCCGCCCCACCTATGAACTGTGCGTTCTTCTGCTTATTATATAGTGTACCGTACCTCCCATGTACTGTCTGCTGCTGCGTACTATATAGTGTGCCATACCTGGCCAGAGACTATGCCTTCGCTGTGTATTATACAGTGTGCTATTCCTGCCTAAGGTTTGTTTAACATCTGTGTTAAAACAGATATGCCAAGGGGTGCCCAGACAAATACCGCTGCGCGAAGCAGTTTTCGTCCAGCCGCGTCTTGGCATATTTGCCATGTTGTGGCCAGATCTCCACTGGTCCCCATTATAATGAATGGGGCAGGACCAAACCTCGGCAGTGCACATTAGCACCCAGTATTCACGGATCTGACAGGCTGTTCCTGGCCGGTGCTGATTTGTATATAATGTGTCTATGCCCACCGCCTCTTGTCAATAAAGTGTGCACTGGATTCTCCATCATGGCACACACCAGCCCCAGGCACTCTTGTTATCAGTCTTGACAGATGACTTATTGCATAACAGAGATCGCTCTCCAATGCTTCTCCTTCAGCGCGCAGAGCGCAGCAGTCGGGGGCCCTGACAGACTGCAGATGACGGAGCTGGAGGTCACGCTAGGTCAGGGAAGGTCACAGGTTGTGCGTGCAGGCAGACAAGTGACATGTCTGCACATCCTACTGCAGCTAAAGTTTCTCTGCTGAGCAGAAGGACAGAGCATTCATCAGTGGCCACTCATGGACTTGTTAAAGAGGGGGGCCCGAGATAAGGGAGCAAGGAGCCAGAAGGGGGTGGGGCCATTCATCCACAGCCGAGCCCCCTTCAATCACAGGCCCCATAGCAGCTGCGTGGTCTGCCTCTATTAGAGGTACACCACTGGACACTGGCAGTAGTATGGATCCTGCTGAAGAGCTTATAATCTTCCCTGTATGTTAGGCATATAACGGATCATGAACCAGAGGGTGTGAACCTACTGTGCCACGTGAACAACCTCCTCTAATGGCATTGTCTAAGTAAACACCTCATTCTTCGCAGTACCTCTGATGGTGGGATAGGCTTTCCTGAGGGGAACACCAGGTCATTACCTCTTGATGAGGGACTCCCAGGCTATGAGCTGTGCACTATGATTGGCCAGCGCTGCAGCAAGGGACAACCCTAATACAAAAACTCTGCCCAGTACAAAAGAGGGAGCTGCAGACACCGGAGGCTATACCGAACGGAGCGGCGCCCAGACATACTAGTAAGTGCAGGGGGACCCCTGGGCGCCGCTCTGCCCACTGATATAGTTAGTTTTTAGTTTTTAAAATAGTGAAAGGTCCTCTTTGAGGAGGATGCACAGTCTTGGGCTTTTTCTCTGTTGACCGGATCACCGTCCCTCCAGTCAGTAGATAAATGTTTTAGAGCCTTTATTTATGAAAACCCGGATTGGATCTCTCAGGCTGAGGCCAAGTTACATGGTTTATGGCAGGGAGAACGCTCCGCAGAAATCTATTGCTCTGAATTTAGGAGATGGGCTACGGAAACAGAGTGAAATGATCCTGCTCTCTGTAGCCAGTTCTGACAGGGTCTATGTAAGAGGCTGAAGGATGCATTGGCCTTTCATGAAAAACCTGAGTCATTGGAAGCAGCCATGTCCCCTGCTGAACGTCTGGATAGACGCTTGAAGGGGAGATCCAAGGGTCCTCACCCTCAAGATGTACTGTCAAATAAGGTGGCGGCTTCCTTTGACACTTATGGTAAAAACACACCTGTGGTTACGCCTTGTGAGGAGCCTATGCAGTTGGGGGGAGCTACTCCTGGGACTGCTGGTAAGAGCTCTGGTCATATGAAGAGAGTCTGTTTTTGTTGTGGAAAGAAGGGACATTTTGTGAATATTTGTCCGTACATTCAGCATTAAGGTGTAAAGAAAAAGAAAAAATGCTTAATCCACAAATTACTATTGGTGATGTGGGTAGGCAGCAAGAGAACTTACTTTTGTCACGTACTGGTAGTACCCGATTTCTCCTGTCTGCCGAGGTGGCGCTAGAGTCCAAAACTGTGGAAATTGAGGTATTTATCGATAGTGGGGCTGGGGTTAACCTGATTGATAGACAGTTTGTTCGTATTCATGGGTTGACTACTAGTGCACTAGAGAAAAGCATTTATGTCTTTGCAATTGATTTTGCACCTCTTACCCAAAAATGCCTGTCGCAGGTGATAAATTACATCCATTTAAGAGTGGGTGATTTCCATCAGGAATCTGTCTCATGTTATGTGTTGGAGGGTCTGCCTGCTCCGATGGTTTTAGGCTTACCATGGTTGAGCTAACATAACTACAGTTGAGCGGACACCTGGATGTTCGGGTTTGACGGGTTCGGCTGAACTTGAGAAAAAAGTTTGAGTTTGAGACCCGAACTTGACCCGAACTTGACCCCGAACCCTAACCCCATTGAAGTCAATAGGGACCCAAACTTTTGAGTAGAGATGTTTTGAACATAAAATTTCCCGTTCGCCTAGACTGTGGCATGCCGGAGGGGGATCCATGGCAAAACTCCCATGGAAAATTACGTAGTTGACGCAGAGTCGGGTTTTAATCCATAAAGGGCATAAATCACCTAACATTCCTAAATTGTTTGGAATAACGTGCTTTAAAACATCCAGTGTGTGTATACGATCAAGTATGATTGTAACGGTCACGTACACACACACACAGGGGGGAGGATAGGGACCACTGCGCTTCACCCTCACCCCTGGCCCTGCCTACTTGCCTCACGAGTCCTGATGACAGGGGACAACTGGACGGCAGTTCCTAACTTAGAATACGTGCGGGAAAGACAGACAAGACAAATAATGGATAGTGAACGGACCGGGTCAAAACCAAGAGGACAACGCAGTACAGAGGGATAAGCAAAGAGTGGTCAGGAGAAGCCGGGGTCATAAATACCAGGAGTGTCGAGAAGTACCAAAGGAGTCTGCAAAGAATAGTCAGGGGGAAGCCGAGGTCAATATACCAGGAAGGATGCGCAGTACAGGAGGAACAGGCAAAGGATCGTCAGGGAACAGGATCAGGTAAGTACACAGGTATCCAACAACTTCCAGGAACCTAAATTAACAGGCAACCTGTGGCCTGCAGGCTGCCTGTATTTATAGTGGGGAGTGAGGGTCATGTGACGTGGCCAGCGTCACATGACCAACAGACCGACCAGTCGAGCACCGAGTGATCAGCTCGGCGCTCAAGGCAGACCTAGGAGCAGGGAGCCTCCCAGCTAGCAAAGCCGCCCTGGGAACGAGGTCAAACACAAATCCTCGCTCCCGAAGCTAAGCAGCAGGTCTGCGGCTGATGGAAGACCGAGTGTGCCTTCCGCACCCCGTTACAGTACTCCCCCTTTTACGAGGGGCCACCGGACCCAAGACTTCAGGCGATTGCCTTTCAGGGTGTTCTAAATGATATTTTCGAACAAGTCTAGGAGCATGAACCTCCCTGGCAGGTACCCAAGATCTCTCTTCAGGTCCATACCCCTTCCAGTGAATCAGGTACTGCAAGGAATTCTGCACCTTCCTGACATCCACTATTTTAGACACCACATACTCGACAGCATCATTAACAAGAATCGGCAGAGGCGAGGCTTTCGATGGTACTACCGGTTCAAAATATTTTTTAAGTAGAGATTTATGGAACACATTATGAATGTGGAATGACTCGGGCAGCTCCAACCTAAATGATACCGGGTTAATCACCTCCGTGATCTTATATGGTCCAATAAAACGAGGAGCAAACTTTTTAGAATCTACCTTAAGAGAAAGATTCTTGGAGGACAACCATACCTTATCCCCAACCTTAAAATTCACCCCCCTTGAACGTCTCCTATCGGCCTTGAGTTTCTGAGAACTTTGAGCCTTTTCTAAGTTCGATTGAACCCGGGCCCAAACTGTGCACAGTTCGGAGGAGAGCCTATTCGCCTCAGGGTTAGAGGAAGAGACGGATGACCTAGAATGAAAACGGGGATGGAAACCATGGTTACAAATGAAAGGTGAAACCCCAGCAGAAGAATTGACACGGTTATTCAAAGCAAATTCAGCCAATGGAAGAAATTTCACCCATAATTGCTGGTCATCAGCAACATTCAACCTCAAAAATTGTTCCACAGACTGATTAAGGCGCTCAGTCTGCCCATTACTCTCAGGGTGGTAGGCAGAGGAAAAAGACAATGAAATTTGACATTTTTGACAGAAGGCCCTCCAGAATTTGGACACAAACTGCACACCCCTGTCAGAAACAATATTTTCCGGGATACCATGCAATCGAACAATTTGTTTCACAAAAATAGACGCCAGGGTTTTGGCATTCGTAAGTTTAGCCAGGGGAATAAAATGGACCATCTTGCTAAACCTATCGACCACTACCCAAACTACAGTCTTACCCTCCGCCGGCGGTAGGTTAGTTATAAAGTCCATTGAGATATGGGACCAGGGTCAGGAATGGGTAGGGGTCGTAGTTTACCAGCAGGGCGAACCCTAGGTGTCTTGGACCTGGCACAAACCGACACGTAGGACTTAACATCCCTAGTTAGAGTGGGCCACCAATAAGATCTAGAAACCAGATCCTTAGTGCCCTCAACACCCGGATGTCCACAAAAGGCAGAATCGTGACGAAATTGTACGGGAACAAACAACTTATCTGTTGGGGTGGATACCGGTGCCAGATGTTGTTCAGACCTAATGCAAGCTGAGATATCCTGGGTTAGAGCTGCTATAAAGATTTTTGCTGGTAGGATGGATACAGGTGGTACCTCAGTAGGTTGAAAAGCATGGAAGCTCCGAGATAATGCATCCGCCTTCACATTTTTACTTCCCGGCCTGAACCTGAACGTAATGGAAAAATCGAAACGAGTAAAAAACAGAGCCTATCTGGCTTGACGGGGATTCAACCTCTTAGCAGACTCGAGAAACATAAGGTTTTTATGGTCAGTGACAACAGTTATACAATGCCTTTTGCCCCCTCCAGAAAATGCCTCCACTCCTCAAATGCCCATTTAATGGCCAGCAGCTCCCTATTCCCTATGTCGTAGTTTCTCTCCGTGGGAGAGAATTTCCTTGAAAAGAAGGCACATGGTCTCAGGTTAGTAAGGCTAGCAGGACCTCGTGAAAGGACTGCTCCTGCGCCGTCCTCAGACGCATCCACCTCCACAATAAAAGGTCTTTCCTGATCAGGCTGGATCAGAATGGGAGCGCTACTGAATGCCTTTTTTAATTTTTCAAATGAAGAAATGGCCTCAGTAGACCAATTCTCCAAATCCGCCCCTTTCTTAGTAAGGTCGGTCAACGGTTTAGCAATTACAGAAAAATTCATAATAAATTTATGATAGTAATTGCCGAAACCTAAGAACCGTTGTAAGGCCTTTAAGGATGAAGGTGTTACCCATTCCTTAATTGCTAGTACCTTACCAGGATCCATCTTGAAGGCGTGAGGAGTATTGAACGCCGTCTTCCATTCGTCTCCGTCCTTGATTCGGATTAGATTGTATGCCCCTTTCAGGTCAATCTTGGAAAACCAGGTTGCCCCCAGAACCTGGTTAAATAAATCCGGAATCAATGGGAGGGAGTATCTATTCTGGACAGTGATTTTATTTAATCTCCGGTAATTAATACATGGCCTAAGACCACCATCTTTTTTCTTAACAAAGAAAAACCCCACCCCATAGGAGAGACAGAAGGTCTAATATGCCCTTTACCAAGATTATAAATTCGCCCCTTAGGAAACTTGGCCCCCTCTACTAGCTCTATAGTACAATCATAAGGTCTATGGGGTAGAACTTCTGAGGTTGGTGATGAGAATACATCAGAATATTCCCTAACAACAGTGGGTAAAGTATCAGACTTTACTGAGACCCCAGCCTGTACCACGGACAAGCACGAGTCACACTTAGGCCCCCATCTCACCAACTCCCCCTTGGACCAATCTATAGTGGGGTTATGTAGTCGGAGCCAAGGCAACCCTAGTACCACCTCAGCCGGTAGGTTCTCCAGTGGCACACACCCACGGTTAGAGAAATCTCTGAGGTACATGAGCTCACCGTACCACCAATAAGAGGAGTAGCATCAATAGCCATGACATGGATAGTAGTTGGTAAAGCAAACATTGGAATACCCAATCTTAAAGCGTACTCAGAGTCAATAAAGCTGGCCGCTGAGCCAGAATCAATGAAGGCCTTACCCGGCCATTTATCTACCCCCAGAGAAAACGTAATGGGTACCAAAAGCTTACATTTAGAAAAATCAGGGTGTACCTGGTCTTTAGGTTGCCTTGCCTTAGGAGACTTGACAGAGAGGACCTTATTAGGACACTGGTTGATCCAATGGTCAGGATCTCCACAGTAAAAGCATTCTCCACGTCTGCGGCGAAGATTCCCTTGGGTCATGCCAACCTGCATGGGTTCCTTGGTGGAGACCTCAGCATTGTCTCTGGGATAGGCCTCTGGCTGGACATCCATCTGGGAAGAGAACTGTTGTTCCTGTAGTCTCTCTCTAACCCGTCGGTCAAGTCGGACAACAATGGTCATCATCTCCTCTAAGGTCTCTGGAAGTTGATAACTGACCAGAAGATCCTTTAAATTATCAGACAGACCTGACCTGAACTCACTCTTCAGGGCTGGTTCGTTCCATCCTGAGGGGGCACACCACCTTCTGAATTGGGTACAATAATCCTCCGCAGGTATATTGCCCTGAACCAGTGCCTTTAGAGCCGTCTCGGCTACTAGAGCCCTGTCTGGTTCATCATAGAGGGTACCCAGGGCCTGAAAGAAACCCTCTACAGAAGTTAAACAACTGGCGCCAGCAGGTAAAGAGAACGCCCAGTCCTGGGGATCACCCTGTAGTTGGGAAATGATAATGCCCACGTGTTAACTCTCGGGGCCAGAGGACACGGGGCGCAAACGGAAGTAAAGTCTGCAACTCTCCTTAAAAGAGAGAAGCTTCTTCCGATCTCCAGAAAAGGGTTCTCGGAGCTTAATCTGGGATCAAAATGCGGACTGGAGGCCTAAGGTGTGGAAGAACCTTGCCCTAACTCAATAGAACAGAGTTACTCCCCTAGCTCCTGCACCATCTGCATCAGATTAGAGACATGGTCAGTCAGGGTCACCAGAGGATTCATTATACAGTGGTTATTGGGCCTGTTAATCTGTAACGGTCACGTACACACAAACACACACACACAGGGGGGAGGATAGTGACCACTGCGCTCCACCCTCACCCCTGGCCCTGCCTACTTGCCTCACGAGTCCTGATGACAGGGGACAACTGGACGGCAGTCCCTAACTTAGGATACATGCAGGAAAGACACGCCCGCTTCACAGTGACAGACCAAACTCCCCGTTTAATGCACCGCAAACAACCGCAAACATCCATTTGCTAAACTGCAAACTCCCCATTTTTTCAAGGTTGGATACCAAGCTAGCCATGTCCCGTTCCTTGTCCTCACTGATGTCATTGAAGGTCTCTTCCTCCACCCAGCCACGTACAACACCAAGGGTCCCTGAAAGGTGACAACAAGCCCCCTTGGACGCCTGTTGTGGTTGGTCTTCCACCTCCTCAAAGCCACCTTCCTCCTTTGACTTCTCTTCTTCAGACTCCTCTCTCTGCGTTGCCGCAGGTCCAGCAATCGACAACAACAAGGCTGCTTCTGGTAAAGATGGTGACCACAACTCTTCCTCTTCATGCTCATCTATGGCCTGATCCAGCACTCTTCGCAGGGCACGCAAAAAAAAAAAAAAAAAAAAACGCATATGGGATGAAGTTTGACTGACCAGGTTTGTCACCTCCGCAAAAGAACGCATGAGCCTATAGCCATTGTGCATGAGCGTTCAGTAACGCGGCCCAAAAATACCCAGCTCCGCAGAGGCTGTACTCTTTTTTTATAAAAAAAAGTCTGTTCTTAACAGTTTAATATCTGTTTTGTCCCCTATCAGGGGCCGGTGTATGGAATAGATTTTAGGAACCGGGAGATGGAAAAAGATGCTTGGTCGGTCCTCTTACTTCCAATTTGGGGCACTGCGCGTACGGCTTGCAATGTACTGTGCCACCAGATATGAGTGGTGTGTTCAAGTAGTACTATTCCTATCAGTTTAATCCCTGTTACGTCTCCTATCAGGGTACGTGTATGGAATAGATTTTAGGAACCGGGAGATGGAAAAAGATGCTTGGTCGGTCCTCTTACTTCCAATTTGGGGCACAACAAGGTAATGATCACGAAGGGGAATTGACACATGTATGTGCCTTTTTTTTTGTTTTGTTTTTGCAGCCACAGTGCAGCACCAGAGGCCAGAAAAATTAGGCATGTACACATGCCTAAAAAATTAGGTATTGTTGGGGCGGAGCCTAACCGCTGAACAAGACAGAGGCTTGAGCAGGAGCTCTCTCCCATCAAACCCACATTACATAGCTTTTGCACACCCCAATCGGATCCGAAATGGGCAAAATCGGCAGAGATAGATCCAGAGATGCCCCTGACACTCCAAGATCTAAGAAAAATCAAGGAGACATGGACAGATTCTTCAGCAAGAAGTCGGCACTGTCCCCTGCCCGTGCAGCTAAGATGGCGGCCCGCCGCATTGAGAAGAAAGCAGAGCGGGAATCGGAACAGGAGGAAGGAGAGGCTGATTATATGGATACCCCTGAAGAGGAACCAGCACAGAAAGACAGCGACACTCTCACCAAAGCCTTCTTCAAAGAGACATTATCCCAAGCTCTAGCTCCTCTGCTTCAGGAGGTACGTGACCTCAGACATGATATGCGCGCCCTGGGGAATCGGGTCGAACAACTAGAGACCCGACAAGAACATGCTGCGTCCCACAGTGCCGATTTAATAACTGCTATGGAAGCGCAAGTCTCCTCTCTTAATAATGCTTTCCTCATGATCGAGGACCAAGAGAACAGGAGCAGACGCAAGAATTTTAGACTGAAGGGGCTGGATGAATCGATCACCCCAAATGAACTAGAAGCAGTTGCCAAGTCTTTATTCGCTAAATTGCTGGGGGACAATAGAGCTGCAGAGATTACCATTGAACAAATCCATCGCTCACTGCGCCCCATACCCAAAGAGGGTGAAGCCCCCAGAGATGTGATTTGTGGTCTGCTTAGTTTCAGGGATACAGCAGCCATTTTACAGGCAGCCCACAAGAGCACAGATCTAAGAATCGGGGATTCTTCAGTCTCGCTGTTTCAGGACATTGCTTCATCCACCTTAGTGAAACGCAGGATCTTAAAACCCCTAACCGATCACCTAAGGGATCACAACATATTGTATAAGTGGCTGTATCCGTTCAGGGTTACCTTTGCCAGGAATGGTCGACGCTGCGTTATTCGTTCTCCACAGGACTTACCTCAAGCCTGGAAGATCTTGGATGTTTCTCCCATCAAGATGGACAGCTGGCTTGCAGTGGATATTTCGGTCCCTAAACTTTCACAACAGCTCATTCAAGAAGCTTGGTCCATACATTCCAAACAAAAATCGCCCAACAACAGAAAGATGCAAGGGAGGAGAGACCTTACCTGATTTCATCTGAACTTGTGACGAGCTGTTTCCAGAGTCTCTTTAGCATGGACCTAAGGAGAATATATCACAATACTGCCTGCAGGTTATTTCTGTCACATTCTTAAGTTCTCATCATACTGTTTTGTACTTATAGTAGTATGGATCCTTCTATAAGGAGTCTAGTGTTATAAGACATGTTCAATATTCTTTAGGTGTGCATTCCTTTAGCTACCTTAGTTATAGCTTTAATCATTCAGCTTTGAATTTGCCTTAGTAAGGTGATTTTCCAGTAATTGGTAATGTGGGTTATGATGACCCGGGTTAGGATACATCTCTGTCCCCACATGGTATGCCACGGCTCGCAACGGTGGCACCTTTTCATTGGTAATTACCCACTACGCCTATCTTTTGATATACCCAGTTCATTTACCGTATTTGTTATCGGTTTCTTAAACCCCCTTTTAGTTGTACTCAGCTTAATGTCAGGTTACGTACTCACTCCATTCAATAGCTATACTCACAACTCCTCTAACCAGTATAGAACCAGTCTGCTGCTTTCACCATGGGTTTCACCCCTCTACAGGTCTACTCAGATTACTAAACAGCAACTTTCACCTTACTTCCCATGACAGACCTACACATAACTACATTCAATGTCAGAGGCTGTAATACTCCTAAGAAAAGATCCCAAGTTCTCACTCTTCTGAAGAAAAACGGGAGTGACATATGCTTTCTCCAGGAGACTCATTTTAAATCGAATAAAATCCCACAATTGCCTAAGATGAGATACTCGCAATGGTTTCATAGCACATATGGATCTGCCTCTAGGGGCGTTAGCATAGCAATTAGCAAAAATGTACCGTTTGCATTGACAATTGTTCAGCAGGACCCTGAAGGCAGATTCCTATTTGTGAAAGGAAAAATTGGTCACTTGGTAATAACTCTTGCATGTTTATATGCTCCTAATACCAGACAACACAGCTGGCTTAAGAAAACCCTTTCCAGATTCAGTGATTTTGCGGAAGGGATTAAAATAATTGGAGGCAATTTGAACGTTTCTCTAAATCCCTAACTAGATTCGTCACTAGGTAGCTCTACTAAATCCCAGAAAACACTGGGTGGAATACATAAGCTGTTACAGGATATGCATCTAACAGACACTTAGAGGACGCTTAATACCACAATAAAAGATTATTCCTTTTATTCAGCTGTTCACCAGTCTTATCAAAGGCTGGACTATATTTTTCTCTCTAACCCCCACTTGGCTATGTTGAAAAAGTCATCCATAGGTCCTATAACAATCTCCGATCATGCTCTAGTCACTTCCTCCATAAATTTCTCCAATCTCCATGCAAGAGAATGGGTCTGGAGATTAAACAAAACGCTATTAGATTCTGATAAACATATTGGAGATATTGCCCTTAAACTATCCTACTACTTCCAAGAAAATAATCCACAAGACACGCCCCAACCCATTATTTGGGAGGCCTACAAAGCTTTCATCCGCGGAGAGTTCATTGCACTAGGTTCCAAAATTAAAAAGGAGAGGCAGAAAAAGCTTGATTCTCTTATCCACCAAATCTCTGCGATTGAATCTATTCAGAAACAATCCAGGAGATCTGCTGCATCTGAGGAACTTGCTTCATTGATGAGACAACTGAAAGAACTACTCAATATCAAGTGTGCAAAGGCCTATCAATATACAAAGTTTAAACAATACATTCATGGTGATAAAGGGAACAAGTATATGACACATCTGATTAAACAGAGAAAAGATGCCCAATTTGTCACCTCAATCAAAACCAAGGAGGGAAAGACAGCCTCGTCCACTGAAGCTATAGCAAAGGAATTTTGCTCCTTTTATGGTGCCTTATATAATCTAGATAATGGGAATGATAAAACCCCAAATACGTCATCTGATTCGGTGAGAGAGAAACAGATGGATAACTTTTTGGAGACGTTAAACCTACCTAAAATTAGCTAAGAAGATTGCTCCTCATTGTTACACCCGATAACAGAAATAGAAGTACAAAAAGTTATAAAAAGCATGCCCTTGGGTAAAGCCCCAGGTCCAGATGGACTACCAATAGGTTATTATAAAAAAACTGTTACACATTGTATCCCCACAACTAGTTAAATGGTGCCATGCATTATCTGCAGGCGAGCCCCTCCAGAAACAATCGCTAGAAGCCATAATTACCATAATCCCGAAGGAAGGCAAGGACAATCGCGATTGCGGTAATTATAGACCCATATCCTTGCTCAACATAGATGTAAAAATCTGGGCAAAAATTCTAGCTTCTAGGCTTAGTTCCATAATACCTCGAATTATTATTAATGATCAAGCAGGCTTCGTGAAAGGGAGAGAAGGAAACTCTCAGTCTTGTCGACTTATCAATGCCATCTATTGGGCCAAGAAAAATGCTAAACCCCTGGTATTGCTAAGCACAGACGCAGAAAAAGCGTTCGACCGAGTAAGCTGGCTATATACTCAGCGAACTTTAAATAGATTTGGGATCCCCGACCTGTTCATAAAAGCTATAATGTCACTTTATCATAACCCTAGTGCCAAAGTTAGGGTTAACGGTACCCTATCCAAGCCTTTTCCCATTACCAACAGCACAAGACAGGGCTGCCCCTTGTCACCTTCCCTGCTTATAATGGTGATGGAAACGCTTCTTCAGGCATTTAGGGACAACCCAAACATACGTGGCCTGTTGCTGAATAAAACTGAACATAAATGCGCAGCCTTCGCGGATGATTTAATGCTGCTAATATCGAATCCTAAACAAGCATTTCCCCATATATTGGATCTCTTCTCCACTTTTGGCACCGTCTCTAATTTCAAAATAAATTACTCGAAATCGGTAGCAATGGGTGTAGCTTTGCCTCCCCAGACGGTCCATTATCTCAAAACTTCTTTTCCCTTTAATTGGAACGAAAACTCCCTCACTTACTTAGGAATTGAACTCACAAAAGACCCCTCTAACCTATTCAGACTAAATTATCTGCCCCTACTGAAAAAGATACAAACTCACCTCCAAACATTAACATTGCCTTGGGTTTCTTGTATCGGACGAAAGAATCTACTGCAGACGTATATTGTTCCAAAACTAACTTACCTCCTACAAATGGTTCCCATACATGTCCCTAACTCGTACTTTAAAAAAGTCAGACAAATATTTGCCTCATTTCTTTGGAGGGACAAAAAATCTAGGGTAGCACATGATAAACTAATCAGAACTCGTTTAAATGGAGGAATAGGTTTGCCAGATATACATTACTATTATAAAGCGATCCAGTTGAAACGCTGGTTACAAGTTTGTATACCCAAATACCGAACAATTGGAGCAGATATAGAACTAGACCTTATGTCCAGTAAACAACAAGCAGGGCTTTGGGGAATCACTACCCCCGTCAATACTCCCATGGGTTTGTCTAAGGGCATATACCAAATTATGTGTAATCTTCAATCTGAAGTTCATCTACTCTCAGACCCCCCTGTTAGCTTGCCAGTAAATCTTATACCTTATCTCATCAAGCCAGAATTACCAGACACACCACAATTCTGGGATATTCTAGAGGAAGTGGCTTTAATGGATTTGCTATCAGATTTGAAACAGAAAGAGAAAATTTCTATTCTTGACTACAATTATACCAAAGAAGGAGATTTCCTGGCAAAGTTTGAATTTAATAGTATATGTCAAGCTCTTCGCACCAAATTTACTACCACACCTACCCCATCTTGGTTTGAGCAGTTATCCTCCCACAACACCCTTCCAAGACATAGTATGTCGCTCTTGTACAACTGGTTGATCCCCAAAAAAGGAAAAAGTACTCCAGCTTTTATAAGAGCTTGGGAAAGTGACTTAGATTGTTTGTTTTCTCCTCAGGAGATTGACCTTATGTTCTTGAGATCCCATGGATTTTCCAGATGTATAAAGGTGCAGGAACACTCTTTTAAAACCCTAACTAGGTGGTACAATGATCCTCACAAACTGTTTAGAATGGGTTGTGCAGAAAACGATACATGTTGGAGGTGTGGGTCCCAGACAGGTACACTAGGCCATATCATGTGGAAATGCCCCCTCATTCATACATTCTGGGAACAGGTTGAACAAAAAATTAATGAAATTTGTGGCACTACAATAGAATTGACACCTCCTTCTTTGGCTCCCTTCCAAGAATTGGAAGCCCTCGAAATTTGACCTACCCACCCTGCTTGTTCAATCAGCAAGGTTACTAATACCAATTAATTGGCTTAGTATCTCTCCTCCTTCACTAAAAAATTGGTTTGAAAAGTTTGAAAGTTTTTCTGATGGAGGAACTTGCTAGCTGGGCAACCAGAACACACTCAAAGTTCCGAAGCCTGTGGAGTCCATGGAAAGTGTTCTGCGACTCAATGACCTTGTAGGAGATTTCTACATTAGACTCATTGTTTATTCCGCTTCAGTTGGAGATCTGGTATTGAATGCATGCCCATCACACATGATAGATTACGCTGTCTAATAAATATTACATGTAGAGGGTTTAGCTTGTAGCTTGTTATTTATCACTGATATATTGTACCCATGAGTGAGTGAGTAACATTCCTGGGACATTAAATAGCCATCAGCTTGGAGTGTACCAAATTTTTTTCATAACCTTACTACATTTTTATGTAATAATATAAGCTGAGATGTTTTATCTTTGTACGTAAACATTAATAACATATGTTATTGAAATTATATGTCATCTGTACACTGTTCTCCCCCTACCTCTTATCCTTCCCGTCCTTTACCTTCCCCCCCCCCTTACCTCACCTTCATCCATCACCCCTCCTTAGCTGATCTCGTTAATATAACTTGATACTTGCTTGATGTTAATGTGCTGTCATCAGATTGTCACTCGCATCTTGTCTGATTTTCATGATTTCTTAAATAAAAAGAGATTTGTTAAAAAAATATAAAAAATTAGGTATTGTTGCTGCCGCTGCTGCTTGAGCCCTAGTTGGTGGCGGATAAGTAACGCAAGTCATCCGGCATGCAGAGAAAAAATACAGCAGCTTGCGGACCATTTTTAGTCCAAGGCAGCTCATCTCATCAGGCTTTTTTTAGTCAAATGTATCACCCCGTGTCAGTCCCTTCGGGATCCATGCCTCATTCATCTTAATAAAGGTGAGGTAATCTAGACTTTTTTGATTTAGGCGACTTCTCTTCTCAGTGACAATGCCTCCTGCTGCACTAAAAGTCCTTTCTGACAGGACACTTGAAGCGGGGCAGGCCAGAAGTTCTATCGCAAATTGGGATAGCTCAGGCCACAGGACAAGCCTGCACACCCAGTAGTCAAGGGGTTCATCGCTCCTCAGAGTGTCAATATCTGCAGTTAAGGCGAGGTAGTCTGCTACCTGTCGGTCGAGTCGTTCTCTGAGGGTGGACTCCGAAGGGCTGTGGCGATGTGTAGGACCTAAAAAGCTCTGCATGTCCTCCATCAACAACACGTCTGTAAAGCGTGTTGGGGCAAGGGTCACATGAACCCTTGCCCCAACACTGTGTGCCAGACATGCAATGACTTCCTTTTCCACAATAGAGTACAGGTTGGGGATTGCCTTTTGTGAAAATAAATTTTGTCCGGGTACCTTCCACTGTGGTGTCCCAATAGCTACAATTTTTTTTAATGCCTCAGACTCCACCAGCTTGTATGGTAAAAGCTGGCGGGCTAAGAGTTCCGACAAGCCAGCTCTCAGATGCCGGGCAAGGGGGTGACTCTGTGACATTGGCTTCTTACGCTCAAACATGTCCTTGACAGACACCTGACTGTGGGCAGATGAGCAGGAACTGAGAGGTGGAGTGGCGGGTAGTTGAGAGGGGGCAAGGAGGACAGCAGTGATTGACGTCGCTGAAGATGCTGGACCAGGAGGAGGATGGTGGCTTTGAGTTTGTGTGCTGCTTGTACTCGTCATCATGTGTTGATCCCATAGGCGTTAGTGATGTGAGATCATGTGCCTTCGCAAAGCAGTTGTACCTAGGTGGGTGTTGGACTTCCCACGACTCAGTTTCTTTTGGCACAGGTTGCAAATGGCATCGCTGTTATCAGAGGCAGACACACAAAAGAAATGCCACACTGCTGAGCTTTGCAATGACGGCATTCTGGTGGTGGCAACAGCATGTGTTGATTGGTGTGCTGTCTGGCTGACCCCGGGTGCCGATACATGCTGTCTGACTGTGCCACTAGCTCCTTGCGATGACCTCCCCCTGCTTCCAACTCGTCTCCTCCTCCTCTCTGTCTCCCCATCTGAACTTTCCCCCTGTTCTTCTTCTCTTCGAGCGGGCAGCCACGTGACATCCACGGACACATCGTCATCATCAAACGCTTCACTTGTATCTGACAACTCAGCAAAGGAAGCAGCAGCGGGTACAACGTCATCATCACACCATCCGTCCATGTGTGTAATGCTGCCTGACTGAGACATATCCCTGTTATCTACATCCTCTGGCAATAATGGTTGCACATCACTCATTTCTTCCAACTGATGAGTAAATAACTCCTCTGACAGATCAAGTGAAGCAGCTGTGGTGCTTTTGTTAATGGTGGCGGCAGGCGGGCGAGTGGTAACTTGAGAGGTGCCCGAAGCTGAGCTGGAGGAGGATGGTGCGTCAAGGTTCCGAGTGGAAGCTGTAGAAGATTGGGTGTACTGTGTTAGCCAGTCAACTATGTCCTCAGAACTTTTCGACTTCAGGGTACGTGGCCTCTGAACACTGGGCAAAGAGAATCACAGCACCACGACCACGACGGCCCCTGCGGGGTGGCCTGCCTCTGCCTGTCACTTTATTTTAGATTAGTTTAGTTGTACTATGCGTGCAAGCTACTGTGACACCAGATATGAGTGGCACTGGTGACACTGGCAGAAGTTGGCAGAGTAGACACTGTAGGCCTGACACACACGCTTGCAGAAAACTAACTGCTATTATATTACAGTCAAAAATTTATTTTAATTTTTTAAATGCAAGCTACTGTGACACCAGATATAAGTGGCACTGGTGACACTGGCAGAAGTTGGCAGAGTAGACACTGTAGGCCTGACATACACGCTTGCAGACAACTAACTGCTATTATATTGCAGTCAAAATGTTTATTTTATTTTTTTAATGCAAGCTACTGTGACACCAGATATGAGTGGCACTGGTGGCACTGGCAGAAGTTGGCAGAGTAGACGCTGTAGGCCTGACACACACGCTTGCAGACAACTAACTGCAACTATATTACAGTCAAAATTTTATTTATATTTTTTTTACCGCCTCTGGACCGCCTAATGCAGGATTGCGGTCCGGAGGCGGTCGATTCATTCTTCCTTGACGATCGGGCGCGTCATCTCACGAGACACGAGATGACGCCCGTGCATGCACCTTGCGGGCCGGCAAAAGTCGCAGCAGAAGTTCGTCACCAGCCTGCCAGCCAATGATCATCGCTGGCAGGCTGGTGATTTAAAAAAAAAACTAATCAGAAGCCATTTAACACCTTATATTTATAAATATAAGGTGTTAAATGGCTTCTGTGCTCCTCTGCTGGTCCTTTTCGTTGGTTGTTCCCAGCAGAGGAGCACAGATCACTGTAAGTGCCCAAACACCACACAATTAGCCCCAGATCACCCCCCCCCCCCCCAGGTCACCCCAATTAACCCCTTGATCACCCCTGTCAATCACTAGTGAAAGGAAAAAAAGTGATCAGTGTAAACTGTCACTTTTTTTTTCCACTAGTATTGACGGTTAGATTTTAGGATAGTTTAGGCCCCTTTGCTAGGTAGATAGCGTCGGTTAGCGCCCAGCCCACCGCACCGCAGTCACTGATTCGCTGATTAGCGTATCGCTAATCAGCATTGGTACTTTTATAGTATCTGTAAGTGATCAGAACTGATCACAGTCATATCTAAAATAGTATTTGTGTCACCTTAGCTCGCCCTCCACCCAAAATTCAGTGTTTGCCCGATCAGGCCTGATCGGTCGCCCACACGTGCGTTCACCCACGCCCGATAAAAAAATCAGTTTTTACATTTTTTATCAATCACAGCGGCTTCTGGTACTTCGGTAGCCTCCCATTTGTAAGACAGGCTTGCTATTTTTTCTTGGGTAGTCTCAGAGAATACCCCCTAAATTTAGACCAAATGGCAAGTAAGGGGTATTCTTCTGAAGAGGCCTACAGGCTTCTTACCCAGTCGGATGAGCAATGGGAACCCTCATCTGACGAATCCAGCGGGTCAGAATACGAACCTGTAGAAAGCAGTGGCAGTTGAACCAAAGTTCGGACGATGAGGTTGAGGTCCCTGATACCACCAGGCGTACCCGGTCCCTTGCTGCTAGACCACAGGTTGCGCAGGATCCGCTTCAAGGGCAGCAGAGTGGGGCTGGCGCTGTCGGATTACGTGGTGAGGCATACACCAGCAGCGCAGCCCATCCTGGACCTAGTACCAGCACTGCCGTACAACATGGTGAAGTGGCGAGCACCAGAAGGGCAGTTGAAGCTGGTACGGTGGCACGTGCATTAGTTCCCCCATCGCAGCCACCGCACAGACAGGCCCATAGAGCCCCTAGAGTCCCTGAGGTGCTGGCAAACCTTGATTGGCAGCCCCCAACTTCAGCCGGACCAGTAGTTCCCCCTTTCACCGCCCAGTCTGCAGTTCGGGTTGAGACAGCTCAGAACGGATCGGCACTGGGGTTTTTTGAGATGTTCTTGACTGCGGAGCTCTTGGACTTAGTCGTGGCAGAAACAAATCGGTATGCCACTCAATTTATAGCCGCCAACCCGGGAAGCTTTTATGTCCAGTCTTTCCGGTGGAAACCCGTCCAAGTTTCCGAATTTAAAACTTTTCTGGGCCTTCTCCTCAACAAGGGCCTGACAAAAAAAGCATGAATTGCGGTCATATTGGTCCACGAACCCAATTCATCACATGCCCATGTTCTTTGCTGCCATGTCCAGGACACGATTTGAGACCATCCTGTGTTTCCTGCACTTTAGTGACAACAGCACCTCTCGTCCCAAAGGCCACCCAACTTTTGATCGACTCCACAAAATTCAGCCCCTCATAGACCACTTCAACAACAAATTTGCAGATTTGTATACCCCTGAGCAAAACATCTGCGTAGACGAGTCCCTTATACATTTTACCGGGCGCCTTGGCTTCAAACAATACATCCCAAGCAAGCACGCCGGGTATGGGGTCAAATTGTATAATCTCTGTGAAAGGGCCACAGGCTATACGCACAAATTTTGTGTCTATGAGGGTAAAGATCAGACCCTGGAGCTGGTCGGTTGCCCTGACTACCTGGGGAGCAGTGGGAAGACAGTCTGGAACTTGGTATCACCCTTATTTGGCAAGGGGTACCATCTTTATGTGGACAATTTTTACACAAGTGTGCTTCTCTTCAGGCATTTGTTTATAGAACAGATTGGCTGCTGTGGCACCGCGCGACCTAGTCTCTGGGGCTTCCCCAAATGTCTCGCTACCACCCGTCTTGCAAGGGGGGAGAGGGCTGCCTTGTGTAACGAAGAACTGCTCGCGGTGAAATGGAGAGACAAGCATGACGTTTACATGCTCTCCTCCATTCACGTAGACACGACAATACAAATTGAACGAGCAACCAGTGTCATTGAAAAGCCCCTCTCGGTCCACGACTATAATTTGCTCATGGGAGGGGTGGTCTTTAATGACCAGATGTTGGCTCCTTATTTAGTGTCCCGCCGCACCAGACGCTGGTATAAGAAGGTGTCTGTATATTTAATTCAATTGGCTATGTACAATAGTTTTGTTCTCTACAGTAAGGCTGGGAGAACAGGATCCTTCCTCACATTTTAGGAAGAGATCATCGAGAACCTCCTGTATCCAGGAGGTTCCGTGGCCCCATCCACCAGTGTAGCCATCTACACGAGCGACATTTCCCCAATGTCGTTGCTGGTAGCTCAACCCAAGCACCACCCCGAAAAAGATGTTGTGTCTGTAGCAGGAGTGGAATAAGGCGTGACACCCGCTATTTCTGTCCTGACTGCCCTGACCACACTGCCCTATGCTTAGGGGAGTGTTTCCGGAAGTACTACACACAGGTACACTATTAGCATAGGGATTGCATCTCACAGGACAGACACACAGGGCTCTTAGGGCCCTTTCACTCACAGCTGCTTCAAACCTCTCCTTTCACCTGGGACAAAGTGCATAATGTACTTCACCACATCTCTGGGCGATTTGCGCTTTGCACATTGTCCCATGGGGAAGGAGAGGTTTGTCCTATAAAGGTAAAAAAAGCAAAACAAAACAAAAATCATGTATAAGCAAAAAAGTTAATCTTCTGTTCCAAAAGTTCAATAAAGTTTATAAAAGTTAATGTTCTGTTCAAATGTTATATAAAGTTAATGTTAATAAATTTATTGCGTTGCGGCGAGTTTTTTTTTTGTTTTTTTTTTACCTTCTAGGTGGACCAACCGATTAACCAGCTGCAGCACTGATGTGCATTCTGACAGAAGCATTGCGCTGCTGTCAGATTACACAAAAGTAGGTGTATGCGGCGCTGCAAGACGAGATTTCTCCTCTGCAGTAAAAAATATATGTTTGCCGAGGCTTATGAGCTGAGGGGCGGTGTTCATATGCTTTGGCAAACACTTTGTATATAAAAAAAAAAATAATAAAAATCCCGGCAATGATTTATTCATTCACATCGATTAATGTGAATGGAGAAATCGGGTTTGCCAGGGCATACGAGCTGAGTGGGTTTGGATGTTGGGCGGAGCTCCTATGTCCTGGCAGATGCCTTTCCCCCTCTTTTTTTTTTTTGGCAGAGGGGCCCAAATTCAAAAGAGCATTTTTTACACATTTGGATTTCAAACTACTTCTCACGCATTAGGGACTCTAAAATGCCAGGGCAGTATAAATACGCCACATGTGACCCCATTTTGGAAAGAAGACACACCAAGGTATTTCTTGATGGGCATAGTGAGTTCATGGATGTTTTTATTTTTTGTCACAAGTTAGTGGAATATGAGACTTTGTAAGAAAAAATAAAATAAATCATCATTTTCCACTAACTTGTGACAAAAAATATAAATTTCTATGAACTCACTATGCACATCAGCGAATACCTTAGGGTGTCTACTTTCCGAAATGGGGTCATTTGTGGGGTGTTTCTACTGTCTGGGCATTGTAGAACCTCAGGAAACATGACAGGTGCTCAGAAAGTCAGAGCTGCTTCAAAATGCGGAAATTCAAATTTTTGTACCATAGTTTGTAAACGCTATAACTTTTGCGCAAACCAATAAATAAATATACACTTATTGCATTTTTTTTTATCAAATTCATGTAGAACAATACATTTAGAGAAAAATTTATATAGAAATGTAGTTTTATTAGAAAAATTTTACAACTGAAAGTGAAAAATGTAATTTTCTTGCAAAAACATTGCTAAATTTCGATTAATAACAAAAATAAGTAAAAATGTCAGCAGCAATGAAAAACCACCAAATTAAAGCTCTATTAGTGAGAAGAAAAGGAGCCAAAATTCATTTGGGTGGTAAGTTGCATGACCGAGCAATAAACCGTGAAAGTAGTGTAGTGCAGAATTGTAAAAAGTGTTCTGGTCATTAAGGGGGTTTAAGCTAGGGGAGCTGAGGTGGTTAAATGCAAGGTACTGTGACACCAGATATGAGTGGCACTGGTGGCACTGGCAGAAGTTGGCAGAGTAGACGCTGTGGGCCTGACACAAACACTTGCAGACAACTAACTGCTATTATATTACAGTCAAAATGTATTTTTATTTTTTTAAATGCAAGCTACTGTGACATCAGATATGAGTGGCACTGGTGGCACTGGCAGAAGTTGGCAGAGTAGAGGCAGTAGGACTGACACACACACTTGCCAGACAACTAACTGCTATTATATTACAGTCAAAATTATTTTTTTGTTTTTTTAAATGCAAGCTACTGTGACACCAGATATGAGTGATGGCACTGGGCATGTGGGCACAGTATACGCTGTGAGCCTGACACACACGCTGGCAGGCAACTGCAATTAGATTACAGAGGAGAAGAAAAAAAAAAGCTGACTGATGTACTAGCCCTAAAAAGGGCTTTTTGGGGTGCTGTCCTTACAGCAGATATCAGATGAGTCCTTCAGGACTGCAGTGGACACTGAATACACTTGCCTAGCTATTGATTTCCCTATTCAATCAGCAGCAGCTACACTGTCCTTCCTCTCACTAAGACTGCAGCTTCCGAATGAATCTAAAATGGATGCTGTCCAGGAGGTGGGAGGGTCTGGGAGGGAGGGTCTGCTGCTGATTGGCTGGAATGTGTCTGCTGACTGTGAGGTACAGGGTCAAAGTTTGCTCAATGATGACGAATAGGGGGCGGACTAAACATTGCATATGTTTCGCCCGCTGCGGAGAACACGAGCAAGCTATGTTCGCCGGGAACTGTTCATCAGCGAATAGTTCGGGACATCTCTACTTTTGAGCACTAAAATGGCTGTAAAAATGTCATGGAAAGGGCTAGAGGGCTGCAAATGGCATCAAAATGTGGTTAAGAGCATGGCAATTGCTCTGCAAACAAATGTGGATAGGGAAATGACTTTAAATAACATAAAATAGGTCAAAATAAAAAATAATAATCTTGATCTAGGAGGACAAGGTCCATATGAAGTAGGAGGTTGAAAATGCGGTGGATGTGGCGGTGTAGGTGGAAGCGGCGGTTGAGGAAGAGGAGGTAGCCTACACTGCTTTTTGGTTTAAAATTTTATTTTTAAAATTAGGGTACACCCCAAAACATTGGGAAATATAACCCCTTTAGTCGTGCTAAACACACGTTCAGACAATACACCGGCTGCAGGGCAGGCCAGCGCCTCCAAGAGGTAAAGGGCAAGCTCAGGCCATGTGCCCAATTTGGAGACCCAGAAGTTGCAGGGGCTGACCCCTGTCAGTCAGTTCATGTAGGCGTGTGCATACTTACTGCCCCACAATGTTGCACGTCCCCGTGATGTTCACGATCCAATTTGATATCTGCTCTATCAACTTTCTATGTTCTTTTATGCACCTACCATGGTGATCACGGGTGGCGGGGAATCCGGGTTCCAGGCCAGAGAGGGAGCGTGAGAAAAAGAGAGGCCAAATCCAAGGGAGGATCCATTTTTTCAAATTTAAAATTATAGAGTTGAAATATGGGAGAAATTATTAAAGCAGAAAATTGTGACAACTTTTCAAAGTTTAAGCATTGAATGTAAGGATGTGGAGTGCATCAATTACTGAAATATTGCATTTTATTCCCTGTCACCTATGCATGTCAGGTGTTTATTCACGTCAAAAATTGTATATTACACCCAAAAATTGGTGAATTTCACCCAAAAATTTAACTGCCAATTATATATTTTTTTACCTGTCTACTAGGTATAGCAGTGGTACATCACACCCAAAATTGGTGAATTTCACCAGAATATATAAATGAGATTTTTTAGTTTTGTTTAACCTGTCTACTAGGTATATCAGTGGTACTATACACCCAAAAATGTGTTAATTTCACCAGAAAATGTAACTGATAATTTTTTTATTTTTTTACTGGTCTACTAGGTATAGCAGTGGTACTATACACACCAAAATAGGTGAATTTCACCCAAAAAATAAGTAGTGAAATGATATAAAATAAAATACATACAAAAATACGTACAAATAAAAAAGAAATTTGATTTATGAGGTGGAGTTGCATATGGAGTAGGAGTTTGAGGAGGCGGTGGACGTAGGGGTGTAGGTGGAAGCGGCGGTGGAGGAGGACGAGGTAGCCAACACAGGTTTTTGGTTTTAAGTTTTGTTTTTAAAATAATGGGTACACTCTAAAAGAGTGTGAAATATCCAAAATACAAGAATGAACAATTGCGGTGGCTGTGGACATGCGGCTGCGCTTGTCTGTGATGACACCCCCTGCTGTGCTAAAACACGTTCAGATAATACACTGGCTGCAAGGCAGGCCAGCACCTCCAAGGCGTAAAGGGCAAGCTCAGGCCATGTGCCCAATTTGGAGACCCAGAAGTTGAAGGGGGCAGACCCGTCATTCAGTTTGTGTAGGCGTGTTCACACATACTGCTTCACCATGTTGGTGAATGCTGCCTCCTGCTAAGACGTTCCATATCAGCTGGTGGTGCTGGTTGTTGTGGCGTGCTGACAAAGCTTTTCCACATTTCGGCCATGCTAACCCTGCCTTCTGAGATGCTGGCGGTGCCCCAGCTGCATTGGCGACCTCTTCCTCGTCCTCTGCCTTCGCCTTGTGCTTCCACTGTGCCCCCGCTGTCAGGTGGGAAAGCCACTGGCAGCGCGTCTAACAGCGTGCGCTTGTACTCGCGCATCTTACGATCACGCTCCAGTGATGGAATTAAGGACGGTACATTGTCCTTGTAACGGGGATCCAGCAGCGTGGCCACCCAGTAATCAGCTCAAGTTAGAATGTGGGCAAGTCTGCGGTCGTTGCGAAGACACTGCATGGCAACGAAAAGCTGTCCTCTCTGGGAGGTGTATCGTCTGTGTCCTCTGTATCCCCCCAGCCACGCACCAGTGATGGCCATGAGCTGGTCTGGGTGCCACCCTGCTGTGAACATGGTTCCTTCTTCTCCATCTCCTCCTCTTCATCCTCCACCTTGTCATCCTCCAGAACTGTGCCCTGGCTGGACAATTGTGTACCTTGGGTTTGTGGTTGCAGGAACCCACTCTCGGAGCCATTTGGGAATGACTGACCGGAAACCCTACAAAATGATCCCTCTTCCTCCTCCTCCTCCTGTGCCACATCCTCTTCCATCATCCCTAGGAGAGTTTTTTCAAGGAGGCATACAGTAGAAGTGGGATTGTAACGCTGAGAACAGCGTTATCGGCACTGGCCATGTTGGTGTAGTACTCGAAACAGCGCAACAAGGAACACAGGTTTCGCATGGAGACCCAGTCATTGGTGGTAAAATGGTGCTGTTCCGTTGAGCGACTCACCCGTGCGTGCTGCAGCTGAAACTCCACTATCGCCTGCTGTTGCTCGCACAGTCTGGCCAGCATATGCAAGGTGGAGTTCCACCTTGTGGGCATGTCGCATATGAGGTGGTGAGCGGGAAGGCCGAAGTTACGCTGCATCGCTGACAGGCGAGCAGCAGCAGGGTTAGATCACCGAAAGCACGCACAGACAGCCCGCACTTTTTTTGCAGCAGCTCTGATATATCGAGGTAATTTTTAAGGAATCTCTGCACCACCAAATTCAGCACATGTGCCAGTCAAGGGATGTGCGTCAAACCGGCTAGTCCAAGAGCTGCTACAAGATTTCGCCCATTATCACACACCACCAAGCCGGGCTTGAGGCTGACTGGCACAAACCACTCATCGGTCTGTTGTTCAAGGTCCGTTCACAGTTCCTGTGCGCTGTGGGGTTTGTCCCCCCCCCCCATGAGGAGCTGGTAGAGGATGAGGAAGCAGAGTAGGAGGAGGAAGCAACAGGAGGAAAACTGAAGCGCCCTGCAATCCTCGGTGGTGGAAGGACATGCACCAAACTGCTATCCGCCTCAGGCCCAGCCGCCACTGCATTTACCCAGTATGCTGTTATGGAGCTATAATGGCCCTGACCATGCTTACTGGTCCACGTATGCGCAGTGCACACCTGATTTTGTCCCCTACTTGTTTGTGCAGGGAAGGCATAACTCGCCTTAAAAAGTAGTGGCGGCTGGGCACGACATACTGTGGGACAGCTACCGCCATAAGGCCTTTAAAACTATCCGTCTCCACCAGACGGAATGACAGCATTTCAAAAGCCAGTAATTTAGAAATGCTGGCATTCAGGGCTAGGGATCGCAGGTGGGTAGGGGGGTACTTCCTCTTCCTCTCCAGCGTTTGGGAGATGGAGAGCTGAACGCTTCCGTGGGACATTGAGGAGATGCTTGGTGACCCAGGTGTTGGTGTTGATGGCAGATCCTCTGTTTGCCGGGTGGCAGGTGGCACTGTCACTCCAGAGGTGGATGAAGAGGCCGAGACTGCAGCAGAAGAGGAAGCAGGAGGAGCTAGAGACCTTTCTTGGTTTTTGAGGTGTCTACTCCACTGCAGCTTGTGCTTTGCACTTAAATGCCTGGTCATGCAAGTTGTGCTCAGGTTGAGAACGTTTATGCTTCGCTTCAGGCTCTGATTGCACAGCGTGCAAACCACTCGTGTCTTGTCGTCAGCACATTGTCTGAAGAACTACCACACCAGGGAACTCCTTGGAGCTGGCTTTGGTGTGCTCAGTCCCTTGCTGCGGTGGGCAGTAGCAGGTGTACTGTCTAGAGGACGGCCGCTCCGCTTTTGCACCCTGCTCCTTTTTCTGGTGTGCTGGTGGCTCTGTGCGACCACCGCCTCTTCCTCCCAAATACATAGGTCACTTGCATGACCTTGATTCCATGTGGGGTCGAGGACTTCATCGTTCTCCACATCATCTTCCACCCAGTCTTCCTTGTCAGTCTGCACACTTTTGAAAGACCCAGCAGTTCGCATCTGTGTTTTGTCATCATCCGAGACGTGCTGCGATGGTCCTCCCATGTACTCATCTTGAAAGATAAGTGGTTGGGCATGAGTGCACTCAATCTCTTCCACTTCTGGGGCAGGGCTAGGTGGGTGGCCCTGGGAAACCCTGCTAACAGAGTCATCAAAAAGCATAAGAGACTGCTGCATGACTCGGGGCTCAGACTGCATGGCTGATTTGCAAGGCGGTGAGGTGAAAGACTGATAGACATCGGCTGCAGGTGCCAACTGTGGGCTTTACTGGGTGGGAGACAATTGAGGCCTGAACCAGACTAGGCCTCAATTAAAGATGTGTTTGGTCAAAATGGCTGTATTTTAAATGCCTGAATCAAACCCCTGTATGTAGAGGGTGTATCTCACACGGCCTGACCCACTGAAGGCCTGAATTCAATATTGGTGCACCACATGGTGGTAATTCAAATCTCTAAATGTAACCCAAATGTATTAAGGGTGTATCTCACAATGACATATGCAGCAAAGGCTGCCAAATAAACTTTCTTTGCCCAAACGGGTGTTTGTTTAATAACTCAATATGGCAGTAGTATATAACCCAGGATGTTCAAAGGTGCTTATGCTGCAAGGCCTGAAATATTGTGTATTTTGCCCCAAAAATTGTGTTTTATTAATGAAATAATATACGCCCTGTATATACACGGTGTATTATCTCACACAGCCGGACCCACTGTAAGCCTGAATTAAATATTGGTGCACCTAATGGCGGTATTTAATATCTCTCAATCTAACCCAAATGTATTAAGGGTGTATCTTACAATAACAGATGCAGCAAAGGCTTCCAAATAAACTTTTTTTGCCCAAACGGGTGTTTGTTTAATAACTCAATATGACAGCAGTACAGGGAGTGCAGAATTATTAGGCAAATGAGTATTTTGACCACATCATCCTCTTTATGCATGTTGTCTTACTCCAAGCTGTATAGGCTCGAAAGCCTACTACCAATTAAGCATATTAGGTGATGTGCATCTCTGTAATGAGAAGGGGTGTGGTCTAATGACATCAACACCCTATATCAGGTGTGCATAATTATTAGGCAACTTCCTTTCCTTTGGCAAAATGGGTCAAAAGAAGGACTTGACAGGCTCAGAAAAGTCAAAAATAGTGAGATATCTTGCAAAGGGATGCAGCACTCTTAAAATTGCAAAGCTTCTGAAGCGTGATCGTCGAACAATCAAGCGTTTCATTCAAAATAGTCAACAGGTTTGCAAGAAGCGTGTGGAAAAACCAAGGCGCAAAATAACTGCCCATGAACTGAGAAAAGTCAAGCGTGCAGCTGCCAAGATGCCACTTGCCACCAGTTTGGCCATATTTCAGAGTGCCCAAAAGCACAAGGTGTGCAATACTCAGAGACATGGCCAAGGCAAGAAAGGCTGAAAGACGACCACCACTGAACAAGACACACAAGCTGAAACGTCAAGACTGGGCCAAGAAATATCTCAAGACTGATTTTCCTAAGGTTTTATGGACTGATGAAATGAGAGTGAGTCTTGATGGGCCAGATGGATGGGCCCATGGCTGGATTGGTGAAGGGCAGAGAGCTCCAATCCGACTCAGACGCCAGCAAGGTGGAGGTGGAGTACTGGTTTGGGCTGGTATCATCAAAGATGAGCTTGTGGGGCCTTTTCGGGTTGAGGATGGAGTCAAGCTCAACTCCCAGTCCTACTGCCAGTTTCTGGAAGACACCTTCTTCAAGCAGTGGTACAGGAAGAAGTCTGCATCCTTCAAGAAAAACATGATTTTCATGCAGGACAATGCTCCATCACACGCGTCCAAGTACTCCACAGCGTGGCTGGCAAGAAAGGGTATAAAAGAAGAAAATCTAATGACATGGCCTCCTTGTTCACCTGATCTGAACCCCATTGAGAACCTGTGGTCCATCATCAAATGTGAGATTTACAAGGAGGGAAAACAGTACACCTCTCTGAACAGTGTCTGGGAGGCTGTGGTTGCTGCTGCACGCAATGTTGATGGTGAACAGATCAAAACACTGACAGAATCCATGGATGGCAGGCTTTTGAGTGTCCTTGCAAAGAAAGGTGGCTATATTGGTCACTGATTTGTTTTTGTTTTGTTTTTGAATGTCAGAAATGTATATTTGTGAATGTTGAGATGTTATATTGGTTTCACTGGTAAAAATAAATAATTGAAATGGGTATATATTTGTATTTAATCGAGAAAGCAAATCATAGAGTATTCTTCAAGGGGTTAAAGTATTTTTCGGAGTCTGGACGCCCCGGTAAGCTCCTGGCCAGAATAATCACACAACAAGATAAGAAAAATAAATCTATTCTTTCGATTCGCAATCCAGAGGGGGAAATTATAGTAGAGCCAGAGGGGATTGCGGATACTTTTCTGCAGTACTTTGCCCAGCTGTATAGATCCTCTCCTGGCCTGTCATCTGACCTGGCGATGCGGTTTTTGGATGGGATTCCATTGTCGACCTTAAGTACAGCCCAAATGGAATGTTTAGAGGAGGAGTTGTCTCTGTCGGAGCTGCAGGAGGCTCTGGGGTCTGTCTTGGGGAACTCATCGCCAGGCCTAGATGGCCTCCCATACGAATTCTATCGTAAGAATGGTGAAGTGATTCTCCCTCAGATGCTAGAGGTTTTCTCTCATGCAATGAAGGGAGGGGACTTGCCATGCTCTATGATGGAGGCCCTCATTGTTTTGATTCCTAAAAAGGATAAGGACCCGATAGAATTGAGCTCCTATAGACCAATCTCCTTACTAAATACTGACGTTAAGTTACTATCAAAAGTTCTGGCCAGGAGGCTCTCTCGGGTTATACCCACTATTATTCACCCAGACCAGAATGGTTTTATGCCAGGAAGGGGCACACATTATAATTTACATAGGTTATTTATGAATATTCAGTCTCTGGGGTGTGGTACCCGCTCCATCCTGTCGCTGGATGCTACCAAAGCCTTCGACAGGGTGGAGTGGATCTTCCTTTGGGAGGTGATGAAAAAAATGGGCTTTGGCCCCAGATTCATGGCGATGGTTCAGTTATTATATAGCTCTCCAGTTGCCAGGATCAGGATCAACAACACGATTACAGAGAGCTTCCCCCTAGGAAGAGGCACCCGCCAAGGCTGTCCTCTTTCTCCCCTCTTGTTCAATATTTATATTGAACCCTTAGCAGCTAGCATAAGGCAGGATCTGCAGGTGTCCGGCTTTGGCATAATGGGGAGACAGGATCGCGTATCTCTTTATGCAGATGACATCTTGGTCTTTGTTCATCAAACAGAAACCACCCTCCCTCGTATAATGGATTTGGTTGGTGCTTTCTCCGCTCCATCGGGTTTGGAGATTAATTGGGAGAAGACCGTTCTCCTCCCCATAGATGAGTTGCGAGGTGACTGGGATAACCAGTTAACAACTTCTGGTTTTATAAAGTACCTGGGGATTTCAGTTTCTGCTAAACCTCAGGAATATCTACAACTCAATTTAATTCCCCTGTTGACAAAGCTGAGGGCCAAAATTAAGATATGGCAAAAAATTCTGCCTGCAAGGGCGGACAGAATTTCTTTAATAAAAATGGTAGTGCTGCCCCAGGTTCTGTATGTCCTGCGTAACTCACCCGTATGGATCGCGGACAAGTATTTTAGACTTATAGAGCGGATGCTTAACGATCTACTGTGGGGGAGGAAGCGGGTCAGACTGAAGGCACTGTATTTTTCTATGCCTTATAATCAGGGAGGTCTTAACCTCCCTTACTTTAAGGGCTATTTTGTGGCCTCTCAACTTTGTTTTTTTAATGACTGGGAAAATAGCCATTTCTGCAATAAAATGGTGAAAGACTCAGGTCTTTCAGATTTTTTTTCAGTACTGGAGTCTGATTACCTATTAAATATACAGATTGGGTACACACTTTTTTGCAGAATGGCTATAAGGACTTGGCTGGTTATAAGAAGCTGGTGTGGAGTTAAGGCATCACTTGTTTGCACCCCACTATGGCATAACTCAAAGATCTTGAACTTAGGGGACTTGAGCTGCTGCCAGTATTGGAGGACTAAGAACGTTCAGTACTTACATCAGGTGGTCAATGGTGGACAAATTCTGCCCCTGATTGAGCTAAGGCAAAGGGCAAATCTGGGTGAGGTAGCTTGGTACGCATATTTTCAATTGAGGTCGGCACTTTCTAGCACTTTGAATAGTCATCTTTTTTTTATAGATACTCCTGAATTTTTACACGATTTAATCAGTAAGAAAACGAGAATAAAAATATCACACTGCTATAGACATTTAATGAAAAAAATTTTTTGGGGTGTTTTCTCTCCAGGACAAAGATCCTGGTCTTCTTTACTTTCAGAGGTGGGTCCTCTAGATTGGGACAACATAGGGGAAAGTTTAAAATTAGTTTCACATAATTTCAATCACATTGTTGTACAATTCAATATTCTTCACAAAATATATGTGACACCCATGTGGCTATATAGGAGAGGATACAGAGTCTCCTCTGACTGCCCACGTTGTGGCAACACCGAGGCAGATCATTTACATCTGTTTTGGGATTGCCCAATGTTGAGCAGCTATTGGAGATCGGTCCAAACCAATTTGGCTCGCAAACTTAACATTGTAGTTCCTCTGTCCCCCAGGATATGGGTCCTGGGAGACCTATCGGAGGTTAATTACCAGCCTATAAAACGCCAACTATTGACCAAGGTAATGTTTCTAGCCAGACTTCTTATTTCCAGATCATGGTTTTGTCCTTCTGCTCCAGACTGCAATAACTGGTTGGGTCTGGTTAAGAAAGTGAGAAGAGCTACGAGAGGATAATGCATAAACAAAGAGGATCCTATTTAAAGTGGGGTGCAGTTTGGAAGGATTGGGATAAGAATAACTAATTTAATTAATTAATTAATTTATTTATTTATAAATTTATTTACAACTTTTTTTTTTTTTTCCCTGCAAGGTGGGGGGAGGGGGATGGGGGGGCGGATGGGGAATGATTTATCAGCAATGTATTATGTAAATGAATCTTTTGTATATCAATAAAAATTTATAAAATAAAAAAAAAATAAAAAAAGAAATGGGTATATATTTGTTTTTTGTTAAGTTGCCTAATAATTATGCACAGTAATAGTCACCTGCACACACAGATATCCCCCTAAAATAGCTAAAACTAAAAACAAACTAAAAATTACTTCCAAAAATATTCAGCTTTGATATTAACGAGTTTTTTGGGTTCATTGAGAACATGGTTGTTGTTCAATAATAAAATTAATCCTCAAAAATACAACTTGCCTAATAATTCTGCACTCCCTGTATATAACCCAGGAATTTCAAACATGCTTATGCTGCAAAGCCTTAAATATTGCGTATTTTACCCCAAAAAGCGTGTTTTATTAATCAAATAATATAAGCCCTGTATATACAGGGTGTATCTCACACGGCCTGACCAACTGAAGGCCTGAATTCAATATTGGTGCACCTAATGGCAGTATTTCAAATCTCTGAATCTAACCCAAATGTATTAAGGTTGTATCTCACAATGACATATGCAGCAAAGGCTGCCAAATAAACTTGTTTTGCCCAAACGGGTGTTTGTTTAATAACTCAATATAACAGCGGTATATAGCCCAGAAATTTCAAACGTGCTTATGCTGCAAGGCCTGAAATAGTGTATTTTGGCCCAAAAAGGGTGTTTTATTAATGAAATAATATACGCCATGTATATACAGTGTGTATCTCACATGGCCTGACCCACTGTAGGCCTGAATTAAAGATTTATTTGCCCAAAATGGCTGTATTTGAAATGCCTGAATCAAACCCCTGTATGTAGAGGGTGTATCTAACACGGCCTGACCCACAGTAGGCCTGAATTAAATATTGGTGCACCAAATGGCTGTATTTCAAATCTCTGACTCTAAGGCCGAATGCACACGGCCGTGTTTCACGGCCGTGTGCCGGCCGTGGAACCGCGGCCTTGATCCCTGCTGAGAGCAGGAGCGCACGGCGTCATGGGTTGCTATGACGCCGTGCGCTCCCTGCTGCTGCCGCAATACAGTAATACACTGGAATGATCTATACCAGTGTATCACTGTACTGTGGCGGCAGCAGGGAGCGCACGGCGTCATAGCAACCCATGACGCCGTGCGCTCCTGCTCTCAGCAGGGATCCAGGCCACGGTTCCACGGCCCGCACACGGCCGTGAAACACGGCCATGTGCATTCGGCCTAACCCAAATGTATAATGGTGTATCTCACAATGACATCTGCTTATTTTTTTCCCAAACGAGTGTTTGTTTAATAACTGAATTTGACAGCAGTATATAAGCCTGTAATTTCACACGTGCTGATGCTGCAATGCTTGAAAATAGTGTTTTTTGGCAAAAAAAGTGTGTTTTTAATAGTGATGAGCGGGAGGTGCCATATTCGTTTTCGTCGAAATTCGCAAATATTCGCTAGAATATTAGTCTCATATTCGTCGAAACAAATATTCATCATTATTCTAGTAATCGCGATGAATATGTGATTTAAATAATAGCGTATTTCGATTTTAACTTAAGGCAACTTTCCTATTGGTTTGATATCTAGAATTAGGGAAAATGACAAATGTATTCGTCATATTCCTCAAAATGAAGATAACAAAATATTTTCCATCTTCGTTTTAGCTCCATATTCGTCAACTTCGCTAATTCTAGCAATCTAATAAGAAAGTTGATTATAGAGACAGCTGTGTTTAATCCGCTATGCAATTATATTACTTTGCTTATTTTTTTATGAATAGAATAATTACCGTATTTTTCGCCCTATAAGACGCACCGGCCCATAAGACGCACCTAGGTTTTTGGGGAGGAAAATAAGAAAAAAATAATTTTTAACCAAAAGCTGTGATTTTGGTGGGTTTGGAACTAATGGTGGTCTGTGGGTGGCACTATTACTGGGGATCTGTGAAGGACACTGTTATGGGGGGATCTGTGGATGACAGACACTGTTATGGGGGGATCTGTGGATGACGGACACTGTTATGGGGGGGATCTGTGGATGACTGACACACTGTTACAGGGGGGGATCTGTGGATGGCACTGTTACAGGGGGAGATCTGTGGATGGCACTGTTACAGGGGGGATCTGTGGATGGCACTGTTACAGAGGGGATCTGTGGGTGGCACTGTTACAGGGGTGATCTGTGGATGGCACTGTTATATATGTGCCATCCACAGACCCCCCACCCAATAACAGTGCCATCCACAGCCCCCCAGCCCATAACAGTGGCATCCACAGCCCCCCAGCCCCCCAGCCCATAACAGTGGCATCCACAGACCCCCCCCTTAACTGTGCCATCCACGGATCAGCTCGCTCACCCGCCCCCCCCCCCGCCGCCGCCCCCGCCTCTGCCGCCCCCAGTATACTAATATTAAATGTCTTATTCAATTAAAATGTATTAGATATGGCCCCTCACTCCTAAATTGCTAATCGTACCTTACATCCTATTCCTAGGTTCTGTAATGCAGGCCGGGCGGCCAGCGCGTCACTCGCTGACGTCACTTGCCTGCGCCGCCTGCTTCATTCATAAAGTAGGAGGCGCAGGCACGTGACATCAAGGAGTTACGCTGCCGCCCGCCCGGCCTGCATTACAGAACCTAGGAATAGGATGTAAGGTACGATTAGCAATATAGGAGTAAGGGGGCATATATAATACAATTTAATTGAATAAGACATTTAATATTAGTATACTGGAGCGGCGGGGCGGGGCTATAGTACATTGATTGCACCGCCCCGCCGCTATTCCCGGCCCCCAGCTCCTCCTCCCAGTCCCTCCCCCGGCCCCCGCTCACTCTACATCGCATCCAGCGATGTTAAATTGTCAGCATTCGCCCCATAAGACGCAGGGGCATTTCCCCCCGATTTTTTTGGGGGGAAAAGTGCATACGGTATAATAATTATCAAGTATTATAATTATTCTATTTATAAAAAAAAAAGCAAAGTAGTATAATCGCATAGCAAATTAAACACAGCTGTCTCTATAGTCAACTTTCCTATTTGATTGCTAGAATTAGCGAAGTTGACGAATATGGAGAATATTTTGTTATCTTCATTTTGAGGACTATGACGAATACATTTGTCATATTCCTCATCTTCGCTAATTCTACCAAGCCAACCATAGTAAACCAGGTCTAAGTTGAAATCGCAATGCAATTACTTCAAGTTATATTAATCGCATTGCGATTTCAACTTAATTCTCACATCCGACAGTACATTCTAGTATATGGAGACGTTCACATGGTGATGGGGAGGCTCCATGAGCACAGAAGTTGGCAGAAGCGGCAACGGGCACTGACTGGGGCAGCCAGGAAGCCAGGAATCCTCAGAACAGGTAAGAACTATTTTTGGGAAGTTGGAAAGAAAAAATATAACAATAAAAAACAAACAAAAAAAACCTGAATATTCAAAAATAACAAATTTATATCACTATATTCGAAATATATTTGTGAATTAGCGAAGTGCCGATATTCGCAAAAAAAATTCACTATTCAAATATTTGCGCTCAACACTAGTTTTTAAAACCCCAGATATTGATGGGTGTATTTCTAGCTTAAATTGCACACTGCCTAATCCAGATGATGTATATTGCCAAAAAAGTGGTTTTTGGTAACAGAATATGAAAGCTGTATATATTAACCACTTCAAACCCGGGCCTGTTTTCATCTTCCTGCCCAGGCCATTTTTTGCAAATCTGACAAGTTTCACTTTATGTGGTGATAGCTTTAAAACACTTTTACTTATACAGGCCATTCTGAGATTGTTTTCTCGTCACATATTGTACTTCATGACAGTGGTAAAAATAAGTTGAAAAGAACATTTTTATTCATAAAAAAATACAAAATTTACCCAAAATTTTGAAAAATTTGCAAATTTGCAAATTTCAATTTCTCTAATTTTATAATAGATAGTAATACCTTCAAAATTAGTAATTACTTTACATTCCCCATATGTCTACTTCAAGTTTAGATCATTTTGAAAATGACATTTTATTTTTTGGGGACGTTAGAAGGCTTAGTATGGAAGCAAATCTTGAAATTTTTGGGAAAATTTCCAAAACCCACTTTTTAAGGACCAGTTCAGGTCTGAAGTCAATTTG
This sequence comes from Bufo gargarizans, assembly GCF_014858855.1. Classification (NCBI taxonomy): domain Eukaryota; kingdom Metazoa; phylum Chordata; class Amphibia; order Anura; family Bufonidae; genus Bufo; species Bufo gargarizans. The sequence goes on along the minus strand of NC_058080.1, from coordinate 26,196,376 downwards.
TGAGGCTTACATAATTGAAACCACCCCAAAATTACCCCATTTTAGAAACTACACCCATCAAGGTATACAAAACTGATTTTACAAACTTTCTTAACCCTTTAGGTGTTCCACAAGAATTGATGAAAAATGGAGATGAAATTTCAGAATTTCACTTTTTCGGCAGATTTTACATTTTAATCAATTTTTTCCAGTAGCTAAGCAAGGGTTAAAGGGAACCTGTCACCAGGATTTTGTGTACAGAGCTGAGGACATGGGTTGCTAGATGGCCGCTAGCACTTCCACAATATACAGTCCCCATAGCTCTGTGTGCTTTTATTGTGTAAAAATAATATACTATACTCAAAATATATTTGTGAATTAGCGAAGTGCCGATATTCGCAAAAAAAATTTGCTATTCAAATATTTGCGCTCAACACTAGTTTTTAAAACCCCAGATATTGATGGGTGTATTTCTAGCTTAAATTGCACACTGCCTAATCCAGATGATGTATATTGCCAAAAAAGTGGTTTTTGGTAACAGAATATGAAAGCTGTATATATTAACCACTTCAAACCCGGGCCTGTTTTCATCTTCCTGCCCAGGCCATTTTTTGCAAATCTGACAAGTTTCACTTTATGTGGTGATAGCTTTAAAACACTTTTACTTATACAGGCCATTCTGAGACTGTTTTCTCGTCACATATTGTACTTCATGACAGTGGTAAAAATAAGTTAAAAAAAACATTTTTATTCATAAAAAAATACAAAATTTACCCAAAATTTTGAAAAATTTGCAAATTTGCAAATTTCAATTTCTCTAATTTTATAATAGATAGTAATACCTTCAAAATTAGTAATTACTTTACATTCCCCATATGTCTACTTCAAGTTTAGATCTTTTTGAAAATGACATTTTATTTTTTGGGGATGTTAGAAGGCTTAGTATGGAAGCAAATCTTGAAATTTTTGGGAAAATTTCCAAAACCCACTTTTTAAGGACCAGTTCAGGTCTGAAGTCAATTTGTGAGGCTTACATAATTGAAACCACCCCAAAATTACCCCATTTTAGAAACTACACCCATCAAGGTATACAAAACTGATTTTACAAACTTTCTTAACCCTTTAGGTGTTCCACAAGAATTGATGAAAAATGGAGATGAAATTTCAGAATTTCACTTTTTCGGCAGATTTTACATTTTAATCAATTTTTTCCAGTAGCAAAGCAAGGGTTAAAGGGAACCTGTCACCAGGATTTTGTGTACAGAGCTGAGGACATGGGTTGCTAGATGGCCGCTAGCACTTCCACAATATACAGTCCCCATAGCTCTGTGTGCTTTTATTGTGTAAAAAAAACGATTTGATACATATGCAAATTAACCTGAGATGAGTCCTGTACATGAGATGAGTCAGGGACAGGACTCATGTCAGGTTAATTTGCATATGTATAAAATCGATGTTTTTACACAATAAAAGCACACAGAGCTATGGGGACTGGGTATTGCGGATGTGCTAGCGGCCATCTAGCAACCCATGTCCTCAGCTCTATGCACAAAATCCCGGTGACAGTTTCCCTTTAACAGACAAATAAAACTTAATATTTATTACCCTGATTCTGTAGTTTACAGAAACACCCCACATGTGATAGTAAACTGCTGTACGGGCACACGGCAGGGCGCAGAAGGAAAGGAACGCCATATGGTTTTTGGAAGGCAAATTTAGCTGAACTGGTTTTTAGATGCCATGTCCCATTTGAAGCCCCCCTGATGCACCCCTACAGTAGAAACTCAAAAAAGTTACCACATTTTGGAAACTACGGGATAAGGTGCCAGTTTTATTGGTACTATTTTGGGGTACATATGATTTTTTATTGCTCTATATTATATTTTTTGTGAGGCAAGGTAACAAAAAAATTGATGTTTTGGCACCATTTTTATTTTTTATTTTTACAGCGTTTAACCTGATTGGTACTATTTTGGGCGGCATACGCCTTTTTGATCACTTGCTGTTGCAATTTTTGTGATGTAATGTGACAAAAATTGCTTTTTTTTACACCGTTTATTTTTATTTTTTTACGGTGTTCATCTAAGTGGTTAGGTCATGTGATATTTTTATTGAGCTGTTTGTTACGGACGTGGCAATACCTAATGTGTATATTTTTTATGTATTTCACTTAAGCACAATAATAGCAGATTTTACACAAAAAAATTATGTTTTAGTGTCTCCATGTTCTGAGAGCTATAGTTTTTTTTTATTTTTTGGGCGATTGACTTAGGTAGGTGCTCATTTTTTGCGGGATGAGGTGACGGTTTTATTGATACCATTTTGGGGGGCATACGCATTTTTTATCACTTGGTGTTGCACTTTTTGTGAAAAATTGCCTTTTTTTACACTGTTTTTAGTTTATTTTCTTTATGTTGTTTATCGGACAGGGTGGATCATGTGATATATTTATAGAGGCGGTCATTACGGAAGCGGAAATACCTAATATGTGTGGGTTTTGTTTTGTTTTCTGTTTTTATTATAAAATAAGGGGAAAGGGACTTTTTTTTGCTTTTTTACTTTATTAATTGTTTTACTTTATTAATTTTATTAAAAACAGTCTGATCCCCTCTGCAATGCATTACAATACATCTGTATTGTAATGCATTGCCTGTTTGTGTATGACACTGAGTCATACACTAACAGGTTGCCTAAGAGACCCAGCCTGAGGCTGGATCTCCTCGGCTCCCGTAGAAGGCAGTTTGCGATGCCATGCAAGGCATTGGGCAGCCTCTGCACGGCATCGGGCTGCCTTGTGTCGCATCGGGTCCCCGCCACAGCAGCGCGGGGACTCGATGCTCTCCCCTACCCGACACAAACATCTTCTATGTCGCGGTCAGCGCGGACTGCGGCATAGAAGGGGTTAATCAGCCGGCATTGGCTTTTACAGCGATGCCGGCGGACACAGCAGGGGCCCGGCTACCATGGACTGCCAGGCCCCTGCAGTGATCGCTCGCACACCCCTCCGGTGCCTGCGCGATCACTGTGACATACTATTACGTAAAATTGTGGGAACTCAGTGGTTCCCATGAAGTAACAGTACATCAAAGGTCGGGAAGGGGTTAAACTTGAATTTAACACTTGCAGATCAGGAAAATACAGTTTTTTGGCAAAAAATGTGTTTTTAAAACCCCAGAAAATGATGGGTGTATTTCTAGCTTAAATTGCACACTGACTAATCCAGATGTTGTACATTGCCAAAAAAGTGTTTTTTTGGTAACAGAATATGAAAGTTGTATATATTTAACTTGAATTTAACATTTGCAGATCAGGAAAATACTGTTTTTTGGCAAAAAAAGTGTGTTTTTAAAACCCCAGAAAATGATGGCTGTATTTCTAGCTTAAATTGCACACTGACTAATCCATATGTTATATATTGCCCAAAAAATTGTGAATTTCAATGTCCCAAAAGTTCAGATGCAGTACTGGTGCACTGAGCTTGCATAAAATGGCCGCCGACGCCCACCTAACTAACAGACGGATAAAAGTTATATTTTTTTGGTCAATGGGCTCAGGGCAGGGTAAAACGATTGTGCCCTGCACCCAGACAACTATTTCTATGTGGATCACTGAGTTAGATTCTCTCCTATTCTCTCCCTGAAATCACCAGCAGCATCCTCTCCCTACATTTGTAACAGCAGAGTCACGTGCAGCGCTACGTGACTCCAGCTTATATAGAGGCTGGGTCACATGCTGCTCTGGCCAATCACAGCCATGCTATTAGTAGGCATGGCTGTGATGGCTTCTAAGGTCAGACAGTTAAACGCTTGTTGATTGGCTGCTCTGCAGCCTTTCAAAAAGCGTCAAGAAAGCGCCGAACACCGAACCCGAACCCGAACTTTTACTGAAATGTTCGGGTTCGGGTCCGGGGTCCAAAAATCCTAAAGTTCGGTACGAACCTGAACTTTACAGTTCGGGTTCGCTCAACCCTAAACCTAACTCTACCATCGACTGGCAAGTGAGACAGATTCTTGATTGGAGTGATTTTTGCATGGACAACTGTCTTAATGCGTCTTTCTCTGTGGTCACCACTAAAACTGTACCCTTATTTATTTCCGAATTTTCTGATAGTGGTAACCAAGAGTTACCCTCGCATCAGGAGTATGATTGTCCCGTCAATCTTATTTCTGGAGCTAAACTGGAGTCCAAAACAAAGGCTATGCAAGAGTATATCACCGAGAGCTTGGCAAAGGGTCATTTCAGACCATCCAAATCCACAGATAGTACCCTTAGACCATGTCTGGACTTCCGTGAGCTCAACCATATTTCCGTCCGTGATCCTTACCTGCTTCCTTTGATTCCGTATTTGTTTAGTCAGATTGTCGGTGCCAAGGTGTTCTCTAAATTGTATCTGAGGGGGCATATAATCTGGTAAGGATCAGGGAGGGGGATGAGTGGAAGACCGCATTTAATACCACTGAGGGTCATTTTGAAAACCTCGTCATGCCCTTTGGGTTAAACAATGCTCCAGCGGTTTTTCAACCCTTTATCAATGACATACAGTATTTCATTATCTGGTGGGGAAATTTGTTGTTGTATATCTGGATGACATACTAATTTATTCTCCATTCATGGAGACTCATAAGGATCATGTGAGACAGGTGTTACAGATCCTAAAAGAAAATAAATTGTATGCAAAGATGTAAAAATGTGTTTTGGCTGTTCAGGAAGTGCAATTTCTGGGTTACCTGCTCTCACCCTCAGGTTTTCTTATGGATCCCGAGAAAGTCCATGCGGTGTTGGACTGGGATCGACCCGAAAAACTTAAAGCTTTAACAGACATGACTAGGAAGGGGGTCAATTTCTCTGTTTGGTCTGAGGCGGCATTACAAGATTTTCTGCTGTGAAGGAATATTTTGCTTCAGCCCCTATTCTGGTACATCTGTAAAGAATAAATCAAGGCAACTAGACTTACTGTAGATTTCTTGAAAACATTTCACTCGTTCTTCCAACGAGCTTTCTCAATCGTTGGACGAATGAGTGAAACGTTTTCAAGAAATCTACAAGTCCAGTTGGCTTGATTTATTCTTTAGAGATATACCATGACCTGGATAAATGAGAACCTTCACAGACCTATTCTGGTACAACCGGACGTGTCTCAGCCATTAATTGTAGAGGTTGACGCATCCGAGGTAGGGGTGGGAGCAGCCCCATGTGCTTTTTTATCTAAAAAACTCTTGACTGCTAAAAGAAATTATGAGGAGGGTAATAGGGAATTGCTGGCCATTAAGTTTGCTTTTCAAGAATGGTGCCATTGGTTGGAAGGAGCAATTCATCCTATTACTGTAATTACTGATCACAAAAATCTGGCTTACCATGAGTCGGCTAAATGACTGAATCCAGGGCAGGCCACATGATAGCTTTTTTTCTCCAGATTTAACTTCATTGTCACCTACCGCACTCGGGCTAAGAACATCAAGGTGGATGCTTTGTCACACAGCTTTCCTGGGGAGGGGTGATTCTAAAGATCCTAGTCCTATTTTGTCTGAAGGGGTAGTCTTATCTGCCCTATATCCTCATATTGAGGCTAAGGTGTTGGTGGCCCAAGAGGATTCACCGAACTCTTGTCCTCCAGGGAAATTGTTTGTTCCTTCAGACTTATGTCATAAGGTATTTGAGGTACATCACTATACTGTCTTGGCTGGACACCCTGTTAGTAGATCCACTGTCTATCTCATCTCGCGCAGATTTTGGTGGCCAGGGCTGCGTAAGTGTGTTGAGGACTATGTGTCAGCCTGTTGTACCTGTGCTTGTGCTAAGGTGACACATGCTCGACCTTCTGGATCTCTTCTTCTGTTACCCATCCTGTCCAGACCTTGGACGCATTTTTCCATGGACTTTATCACGGATTTACCGAATTCTTCGTGATAAACTGTTATCCTGGTGGTAGTTCATCGGTTTAGTAAAATAACAAATTTTTTAGCATTGCCGGATCTACCTAATGCCAAGACTCTTGCACAGGTGTTTGTCGATAACATTGTGTAACTACATGGCATTCCCTCTGATGTGGTATCTAATCAGGGGACTAAGTTTGTTTCCAGATTCTGGAAAGCGTTCTGTACTCGACTGGGGGAACAATTGTCCTTTTCTTTAGCTTTTTATCCTCAGTCGAATGGGAGCGCACTCCTCAGACGGAGCGCACCAATCAGAATCTGGAGACTTACTTGAAATGTTTTGTTTCGGAGAACCAGGAGGAGTGGTCTTCATTCTTGTCGTTAGCTGAGTTTGACATTATTTAACCTTAGTAAAGAAAGACCGGCACTCACTGTATCTTGAAGAAAAGAAATCTTTATTGTCACATATAATCGTGACGCGTTTCGACTCACATCTGGAGCCTTTCTCAAACGTTTGAGAAAGGCTCCAGATGTGAGTTGAAACGCGTCACGATTATATGTGACAATAAAGATTTCTTTTCTTCAAGATACAGTGAGTGCCGGTCTTTCTTTACTGCAGTTTTGGGATCGTTATCTCGGATGCGAGCACCACGCCATTTGTTACGGAGTGCCGGCTGATCATCATTTTTTTTATTATTTAACCTTAGACATGAATCCACTGATAAGTGCAGTAGATAGCTTCATTTGGGTTTGGCTGAGCTGGTGTGAGTTTGTCTCTGGTGTTCCTGCTCCTCCATCTCTACAGAAGTTAAGTGTCCCGTTTGTTTGTGTTTGTTATATTCCCTGTTTTTTTGTATCTGGGCCTGAGACAGAGACTTTCATTCATCCATCTGGGGAGGAATGAGTTGTCTTTGGTCCTAACCTTTTCCAGGGCCTAATAGGGATATATAGGCCTAGTTATCCTGCATATGAATATTCCTACCTTCAGGGTCTATTCATATTGATAAATAGTTAGGGCCCGGATTGCTGTTGTCTAGGAGGTGACCTGTTTCTTCCCTAGTTTCCAGGCTCAGTTACTGTTCCCCTTCCCTACTGTGTTCAGTGTGGAGTCGTCGTCCCCCACACACTGATCGTGACAGTAGCAGAGTCCAGAAACAGAAGCACTGGTCAGGCATGCAGAAACACAACTACAGATAAGGGCAACCTTTGCAGGACACAAGGAACTTTGGTGCTCAGGCACCTGGGAAGGGGGGGCTGGATTGCTAAAATAGGTGCAGGATAGCCTGTATTGGTCACACAGGTCACATGTGCAAAACCCTTATATAAGAAGAAGTGATGTATGCCAACCCTTAACAAGGTGCTATAGAAAACAGGCTAGAAGGTCTTCTGTGTCCAGAAAGGAAACTGTGAAGCAGATTCTAGAAGGTGAAGCATCTGCAGGCACTGGCTCCAAAATTAGAACACTGCATGGAGAGACACCAGCAACAAATCATTGCTGCAATCGCTGTTACATAATGCCAGTTCCACCTTACTTGGTATTACTCATTCTGAGACTAAAAGTTCAATATATAATTGCTACTCCATGAAACAATAAGACTAGAGATGAGCGAATTGAAGTTAACGAAGTGGAAATCAATTCGAATTTCAGGAAAAATTTGATTCGCTGCTAATTAAAATTTCCACGCGTTTTGTGGAAACAAATTCATTTTTTTCTAAAATGGCTGCTGCACATGAGATAGAAAGATAGAAGTAAGAAGCCCGGAAATGAGGTATCATCCATAATGCCATGCAGACAGCCATTCAGTAAAAAGCCAGCACCTGTGACATCACAGACCTATAAAAAGTCTACTCTTGCCTGGTCTCCACCATTTTACAGTGAACTTAGTGCAGGGAGAGACGTGACAGGTAGAGATGTCCCGAACTTTTTTCACTGTAATATAATTGCAGTTGCCTGCAAGCGTGTGTGTCAGGCCTACAGCGTGTACTGTGCCAACTACTGGAAGTGCACAGTGCCACCACTCATATCTGGTGTCACAGTAGATCACATAAAAATAAAAAAAAATAACATTTTTGACTGTAATATAATTGCAGTTAGTTGCCTGCAAGCGTGTGTGTCAGGCTTACAGCGTGTACTGTGCCAACTACTGCCAGTGCACAGTGCCACCACTGCCACTCATATCTGGTGTCACAGTAGATTACATAAAAAAAAAAAATAAATTTTGGACTGTAATATAATTGCAGTTAGTTGCCTGCAAGCGTGTGTGTCAGGCTTACAGCGTGTACTGTGCCAACTACTGCCAGTGCACAGTGCCACCACTGCCACTCATATCTGGTGTCACAGTAGATTACATAAAAAAAAAAAAAAAAACATTTTTGACTGTAATATAATAGCACTTAGTTGCCTGCAAGCGTGTGTGTCAGGCCTACAGCGTGTACTGTGCCAACTACCGCCAGTGCACAGTGCCACCAATGAAACTCATATCTGGTGTCACAGTAGATTACATAAAAAAAAAAAAAAAAACTTTATTGACTGTGATATAATTGCAGTTATTTGCCCGCAAGCATGTGTGTCAGGTCTACAGCGTGTACTGTGCCAACTACTGCCAGTGCACAGTGCCACTCATATCTGGTGTCACAGTAGATTACATTAAAAAATAAATAATAATAATAATTTTTGGACTGTAATAGAATTGCAGTTAGTTGCCTGCAAGCGTGCGTGTCAGGCCTACAGCGTGTACTGTGCCAACTACTGCCAGTGCACAGTGCCACCAGTGCCACTCATATCTAGTGTCACAGTAGATTACATTTAAAGAAAAATAAACTTTTTTGACTGTAATATAATTGCAGTTAGTTGCCTGCAAGTGTGTGTGTCAGGCCTACAGTGTGTACTGTGCCAACTACTGCCAGTGCACAGTGCCACCAGTGCCACTCATATCTGGTGGCACAGTACCTTGCACGCATAGTACAACTAATCTAAAAAAAATGACAGGCAGAGGCAGGCCAACTCGCAGGGGCCGTCGTGGTCGTGGTGCTGTGATTTCCTTTGGCCCTAGAATAATGCCCAGTGTTCAGAGGCCACGTACCCTGAACTCGAAAAGTTCTGAGGACATAGTTGACTGGCTAACACAGGACACCCAATCTTCTACGGCTTCCGCTTGGAACCTTGTCGCACCATCCTCCTCCAGCTCAGCTTCGGGCACCTCTCAAGTTACCACCCGCCCGCCTGCCGCCACCACCAACACTAGCACCACAGCTGTTTCACTTGATCTGTCAGAGGAGTTATTTACACATCAGTTGGAAGAAATGAGTGATGCGCAACCATTATTGCCAGAGGATGTAGATAACAGGGATATGTCTCAGTCATGCAGCATTACACAGATGGACGTACGGAGTGATGATGATGATGTTGTACCCGCTGCTGCTTCCTTTGCTGAGTTGTCAGATACAAGTGAAGCGATTGATGATGACGATCTGTCCGTGGATGTCACGTGGGTGCCCGCTTGAGCACTGCATCTGAGCTTTTGTGACACTCAAATCTAAGCTTGAAATACTGCACTAATAATACTGTTTAAAAAAAAAATAATCACCCTTTTTTGGCAATATAGAACATCTGGTGCATTTTCAGGATTAGTCAGTGTGCAATTTAAGATAGACATACAGCCATAATTTTCTGGGATTTTAAAAACACCCTTTTTTGGCAAAATCCACTATTTTATAGCCCTTGCAGCATCAGTAAGTGTGAAATTCAAGGGTTATATGCAGCTTTAATATTCAGTTAGTAAAAAAAAACTCATTTTTTTGGCAATATCCAACATCTGGGTTAGTCAGTGTGCAATTTAAACTAGAAATACAGCCATAATTTTCTGGGTTTTTAAAAACACCCTTTTTTGGCAAAATCCACAATTTTACAGCCCTTGCAGCATCAGCGTGTGTGAAATTCAAGGGTTATATACAACTGTTATATTTAGTTATTAAACAAACACCCAGTTTGGCCAAAAAACTTAAATTGCGGCCTAGTCTGGATCAGTACGTGTGAGATACACCCTTTACATACTGTGGTTCCATTCAGTTATTTGAAATACAGCCATTTTGGGCAAACAAATTAAATTGTGGCCTAGTCTGGATCAGTCGGTGTGAGATACACCCTTTACATACTGTGGTTATATTCTTCTATTAATAAAACACCCTTTTTTGGGCAAAATACACAATTTTTCTGGCCTTGCACCATCAGCACGTGTGAAATTCAAGGGTTATATGTGAGATACATCCTTTACATACTGTGGTTCTATTCAGTTATTAAACAAACACCCATTTTGGGCACAAATCTTTAATTGCGGCCTAGCGTGGATCAGGGCATGTGAGATACACCCTTTACATACTGTGGTTCATTTCAGTTATTAAACAAACACCCATTTTGGGCACAAATCTTTAATTGCGGCCTAGTCTGGATCAGGGCATGTGAGATACACCCTTTACATACTGTGGTTCTATTCTGCTATTAATTAAACACCCATTTAGGGCAAGATCCAAAATTTGAGAAATATGAGGAGAGCATCAAATAAGGGACGTGGCCCAGGTCGTGGTGCTGCTGGTGGAGTTCCTGTTGCAGGGATATGACGTGGTCGATCTGTGCTACCTGCACGCACAAGTGAAACCCCTTCCTCAGGTGCGAGTAGGCGACAGAACCTGCAGCGGTATTTGGTCAGGCTTAATGCGGCCCTACGAATGGTGAGGCCTGAACAAGTACAGGCGATAGTAGATTGGGTTGCTGACGGTGCCTCCAGTTCCTTCACATTGTCTCCCACCCAGTCTCCTGCTGAAAGATCAGAGTTGGCAACTGCAGCCGATGTCCATCAGTCTTTCACCTCACCCCCTTGCAAATCAGCCAAGCAGTCTGAGCCCCAAGTCATGCAGCAGTCTCTTATGCTTTTTGATGACTCTGTTAGCAGGGTTTCCCAGGACCATCCACCTATCCTTGCCCCAGAAGTGGAAGAGATTGAGTGCACCGATGCCCAAACACTTAAGTTTCAATATGAGTACATGGGAGGACCATCCCAGCATGTCTCGGATGAGGACGAAACACAGGTGCCAACTGCTGTGGCTTTCAAAAGTGTGCAGACCGACAAGGAGGGCAGGGGTGAAGACTGGGTGGAAAACGATGAGGTCCTTGACCCCACGTGGAATCAAGGTCATGCGAGTGACCTATGTAGTTTGGAGGAAGAGGCGGTGGTCGCATAAAGCCACCAGCACAGCAAAAGAGGGAGCTGGGTGCAAACGCAGAGTCACCGACAGAGAGAGGAGTCAGCAACTTGCACACTTCTCATTTACAAGAGGATGTGTCTGGGATTCAAACCCTTGACCTTCTGTATCAAAGGCAAAGCACTTACCCACACAGTCATAAGAGCTACAATGCCTCTGACTGAAAAATATGAGACTTCTACTGTTATATCTGGCTAAGTGTACATGATATATAGAGATATAGCAGAGCTGAGTGTGCTGGGACAGCTGTCATATAGAGATATAGCAGTTCTGGGTGTGTTGGGGCAGCTGTCATGTGTATAGATGTACACTTAGCTATAACAGTAGAAGTCTCATATTTTTTCAGTCAGTGGCAATGCAGCTCTTATGGCTGTGTAGGTAAGTGCTTTGCCTCTGATACAGAAGGTCGTGGGTTTGAATCCCAGCAGAAACTTTTCTGAAACACAGGCTAAATTAGAACACACAAGCACTGACTCCATACAGGGCGGGACACAGGAAGAGGCTGACATGGAGGTAAGTATAAGTGTTTTTTGTTTTTTTTTAATACCTGACTGTTACTGCCATGGGGGAGCGGGAGGCACTTGATACTGACAAATGGGGGGGTTTGCACTATGATACTGGCACATGGGGGGGAAGGAGAGAGGCACCTGATACTGGCACATGGGGGGAGGGGGGTTGGCACCTGTTACTGGCACATGGGGGGGTTTGGCACTATGATACTGGCACATGGAGGGTGGGAAGGAGAGAGGCACTTGATACTGGCACATGGGTGGGGGAGAGAGACACTTGATACTGGCACATGAGGGGAGGAGAGAGGCACTTGATACTGGCACTTTTGGGGGGGGGAGATGGCACTATGATACTGGGACTTGGGGGGAGGAGAGAGGCACTTGATACTGGCACTTTTGGGGGGTAGATGGCACTATGATACTGGGACATGGGGGGGAGGAGAGAGGCACTATGATACTGGCACATGGGGGGTTTGGCACTATGACACTGGCACATGGGGGGTGGGAAGGAGAGAGGCACTTGATACTGGCACTTTTGGGGGGTGGGGAGATGGCACTATGATACTGGCACATGGGGGGGTTTGGCACTTGATACTGGCACATGGGGGGGTTTGGCACTATGATATTGGCACATGGGGGTGGGAAGGAGAGAGGCACTTGATACTGGCACTTTTGGGGGGGGTGGCACTATGATACTGACACATGGGGGAGGCACTTGATACTGGCACTTTTTTTTGGGGGGGGGGGGTGGCACTATGATACTGGCACATGGGGGGGAAGGAGAGAGGCACCTGATACTGGCACATGGGGGGAGGGGGGTTGGCACCTGTTACTGGCACATGGGGGGGTTGGCACTATGATACTGGCACATGGGGGGGAGAGACACTTGATACTGGCACTTTTGGGGGTGGAGATGGCACTAGGATACTGGGACTTGGGGGAGAGGCACTTGATACTGGCACTTTTGGGGGGGAAATGGCACTATAATACTGGGACATGGGGGGGAGAGATGCACTATGATACTGGCACATGGGGGGTTTGGCACTATGATACTGGCACATGGAGGGTGGGAAGGAGAGAGGCACTTGATACTGGCACATGGGTGGGGGAGAGAGACACTTGATACTGGCACATGAGGGGAGGAGAGAGGCACTTGATACTGGCACTTTTGGGGGGGGAGATGGCACTATGATACTGGGACTTGGGGGGAGGAGAGAGGCACTTGATACTGGCACTTTTGGGGGGTAGATGGCACTATGATACTGGGACATGGGGGGGAGGAGAGAGGCACTATGATACTGGCACATGGGGGGTTTGGCACTATGACACTGGCACATGGGGGGTGGGAAGGAGAGAGGCACTTGATACTGGCACTTTTGGGGGGTGGGGAGATGGCACTATGATACTGGCACATGGGGGGGTTTGGCACTTGATACTGGCACATGGGGGGGTTTGGCACTATGGTATTGGCACATGGGGGTGGGAAGGAGAGAGGCACTTGATACTGGCACTTTTGGGGGGGTGGCACTATGATACTGACACATGGGGGGAGGCACTTGATACTGGCACTTTTTTTTGGGGGGGTGGCACTATGATACTGGGACATGGGGGGAGGAGAGAGGCACTATGATACTGGCACAAGGGGGGTTTGGCACTATGATACTGGCACATGGGGGGTGGGAAGGAGAGAGGCACTTGATACTGGCACTTTTGGGGGAGATGGCACTATGATACTGGGACATGGGGGGTTTGGCACTTTGATACTGGCACATAGGGGTGGGAAGTAGAGAGGCACTTGATACTGGCACTTTTTTGGGGGGAGATGGCACTATGATACTGGCACATGGGGGGAGGAGAGAGGCACTTAATACTGGCACATTGGGGGGAGATGGCACTATGATACTGGCACATGGGGGAGGAGAGAGGCACTTAATACTGGCACGTGGGGTGGGAAGGAGAGAGGCACTTGATACTGGCACATGGGGGGAGAGAGGCACTTAATACTGGCACATTGGGGGGGAGATGGCACTATGATACTGGCACATGGGGGGAGAGAGGCACTTGATACTGACACTTTTTTTGGGGGGGGTGGCACTATGATACTGGGACATGTGGGGAGGGGGAGGAGGGAGGCATTTTGACACCATTTTCTACCGCACCGGGTGACACCAGCCCTAGCAATGCCACTGGACTGCAGAGCTGTCATCCGGCTGTTCAGGGCTGTGTGTCAGGTAGGAGGCTGAGTACAGAGAGGCTGGTGATTTTCAATATCAATAGGAGTTTCAATAGGAGAGCCATTGTTTCAGCAGTAAAGAAAGACTTTGCATACAAAGACAGTTATGTGCGCGGTTTAGGACACATGAGGGGACATTAATAAAGTAATGCTGTGACACATAGGGCCATGAGAGGGGCCAGCATAATATGTTATATGTGTGTCATTCACACAAATAGCATCTTATGCTTGCCCCCCTCATGGCCCTATGTGTCATAGCACACATCCCCCATAACAGTGCCATCCAAAAATCCCTATAACAGTGCCAACCACAGATCCCCATAACAGTGCCAACCACAGATCCTTCATAACAGTGCCAACCACAGATCCTTTATAACAGTGCCATCCACAGATCCTTTTTAACAGTGCCAACCACAGATCCCCCATAACAGTGTCATCCACAGATCCCCTCATAGCAGTGTCATCCACAGATCCCCTCCATAACAGTGTCACCCACAGATCCCCCATAATAGTGCAATCCACAGATCCCCATAACAGTGTCATCCACAGATCATTCATAACAGTGCCAACCACAGATCCTTTATAACAGTGCCATCCACAGATCCTTTATAACAGTGCCAACCACAGATCCTTTATAACAGTGCCATCCACAGATCCTTTATAACAGTGCCAACCACAGATCCTTTATAACAGTGCCAACCACAGATCCCCTATAACAGTGCCATCCACAGATCCCCCATAACAGTGTCATCCACAGATCCCCTCCATAACAGTGTCATCCACAGATCCCGTCCATAACAGTGTCATCCACAGATCCCCCATAACAGTGCCAACCACAGATCCTTCATGACAGTGCCATCCACAGATCCTTCATAATAATGCCATCCACAGATCCTTCATAACAAAGCCATCCACAGATTGCCCCCATAACAGCACCATCCACAGATCGCCCATAACAGTGCCATCCACAGATTCTTCATAACAATGTCATCCACAGATCCTTCATAACAGTGCCATCCACAGATCCCTCATAACAGTGCCATCCACAGATCCCTATAACAGTGCCATCCACAGATCCCCTCCATAACAGTGCCATCCACAGATCCCCTCCATAACAGTGTCATCCACAGATCCTCTCCATAACCGTACCATCCACAGATCCACTCCATAACAGTGCCATCCACAGATCCCCTCCATAACAGTGTCACCCACAGATCCCCTCCATAACAGTGTCATCCACAGATCCCCCATAACAGTGCCATCCACAGATCCCCCATAACAGTGCAAATAGACCTCTAGCACAATTTCCTTAAAATATCACATCACATATCGTTATCGCATCCTGTTTGGGAAAAGCTGGTCTACTATGATAATATAAACAATGAGGGTTGTACAAAAGAGCTATCGAGGGGCAAAATTTATATTTGTGTTTACACACGTGTTTTAAAATGAATGCTTTCACCTTTTAAAAACTATATATAAAGTAAATAATGACGCAATGCTATGGGGCTGGTATGCAACTTTTTCCAGAGCTGTTTTTTATCCCGAGTCCGGCCCTGCCAGCCACCACTACTTTTCCAGGCGAGCCATCCCTTCCCTGCACAACCAAGTAGGGGACAAAATCAGGTGTGCACTGCGCAACGCCATCTGTGGCAAGGTGCACCTCACTACCGATACGTGGACCAGTAAGCACGGTCACGGACGTTATATCTCAATAACAGCACACTGGCTAAATGCAGTGGCGGCTGGGCCTGAGGCGGATAGCAGTTTCGCGCATATGCTTCCACCACCGAGGATTGCAGGGCGCTTCAGTTTGCCTCCTGTTGCTTCCTCCTCCTACTCCGCTTCCTCATCCGGTCCGCGTAACATCTTCACCACCAACTTCAGCATAGCCAGGGGTAAACGACAGCAGACAGTTTTAAAACGTATCTGTTTAGGGGACAAACCTCACACCGCACAGGAGCTGTGGACGGGCCTTGAACAATAGACCGATGAGTGGTTGCTGCCGGTGAGCCTCAAGCCCAGCCTGGCGATGTGCGATAATGGGCGAAATCTCGTAGCCGCTCTGGGACTGGTTTGATGCACATCCCTTGCCTGGCGCATGTGCTGACTTTGGTGGTGCAAAGATTCCTTAAAAATTACCCCAATATGTCAGAGCTGCTGCATAAAGTGCGGGCCGTCTGTTCGCGTTTTCGGCGTTCTCACCCTGCGGCTGCTCGCCTGTCAGCGCTGCAGCGTAACTTCGGCCTTCCCGCTCACCGCCTCATATGCGACGTGCCCACAAGGTGGAACTCCACCTTGCACATGCTGGCCAGACTGTGCGAGCAGCAGCAGGTGATAGTGGAGTTTCAGCTGCAGCACGCACGGGTGAGTCGCTCTGTGGACCAGCACCACTTTACCACCAATGACTGGGCCTCCATACGAGACCTGTGTTCCTAGTTGCGCTGTTTCGAGTACTCCACCAACATGGTCAGTGCCGATAACGCCGTTCTTAGCGTAACTATCCCATTTCTATGCCTCCTTGAAAAAACGCTGCTGGCGATGATGGAAGAGGATGTGGCACAGGAGGAGGAGGAGGAAGAAGAGGGATCATTTCGTAGGGTTTCCAGCCAGTCATTCACAAGTGGCTCCGAGGGTGATTTCATGCACCCACAAACGCCAGGTAGACTATTGTCCAGCCAGGGCACAGTTCTGGAGCATGACGAGGTGAAGCATGAAGAGGAGGAGATGGAGGAGAAGGAACCATGTTCACAGCAGGATGGCACCCAGACCAGCTCATGGCCATCACTGGTGCGTGGCTGGTGGGATACAGAGGACACAGACGATACAACTCCCACAGATGACAGCTTTTCGTTGCCTCTGGGCAGCCTGGCACACATGAGCGAATACATGCTGCAGTGTCTCCGCAACGACCACCGAGTTGCCCACATTCTAACTTGTGCTGAATACTGGGTGGCCACTCTGCTGGATCCCCGTTACAAGGACAACGTGCCATCCTTAATTCCGTCAATGGAGCGTGATCGTAAGATGACGAGTACAAGCTCACGCTGGTAGACCCGCTGCTGGGTCCTGACAGCAGGGGCACAGTGAAAGCACAAGGCGAAGGCAAAGAACGAGGAAGAGGTCGCTAACCCAGCTGGGGCACCGCCAGCTTCTCAGAAGGAAGGGTTAGCATGGCCGAAATGTGGAAAAGCTTTGTCAGCACGCCAGAAGAACCAGTACAACCAGCTGATATGGAACGTCTTAGCAGGAGACAGCATTTCACCAACATTGTGGAGCAGTATGTGTGCACACGCCTACACGTACTGAATCACGGGTCTGCCCCCTTTAACTTCTGGGTCTCCAAATTGGGCACATGGCCTTTGCTTGCCCTTTACGCCTTGGAGGTTCTGGCCTGAACGTGTGTTTAGCACGGCAGGGGGCGTCATCACAGACAAGCGCAGCCGCCTATCCACAGCCAATGTGGACAAGATCACGTTCATTAAAATGAATCAGGCATGGATCCCTCAGGACTTGTCCGTACCTTGTCCAGAATAGACATGTATACAGGCACTAACCAGCCATTGTTATACTGCAGCGCAATTGCTCATGTTTGTATTTTGGATATTTCACACTGTTTTGGAGTGTACCCTAATTTAAAAAAATAAAATTCTAGCCAAAAACCTGTGTTGGCTACCTCGTCCTCCTCCACTGCAGCTTCCACCTACACTGCTACGTCCACCACCTCCTCAAACTTCTACGCCATATGGAACTCCATCTCATAAATCATTTATTTTTTTATTTGTATGTGTTTTATTTTATATCATTTCACTACTTTGTCATTAACATTTTCAGGTAAAATTCACAAATTTTTGGGTGTATAGTACCACTGCAATACCTAGTAGGCCGATAAAAAATTGTCATTAACATTTTCAGGTGAAATTGACCAACTTTTGGGTGTATTGTACCACTGCTATACCTAGTAGGCCAGTTAAAAAAAAATAAAAAATTGTCATTAACATTTTCAGGTGAAATTCACCAATTTTTGGGTGTATAGTACCATTGCTATACCTAGTAGGCCGGTTTAAAAATAAAATAAAATAAATTATCATTAACATTTTTTGGGTGAAATTCACCAATTTTTGGGTGTATAGTACCACTGCTATACCTAGTAGGCCGGTTAAAAAAAAAAATAAAAAAAAATAGTCATTACCATTTTCGGGTGAAATTCACCAATTTTTGGGTGTATAGTACCACGGCTATACCTAGTAGGCTGGTTAAAAAAAAATAAAAAATGTTATTAACATTTTCAGGTGAAATTCACAAATTTTTGGGTGTATAGTACCACTGCTATACCTAGTAGGCCGGATAAAAAATAAAAAATAAATTGTCATTAACATTTTCGGGTGAAATTCACCAATTTTGGCGTGTATAGTACCACTGCTATACCTAGTAGAACGGTAAAATAAATGAAAAAAATTGTCTGTTACATTTTCTGGTGAAATTAACCAATTTTTGGGTGTGATGTATGTGACGGACTGAACCGTCACTGTGTCTGCTGGAGAAGCCTGAGGGCCAGTGTCACGGCTGAGGATGGGGAAAACCCTCAGCCGTGCGATGCCAGAAGATGGTCGCTGCTCGACCAGGACGACAGGATTTGGGAGCAGGTCACCTCCTAAAGCATCCCTAACCTGACCCTAACTCCTAGCTGCATGGGCTGACCTTTAAGGTAGGAGGACCCATGCTCAGGAACCTCAGATCCCTAACTCACCCTCCAACCGGTCCCTGGACTAGGAGTCAGGGTAAGACGGCCTGTTCCTACTGGACACGGAGAAACAGGGGTCTCACTGGCCAAGCTGCAGGGAAAAGGGGAAACACAAACAGACTTACGGATATGGCAGGTGAACCAAACTAGTTCCACCTACCTGCCACAGCCTTGCTGACTGGATCCCTGTGCTGGCAAGCTGATGTCCACACAACCTGAGATGAACCCAGCAACCACACATCCACGCACAGGAACCCAGATCCATAAGCTGCAATAAAGAAGCATAAAAGACAAACACATCTTCTAAACACCAAACGTTATTATTTTTTGACCAGAAGGGAGGCCCCCACTGGCAGTTGGTAAATAGCCAGGAGGCTGTCTCCAGCAAGCATGGCTGAAGCACCCTCACTGACTACTGCCTTGAACTGAGGCTTTATAGGGCCAAGAAGCCACACCCAACAGTCAGACACACCCCGTGACTCACACACACAGAAAGGGAGTTAACCCTTCCAATACCAAAGAAGGGAAAACACAAATAAAAGGGAAAGTGTCCAACTCAAGAACACACTGTGGCTGTTGCCGCAGGCAACGACATGGGTGGCAACCATGTCCTGGGAGTCAGCCCGAAGGCCGGGACACTGCCACCACATGTACACATACAACCAAACGTTGCCACGGGCAACCACAGTGAAGGAAAGATGTCAGTGCACACCACACATAAGACAGAGCGCACACAGACATACAAAAGTGCATACATACACGCACACAACTCCAAGGAAACTGCACACATACCTGTTGTCCACGGCAACCGCACCTAAGGCAAACAGCAAAATGCCTCCAGCTGCGGTTGACACAGCAATCCCAAACCGCGGGCATCTGTATGCGGCTCCCAAGTAATCACGGCCATAAACATGGTCGTGACAGCCAGGCTCCTTCTTACAGACTATAGACTGAGAACTATAAAGACCCCCTAAGACCTTTTGGGGTTACAAGGAACTATAGGGTGTTATACTGCTTACTTTGGGGTGATGTATACTATAGGGTGCTGTACTGCATACTGTGGGGTGCTGTATACTATAGGGTGCTATGCTGCATACTGTGGGGTGCTGTATACTATAGGGTGCTATACTGCATACTGTGAGGCACTGTATACTATAGTGTGCTATGATGCATACTGTGTGGTGCTATATACTATAGGGTGCTATACTGCATACTATCGGGTGCTGTATACTAAAGGGTGCTATAATGCATACTGTAAGGTGCTGTATACTATATAGTGTTATACTGCATACTGTGAGGTTCTGTATATTATGGGGTGCTATATTGTATGCTATAGGATGCTTCACTGCATACTGTGGGGTGTTATATACTGTATAATGTGGGGTGATATAATATATATTAGATTCTGTAGGGTTCTGTATACTATAGGGTGCAATACTGCATACTGTGAGGTACTGTATACTATAGGGTGCTATACTGCATACTGTGGGGTTCTATACTGCATATTGTGAGGTACTGTATAGTATAGAGTGCTATACTGCATACTGTGGGGTGCTATGTATTATAGGGTGCTATACTGCATTCTGTGGGGTGCTGTATACTATAGGGTGCTTTACTGCATACTTTGTAGGGCTGCATACTTTAGGGTACTATACTGCATATTGTGGGGTGCTGTATACTATAGGGTGCTATACTACATACTGTGATGTACTGTACACTATAGAGTGCTATAGACCGATTGCCCAAAACTGCAACAAAATACCCACTTATTTATCGTAAAGTGCCGACATAACAATTTAACCTAAATGCCAATATAATATATCTTTCATGTCCTTTATAATTTATTTATAATAGATAAATAACCTACATTTAATGCACTGCCTGTGCTGTTCATAGTGTGTCCTGGGGATGATGAATGGCAGGAAAAGTCTAAAGCATATTGCTATGCCATAGACTTTTTTCAGGGCGTGGGTGCCCACATAGAGGGCTCTGAGTGCCGCCTCTGGCACCCGTGCCATAGGTTTGCCATCACTGCTATAGAGTGATACACTGCATACTATGGGGAACTTTATACTAAAGGGTGCTATACTGCATACTGTAAGGCGTTGTATACTATAGAGTGGTAAACTGCATACTGTGGGGTGCTGTATACTATAGGGTACTATACTGCATATTGTGGGTGCTGTATAATATAGTGTGCTATAGTGTATAGTGTGGGGTGCTGCATAATATAGGGTGCTATACTGCATACTATGAGGTACTGTATACTATAGGGTGTTATACTACATACTGAGAGGTGCTGTATACAATAGGGTGCTATACTGCATACTGTGATGTGCTGTATACTATAGGGTGCAATACTGCATACAGTGGGGTGCTGTATGCTATAGGGTGCTATACTGCATACTGTGAGGTGCTGTATAATATAGGGTGCTATACTGCATACTGTGAGTTAGTGTATACTGTAGAGTGCTATACTGCATACTTTGGGGTAATGTATACTATAGGATGCTGTACTGCATACTGTGGGGTGCTGTATACTATAGGTTGTTATACTGCATACTTTGGGGTAATGTATACTATAGGGTGCTATAATTCATAGTGTATGGTGAAATATACTATAGTGTACTATACTGCATACTGTGGGGTGCTGTATAATATAGGGTGCTATACTACATACTGTGATGTACTGTATACTATAGTGTGCTATACTGCATACTGTGGGGTGCTGTATAACTTAGGGTGCTATACTGCATACTGCGAGGTGCTGTACACTATAGTGTTATACTGCATACTTAGGGGTGCTGTATACTTTAGGGTGCTATATTGCATACTGTGGGGCCCTGTATTCTATAGGGTGCTATACTGACTACTGTGGAGTGCTGTATACTATAAAGTGCAATACTGCATACTATGGGGTGCTGTATACTATAGGTTGCTATACTGTATACCGTGAGGTATTGTATACTATAGGGTGCTTTACTGCATATTTTGTAGTACTGCATACTATAGGGTGCTATACTGCATACTGTGGGGTGCTGTATACAATAGGGTACTATACTGCATATTGTGGGTGCTGTATAATATAGTGTGCTATAGTGCATAGTGTGGGGTGCATCATACTATAGGGTTCTATACTGCATACTGTGAGGTACTGTATACTACAGGGTGTTATACTACATACTTAGGGGTGCTGTATACAATAGGGTGCTATACTGCATACTGTGATGTGCTGTATACTATAGGGTGCAATACTGCATACAGTGGGGTGCTGTATGCTATAGGGTGCTATACTGCATACTGTGAGGTGCTGTATAATATAGGGTGCTATACTGCATACTGTGAGTTAGTGTATACTGTAGAGTGTTATACTGCATACTTTGGGGTAATGTATACTATAGGATGCTGTACTGCATACTGTGGGGTGCTGCATACTATAGGTTGTTATACTGCAGACTTTGGGGTAATGTATACTATAGGGTGCTATAATTCATACTGTATGGTGCTATATACTATAGTGTACTATACTCCATACTGTGGGGTGCTGTATAATATAGGGTGCTATACTACATACTCTGATGTACTGTATACTATAGAGTGGAATACTGCATACTGTAAGGTGTTGTATACTATAGTGTGCTATACTGCATACTGTGGGGTGCTGTATAATTTAGGGTGCTATACTGCATACTGTGAGGTACTATACACTTTAGTGTTATACTGCATACTTAGGGGTGCTGTATACTTTAGGGTGCTATATTGCATACTGTGGGGCCCTGTATTCTATAGGGTGCTATACTGACTACTGTGGAGTGCTGTATACAATAAAGTGCAATACTGCATACTATGGGGTGCTGTATACTATAGGTTGCTATACTGCATACCGTGAGGTATTGTATACTATAGGGTGCTTTACTGCATATTTTGTAGTACTGCATACTATAGGGTGCTAAACTGCATACTGTGGGGTGCTGTATTCTATAGGTTGCTATACTGCATAGTGTGGGGTGCTGCATACTATAGGGTTATATACTGCATACTGTGAGGTACTGTATACTATAGAGTGGTATACTGCATACTGTGAGGCACTGTATACTATGGAGTGCTATACTGCATACTATGGTGTTCTGTATACTATAGGGTGCTATACTGCATACTGTGGGGTGCTGTATACTATAAGCTGCTATACTGCATACTGGGGTGTGCTGTATACTATAGGGTGTTATACTGCATACTTTGGGGTAATGTATACTATAGGGTGCTGTACTACATACTGTGGGGTGCTGTATACTATAGGTTGCTATACTGCATACTGTGGTGTGCTGCATACTATAGGTTGTTATACTGCATAATTTGGGGTAATGCATACTATAGGGTGCTATACTTCATACTGTATGGTGCTATATACTATAGTTTACTAAACTGCACACTGTGGGGTGCTTTATAATATAGGGTGCTATACTGCATACTGTCATGTACTGTATACTATAGAGTGGTATACTGCATACTGTGGGGTGCTGTATACTATAAGGTGGTATACTGCATTCTGTAGGGTGTTGTATACTATAGGGTGTTATACTGCATACTGTGGGGTGCTGTATACTATAGGGTGTTATACTGCATACTGTGGGGTGTTGTATATTATGGGGTGTATATTATAGGTGCCAAAGGATGCTTCACTGCATTCTGTGGGGTGTTATATACTGTATACTGTGGGGTGCAGTATACTATAGGGTGCTATACTGCCTACTTTGGTGTGCTGTATACTATAGGGTGCTATATTGCATACTGTAAGGTGATGTATAGTATAGAGTGTTATACTGCATACTGTGGGATCCTTATACTAAAGGGTTCTATACTGCATACTGTGAGGCGTTCTATACTATAGAGTGGTAAACTGCATACTGTGGGGTGCTGTATACTATAGGGTGCTATACTGAATATTGTGGGTGCTGTATGCTATAGGGTGCTATACTGCATACTGTGGGGTGCTGTATACTATAGGGTGCTGTACTGCATACTTTGTAGTGCTGCATACTATAAGTGCTGTGCTGCATACTGTGAGGTATTGTAAACTATTGGGTGCTATACTACACACTGTTGGGTGCTTTATACTATAGGGTGCTATACTGAATACTTTGGGGTGCTGTATACTATACGGTGCTATACTGTATACTGTAAGGTATTGTATACTATAGGGTGCTTTACTGCATACTTTGTAGTGCTTCATTCTATAGGGTGCTATACTGCATATTGTGGGGTGCTGTATACTATAGTGTGCTTTACTGCATACTGTGGGGTGTTGCATACTATAGGGTTCTATACTGCATACTGTGGGGTGCTATATACTATAGGGTGCTATACTGTAAATTGTAGGGTGCTATACTATGTTGTGCTGTACTGAATACTTTGGGGTGCTGTATACTATAGGGTACTATGCTACATACTGTGGGTTGCTGTATACTATGGTATTCTATACTGCATACTGTGGTGTCCTGTATGCTATAGGGTGCTATACTGCATACTGTGAGGTACTGTATACTATAGAGTGCTATACTGCAAACTGTGTGGTGCTGTATACTATAGAGTTCTATTTTGCATACTGTGGGGTGCTGTATACTACAGGGTGCTGTACTGCATACTGTGTGGTACTGTATACTATAGGTTGCTATACTGCATTCTGTTGGGTGCTGTATTCTATCGGGTGCTACACTGCATACTGTGAGGTGCTGTATACTATATGGTGTTATACTGCATACTTTGGGGTGATGTACACTATTGGGTGCTATACTGCATACTGTGGGGTGCTGTATACTATAGGTTGCTATATTGAATACTGTGGAGTGATGTACTGTATACTATAGGGTGCTATACTGCATACTTTGGGTGCTTTATATTATAGGGTGCTATACTGCATACTGTGGTGTGCTGTATACTATAGGGTGCTATTCTGCAAACTGCAAGGTGCTGTATACTATAGAGTGTTATTCTGCATACTGTGGGGTACTGTATACTATTGGGTGCTATCCTGCATACTGTGGTATGATCAGTGGCGTAGCTAAAAATGACTAGGCCCCTAATCATATTTTTGAATGGGGCCTCCCTCAGTAATTTTATTCACAAACCCTTCCTTTCATGCGGCCCCCATACCTCTGGCTAGTAAAGATCACTCTCTCAGACCAGTCCCGGCAGTTGTTCCATCCATTTTCTACACTTTCTATACTGTCACTTGATATAATTTCATTGTGTAACACTGTTGAGGGGGCCATGAAAAAGTCTATTAGTCCTCCTCCTCCTGGATGGGCCCCTTCGGGGTGAGGGCCCCAGAGGGGCCGCTTCCCATGCTTCCCCTATAGTTACGCCCCTTGGTGTAATGTATACTATAGGGTGTTATACTGCATACTGTGTTGTGTTTTATACTATAGGGTGCTATACTGCATACTGTGGGGTGCTAAATACTATAAAGTGCTATACTGCATACTGTGGGATGCTGTATACTATAGGGTGTTATATAGCATACTGTGGTGTTATGTATACTATAGGTTGTTATACTGCATACTTTGGGGTGTTGTATACTGTAGGGTGTTATATGGCATACTGTGGGGTGCTGTATACTCTAGGGTGCTATACTG
Source organism: Bufo gargarizans (assembly GCF_014858855.1). NCBI lineage: Eukaryota > Metazoa > Chordata > Amphibia > Anura > Bufonidae > Bufo > Bufo gargarizans. Next base: position 26,171,147 of record NC_058080.1, on the reverse strand, counting down.
CATACTGTAGGGTGCTGTATACTATAGGGTGCTATACTGCATACTGTGGGGTGCTGCATACTATAGGGTGCTTTTCTGCATACTGTGAGGTACTGTATACTATTTAGTACTATACTGCGGGGTGCTGTATACTATAGGGTGCTATACTGCATACTGTGGGGTGCTGTATAATATAGGGTGCTTTTCTGCCTACTGTGAGGTACTGTATACTATTTAGTACTATACTGTATACTGTGGGGTGCTATATACTATATGGTACTATACTGCATACTGTGGTGTGCTGTATACTATAGAGTGCTATACTGCATCCTGTGGTGTGCTGTATACTATAGGGTGCTATACTGCATACTGTGGGGTGCTGTATACTTTAGGGTGCTATACTGCATACTGTGGGGTGCTGTATATTATAGGGTGCTATACTACAAACCAGGGGCATAACTAGAAATAACTGGGCCCCATAGCAAAAAAAAAATATGGCCCCCCCTCCCGGATTTCCCACCCCCACATGCCACTCGGACCTCCCACCCCAACATCCCCACATTACACTATTGAAGGGATTCTGTCGTCAGATTTAACCTCAGTGCCGCCTCCGCAATCCTCCCCGTCCCTCTGCCAGATCCCAAGCCTGCCGCTGCCAGGAGTCCGCACGGGCGCATCAGGCTGAGCCTAGTGCGCAGGCGCGGGATCTGGTAGAGGGACGGGGAGGATTGCGGAGGCGGAGCTGAGCTGTAGAAGGCGGCGCTGAAGACAGGGAAGGAGGCGCTGGGCAACGGATGGCAAGGGGTGTGGCCGGGCACCCTGTATTAATGGACCTCACCTTGGGTACCTTATAAAAATCATTTTTTTGGGCAAAAAGAGCTACAGTGAGGTTTAACCACCTCAGCCCCCCTAGCTTAAACACCTTTAATGACCAGACCACGTTTTACAATTCTTCACTACACTACTTTCACAGTTTATTGCTCGGTCATGCAACTTACCACCCAAATAAATTTTACCTCCTTTTCTTCTCACTAATGGAGCTTTCATTTGGTAGTATTTCATTGCTGCTGACATTTTAACTTTTTTTGTTATTAATCAAAATTTACAGAAATTTTTGCAAAAAAATGACATTTTTCACATTAAGTTGTAAATTATATTTTTTTAAAACGACATCTATATATACATTTTTCGCTAAATTTATTGTTCTACATGTCTTTGATAAAAAAAAAAATGTTTGGGTAAAAAAAAAATGGTTTGGGTAAAAGTTCTAGCGTTTACAAACTATGGTACAAAAATGTGAATTTCCGCTTTTTGAAGCAGCTCTGACTTTCTGAGCACCTGTCATGTTTCCTACAATGCCCAGACAGTATAAAAACCCCACAAATGACCCCATTTCGGAAAGTAGACACCCTAAGGTATTCGCTGATGGGCATAGTGAGTTCATACAGCTTTTTATTTTTTGTCACAAGTTAGCGGAAAATTATGATTTTTTTTTTTTTTCCTTACAAAGTCTCATAGTCCACTAACTTGTGACAAAAAATTAAAACTTCCATGAACTCACAATGCCCATCACGGAATACCTTGGGGTGTCTTCTTTCCAAAATGAGGTCACTTGTGGGGTAGTTATACTGCCCTGGCATTTTAGGGCCCTAATGTGTGAGAAGTAGTTTGAAATCACAATGTGTAAAAAATGCCCTGTGAAATCCGAAAGGTGCTCTTTGGAATGTGGGCCCCTTTGCCCACCTAGGCTGCAAAAAAGTGTCACACATGTGGTATCGCCGTTTTCAGGAGAAGTTGGGCAATGTGTTTTGGGGTGTCTTTTAAAATATACCCATGCTGGGTGAGAGAAATATCTCGGCAAAAGACAACTTTTCCCATTCAAAGCAAAGGGCATGGTGGTCAGGGCAGTCAGGACAGAAATAGCGGGTGTCACGCCTTATTCCACTCCTGCTACAGACACAACATCTTTTTCGGGGTGACGGTTGGGTTGAGGTACCAGCAACGACATTGGGGAAATGTCGCTCGTGTAGACGGCTCACTACACTGGTGGATGGGGCCACGGAACCTCCTGGATACAGGAAGTTCTCGATGATCTCTTCCTGAAATTTGAGGAAGGATCCTGTTCTCCCAGCCTTACTGTAGAGAACAAAACTATTATATACAGCCAATTGAATTAAATATACAGACACCTTCTTATACCAGCGTCTGGTGCGTCGTGAAACTAAATAAGGAGCCAACATCTGGTCATTGAAGTCCACCCCTCCCATGAGCGAATTATAGTCGTGGACACAGAGGGGCTTTTCAATGACACTGGTTGCTCGTTCAATTTGTATTGTCGTGTCTGTGTGAATGGAGGAGAGCATGTAAACGTCACGCTTGTCTCTCCATTTCACCGCAAGCAGTTCTTCATTACACAAGGCAGCCCTCCCCCCCCTTGCAAGACGGGTGGTAACGAGCCGTTGGGGGAACCCCGGGCGACTAGGTCGTGCGGTGCCACAGCAGCCAATCTGTTCTAGGAACAAATGCCTGAAGAGGGGCACACTTGTGTAGAAATTGTCCCCATAAAGATGGTACTCCTTGCCAAATAAGGGTGACACCAAGTCCCAGACTGTCTTCCCACTGCTCCCCAGGTAGTCAGGGCAACTGACTGGCTCCAGGGTCTGATCTTTACCCTCATAGATCCGAAATTTGTGGGTATAGCCTGTGCCCCTTTCACAGAGCTTATACAATTTGACCCCATACCGGGCGCGCTTGCTTGGGATGTATTGTTTGAAGCCAAGGCGCCCGGTAAAATGTATAAGGTACTCGTCTATGCAGATGTTTTGCTCAGGGGTATACAAATCTGCAAATTTGGTGTTAAAGTGGTCTATGAGGGGCCGAATTTTGTGGAGCCGGTCAAAAGCTGGGTGGCTTCTGGGACGGGAGGTGGTGTTGACGCTAAAGTGCAGGAAACGCAGGATGGCCTCAAATCGTGCCCTGGACATGGTAGCAGAGAACATGGGCATGTGATGAATTGGGTTTGTGGACCAATATGACCGCAATTCATGCTTTTTGGTTAGACCCATGTTGAGGAGAAGGCCCAGAATTTTTTTTTCATTCGGAAACTTGGACGGGTTTCCACCGGAAAGGCTGGACAAAATAACTTCCCGGGTTGGCGGATATAAATTGAGTGGCCCACAGATTTTTTTCTGCCACAACTATGTCCAAGAGCTCCGCAGTCAAGAACAGCTCAAAAAATCCCAGGGCCGAACCGATCTGAGCTGTCTCAACCCGAACTCCAGACTGGGCGGTGAAAGGGGGAACTAATGGTGCTGCTGAAGTTGGGGACTGCCAATCAGGGTTTGCCAGCACCTCAGGGACTCTAGGGGCTCTACGGGCCTGTCTGTGCGGTGGCTGCGACGGGGTAACTGTTGCACGTACCAGCTTCAACTGCCCTTCTGGTGCTCGCCACTTCACCATGTTGTTCGGCAGTGCTGGTACTAGGTCCAGGGTGGGCTGCGCTGCTGGTGTATGCCTCACCACGTAATCCGACAGCGCCAGCCCCACTCTGCTGCCCTTGAAGCGTAACCTGTGGTGTAGCAACACGGGGCCGGGTACACCTGTTGGTATCAGGGACCTCAACCTCCTCGTCCGAACTTTGGGTCAGACTGCCACTGCTTTCTACAGGTTCATATTCTGACCCGCTGGATTCGTCAGATGAGGGTTCCCATTCCTCATCCGACTGGGTCAGAAGCCTGTAGGCCTCTTCAGAAGAATACCCCTTGTTTGACATTTGGACTACAACATTTAGGGGGTATTCCCTGAGACTACCCAAGAAAAAAAGCAAGCCTGTCTTACAAATGGGAGGCTAGCGAAGTACCAGAAGCCGCTGCGGTTGTAAAGTGATTGTGCAGTGATAACGCACGTGTGGGTGAACGCACGTGTGGGCGACCGATCAGGTCTGATCGGGAAAACACTGCGTTTTGGGTGGAGGGCGAACTAAGGTGACACTAATACTATTATAGATCTGACTGTGATCAGTTTTGATCACTTACAGATACTATAAAAGTACAAATGCTGATTAGTGATATGCTAATCAGCGAATCAGTTTACAGTGATCACTTTTTTCCCTTTCACTAAGTGATTGACAGGGGTGATCAAGGGGTTAATTGGGGTGATGGGGGGTGATCTGGGGGCTAAATGTGCTGTTTGGTGTACTCACTGTGATGTCTGCTCCTCTGCTGGGACCAACCGACCAAAAGAACCAGCAGAGGAGCAGAGAAGCCATTTAACACATTATAAATATAAGTTGTTATATGGCCTGTGATTCGTTTTTAAAAAAAATCATCAGCCTGCCAGCGATGATCATTGGCCATTGGCTGGCAGGCTGATGATGTAACACTCCTTTAACTTTTGCCGGCCCGCGATGCGCATGCGTGGGCCGGCTGTGAGCGTCATCTCGCGTCTCGCGAGATGACGCATATATGCGTGACTCTGCCTCAGACAGCCGCCTCCGGACCGCGATCCTGCGTTAGGCGGTCCGGAGGTGGTTAATAAGGCCAGCTTAGGATTCTTTTTATTTGTCTGGACATGAGCATATGTTTAGCTTAGAGGGGTTAAATCTGACAGAATCCCTTTAAATAATGCAGCTGCGCCTGCCAGGCTTGAGCAGGTATATGTGTGAATATGGATTAGGGAAGATGCTGAGATCTGGCTGTACCTCACTGTGAGGTACAGCCAGATCTCAGCATCTTCCCTATTCACACATATGCCTGCTCAAGCCTGGCAGGCGCAGCTGCATTAGTTAATAGTGTGTTGTGGTAAAGGTTAATTACATTTTGGCGAAGACACAGCCACCTAATCCTATCTGAGGGGTCTGCATTACTGGAGTTATTTATCTGTGTGTGTGAGCTACCGCCGGATCTCAGCATCTTCCCCATTCACACATACGCCTGCCAGGCTTGAGCAGGTATATGTGTGAATGGGGAAGATGCTGAGATCCGGCGGTAGCTCACACACACAGATGAAATAACTCCAGTCTCCTCCACTTGTCCACTACACTAGTCTCCAGAGTAACTCCAGTTACAGTACTCCAGTCTCCACATCTCTCCACTGACTGATGCTGCCGCCTGCCACTTCGGTCGGAGACTCAGTCAGACTCAGTCCCACTCCCCAGCCAGCCCTCACCTCAGCCACTTGAAGTTGAACCAACCGAACTGTACCCCGTACTCCGCATGCGCCGCCTGCCGAGCCAGCCAGCCACCAACACTCCAGCATCTCAACTCGCAGCTTCCTAATACGTGCCACTCCTAGTCTCTGACCCCGCCTCCTCCACTTCTGGCGAACAGCCGCCCAGACTGCCTCTCTACCTCTGCCGGCTCCGAGTCCGACCGCCGCTTATCACAGCGCCACGCCCGGCCCACTCGCCACATATTTTTTTTATCCTCAGTCGGCGGCGGGCCCCCAGTGGCATAGGGCCCCCAGTGGCATAGGGCCCCTTAGCCATTGCTATGGCTACTATGGCGATCCCTACGCCACTGCTGCATACTTTGGGGTGATGTATACTATAGGGTGCTGTACTGCATACTGTGGGGTGCTTTATACTTAAGGTTGCTATACTGCATACTTTTGGGTGCTGTATACTATAGGGTGCTATACTGCATAATGTGAGGTACAGTATACTATAGAGTGCTATACTGCATACTGTGGGGTGCTATATACTATGGGGTGCTATGCTGCATACTTTTGGTTGCTATATACTATAGGGTGCTACACTGCATACTGTGAGGTACTGTATACTATAGAGTGCTATACTGCATTCTGTGGGATGCTGTATACTATAGGGTGCTAAACTGCATACTGTGGGTTGCTGTATACTATATGGTGCTATACTGCATACTTTGGGGTGATGCACGGATGGAGTAGAGTTAACACTCCTGTTTTCTGAGATTTCTGAGTTGTGTAATCTAATCTAAGCAAGCACTTTCAATTGCTTTTCAATGGCTTTTGTCTCAAGATTATGCGATGAGTTAAGACATTTTAGTTAAGAGCTGGAGTGCTAACCCTGCTACATCTGTATACTATAGGGTGCTGCTGTACTGCATACTGTGGGGTGCTGTATACTATAGGCTGCTATACTGCATACTGTGGGGTGCTGTATACTATATGTTGCTATATTGAATACTGAGGGGTGATGTATACTATAGGGTGCTATACTGCAAGGTGCTGTATGCTATAGAGTGTTATTCTGCATACTGTGGGGTACTGTATACTATAGGGTGCTATACTGCATACTGTGGGGTATTGTATACTATAGGGTGCTATACTGCATACTGTGGTGTGATCAGTGGCGTAGCTAGAAATGCCTGGCCACTCAGCATATTTTTGAAAGGGGCCCCCTTCCCTCAGTAATTTTTTCGCAACCCCTTCCTTTCATGACACCCCCATTCCTGAGGCTAGTAAAGATCGCTCTCTCAGACCAGTCCCGCCAGTTGTTCCATTTATTTTCTACTTTGTCTATACTGTCACTTGATATCATTTCATTGTGTAATACTGTTGAGGGGGCCCTGACAAAATCTTTTAGTCCTCCTCCTCCTGGATGAGCCCCTTCGGGGTAAGGGCCCCAAAGCAGCCGTTTCCCCTGCTTCCCCTATAGTTACGCCCCTTGGTGTATTGTATACTATAGGGTACTATACTGCATACTGCGTTGTGTTGTATACTATAGGGTGCTATGCTGCATACTGTGGGGTGATATATACTATAGGGTGCTATACTACATACTGTGGGGTGCTGTATACTATAGAGTGCTATACTGCATATTCTGGGGTGCTGTATACTATAGGGTGTTATACTGCATTCTGTGGGGTGCTGTATACTATAGGGTGTTAAACTGCATAAATGTGGTATGCTGTATACTATAGGGTGCTATACTGCAGACTGTGGGGTTCTATATACTATAGAGTGTTATACTGCATACTGTGGGGTGCTGTATACTATAGGGTACTGTACTGCATACTGTGAGTGCTGTATGCTATAGGTTGCTATACTGCATACTGTGAGGTACTGTATACTATAGAGTACTATACTGTATACTGTGGGGTGCTGTTTACTATAGGGTGCTATACTGCATACTGTGGGGTGCTGTATACTATAGGGTGCTATACTGCATACTGTGGGGTGCTGTATAATATAGGGTGCTTTACTACATACATCCATGGATAGCTCTGATCTGGGTGAACAACATATCCAAAAATCACCCAGATCCGAGCAGGGGTTCCCGAATTCCATGAAAGTCACATTTGGCCGACCGCAAGCATGGCTTTCCTGCCCAAAACTGTCTAAACTGTTCCACAGAGTTAAGCTCTCCATCCGCTCTGTCTCCTTCAAAGTTAGTATATGGGCCATAATCCTGAGGCAAGAGGCTGGCAAACAGGCCCCTCCAAAACTCTGTGACGAGGTTATTTTCGCCACACATCTCCCCCTCCCAGGGAAGACTAACCAGATACCTGACCTCATGCCGGTCGGTACCTGAGTTAGTCTGGCCGCTGTAAGAAGGAACAAGGAGCAGTCATTGACGGAAGATACGTGTCACCGAGGTTCCTGGCCTCGGTGAGGAAAGAACCGGATTTTTTCCTGAAGTGTCAGGTCTGTTGTGCAGTCTGACACTTCAACTGTTA